>NC_091063.1:25236676-25869676 GCF_000393655.2 Nicotiana sylvestris | reverse complement strand
CTGGCTGATTATGGATTTTCACCGGAATGGGATCAATGAAATTCTTGTCAGGATGTTGTATCATATATGATAGGGTAGCCAATGCATCGGAGAACTCATTCTAGATTCTGGGAACATGCTGGAATTTCGTCTTCGTGAACCTCTTTCTCAATTCATGTACATGATGTAGATACGGGAGTATCTTGGAGTTCTTGGTTTTCTATTCTCCTCGTACCTGATGTATAAGTAAGTCTGAATCTCCAGTCACTAGCAGCTCTTGAATGTTAATGTCAATGGTCATTTTGAGCCCTAAGATGCAGGCTTCATACTCGGCCATATTGTTGGTGCATGGGAACCTCAGTTTGGTAGACACCGGATAATGCTGACCGGTTTCTGATATTAGGACTGCTCCTATGCCAACTCCTTTGAAGTTTGCTGCTCCATCAAAGAACATTCCCAACCATCATAAGATTTTGCAATGTCCTCCTATGAACGATACCTCCTCATCAGGAAAATACATTTTCAAGGGTTCGTATCCTCCATCCATGGGGTTTTCAGCAAGGTGATCTGCCAGTGCTTGTCCTTTGACCGCTTTCTAAGTTACGTAAACAGTGTCGAACTCACTTAATAGGATTTTCCACTTGGCTAACTTGCCAGTGGGCATGGGCTTTTGAAAGATGTACTTTAAAGGATCCATTCTTGATATGAGATATGTAGTATAGGCGCAGAAGTAATGTCTTAGCTTCTGGGCTACCCAAGTCAAAGCACAATAGGTGCATTCCAATAGAGAATATCGGGCCTCGTATGGGGTGAACTTCTTGCTGAGATAATAAATGGCTTGTTCCTTCCTCCCCATTTCATCATGCTACCCCAGAACTCAGCCAAAAGCTCCATCCAACACTACAAGGTAGAGTAATAAGGGTCTACCTAGCTCGGACGGGACTAAGACTGGTGGTGTTGATAGGTACTCCTTGATTCTGTGGAAGGCCTTTTGGCAGTCATCAGTCCATTTGGTGGCGGCGGCCTTCTTCGACATCTTAAAGATTGGCTCACAGATAACTGTGGATTGTGCTATGAATCGGCTAATGTAGTTAAGTCTCCCCAAGAAACTCATCACATCCTTCTTGTTCTTTGGCGGTGGTAGTTCCTGAATGGCCTTGAATTTTGATGGATCCAGTTCTATTCCTTGGCTGCTCACAATAAATCCAAGCAATTTCCCAGCAGGAACCCCAAATGCGCACTTTGCAGGGTTTAGTTTCAAGTTGTATCTCCACAGTCTATTGAAGAATTTCCTCATATCTTCCATGTGGTCAGTGGCCTTCTTGGATTTGATAATAGCATCATCCACATATACCTCTATCTCCTTGTATATCATATCATGGAAAATGGTAGTCATAGCCCTCATGTAGGTGGCCCCTACATTCTTTAGGAAGAACGACATCATCTTGTAATAGTACACTTCTCACGGCGTACTGAAATCAATTTTCTCAACATCTTCCTCATCCATCCAGATCTAATGATAACCAGCGAAGCAATCTACGAATGACTGTAGTTCATGCTTGGCGCAATTGTCAATCAGGATATGTATATTTGGAAAAGGAAAATCGTCTTTCGGACTGGCCCGGTTGAGATCCCGGTAGTCGACACAGACTCTGACCTTCCTATCCTTCTTTGGCACTGACACAATGTTGGCTAACCACATCGGGTATTCTACTACCCTGAAAACCTTAGCTTTGATCTGCTTATTGACTTACTCCTTGATTTTCATACTCATATCAGGCTTGAACTTTCTGAGCTTTTGCTTTACCGGTGGACACATTGGATAGGTTGGTAGTTTGTGAGCGACAATGGACGTACTTAGACCAGTCATGTCAGCATACGACCAGGCGAATATGTCCTCATACTCTTTCAGAAATTCTGTTATTCTTTCTTCTCTGATGGCGCTAGGTGAATGTTGATTCGTGTTTCCTTGATGTTTTCTGCATCTCCCAGGTTGACAATCTCGGTCTCGTCTAGGTTGGACTTAGGTCTGTTCTCAAAGTTCTCAACTTCTTTGACAATCTCATTAGGTATGTCATCCTCCTCCGAATCAATGCTTGTTTGTTGCGTTGTCTAATTGCATGTCACAGTCATTGGTTCATCAAGATAAGTAATAATAGTGTTGTATTAGTAAAGTAACGAAAGAAAACGATAGCGATAAATATCAATTCATAAGAAAAATCAAACATGCTTTTGATAAATTGAATAAGTATTTCGAACATCGAAGATCTTATTGCGGGAATTAAAAAATGTCAGAAGAAAATCATTTAGTAAATAAAAATAGTGAATGATACTTGTTTTAGCCTTGCTACCCCAAGGCTCGTCGGGCTTTGGTTGTTCTGATGATCCAATTATTGAGATGTGCCTCTCTGCTTACAGCCTGTATGGAATGGGCTTCCTTCCCCTCCTCCTTGAGAATAACACAACAGTCCTCTAAAACAAGTTCTTCACTGTTGCAAGTGCTTCTTCTTCGTCTTAACCATAAATAATGTCAGCTTGTTGGAAGGTTTGCTCCAGATGCGGTATTGGCTGCTATAGTGGATAGTAAGGATCGTGCCATGGTGGTGACTAGTTGTTGAATTCTTCCCAGGTATATTCATATCCCAGACCGAAGGTAGTTCCATGTTTCTTGACTGTTATGGGTTTAGAGATTCCTTGGAGATTCTTGACGAGCCCTTTGCCATGTTCGTACCCACTCTAACTCAGTATACTCTCGATTTTGCTATCCTACCATTTATATTTGTCGATAGTGTTGACCCGCTCAATGTGGTGGTAAGTTTCTCCACCCAGCTTCCTTCTTCTCTCGACCGCTGGAATGGTCTGGCAACTGTATATAGGGTTGCTACCGTCGTCGTGAATGATTACTTCCTGGTGATTCCATTTGAACTTTACTGCTTGATGCAGCGTTGATGCTATAGCCCCATCAGCATGAATCCATGGTCGTCCCAGTAGCATGTTGTAAGATTCTAGTACATCTATCATCTGGAAATCGACCTTGAACTAGGTTGGTCCCATCTGCAATCATAGACTAATCTCACCAATGGTGGACCTCTGAGAACCATCGAAGGCTTTCACATTGATTGCTCCATCCTTTATCTCTTGCAGCCTTTTGCCCAACTTCTTGAGTGTTACCAGTGGACAAATGTTAAGACTGGAACCTCCATCGATCAGGATTATAGTGATGAAATAATCTTCGTATTGCATGGTGATGTGTAGTGCCTTGTTGTGCCTCAGCCCTTCATGTGGCAGCTCGTCCTCATAAAAGGTGATCTTGTGGCTTTCCAGCACTTGTCCCACCATATTAGCCACTTCCCCACTAGTGATGTTACTTGGTACGTAAGCTTCATTCAGCACCTTCAATAAAGCATTCTTATGTGTCTCAAAATTTTGTAGCAAAGAGAGAATGGATATTTTTGTCGGTGTCATGTTTAACTGGTCGATGATCGAATATTCCTTGGCCTACATTTTCCTCCTAAGGTCGTCCAGACCTGTCTCAATGAGGGGTGGCCGATTGGAGGCCTTCTTGCTTGAATCAGCTAGATGTTCAGGGTATAGATTCTACCAATTCTTGTTATACCCTATGCTGCGACAGTTTCTTCAATCCTGACCTTGCCGTTCCTTCTCGCCTCGGTTGTATAGTCCCAGGGTACGGCATTTGTATAGAATGGTATCATGGTTGACATCGCCATTGGGATCGGCACGGCTATCCTCACCCTGAACGGAACATGTGCCTTGGGTGGCAAGACTGCAACCTCAAATGGTGCGGGTGCATTTTCCCCAAACACGAATTCAACCTCAATTGGTGTCGGTGTCTTTGCGGATGGTGCTGCTTCAAACTCAAGTGGTACTGACATATTCACCCTAGCGTCCTCAGATGGTTGGATCTGGACTATGATCAGATTGAGAGTAATTGTTGGTTTCTTTGGTTCATCACCTTCTGCGATCAACCCGATTGATCCCCCGGTATCCCAGTCATCGTCTACTTCAATCATGTGGATACCTCCACCCTTATGGTCTGGCAGAGGGTTATTGCGGATGTTTGGAGCGGGTTCCTTTGCCACAATGATATTGTTATCAATCAAAGACTGTATCTTGTCTTTCAAGGAGCGACATTCATCGATGGTGTGCCCTTTCATGCCGGAGTGGTATGTAAAGTACTTGTTTGGGTTAACCCACTGAGAGGGATTCTAGGGGGTTGCAGCAGGGATGGGGTGACATAACCAGCAGCTTTAAGCCTCTCATACAGTTGGTCAATGGGTTCAGTGATGGCTGTATATTGTTTTGGAGGTCTACGATCAAAATTAGGTCGAGGTCTAGGGAAGTTTTGGCATGCAGGGGGCGATTGATAGTGGGAGGGTTGAGAATTATAAGTTTGGTAGACATGAGCGGATTCGGAGTATCTGGGTGAAGTAGGTTGATATGTAGGAGGTGGAGATGACTGATAAGTTGGTGGCGAAGCTTGGTACGAGGGTGAGGGTGCCTGGTAATTTGGGGTTGGCTGATATGTGAGTGGAGGTGTTGGGTAAGTTTGGTATTTGAGGGGAGACTTGGTCCTTTGTGCAATTATCACGGCCCCTACGTCCCTTTTCTTGGACACACCACCGGATTGTAAAGCCTTATTTGTAGCTTGCATGGCCTCGAAGTTTGTAACTATACCGCTTTTAATACCCTCTTCAGTTCTTTCACCTAATTTGATAATGTCGGAAAACTTGTGGTTCTCAATCATTATCAGCCGCTCATAGTACTGCGGTCCTGATCTCGGACAAAGAACTTGTTCATTTTTTCCTCTTCTAAGGCTGATCTAACCTTAGCAGCTTCGGACCTTCAGCATGTAGCATACTCACAAAACGTCTCTATGGGCTTCTTCTTCAAATTCTAGATATAGAACACGTCTGGTGCGTTCTCTGTATTAAACCTGAATCTGTCCATAAAGTCAGATGTCATGCCTACCCAGCTTGATCACTTCTTGGGATCTTGGCTGATGTACCAAGATAATGCATCTCCTTTCAAACTCCTCACGAACAGCTTCATGCAAATCCTTTCATCCTTCCCTACTCCAACCAGTTTGTCGCAATATGTCCTCAAATGGACCCTTGGATCACCCGTACCATCAAACATCTCAAACTTAGAAGGTCTGTACCCCTCGGGCAGTTCGACATCAGGTTGTATGCAAATATCCTCATAGTTCAGCCCCTCGATTCCTTTGCTTCCCTCAATGCCCTGAATCCATCCGGTCAGTTTCTTAAGTTCCTCGTCCAAGTTCTTGATAAGCAGATCCTTTTTATGAGACTTAGGTGTGCATGAGATAGGTTGGGTGGAGCGTGGCATAGTCTCCATGTAGATAGGAGTGTTATGGTGTCTTACTATATGGGTGTGGAAATGGTCGTTTATGGAGTTTTGAGGTTCTAGGATGAGTAGTGGAGCATTGTTTGGTGTATGGCAAGTGTTACATTGGTTCTTTGGTGGAGCTGTGTGTTGATGAGGCGCGGTATGATTCTACTGTTTTGGGATATTTTGAGGAGGTGTAGGGTTTTGAGTGTTGGGGAAGTTGATATCTGGGATGTTGAGGGAAAATGACAGGTTTGCCAGATTTCGAACCTGATCGAGCTCTTCCTGGAACTTCAACAATTTCTGTTCAAGTTGTGACACATTCTCGTTTGGAACCCGAATACCTTGTCTATCAGTGGCCTCTACCCGTTCAGCTGTGTTCTCCTTCTTGATGTTGTTCAAATCTTCCATCTTGCCTCTAGTCTTACTTTTAACAGGACTAAGAGGAGGAGTGGGTGGATGGCCCCTGGATCTTGTGAAATAAGATGATTATGCCAGAGTGCATGAACTAACCTTTGGGGAGGGGAATAATAAAAGAAAGAAAACAAAATAAAAATAAAAGATAATCAAGTCAGTGAGGATTATAAAAAGTATTGCGATATTTAAACACATAGTGCGGGAATGTAAAGCGTGTCCTAATTTGGGAACCTCTTTGTGCCCGAGGTAGGCCTAGAGACAAATTGATTTGGAGAACTTAGAATGCTAAATTCCTCATTTTATTGATAAAAATAGAAGAATCCCAAAACGACACTAAATAAGCAGGGAATAAAGTCACTAATGGCCATTGGCCTTATTACATTCATAAAGTGAAAGAGTAAATTCCTATCTATTTGGTCACAGAAGGACCTTCCTTAGGTTGAATGTTCTCGTTGATCAAGTCCTCCAATTTGCGTAGGTTCACCAGTAAAAATGCCTTTGCCAAATGTTCTCCTTCATTTCCCTCAGCGTTCTGGCAATTGGTGACTCTCTCCTCACCTTTCCTTCCAATTCCAACAGGTTGTATTCCAAATATTCCAGCTTTTCACTGGATTTGGCGGCCCTCTCTTTCCATTCATTGATTTGGTCATTTGACGGAAGATTCCTCCACCAGTTTAGCAAGAGTGAGGGTGTGCTAACCATACCGAAGTTGGGGACCTTGTTCTTCATTTTCTACAAAACAAGAGGTTAAGACCATATTCCCACCGGACTTGACTATTTAACATCAACAATTAGCATGAAACATGTAGTTCTCCAAATAAATGCACAGAACGTGATGATGTACATTTGGGTTTAGAGAAACCCAGTGGACTTTGGACAAGGCTATCTTAAAGGATCATTAAGCGGATGACATAATTGATCCGACTAGGTTTCACCATGATGCATGCACAATTTAAACAGAGTAAGGTTTCTATGGGGTATTAGACTGATACCCTTGAGCGGACAACTCAAGGGGAAAGGTACGGAACTGTCGACTGCACCACTGATTGACTAGTTTTACCGTAAATATGCCTTTTCGAATTTAGGGGGTAATGATATAGAAAGAGCGCAACCACTCATCAAGCATTGCTATAGTATTTGTTTGGCATGAGTGGAGTATGATGTTGAGCATGATTATGCAATAATTAAAAGCATGTTGACATGTATTTGCACGTTAAGAAAGTGATAAATATAGCAGTTTTATAATTTAAAGCAATTATGAAGGAAGGCAACAAGAAAGATATGTCAGTTTTGCTTTTGAAGAAGAAATTAAACAAGTAATTGCACATAGGAGGTACAAATTCACAAGATCAATCTGAAATGGTAAAAGCCTAAAAATCCCCAGCAGAGTCGCCATGTTGTCGCGCCCCCCTTTTTCCTTCCGCGGAACCGGGTTCATAACATTTTGGCTGGGACAACTCTTTCCTTTTGGGAAGGGGTTCTTGCAATTTTGGAGAGTCGCCACCTAACGATTTTTAAGATGTGTTATGGCACCTATAGGGTTCATTTGTAGCTATGTTTTGGTAACCAGAGATAGGGTAAGGGCTTGAAATTATCCTAAGGGGAAGGTGTTAGGCACCCCTCAGGATCCACTAGTGTAGTTCCCGGCCAGACAGTTTTTTGTGAATTTGCGCAATTTGCAAGTAGACAAGTAAGGCTCACATAGTAGGGGATTTAGGTTTAAATATACAAGTGTTTGAAAACGATTAATGAAAAACAAGACTTTTGAAAAGAGTTACAAACTAAGCATGTTTATGAATATAAAGGGGAGTCTTAACTTTATTTGAAATATGGATCACATCAATGCAATACCCAGTATGACACTCCTCGAAGAGGGGCTACACGTGGTATTAGCACACCGGTCATCATATCCATATCTATCATTTCCCTTCCCGTGGAGCTAATTAAAGCGACGGTTGGTCTCGACCCTTATTGCATGATGTTACTCGTCCCTTCCTATCAGTCCCGGAGGAGTTTATGACTTTTATCCTATTAGGGAAGTTCTAGGCAGACCCTCAGGTTTAAAGTCAAAATACTAAGTGACAAGCAAGAACATATAAGACTGTAATTGAGGGAAAAGATAGAAGCAAATAGAAGGCTCAGGTAAGGTATACCTCCACAGGTAACGCATATAGACAGCATGACTCATACACAGATAAGGTCTGAATATAGAATTCTAAGCATGGTATCTAAATGATTAAAGCAGAATTAGATATATCACATGACTCAGAAAAGAAGTCTGATTCACGCTTGCTTACTGATTTTAACATACTAGTAGTTAAATGAGGACAATTCTTTTTTTTTATTTAAGCGGTTACCTAAGACTTGCCTAGGCGTAAGTAATGTGCAGTAGTTATTCCGAGTTATTAAAACAGTGGGAATTATATTTTTTTACCCTAGGAGCATGTTGTTCTAGTTGATACGAATGCAGAAATTATTACCAATTATTTTAGATAGCATAATCAAGTGTGAAACTATTTTTACCTCTTTTATAATCAGCAGTTTGCACTAAGTGTGACTGCAAGTACAAATGAGGTCCTAAAACATGGTATCTAATATGCATGTATAAAACTCATGAAGCAGAATTCCTAGAGAAGGATTTCTAAATGTGTATGGCAGGATTGCAGAATTTCCTAAGAGCAGGATTTCTAAATGCACGTGGTTGTGTAGAACATAATAAAGTACTAATTGTTAGTAGATTTTAACACATGATTTTGTAAGGATACACATGCTGAAATAATAAACATGAGATATAAGGGCATGATTTCTAATGCATGTATAGCCCTAAGCATGGTTTCTATTGCACAATTAGGAACATAAAATTAATAACATGTTTTCTACCCTTAACGATTATAGCATGCATATTTACCCCCATCACTTTTCACTAGCTACCCCAATACTTGTTTACAAATTATTATAGACCAACATCGAAATGAATTACATAATGAAAATAAGAAGTTACACTATATGAAGCCTGATTAGGACTTCCTCTCTGAGTTATGTAATAAACCACCTCAAGTGCCAATATTGTTCACAGCTTTCCCTCATATCAAGGTGTTCAGAGTTCCCTAAGGACCTCAAGGGATCCCGGACAGTGCTCACACCCAGATTTCATAGCCAATACAAAGTAAGTGTAGTGTGGAAAGGTCAGCTTTCATGTGTCCAAGTTCAGAGGGAGCTCAAGGGTCCCAAGGCAAGGCTCACAAAAAAGGGGCAGAACATAGTATTTTAAGAGTATAGTAAAAGTGCAGAACACATGTTTGAAAGGAGTTTGTTAAAAATTGGACTGAGAAGTTCATTTTGAAAGCAATCGGTAACAGAGATGATTGAAAGTAGTTGTAGTAGTAAACAAAACTCAAACACCTTAAGATGGGATCACACACAGAATCAGTAGTCACACAGCGGATCAAGGGATTTGGGGATACACAGACATTTGACTGTAAACACCTGACCCCAGCAAGTCTTAGGACTGGTTTGGACATGCTCAGCAATAGTTGATACTGGCATAATCACAAACCAGTCAGAAAGAACATAAACACATAGAGGGGATAGGGATTTGGGATCCATAAGATGGTAAGTACACAGTAAGTGATTGACAAGGCATGCTTTGAAACACACATAAGGGGATGCATTAATTTAAAGGGCAAGGGAGGCATAATAGAATGCTAGTAATGTAACTCAACTGCAGGTTTCACAACAAAACCACAAGTAGAAGTAGACAATAAGAGAAGCATGTTGTTGTTGAGGATTTAAAATTAATCTAGGACATACCAGTTGAGAAAGAAAAGTGCAAAAAGTTAAAGAAAGTAGAATTCCACACTCTAGTCTTGGCTTTCAGCAGGCTAGACAAGCAGTAGCACAAGTAGTAGAGAAAGAAGAGAGAGTTTGAGTGTGTATGTATGTGTTCTGAACTCATTTGTTTGTCCTTTGAAAAATAGGTAGAAAATAAGGTAACAAGTAAAGGTTTAGCACAAATATGGAAGTAATCACAATTAAAATCCTATTAATACAAGTACTCCCCTTTAAACAAAAAATTACAGCCTAACGGATACTAACAGGGATAACTTAAGGAAAGAAAATTAGTTTTAAAAAAGATTGGTTTTGTACCATATAAGGGGTAGTAAAAGTATAGAGTATATAATTGAGTCTAAGTACAGAATATACTTTATTTGAGGAAAGGATTCAGCAAGAATGAATAACCACAGTAAATAAAGGAAATGGAATCAATCACCTTAAACAAACGAGTAAAATATTAGGGGTTTCTAAGAAAACCTTGCAATCAAATCGCAACTTAAGGAAATCAGGATCAATCAAAAGGGAATCATGATTCTGCACTTCGACATATAAATAGAGAAGAATGAACAGGCGTATCAGACATGCAAGAAGCAAACTAGATGAACACAAACATACAGAAGTGACATGAGTAGGCTAAGGGCTACTCGGAGCATGGTAATCAACAAATTCTCGTAGTCATGGCTAACACATAGAACCAGAGTGAAAAAACAACCTAACAGGTAAAGAAGATCAGGACAACACACAAAAACAAGTAAAGAAAGTCTTTAAAACTCACAGTAACAAGTGAAGAAATCTGTAAGAAATTAGGGTTTTAACAAAGTTGAGATAAAAAGCGGTAAGAACTCGGAACAAAGAAAAGGATCTAACCATAAAGGACTCAATCGGGACAGGTATACATACAAAATAAACAAAGACAGTTCCAGAACCCCGGATAAAACCAAAAAAAACTTAGGGTTTTCAACACGATGAATCGGGTAGAAGAAAAACATAAACAAACCGTTTAAACATAGTAAGATCATAAGACAATACTAAAAATCAGAGGAGAAGTCTTTTAAAGGAGGTTAAGAAACCCTAATCTTGAAGACGGAGAGTCACTTTGAAAAATCGGAAAAACCTTTGAGGAAAATACCAAAAGGCTCATAATACTCACATATCTAAGACAGATCTGAAAGAAAATTGGAAAATCTTTAAAGTTAGGGTTTCAGAGAACCTAGAGAAAGTAAGAAAACCTTGAAAAGTTATCGGTTTAGCCGGAAAAGTCACAGATCCTACTCGAGCGGTCATGGATGGCTGGAAAATGGCATGAGAAATCATGGGAGGCGAGTGAACCTTCTTTGGTTGACTTGAAGGCCTCAAAATAGTGACACACGTTCAAGAGGGAGCCATAAGGCTGGTAGGTGGTGAGACCACCATGGATTCAGGCAAGGAGATGGCCTGAGAAGGTGGGTGAAGTTCATCGGAGAGGAGGGGAGGGAGGAAGGTTCTAGAGAGAACCAGAGATAGAGATAGAGAGAGATGAGAGTTGGTTGAGTGAGGAATGAGAGGGTTTGGGGGGGTCGTTTGGTTTAATTTAGGAATGAGGAATGGGGACCGTTGATCTGAATGATCAACGGTCCAGATTGAACGGGGTAGGTGGGGATTCGGGTTTGGGTATGGGTTAAGAGTGGGTTAGGGTTGGTTTTCAATTGAAATTGGGCTGGGAAATTGGGGTTTGATTTGGGCTATGATTGAAAGACAATTTGGCTAAATTTTAAATAGCCATTCTTTCCTATTTAATTTATAGAAAACAGTAGATAATTTCTAAAAATAATTTTAAAATGGTAAATTGATTTACAACACATAATTAGTAATTTAAAAATATAGGGTCCAATTTTGTGCATATAAAACCTAATTAAACCTTAAAAGGGCTAATATTGTAATTATGTGCAATTTATCTTTAAAAAATACTAAATGTAATTATAAGAAATATGTAAAACTTAACATAGCCATATTTTGACACAAATATAGAAATTAAATATATGAATTATCAAAATAATAATTTTGGAAATAATTATTGGGTTTTTATGGATAAAAAGGGGAAAAATCAATTTAAACCCTTTAAAATTATAGAATAATAATAAAAACCTTGGATATGCTTATATATGTATATATATATATATATGCTATTTTGAAGGTATTTTGCATATTAAAAATATAGGAAAAAATTGGGCATCAACACCCGGCAAGGTGGAGAGGTCGGTTTGGGAAGGGTCAGCCTAACATGCCCCCATATTCAGCACCACCATCTCCATGAGGTGCTCCAGCGCACCCCTATTTCAGTGCCACCCCAGAGAGTTCCTACCGTCCGCCAGCTATTCAGGGTTCTTCTAGTGGACATTCAGGTCCTCAGGGTTCTTCTGGTTCCTATTTAGTGTTATGCCAAAGAGTTTATACCATCCACCAACTATTCAGAGTTCCTCCGGTGGATATTCAGGCCATCAGGCCCAGGCTTCCAGAAAGTAAGCTATGGTGCCGAGAGGTTGCTATGAGTGTGGAGATCCGGGTCACATGAAGAGGACCTGCCCCAGACTTCGAGGCAAGGCAGTACAGCAGGGTCAACAGCTTATGATTTTAGCACCGGTTGCCTAGCCGTCTAGAGGTGGGGGACAGACTGGTAGAGGCCGTACTAGAGGTGGAGGCCAGACAGGGAGAGGTCAGTCAGCTACTGCTCAATCAAGTGGAGGCCAGCCACCGGTGCTCCAGCCAGATTCTATGCCCTTCCGACCAGGCTAGATGCAGTGGCCTCGATGCCATTATCACAGATATTATTTCCATCTGGAGTAGAGATGCTTCGGTATTATTTGATCCAGGGTCTACCTACTCATATGTATCATCTCTGTTTTCTCGTTTCCTGGTTATTCCTCCTAAGCCTTTGGGCACTCCTATTCATGTGTCCACCCCTGTGGGTGATTCTTTGGTTGTTGATCAGATCTACCGGTCATGTGTGGTCACATTATATGGTTTCGAGACTAGAGCAGATCTCCTATTACTTGATATGATCGACTTTGAGGTAATCCTGGGTATGGATTGGTTGTCCCCATACCACGTCGTCCTTGATTGCCACGCCAAGACTGTTACATTAGCAATGCCAGGGTTACTAGGGTTATAGTGGAAGGGTTCCATAGTTGATACATCTAGTCAGGTTATCTCTTTTATAAAGGCTCGGCATATGGTCGAGAAGGGGTGTTTGTCTTATCTAGCTTATGTTCGGGACACCACCGCAGAGTCTCCGACGATTGATTTAGTTTTAGTAGTTCAGGAGTTTGCCGATGTGTTTCCTTCTGACCTTCCTGGCATGCCACCAGATCGTGATATTGATTTCTGTATTTATTTTGCTCCAGGCACCCATCCTATATCTATTCCACAGTACTGTATGGCTTCGAAAGAGTTGAAGGAGTTGAAGAAGCAGCTTGAGGAGTTGTTAGCAAAGGGGTTTGTTAGACCAAGTGTGTGACATCGGATTGACTTTCAAATCTTAGATTTTTATTTTTGGAAGATTTTATAAAAATCTAATTTTTCTTCAACAAATTCACGCATTCATGATGTAAATGAGTATGGAAACATGAAATATAATCAATATAGAATAAGGAACACATACCCCAATGTTTTCCCGCAACAATCGCCCAAGAACCGTGCTCCAAAAGTCCAAACGAAATGAAGAAAATGACCATTTTTTGTCCTTAAGTTTTTATCCATCCGTCACTAAAAGTCCATTTTCCATCACTAAAAGTAAACACCAGAACTTGCTTGCAATAGCCTTAATTCAATCGATCATAACGTTATCTATAAATCTTTAAATGATTAATGGTTTAAATTTTTGAAAACTAGAATCAAAGGGCTACGACTTTCATGTTTTGATAAATTTCAGATTCCTTACAGATTGCAAGATATAAGCTTTTAAAGTTGGCTCCACGCACTAGATATTTCTGGCAAACAGCTCTCATACCAATTGTCACCTTGCCTCTACGTTGTACACATGAAATTCACATAACAAATAATTCAAGGGTACTATTCCCTAAAGTCAAGGTTAACGACGACACATACCTCACTTCGCAACCAAATTCAAGATTCCAATAAACTTTTGCTTCGCGAATCCATGTCCAAAAGCCTCAAATCTAGACATAAACAATTTCATATACTTAATACAAATTATGGGATTCAATTCCATAAGAATTTACTAATTTGTTGGATTAAAATCCGAAATTCATTAAAAATATTAACAGTGGGACCCACATCTTGAATCTCGAAAAAGCTCACGAAATCTGAACACCCATTCCGATATGAGTTCAACCATATAAAAATTATCGAATTTCGACATCGGATTGAGTTTCAAATCTTAGGTTTTTATTTTTGGAAGATTTTATAACAATCTTATTTTTCTTCCATAAATTCACGGATTCTTAATGTAAATGAGTATGAAATTATGAAATATAATCAATATAGGATAAGAAACACTTACCCCAATGTTTTCCCGTGAAAATCGCCCAAAAATAGCCCATAACCGTGCTCCAAAAATCCAAAATAAAATAAAGGAAATGACCATTTTTGGTCCTTAAGTTTCTGCCCATCCGTTACTAAAAGTCCATGTTCCGTCGCTAAAAGTCCACACTAGAACTTGCTTTCACCAGCCTTTATTCAATCAATCGTAACTTTATCTACAAATGTCTAAATGATAAATTGTTTAACTTTATGAAAACTAGAATCAAAGGGCTAGAACTTTCATGTTTTGAAAATTTTCCAATTCCTTATAGATTACGAGATATAAGCTTCCAAAGTTGGTTTCACGCATCAGATATTTCTCGCGAAACTGCTTTACCAGCCTTCGTTCAATCAACCATAACTTTATGTGCATATGTCCAAATGATGAATAATTTAACTTTTTGAAAATTAGAATCAAAGGGCTCCACTTTCATATTTTAATAATTTTCAGATTCCTTACAGATTGCGAGATATAAGCTTTTAATATTGGCTCCACGCACTAGAAATTTCCGGTGAACAGCTCTGATACCGACGGTCACCTTGCCTATACGTTGTACACATGGAATTCACATAGCAAATAATTCAAGGGTTCTATTCCCTCAAGTCAAGGTTAACCACGACACTTACCTCGCTTTGCAATTGAATTCAAAATTCCAATAAACTTTTGCTTTGCGAATCCGTATCCGAAAGCATCATATCTAGTCATAAAAATTTGATATACTCAATACAAATCATGGGATATAATTCCATATGAATTTACTAATTTTCCGAATTAAAATCCAAAATTCATTAAAAAAAATTAACATCGAAACCACGTCTCGAATCCCAGAAAAACTCACGAAATCCAACACCCGTTCCGATATGAGTTCAACCATACAAAAATTATTAAATTCGGACATCGAATTGAGTTTCAAATCTTAGATTTTCATTTTTTGAAGATTTTATTAAAATCTTATTTTTCTTCCATAAATTCACGGATTCATGATATAAATGAGTATGGAATCATGAAATATAATCAATATAGGATAAGGAACACTTACCCCCAATGTTTTCCCGTGAAAATCGCCTAAAAATTGCCCAAGAACTGTGCTCCAAAAATCCAAAACGAAATGAAGGAAATGACCATTTTTGGTCCTTAAGTATCGGGCCATCCGTCACTAAAAGTCCACACCAGAACTTGCTTGCACCAGCCTTAATTCAATCGACCATAAATTTATGTACAAATGTCCAAATGATAAATGGTTTAACTTTCTGGAAACTAGAATCAAAAGGCTATAACTTTCTTGTTTTGATAATTTTCCGATTCCTTATGAATTGCTAGATATAAGCTTCCAAAATCGGCTCCACGCATTAGAAATTTTGGCGAAACTGCTTTACTAGCCTTCATTCAATCCATCATAACTTTCAATACAAATGCCTAAATGATGAGTGGTTTAACTTTCTGAAAAATAGAATCAAAGGGATACCACTTTCATATTTTGATAATATTCAGATTCCTTATAAATTGCGAGATATAAGCTTCTAAAATTGGATCGATGTACCAGATATTTCTGGCGAACAGCTCTGCAACAGAAATTTCAAGCAACTCTCTTTTTTCGAAATCCATTCTGTTTACCTTCCGCATCCACCCGAAGGCTTCGGGACCTTAACCAATTATACCAATGTCCCAAAATACAATACGAACTTAGTCGAGGATTCAAACTACGTCAAGCAACGCCGAAATTGATTGAAATAACAATTGGTTATGACTGTCAAGTTGGCTTTGACTATTGAATTAATTTACCTGTTTAATTTCTATTCCTACTTCCCTATTATTGTTAATATTATTATTGCGTACATGTTAATGTAAGTAACCTGTCTTAGCCTCGTCACTACTTCGTCGAGGTTATGCTCGGCACTTACTGAGTACATGGGGTTGGTTGTACTCATACTACACTCTGTACTTTCTGTGCAGATACCAGAGTTGATCCTAGAGGCACACAATAGATTTTCTCGGATTCAGCTATCCATAGAAGGCTTGAGGTATAGCCAGGGGCGGATCCAGGATTTGGAGGTTCCGAGTGCCAAGCTAATCGATTTGATCAACTCGGACATCGGTTCGGGTTATTCATCTTTTTTTATTTATATAGACAAATCGATCAAACGAAAAAAGTATAATAACTATAACTAATTGACGCAACCATAAAACTTCCAACAATAATATTAATATTATAAATATACATCATCTATTTACAATTGTCCTCGACGAGTTTTCATATTTTGAAAACGATCCATAATGACATCATTACTTACATTTGTGAATACATCACGCTCTATATAAGATGAGAAACATTGGCATTCGCTTGGCTCAAGGATTGACAACTAGAACTTGGTTGAGAATGGTCCAACCTCGTGACAAATTTATCCATCTGAATTCAATTCCTATAAAATAAAAGCTCATTCTAGTGAGAAATCTTTCTATGTAGCTCACTATGGAATATAGAATAATTTTTACTACTTCATACCATCAATAAGCTTAGCCAATGAAAATTATTCAACTTTCCCTAATACTTTTATTGTTAAAATGGAGTTAATTTTGAATTTTTCTTGGTCAAAAATATTGGGGATGTTCTTTCTTTTAGCCACGAAATTAATTTCTACAATGAAACCATTTAAGTGGCATAGGATTTTCAACAAAACCAAAGAAATACATAACAAATAAATCACAAGTGACAATAAAGTTTTGCAAGAACATCAAAATTCAACTAAATACAAAAAAAAAAAGCAAAAAAAAACATATATTTAATGGAAAAAAAAAAGTCATAGACCATATAGGGTTAAGAAATAAATAAGAGGAAGAGGAAGAGGAAGCTTTACCGGTGAACAAATGTGGTTTGAAATAGCAAAAGAGAAGAACTGAAGAGGTGAGCCGTGAGCGTGAGAACTGGACAAGCAAAGTGGGGGTTGGCCGGTTGGGGACTTAGGAATTGGATATTGGAATTCCTTTTGCTAGAGACAACTTTGGGAGAAGGGAAAGTGGGGAAGGCTTTTACTTTATCTTATTAATTAAAAATCCTTTTGCTGGTGATAATTTTGGGAAAGGGGAAAGTGGGGAAGTCTTTTAGCTTTCTAGAAGTTTTATTTTAATTATAAAGCTTTTTATGATTACTTTATCTCATTAATTAAAAATAAAACATTTAAAATAAAAAACATGTTGTGTGTTGGATTCGAACTCACAACCAGCAGAAGGAAAAAATGGACCTTTGCCACTGGCACCTTGGCCACTTTTGTTCTGTGGGTGGCACTTTAAATATATATATTATTTCGTATATATATATATATAGTTTTCGCCGAAGCTTGCGGGTGGCGTACCACCCCGAACCTTGTACATAGATCTGCCCCCGCCTATATGGAAGCTTCATTTTCAAGTTATAATAACTATCCCCCCCCCCCTTTTTCTTCCAATAAAAAGTTATTGTTATTCCTGCTAACAAAGCTAACAAACATTCATTCAAAAAAATAATTTCACCAAATGTCATCCACAAGTTCAATTAAAGACAAAAAAATTCACTTTACATTCTTGTTCTTCAATCCAAGCAGCCTAATCTTTCCTCAATTCTCACCTGCGATCCGTCAGCTGCAGCCTACTAACTAGGTTTGCTTTGGAAGAAAGAGGAAAAAGGAAAAGGAATAAAAAGGACTAACTGAATAAAGAAAATATTGGAAGGGAAATAGAGAGGGAAAAGAAACGAGGATATGAGAGGAGGGGGGATTCGCTGGGGAAGACGAGAGAAAGGTGGGAGGGGGTTGGGTTTTGGGGGAGGGGAGGGAGGAGAGAGGGATAGGTCTTTTTTTCTTTTTCATTTATAGTTTTTGTCCTGATTTTAATATTTTTTTTTAATAAAAACAATCCTATCTACGTGCCTTAACTGCATGAATTTCACTCAATTTGGCCACGTCAGCCACATCGCTTTCACATAGACATGGTCAAAGGTCAAAAGTGCTTATTAGTAATTATTTTCTCAAGTAAAGGTGTTAAAATGGGAAAGTTGTAAGTTTGTTCACCAGCTTGACAAATGAGTGCAAATTTAGGTGGCCTCGAGACCATTTTGCTATCATTTTAATACATATCAGCTTTCAAGTAAGATGATATTTTGAGTCTCTGATATTATTTACTGAATATCTCTTTGTTCCTTTTTTTGTCACATTGTGACGACCCAAAAGGGTCATCACCTGTTTCTAATTGAAATCTGTGTTTTTGAGGCCCTGAAAACCTCATTTAGAGTCGCCTTGATTTGTGTGCGCAGTCCGGGCGCGTAACCGGAAAGCTTAAATGTGAAATCTTGTGAAAATTGCTAAGTTTTGACCTCGAAATGAATAAGTTTGACTCCGGTCAATATTTTGGGTAAACGGATCCGGACCCATAATTTGACGGTCCCGGAGGGTCCGTAGGAAAATATGGGACGTAGGCGTATGCCCGGAATCGAATTCCGAGGTCCCAAGCTCGAGTTATGAATTTTTAAGTGAAATTATTTTCTGAAAATGTTTAAAGAAGAAAAAAAGAAATTTGAAATGAAATTTGATCAGAATGTGTTGGTATCGGGCCCGTATTTTGGTTCCGGCGCCCGATACATGTCTTATATATGACTTGAGTCATTCCTGTGAAACTTTGTTGAAAACGGACGTCGTTTGACGTGATCCGTACCCTAATTGGGAAATTGATGTTTAAAAGGAAATCTGAGAAATTTCATGGATCTTGAGGCTTAATTCGATGTTCATGATGTTTATTAGTGATGTGATCACACGAATATGTTCGTAGGGTGTTTTTGAGGTAGTGTGCATACTTGGTTTAGAATTTCGAGGGCTCGGGTGAGTTTCTAGTAGGTTCTGGGATGTCTTAGGCTTTAAAAGATCAGATGGTGCAGGTTCAGGAATTTTGACAGGTCTCTGAACCCTTTTGCGCGGCCCGCGAGGAAACGCATGCGGCCGCGAAGGGGCCAGCGCGGTCACTTTTGCACGGTCCGTGGTGGGTGCTGCGCGGTCCGCGCGGGGCATAGATCCGTAGGCCTTCAGGAAGCATGTGCGGTCGCGGTCCTTCATGTGCGGTCCGCGGTGGGAACTTTAGAGAGGTATAAATACACGTGAATTTTAGTTATTTTACACTTTTCAAAACCCCAAAATATAAGAGGCGATTTTCCAAACAACTTTGTTTTCTCCGAAACGATTGGTAAGTGATTTCTAACTCATTTTCTTCACTTCTTAACATTTTTTAACATGATTTCAACTTCAAATCAAAGATTTTCATGGGGAAATTGGGTGATTTGGGTAGAACCTAGGTTTTTCTAAAATTGGGGATTTGGACCTCAATTTGAGGTCCGATTTCAAAACAAATCATATATTTGAATTTGTGGGGGAATGGGTAATCGGGTTTCGACCACGTGGGTCTGGGGGTGATTTTTGACTTTTGGGTAAAACTTTGGAAAACGCATTTTCATGCATTGGGGTTGATTCATTTAGCATTTATTAATGTGATTAAGTAACTTATGACTAGATTCGAGCGGATTGGTGGTGGAATCAAGAGGTAAAGCTATAATTGAGACTTGAGTGGTGTTCAAGGCATCGAGGTAAGTGTTTGGTTTAACCCTAGCTTGAGGGATTAAGAGTTGAGTCATATTTGCTACTTGCTTCTTGTTGAGTACGACGTATAGGCATGGTGACGAGTATCTATACGTTGGTGTCAAGCATGACCGTGGGTCTTAACTTGAAAGTTGTTGTGTTTTTGAATAACACCTTGTATACTTTAATTAATGATCATCTATGATTAAGTATTTCCATTAATTGAACTGAGTACTAGCAAAGTGAGATTGGTTATAGCTGATTCTCCCTTGTCGGGATGACTATTTCGATATCTTTGTTCCCTTGCCGGGAAGTTATTATATTACTTATGTTCCCTTGCCGAGATTTCTTGTAATTGTGTAATGAAATGGGAGCGGGTGGTATGCCTACCACAAGATTGATGAAATGGGAGCGGGTGGTACGCCTACCACAAGATTGATAAAATAGGAGCGGGTGGTACGCCTACCGCAAGATATAATGAAATGAGAGCGGGTGGTACGCCTACCACGAGATAGAATGAAATGGGAGCGGGTGGTACGCCTACCACAAGATATTATAAAATGGGAGCGGGTGGTACACCTACCACAAGATATAATGAAATGGGAGCGGGTGGTACGCCTACCACGAGATATAATGAAATGGGAGCGGGTGGTACGCCTACCACGAGATATGAGAAATGGGATCGGGTTGCACGCCTTCAACAAGAGGAAACTGAAAGTGAAAGTTGCCTTTATTTTTTTCATTATAGTGCTAGCTTCCTTATTATTCTCTGTTATTTCTTTTAATTGCTATCCCCGAAGCATGTTCCCCTACCCCAGCTTTAACTGCTTATTACATGTTTACTTTTCTGCCATATATTATATAACTGTACAGGTTTATCTGGGGTCTGGTCCTAGCCTCCTCACTACCTCGTCGGGGTTAGGCCAAATACTTACCAGCACATGGGGTCGGTTGTGCTGATACTACGCTTTGTGCTCTTTTGTACAGATCCAGGTTTTGGACAGCAGCAGTAGCGCGGGAGCCAGCCTTCAGTCCAGTGAGACACTGAGGTAGCTTTGCGGGCGTCCGCAGGCCCGACATCTCCTCTATCTTTTATTTTCGTCTGTTATCTCATATATTCGAGATAAACAGTTTATATTTTCTTTCAAATGGTTGTATTTAGCACTCTTAGAAGTTCGTGAGTAATGTGACACCAGTTCTTGGGTAGAGGCATATGTTGATTCTCGCATTATTGTTCAGTTTCTTTAAACTTAAGTCTTCCGCTTATTTATTTAATTCGTTGCTTTCGTGCTATCGTTGATAATTGTTAAAAGAAGTAATTGTTAATGAAGTAAGCCGTTAAGGATTGACTTGTCTAGCTCTCATTAGTAGGCGTCATCACGACTCCCGAGGGTGGAAAATCCGGGTCGTGACACACATCTAGAAAAAGATGCAGCTACTTTACTTTTCCATGTTGAAGGAATAATCATTATACATTATTTCTTGAGAGATCGGAAATCCTTCGGAAATTCAAATTTTCATATTACCTTTTGTGAAAGTTTGTTACCATTACACAACCCAAACGGGAAGAACTAAAACCAGCAAGATAAATAGATAATTGCCGATCATCGTGAGAAATGTGGGCACAATATACAATTATATTGTTGAGCTATGTGTTAGATATATAAGAGTATTTTCAATTTTTTATTTTATGTCTAAACTATTATCTCTTCGCATCTGATTTTTATCTTGAGGAAGTACGTGAAAGTAAAAAAAAGGCAGCCTGATGCACAAGATATCATATATTAATATATATTTCGGGAAAGGGTCGTATTTTAAGAGGTGTGATGTAGATAGACTATCTTAATACAAGCACCAATGGCTGCTTTCACATCTCGAACCCGTAACATATAGGTTACACGGAAACAATTATATCATCTGATAAGGTACGTGAAAGTATTTTGTTAAATTTTTATCGAGTGGTGATAATGCAATTCAAAAGATAATTAAGTGATGGTTATGAAAGTTGCAATTGGCTGCACCAAATTACTAGCACTTATCACTCCCATCTAGCTATACAAACATAATAGGCCGAATAGGTGGAGTTTAGTTGCATAATGTGCAAGCCAATATTTTTATTCTGAATTATCATATTAATACCGAAATCTTCGACAGAAGTGCAATTAATGTATTTATCTTTAACATCTATATTTGTCAAACAAGATATGACAAAACAAAACCATGACCCATCCTCTTTCTCCTTTGAAGAATTTGCTTTTCATTGCATACGTCATATATGTGTCCTTGCGAGGTTGGTGATCGTTGAGAAACTTCTTTTGTTTATATGTGTCCTTTTTCTATTACTCTTAAAAGGACTGCGTGCAATTAAATTATTGTGACACTTGTATTATTGTATAAAGAAGATTCTTTGGTTTATTCCTATAGATTTCAGTCTTTCTATTTTATTCCATATAACCTACTTAATTGAATCAGGGGCCGCTCAATTAAATTAGTGGCCCAAAGGCAAATAAAAGACTTCAATTTATTTGCTTCCATGCATTTTTTTACTCGGTATAATGCTTATATACTTGTACCTATTACTTCATTACTTTACAACTTGCTAGGATGGTTGTTATTTATAGTTTCATAATGTATCATATAGTATTGAATTGTATACTATATTTTTTTTGTATACAATGATTGGATAAATTGTATTGTTTTTCGTTGTTTCATGATGTCATGTACCAATAATATGAAGAAAAAACTTACAATATTATAAAGAAAAGGTAAGGTATATATGAGGTAGAATTATTATAGAAAATGTAGGAAAAAAGATAAAATAAAATTATTTAATAATAAAAAGGTCAAGATGAGAGAGAAAATAAGGTAATGACACGATTACACCAAATCGGACGTTCAATAAAGTTGTATTTTTCGTCCTTACATAATAACATATTTAACGATACGATACAATAAAATTTAAGTATCAACCAAAATAAATATTATATTTAAAGTAACAATACGATATAATACAACAAGTAACAACTATCCAAAATTAAAAAATTTAAAAAGATATTTATGGGACCATTTTCTTTTTTTTGTGTACAAATGTGGGGGTGGGACCTCCATATCTATCTCTATCCAATAAAATTGTTTCCTTCTTGTTGACTTTGTAGTGCCTTCTGTTTCAATTGAAAGAAGAGCACTTTCTTGAACTGTTTGTGCGTCGTAATAATGGACAATGGTTGCTTTCACGTTCCGTTATAGAAATTTGAGTGCATATTTGAAACTTTCAAATTAAATACTTACTTATACCCGATATTTTATACCAAATCAATAAATTTAATATAGTAAAGTAATTTGATGGAGTAAAAATAACCTCTAATTAGTCATGATTAAGTAACAAAACTCTATGTTTAGTAAAAATAACCTCTAATTAGTCATGATTAAGTAACAAAACTCTATGTGCAAACAAATATTGTGTTTCTATTAATTTGGTGTAAACATCCTAATACGAAAAAAAAAATACCTTTAAAAATTTGATCATTCAAGGCATTTTTCTTTGCTTTTTAAGACTTTACCATACCCACATGCAATATCAACTAAAAAATAACTATAAGTAAAAGTCCATAAACAAATTATAATCTTTAAATTAAGTTATTATATTTTACCTACTATAATAAATTAAAATTTACTAAAATGCAAAAAAATATATTATTATCAATCAACATAAGTAAATTCTTTTTTCCTTTACTGATAATTGTTCCTTGAGACGAGGGTCTAATGGAACAAGTCTTTTTAACTTTACAAGATAGGGGTAAGGTTTACGTATATATTATCTTCCCTAGATCCTACCTGTGAAATTACACTGAATTTTTTTATTGTTATTATATTATTGATCTAGAAAGAGCAGTAAGAAGTCTAAGGCTGAGGAAGGGACATGAAACGCAATACAACTGACACATTCGTGGACACATTGGATGCTCACCATTTCGCTAATTAGTTTACCAAATAAAATCATTGACCTCTGATTGCTTGACATATACGAATCGGATTGTCTTATTCCATATATAACCTAAATATTACTAACTAGTTTTTTTAATACTTTCATACAGATGTCTATTGTTTAAAAAGTTTTCCCATTTATTTTTAAGGATTTGCCGAGCTTTCAATTTCTTTTTATTCAAAAACAGATATTCGGCTAATTGAAGTGTCAAAAACTGTCGAGTTATGTATGGTTATAACATATATTTGAGATTGTTTAGTTAGAAATAGAGTCACTTGAATTAAAATGTGCTATTTGCACATGTCTTGTATGCATTAAATTACTTGTCTACTTTCACTATATGTTTCCCTTCTTACAGTTTTCATTTTCCCATTTTTTATTACTCAAATTAACGATGGGGAGTTATCTCATAAATTTTAGAAGAAAACTAACCGAAATATCATAAATTGTATTCTCTTCGGTCTACAAATAAGTCGTCATTTTACTTTTTATTTGGTTCAAAATAAGTGTTCATTTACATAATCACCCAAGAGTGTGCATGGTGGATGGATGATATCTCCTCGTCCCTTAATTAATTAAATGTCTCGAATTTGAATCGGCCCTGAAAATAGATAAATTCCTAATAAGTAGCATTTTTTTCTTTTAATAGATTATACACAATACAAAAGTGGATTAGTCAGAATCTGTGAGTATAGAATATCATATGAATATATACCCCAAAAAAAGTGTGAAGCAGATTTAATGGCCCAATGCTAGCAATTTTATTACTTAATGGTAGAGAGAAAAGGACAGAATCTTCTATAATAATAATAATAATAATAATATCCTGCATCTTGCTCCTACCTCCTAGAGATTACAGATACATAGTAAAGGGCAACGTGAAAGCAAGCACAACATCCAACTGTACTACAGCTGCTTCATATCAAATTGGCAGGCTAACAAACTCACCTCAATTATATTTTTGTCCCAAAATCTAGCTTCTTCACTTGACACATATTTGGTGATCCTACTACAATGTCACCTCTCACCCTACACAATGTTTAGACATATTTACTACCAATTGCGATTACAAAATACTATAACAACAAAAAATATGGCTCAGTCCTAAACAACGTGGGATCGATTATATAAAGCTTCACGGCTCATTTAAACTCTAACACATATCATGTACCAAATAAAATAAAAGTAATATAATATATATATATATATATATATATATATATATATATATATATATATATATATAAAGAAAAAAGTGGTATGACGTGACTTGAGCATGGTATGGCAATGGAGTGCCATTGATTAAACAATTAATTAATTGAAGCAGATTTATAATCTACTTTAATATATAATTTGTTAGATTTACATGCTATTTTTTAATGCCGGTACTGCGTCATACGACATGAGGCCCAAGGGATGAGGCAATCTTTTGATTTTGGCTTTTACTTTTCAGCTAGACCTCACCTATTATTTTGTTACTAAATGTTTTTCAGAGAGACAAATTCCTTTTCCTATGGTGAAATTTGTTGCAACTTTTTTCACACCCTTTGCCCTTTTTGTGAAGTATTTAACTTCTCCTTAAAGTCAAACTACTATTTGAAACGGGTATTTAATTCACACTAGGCAATAACTCAGTTTAATTTACTCGATAAGATTTCTTTATCATAGTTATAATATTTCATATTTTTTCCTACATTTAATTCCGGATAAGAGATGGAGTATAATACTTTGGTATTGAAATTGTCTGCGCCTTTTATAATAGGCATACCATATGCACGTTACAATTCGTGGAGTACACAAGTTAAAGGAGTTACAATATACATATTCTTTGAGATTGTTTGTACCTTTTATAATATGCATACACCATATGCATGACATTTCATAGAATATTTTGTAATATAGAAGTTGTAGTATTTAACCGTAAAAACTAGTTTAGGAGATATACGAGTTTCTCCTTAGCGAAAGCGGATTTGCAACAACCACGACTTGTGTCACCAATGTACTCCCTTTATCCACTGTCTATTAATCCATTCTAAGATGCAAAGAAGATTTTCTCGTAGAAACTCTAACCGTCATATATTGATGGAAAAACATACCTTTTCCAACAGATTATAAAGTTTATATATATATATATATATATATATATATATATATATATATATATATATATATATATATATATGATTAAGGGTGTTCAAACTGAATCCGAAAATTACACCAGTCAAAACGAATCGACTAAACAATTCAATAAGTTTGGTTTGATTTAGTTTGGTATATTGAGTAGAAAAAACTCGAACCAAACCGACATATAAATATATATTTTTTATATATACTTTTAAGACTTTATGTATTATTTTAAAAAAAAATATCTAAAAATAATTGGGATCCTCTCATGAGATGTAATATTTAATAGAACTATAAAGTTCATTTATTTTTATTTACTTTAAATAATGGGTTGTATCACTTTCTTATCAAGTGTTATTGAAATACATCAATCATCTATTTGTTCTTCCATATTCATATGTCAAGATTTCTTATATCTTTTTCGAATTTGAAATGGTATTTCGATAATTTAATATTAAATAAAACATATCATTATTTAGGTATCATACTGATTTTTATTTTTAATTATTAAATTTTGTTAATTTTAAAGCGTACATCAACGAAAAATTTTTTTAATAGATCATATGTTTGTTATTTTTTTTAATTTTTACTAAACATATATTCATTTATCAAAACTTTGTCTATAGTTTTAACAAAGTAAGATTGAAATAATAATCATGTAACGAAAAAAACCGGAAAAATCCGACAAAATCAAACCAATCCAAACCGATATAGTCGGTTTGATTTGATTTTGATAAAAATCAACTCGGTCCATGTACACATCTATATATATATATATATATATATATATTCCTTTTATGGGTGGACCCGACCCAATAACAATATTCCTTTTTTTTTTATCATAACAACATTCCTTTTTTTCTCATTACAATATTCCAGGCCCAGCAGATGTTATGCCTCTCATAGAAGGGGGGAAAAACTAAAAGAATAAACAATTGAAAAGAAAAGAAAGTTGTTGAAGACACAATTTAAATAAGTTGCCAGTAATAGTTAAGAAGTCGAACATCTGATGGAAACTTGTGGAAAATTGAGGTATGATTGGTGCATTTTTGCAAAACACACTTTGCCACATTGAAATATTTTCAGATACTTGATTTAGAAGCTACGAACCACTACTACTAACAGCCAACTTTTAGTCACTATTTTGGAATGGTTTAAACCTATCAATGTATCCAAGAATGATTCTTCCTTTAGCATGACGAAAAAGCAAATTCTCATGTTGTTCTAGAAGGGGTTCTTGAGTTTTTAAATAGCGTAAACTTATTAAAAGCAATTATCATGTCATTAGCAACATTTAATCCCCTTTTCTCAACTGCCCCACATTGTCATTAAACCCTTTATTTTTCTATTATCGTATGATGATCTGATTGGTCATTTTCAGTTTTAGTTTTTATTTCTATATTTCGAAATCTCGATTAGCTCTGTTTAACCTTTCTCGAGTTGCGTGAAAATTTGTGTTTTATATGAAAAATTGATAAAAATGTGAAATCGTGTTTTAAAACTCATTTGAGGTGACTTCTATCAATATTTTGAGCAAACGGATCCGGATTTGTATTTTGACGGTCCCAGTAGGTCCGTATCGTGATTTGAGACTTGAGCGTATGCCCGAAATCGAATTCGGAAGTCCCTAGCTTGATTTGACGTAATTTGTTGAAAACTAGAAATTAAAGGTTTAAAAATTCCTATGTTTGACTGTAGGTTGGCTTTGTTGCTACCGGGTTCGAATTTCAGTTTCGAAACTTGGAATAGGTTCATTTTAATATTTATGACTTGTCTGCAAAATTTGGTGCAAAACGGAGTTGATTTGACGTGATTTAGATGTCCGGTTGAAAATTTGAAAGTTCTTAAGTTTCATTGAAAATTTCATTCGTTTTGGTATCTGATTCGTAGTTATAAGTGCTATTTTGGTATTTTGATCATGCGAGCGAGTTTGTCTGATGGTATTACACTTATGTGCGTGTTTGGTTTGGATCCATGTGGGCTCAGGTGAGTTTCGGACGCGTGGCGGAGTGTGGAAGGAGTTAGAAAATTGATGGTTCTAGTGCAGGTCTCAGACCTCACAATTCAATGTTCGCATTTGCGAAAGTTCATGGCCTCTGTTAAGTTTGCATTTGAGAACAAATAGTTCGCAATTGCGAAGTAGTGCGGGAGGGGGGAGAAGGTGGGGAGGGGGGATGGTTCGCATTTGCGATCAAAATGGTCGCAATTGCGGAAGTCCAAGTTCGCATTTGCCAACAAAGCCATCGCATTTGCGATTGCAGCAGAGATGTGGAATCTTCACATTTGCGAAGACATTCTATCATTTGTGGGGTTCGCAATTGCGATATTTGCGCCTGGATAAATGAGGGGAAAAAACAGGAATCAACTCATTTCTTTTAAACTCTCAACCCTAAATACCCTAGATGTGATTTTTCCAAGAAATTTTCTTCCTAAATTCATTGGTAAGTGACTTTAATCTACTTTCTTTCAGTTACCCATTACATTTTCATAAGATTTCAACATCAAATCTAGGAATTTCATGGTAGCATTAGCGATTTTTGTAAATTTGGGATTTAGACCTCGAATTGAGGTCAAATTTCAAAACAAATAACATAATCGGGCTCGGGGGTGAATGGGTAATCGATTTTTTATCCAAATCTCGGATTTTGACCAAGCGGGCCTAGGGTTGACTTTTTTTAATAATGATCTAAATTGAACCTTTTTCTTTCGTGGGTAGTTTTTAAGGCTTATTTTGAATCATTTGATTGATAATTTGCTAGATTTGGTTGGTTTGGAGGCTTGTATGAAAGGTAAGGTTGTGGTTCAATTTTGAGTTGATTACGGAGTGAGGTAAGTATTGTGTCTAACCTTGATTTGAGTATCACGCCCCAAACTCGGGGAGCGCGAGCGGTGCTCAACCAAGTGAACCCCATCAAGCAACCCTGGTGAATACTATCTACCCAAACTCACCCATGATTTAAAGAGAATGCATAACTTTGTTAATTAACCAATAAGAAGATCATGTAGACAATACTAAATTCATTACCATTAGTACTTCATTTTATAAGCTTCAAAATGCACACACTTTCATGGTTCGAAGTGGAATAAGTGATCAAAATGCAACATAAATTGTTTGACTTTTCCAGCACTTATATACAATCCACACTATGTCTACGGAGCCTCTAAAAGATATCAAAGAGTACAATAATAGTGTCGGCAATAAAGATCCGGATATACCTCAAAACATAGTAATACACACAAAACAAAAGATGCACAACCCCTGAATGAGATGGGGCTCACCAAGTCAGCTGGGAAGAATGAGTACAGCTATCACTAATCAATATCCTCCATTGTGGAACCACCTACATTCATTAAATTTGCAGCGCCCCCGGCAAAAGGAACATTAGTACATGCCGAATAGTACTAGTATGAAAACCAAATACCTAATCAAGAACTTGGAAATACAACATGAATATGATGAATCAGGATGATAATAGAATAGAATAGATACTCTTTAAGCCAAAGCAAATTTATCAAGAGCTGTCAATAACAATTACAAATTTTAAGACGAGATTTGTAACCATTTTTACACAAAGAGGACCTGCCACCTCACCCCAATGTATGCGGATGGAGGTGCAAGCACAATACCACAACTCTACTCAAGCGACCTTGCCGCCTCACACCAATGTATGCGGGTAGAGGTGTAACCACAGTATCAAAAACTTACACAAAGTGGCCCTGCCACGTCACCCCAATATATGCGGGTGGAGGTGTAACAACGACACCAATTATCACACCTCCTTTTTTACAACCTCACTTAACCCTCTTAAAATAATAAAAGGATTTATAAAGCTCAAAAGGGTTTTTAATTAGAAAGTGACAAAAATGGTGTTCAAAAGGATAGAGTCGCCACCTGACATTGGTTTCGGTGTGCTAGGTCACCGTTTTATAAAAATAATTTTTCCTTTTTAAACACTTTGGACTCCAAAACTAAGTCTGCACCAGAGATTCGGGTAAGGGGGTTCATTTGACTCAGGGAGAAGGTGTTAGGCACTCCCCAAGTCTCGTAACTAGTACGTTTTCATACTTAATCTAGTTGGCTTTTAAAATATTCAAATTAAGGTAAAAAACATACAATAGGAAAATAAATATCAAAAGAGGTTTGAGGTCGTCCCCACCTAATAAAAGAAAAAATAATAAAAAGTAAAATCCTATGCTATCCTATACTATACTTCCTCCACAGAGTTCGTCATGGCCTCCAAAATACATGATACTACGGGGCATACCCCGGATATAAATATATACAAATCCTTCGGGGCATTCCCCGGATAAATTTAACTAAGGGAACGACCTCTTGCCTCAAAACTAAATAAATCCTAAAGCTTTCCTACCCAAGTGATGACAGCCTAAGCATGCTCCTAGCGATCAAAGTAACTAGTAATAATGAAATAGAAACATTAAAGCACTTAACAGTACACCCAGCTGTGTATTCTTTCGATTTCTAATCCTGTAGAATTTTTAATTCAACTAAACTAATAACTCATGATTTGATTCATTTATCATAAATTATGATCTATCACTATGATTAATTAAAATGACCAATTGGACTTCTGAATATACACTAAGATGTTCTAACGAGACAACTTTAAGTCATTTCAAAAGAGAAGAATAGCACACAAGTTAGAACAATATAAATTGTAAATACACGCATTATATTAAGAAGGATGGAGTAACAAAGAAAGAATTGGACCTTCTATTGACAAATCCAAAGTTGTGACTCAAAAGACAAACCAGAAAATGACCGCAATCGGAATAGCAGACGGGAATTCGACAACTTCGAACGGAATCGGGTAAGGGGGTTCATTTGACTCAGGGAGAAGGTGTTAGGCACTCCCCAAGTCTCGTAACTAGTACGTTTTCATACTTAATCTAGTTGGGTTTTAAAATATTCAAATTAAGGTAAAAAACATACAATAGGAAAATAAATATCAAAAGAGGTTTGAGGTCGTCCCCACCTAATAAAAGAAAAAATAATAAAAAGTAAAATTCTATGCTAGCCTATACTATACTTCCTCCACAGAGTTCGTCATGGCCTCCAAAATACATGAAACTACGGGGCATACCCCGGATATAAATATATACAAATCCTTCGGGGCATTCCCCGGATAAATTTAACTAAGGGAACGACCTCTTGCCTCAAAACTAAATAAATCCTAAAGCTTGCCTACCCAAGTGATGACAACCTAAGCATGCTCCTAGCGATCAAAGTAACAAGTAATAATGAAATAGAAACATTAAAGCACTTAACAGTACACCCAGCTATGTATTCTTTCGATTTCTAATCCTGTAGAATTTTTAATTCAACTAAACTAATAACTCATGATTTGATTCATTTATCATAAATTATGATCTATCACTATGATTAATTAAAATGACCAATTGGACTTCTGAATATTCACTAAGATGTTCTAACGAGACAACTTTAAGTCATTTCAAAAGAGAAGAATAGCACACAAGTCAGAACAATACAAATTGTAAACACACGCATTATATTAAGAAGGATGGAGTAACAAAGAAAGAATTGGACCTTCTATTGACAAATCCAAAGTTGTGACTCAGAAGACAAACCAGAAAATGACCGCAATCGGAACAGCAGACGGGAATTCGACAACTTCGAACGGAATCGGGTTAGGGGGTTCATTTGACTCAGGGAGAAGGTGTTAGGCACTCCCCAAGTCTCGTAACTAGTACGTTTTCATACTTAATCTAGTTGGCTTTTAAAATATTCAAATTAATGTAAAAAAACATACAATAGGAAAATAAATATCAAAAGAGGTTTGAGGTCGTCCCCACCTAATAAAAGAAAAAATAATAAAAAGTAAAATCCTATGCTAGCCTATACTATACTTCCTCCACAAAGTTCGTCATGGCCTCCAAAATACATGATACTACGGGGCATACCCCGGAAATAAATATATACAAATCCTTCGGGGCATTCCCCGGATAAATTTAAATAAGGGAACGACCTCTCGCCTCAAAACTAAATAAATCCTAAAGCTTGCCTACCCAAGTAATGATGGCCTAAGCATGCTCCTAGCGATCAAAGTAACTAGTAATAACGAAATAGAAACATTAAAGCACTTAGCAGTACACCCAGCTATGTATTCGTTCGATTTCTAATCCTGTAGAATTTTTAATTCAACTAAACTAATAATTCATGATTTGATTCATTTATCATAAATTATGATCTATCACTATGATTAATTAAAATGACCAATTGGACTTCTGAATATTCACTAAGATGTTCTAACGAGACAACTTTAAGTCATTTCAAAAGAGAAGAATAGCACACAAGTCAGAACAATATAAATTGTAAACACACGCATTATATTAAGAAGGATGGAGTAATAAAGAAAGAATTGGACCTTCTATTGACAAATCCAAAGTTGTGACTCAGAAGACAAACCAGAAAATGACCGCAATAGGAACAGCAGACGGGAATTCGACAACTTCGAACGGAATCGGGTAAGGGGGTTCATTTGACTCAGGGAGAAGGTGTTAGGCACTCCCCAAGTCTCGTAACTAGTACGTTTTCATACTTAATCAAGTTGGCTTTTAAAATATTCAAATTAAGGTAAAAAACATACAATAGGAAAATAAATATCAAAAGAGGTTTGAGGTCGTCCCCACCTAATAAAAGAAAAAATAATAAAAAGTAAAATCCTATGCTAGCCTATACTATACTTCCTCCACAGAGTTCGTCATGGCCTCCAAAATACATGATACTACGGGGCATACCCCGGATATAAATATATACAAATCCTTCGGGGCATTCCCCGGATAAATTTAACTAGGGGAACGACCTCTCGCCTCAAAACTAAATAAATCCTAAAGCTTGCCTACCCAAGTGATGATGGCCTAAGCATGCTCCTAGCGATCAAAGTAACTAGTAATAACGAAATAGAAACATTAAAGCACTTAACAGTACACCCAGCTATGTATTCTTTCGATTTCTAATCCTGTAGCATTTTTAATTCAACTAAACTAATAACTAATGATTTGATTCATTTATCATAAATTATGATCTATCACTATGATTAATTAAAATGACCAATTGGACTTCTGAATATTCACTAAGATGTTCTAACGAGACAACTTTAAGTCATTTCAAAAGAGAAGAATAGCACACAAGTCAGAACAATATAAATTGTAAACACACGCATTATATTAAGAAGGATGGAGTTACAAAGAAAGAATTGGACCTTCTATTGACAAATCCAAAGTTGTGACTCAGAAGACAAACCAGAAAATGATCGCAAACGGAACAGCAGACGGAAATTCTACAACTTCGAACGGAATCGGGTAAGGGGGTTCATTTGACTCAGGGAGAAGGTGTTAGGCACTCCCTAAGTCTCGTAACTAGTACGTTTTCATACTTAATCTATTTGGCTTTTAAAATATTCAAATTAAGGTAAAAAACATACAATAGGAAAATAAATATCAAAAGAGGTTTGAGGTCGTCCCCACCTAATAAAAGAAAAATAATAAAAAGTAAAATCCTATGCTAGCCTATACTATACTTCCTCCACAGAGTTCATCATTGCCTCCAAAATACATGATACTACGGGGCATACCCCGGATATAAATATATACAAATCCTTCGGGGCATTCTCCGGATAAATTTAACTAAGGGAACGACCTCTCGCCTCAAAACTAAATAAATCTTAAAGCTTGCCTACCCAAGTGATGACGGCCTATGCATGCTCCTAGCGATCAAAGTAACTAGTAAAAATGAAATAGAAACATTAAAGCACTTAACAATACACCCAGCTATGTATTCTTTCGATTTCTAATCCTGTAGCATTTTTATTTCAACTAAACTAATAACTCATGATTTGATTCATTTATCATAAATTATGATCTATCACTATGATTAATTAAAATGACCAATTGGACTTCTGAATATTCGCTAATATGTTCTAACGAGACAACTTTAAGTCATTTCAAAAGAGAAGAATAGCACACAAGTCAGAACAATATAAATTGTAAACACACGCATTATATTAAGAAGGATGGAGTAACAAAGAAAGAATTGGAACTTCTATTGACAAATCCAAAGTTGTGACTCAGAAGACAAACCAGAAAATGACCGCAATCGGAACAGCAGACGGGAATTCGACAACTTCGAACGGAATCGGGTAAGGGGGTTCATTTGACTCAGGGAGAAGGTGTTAGGCACTCCCCAAGTCTCGTAACTAGTACGTTTTCATACTTAATCTAGTTGGGTTTTAAAATATTCAAATTAAGGTAAAAAACATTCAATAGGAAAATAAATATCAAAAGAGGTTTGAGGTCGTCCCCACCTAATAAAAGAAAAAATAATAAAAAGTAAAATCCTATGCTAGCCTATACTATACTTCCTCCACACAGTTCGTCATGGCCTCCAAAATACATGATACTACGGGGTATACCCCGGATATAAATATATACAAATCCTTCGGGGCATTCCCCGGATAATTTAACTAAGGGAACGACCTCTCGCCTCAAAACTAAATAAATCCTAAAGCTTGCCTACCCAAGTGATGACGGCCTAAGCATGCTCCTAGCGATCAAAGTAACTAGTAATAACGAAATAGAAATATTAAAGCACTTAACAGTACACCCAGCTATGTATTCTTTCGATTTCTAATCCTGTAGCATTTTTAATTTAACTAAACTAATAACTCATGATTTGATTCATTTATCATAAATTATTATCTATCACTATGATTAATTAAAATGGCCAATTGGACTTCTGAATATTCACTAAGATGTTCTAACGAGATAACTTTAAGTCATTTCAAAAGAGAAGAATAGCACACAAGTCAAAACAATATAAATTGTAAACACACGCATTATATTAAGAAGGATGGAGTAACAAAGAAAGAATTGGACCTTATATTGACAAATCCAAAGTTGTGACTCAGAAGACAAACCAGAAAATGACCGCAATCGGAACAGCAGACGGGAATTCGACAACTTCGAACGGAATCTCGGATTTGCAAACGGACAGCTCGTCAACTTGACTCGAATCTATGGTGGTGTTTTAGGTGCTGTTGTAGAATATTTTAGCTGCGTTTCGGGACAGACTCGAGGTTGTTTGGTGGAGGTTTCAGTGGCGTTCATGGAGGGAAAAGAGTAGCTCTCATGGCTGTTTTGGACGGCAGAAAAATGGAGACATGGCTGCATTTTTTTTCTTCTTTTTGTAATGCTGTTGCGCAACTTCCTCACTTTTCCTGTTGCATTTTTGTGTTATATAGTTGAAAGAGTGACAAATTTGTATCAACCAAATAAGAATCTTATTTTCATTTCAGGTGGGCTGGAGTTCGGCGACTTCTTTTTTGTGAGGGTGTGTCGTGCCTCTATTTTGTAATTGGGATGAGGCTATTTTTGATTTGCTTCCTTATTTATCTTCTAAAGGAAAATGGGAAGGGATAATGATGGGGATCTGTTTAGGGGCGTTCAAGGTTAGAAGAGGAAGAAGCCACGACTGAAGGAGTGGTGTTCGAAGGAAGTGTGTCGATGTGCTTCCTTTTGTTTTCTATGTGTGTGTGTGCGTTGCGAGGTGTTTAGGGTGGTGGTGGACGGACAGGTGAAGGGAGGTTTTTGGCGGGTTATTATGGTGGGTATGGTGCACGATAGCAACTGAGAAAAGGAGTGAGAGAAACGAGGGGGAGAGAGAGAACGAGGGTGAGAGGTGGAGCAATGGTTGCTAGAGGTGTGGAGGATGGCGCAATTGCTCTTGTTGGTGGCACTGGAAGTCCAGAGAGAGGGTAGGCAGCTCTGTTGTCTTATTCTTCTGCTTGTGCGTCGCCGCTGCCTCCGGCGAGTTTTTGGCGGAGATGAGGGAGGTTGCGTCGGCTGAAGGGTTAAGGGGTTCTAGGGTTTATGTCTAATCTTCATGAAGAAGATGAAGGAACTTCACATTTTTTGTACCGGTTCTCCAAAATGAAAACACGGCTGATGCTCTCTTAGGGATCTAGGTCTAGGGTTTTTTTTATTTTTCTTGTATATTATGCTAAAAGGGTGTCTAGGTTTAGGCTTTTGAGTTAATGGGCTAAGAGATTGGTTTAATTGGGCTACAAGCAAGACTAAATTAGTCCAAAAAAAAAATATTCCCTCCTCCTTTTGTATGTAAAATAATATAGCAAACAAGATAACTATTAAAAATACTACTTAATCTTACTTAAGAAAATAACTATTAAAATAACACTAACCGTTTAAAACAAACCTACTTTTTTGTATTTTTTTCAAGATTAAAAATGACTACAAAACCTTAATGAAACTATTTTTTGTAATTTTCATTTTTTGTGAGAAAATAAAATAAAAGGGTCAAAACTAATTAAAATAGCAATATTAGGCCTAAACTAAACATTTACATTCTAAAATATGAAAAATTTTGGGGAGGGTCAAAAATCACATGTCTACAGCTGCCCCTCTTTGACTGGGAACGTGAAGAGTTTTTAGATAAAAAACGACTAGACAGGTTTTTGACCCGACCCTTATTTAGAGTGACCAAAAGCTAAGAGGAAAGAGAATGTGATCGAGCCCTGGTATCTGAGCTGCCTACATATCTTTGGCTATAAAGGAATCAGGCCACATGTAGTTCAGAAGCAGGAACAGTGATGGAGTATACCGAGGGGGAGAATCGATTGAGGTGTCGTTCCGTTGAGTCTCCCATCCGCGGTCCTGTTATTACATCAAAATCAAAAATGAAAAAGACTAACTAAGCCTGTCAACTATGAGTTACAAGATTCCTTTCTATAAGTCTTCTGAAGCTTGATCTTGAGTCTTGAATGGTTCTTCATGCAGACTTTAGATTTGAACCTTGACGCTTGCTAGTTGCAGGTGCTAGTTCATTCTTCTTCAGCTTTTAGGATTAAAACCGGACACACCATGCTTGTGACTTTAGTCATGTCTTGAGCAATCCACCTCTTGTCTCAGCTTCTGCATTTTTGATTCACTTCCCTTTTCTTTTTTCTTTTTCTTCTTTTTTTGTTTTGTTTTTCTTTTTTTATTCTGGATTGAGATTACTTCTGTTGATCATCTCGGACTATTGACTCGCATTCTTACCGCGAGCTTCTACTACTTCCAATATGAATTGAATTCTGAAATGACTTTCTTTGTTCTCCAGGTGGGCGCCTAATTGCCAAAATTTGAATTGTATTCCCTTGTTTTCCAAGTGGGCGCGTGATTGCCAAAAACTTGAACTGTATTCTCTTGTTCTCCAGGTACGCGCCTGATTTCCAAAACTTGAAATAATTCTGAAACAAATTCCCTCATTCTCCAGGTGGATGCCTGCAATCAAAACAACAAAACAAACAAAATTTTCTGCCCCAGTTTACACTAGGAAGATTTGTGAGTTGTTAACAAAACTGTAAATCACCTATGCTATTGATGCAATGATGAGAGTAAAACTAAAGACTTGACTAGGATGTGCGGCTCCTGTGAATCAAACCAAGAATATTTGACTAGCAAGTGCGTCTGCTAAGAATAGAACCTGAATGACCAAAACTAGGAAGTGCGTCTCCTAGGGGTAAAATCTCAATTTAGGAAGTGCTTTTCCTAAAACAAATATAACTTGAAAACCTTAGACTAGGAAGTGTGTCTCCTTGAGGTGAAACTTCAATGACTCAAACAAGGAAGTGTGTCTCCTAGGAATGAACTTAAATGACCCAACACTAGGAAGTGTGTCTCCTAGGGGTAAAATCTCAATTTAGGAAGTGCGTCTCCTAAAACAAAATATAACCTGAAGGACCCAGACTAGGAAGTGTGTCTCCTAGGGGTAAAATTTCAATGTCTCAATCTAGGAAGTGTGTCTCCTAGGAATAAACTTAAATAACCCAAAACTAGGAAGTGCGTCTCCTAAAACAAAAATATAACCCGAAAGACCTAGACTAGGAAGTGTGTCTATTAGGGGTGAAACTTCAATGACTAAAACTAGGAAGTGTGTTTCCTAGGAATGAATTTAAATGACAAAAACTAGGAAGTGCGTCTCCTAGGGGTAAAATCTCAATTTAGGAAGTGCATCTCCTAAAACAAAAATATAACCCGAAAGACCCAGACTAGGAAGTGCGTCTCCTTGGGGTGATGTGTGATCTTCTCAATAGCCTTTGCATAAGCAGAATTGGGACATTTCACCTGAAAAATTCGAGCTTTGATATAAACATAACCTTCATCCCTGTTAGTTTGTGGCCTTGACGTTGAGGGAGGCTGCTTCTACACTTGCCAAGATAACTTTGATTTCAACTTGAAAGACCTTGTTTGTTTATTGACTAACCACTTTCTCTATCACCCTTATCACAAAAACTACCTCTGATCCGTTCAAACCCAATAACCTTTATCTGTTGTATTGTGCTCATGAATTGACATTTACCGAATCTTTGCATTTCACATGAATCCCAAAGCATGTTGATTGTTACCAACTCAGTGCGCATATTGTTTTTTCCTGGCTTATGCCACTTTGATGTGCTAGCCAGACTCTGTTTTGTGCAATTGGAAAGCTGGTAGCAGATTTTGAAGTCATTTCTTTACTTGTTCTGACAAAACAGACTCAAGAGGACTTAGACAAAGCAAGAAGAACAGAGTTAAGGGGACAACATAAAGCGATGACATCTAACAAGAAAATTACCGAGTAGAAACTTGTCAGATGTAGATACCAACTCTAATGACTGTGACATGCATTTTGGATTAAAGTGGCCTAATCTATTAAGCAAGTCTAATGATCAACTCTTGTAGTGCCCTGAAGGGTTTTCACCATCAAGCCTCTCTCATTTTGCTCTTTTTCTCAACTCACCGTCGCCTTACGGTGCCCATGAGGGTTTTCAGCGATAAGACTCTCTCATTTATCATTTTCTCTCTTTGCAATGAGAACAATGTATCACCCATGATGTAGGAAGATCATACTTTCACCGCACACTTGATTTGGCATCCTTAAAAATTGGTCGGAAGGTATTTCTTTGGACCATAATGTAGGCTTTTAGACAGGGTTGGAAAGAAAGGGTGTCATGAAATAATTTAAGATGAAAGGGTTCAAAATTACAACTTTTGAAATCAGATCTTTTGGCAAAATTAAAACTGCTGCCCCAGTTTCTGGAGTCTGGGGATTTTTTTTCTTGATGGGATTTCTGAGAAAATTTGCCCCACTCTCGACTTCGGGGATTATGAAATATTTTATTTGGTGTGACCGAACCGTAAGGTTGCCTACGTATCTTGAGGTGACAAGAATCAGGTCAAAAGTATTTCAAAAGACAAAGTTGTTTTTTTCTTTTCCTTTTCTTTCTTTTCTTTTTTTTTCTTTTCTCTTTTTTTCCTTTCTTTTTCTTCTTTTCTCTTTTTCTTTTTTTTCTAGTTCCTAACTCTACTTCTAATTCCAAAAGAGGAGTATGAAACAAAATAAATTAGGGCTCAAAAGGGGTAGCAAAATATAAAAGTGTTTGAGTAGCAGAATAAAATGTCTTCGTCATACCAAACTTTAAAAATGTCAGGTACAAGCATGCAATTGAAGATAAGCAAATAAATCATACATAGTATTCATTGATGACATCAATACACACAGAAAGTTCCAACGGGCAATACCTTTGTCCCAATGAATGACCCTTGCCAGTTCAAAGCAGACTTGACTCAACCTTATCTTGATGTGGAAGAATGCATTTCAGCAATGACTCATTTACCTCAAACTGCTTAAGAGACATTTCCTTGTTGTATGCTCTTATCAACCTCTTGATTTCCCAAACTTACAGCCTCAGTTTCACTCAACTCAAAGTTTAGGTCATCTCAGAATGTGTGAATCTTTAATTATTTCCTCAAACGCATCCTTTTATCATATTCAAAACTGTGTCATTGCTTCATGAATAGACTAACTTTCAAAATCAGGCTGAGAATTATGCGTGCATGTCATGTCACTAGAGTCGGCATGAAAAGAACTATAAAAGGAAAATTGACAAAAACTGACTAGATTTAACAGAAAATAGGAGATTGCATTAGACAAATAGTGAAAAGGGGTTGAACAAAACAAGCAAAAGAGACATGGGTTACAACCCTGGAACAAACCTAGATTGTACACTAGACGAGTTACCACAACTAAACGAACTAGACAAAATAAGAAGAAGAAGGGTTTGAGCTACAAGACAATATCCGGATTACAACCCTAAAATAACCCGGACAATAGAACAACAAAATAAACCACCAAAACTCCTCCATGGCTAGCCAAGAAAGGGGTGTCTTTCCAATTACCAAGCGCGACATCTTAGCCACTGGGTTGCACATCAAAATTACTGGGACTTTCACCAATTTTAGTATCATTAACTTCAGTCAACATGTCACCAAAGTGTGCATCAACATGTGTGGGTAAAGGATTCTGCGCGATATTCTGGGTGTCATTGTCCTGGACAAAAATTATCCCCTCTTGAATCATTCTTTCTATCTCCATTTTCAAAGCACGGCAATCCTCAATGTTATGACCTTGGACATTAGAGTGGTACATTCACCGTATAACAGGATCAAAACCTTTTGCATATGGGTCCGGAGTATAGCCGAGGAACGGCTCAATCAGGCTAAAATATTTTAAATTTTCAAACAAGCTTGTCTAGGATTCTTCGATTGGCGTGAAACTATTTTTTTGCCTTTATTCCCCTCTATGCCCTTGTTTCCTAGGGTTGTTGGGTACTTGAAAATGTTGTGAAGGTGAAAGGGTATTATGCGGTGTTGGTGCTCGCCATAAGGAGTGACCCAGCGGTTGAACAAACGACTAGACGTTGTTCGGAGGATAATACTGAGGTGGATTATGAGGAGCTCGAGGATATGTCTAGGGTTGGGGTCGGGGTCGAGGCTGAGTATATTGGTGGGGCGGACTCAATGTTCCATGTTGTGATCCTGAGACAGCCATGAAAACATCATCATGTTTATTCTGACCCGGCAGGCTTCCTGTGTCGTGCTGAATTGCTTGTGTTGTGGCTTTTAAGGCAGAATAGCTCATGATCTTGCTTGACTTCAATCCCTCTTCCACCATTTCTCCCATATTTACCACATCATTGAAAGGCTTACCAATGGCTGAGATCAAATGGCCGAAGTAAGTAGGCTTCAGGGCTTGAAGAAAGTGTTCAACCATGTCATCTTCTTCCATCGGAGGATTGACCCGTACAACTTGCTCCCTCCATCGAAAACCATATTCCCTGAAAATTTCACTGAGTTTCTTTTCTACCTTGGTCAGGGACAGGCGATCCGGGAAAATGTCCATGTTGTACTGAAAATGTCGAGCAAAGGCCTGAGCTAAATTGTCCCATGTGTACCACCTGTTGGCGTCCTAGCGGGTGTACCATTCTAGAGCCGCCCCACTCAGACTCTGGTTGAAGTACGCCATTAGTAATTCATCTTTTCTTCCGGCGCCTCTCATTGTACTGTAATAGCCTCTCAAATGAGCTACAAGATCCCCATGTTCATCATACAAGTCAAACCTAGGCATTTTGAACCCGGCAGGCAGTTGGACATCAGGGAACAAACACAAATCCTTATAAGCCACACTCACTTGGCCTCCTAACCCTTGCATACTTCTCAATGATTGCTCTAGGCTCTTTACTTTCCTAAATATCTCCTCTTGCTCCGCGTTCTTGAGTGGTTTCTCCGTTTCAACATGAGGCTCAAAGTGAGAAGTGTAGGAGTAAGGATCTGGGACTTTGAAGGTAGGTTTTGGGGCATAATATTGGGTATCTGGAGCTGGGAATGCGGGCTCACTAGAGGATCGGTGGAGGGTAGCTTGCGGAGGGGGTACAAAAATAGGAGCAGACGTCGGAGCTGGGTATGATATTGTTTTGGCTAGCGGAGCATGGAAAATTTGGGCCGAAGTGCCAGGGTAATTATGATAAAGGGTGAAGCCTGGTGCGTGTTGAGGGGAAAGGTCAACAGTAGTAGGAACCTGGGCTTGTGGTAGTGGTGGGATAGTTACAGGGTTTTCAGTGCAGTTAGTGGGGAATTAAGGTGGAGGATGCCCCCTCATCCAAGACTGATACATTTTTGCCATCTGATGTTTCAACCTTTGGACCTCCTCTTTCAATTCAGACTCCGACTCCACAAATTCCCTCGACGGGTCAACAACTCCTGTGTCCAAATCTTTGACAACCATGTCTACCTTGTTCTTTGACCTTGTGTTATACAGATAACTCTCCAAAGTGCCACAAACTAACCACCCTCTTTTATAATGAAAGTAACAAAGAGGAGCAAAACAAAGCCAACATGTTAGCGTTAGGAGATTTATCAGATAGAAATATCACATTGCATACAATGCCCCTAGCAACAATTAACGATTCTAGAATGGCTTCGAGGGTCGCAAGGTCATTTGGCATCATCCCAATTTCATTCTTCTTGCCCAATTTCCTTCTTCACTTTCCTTTCTAACACTGCTTAGCTTTTCATTTCTTTCCCCCTCTTTTCTTTCTTGTTATCGCTCTTTTCTTTCCTCTCATTTCTCACGCCCCACAACTTCATTCTCTTTTTTTTGTTTTTTTAAAGATGATTCGATCGAACCCTATGTAGGTTGCCTACTTATCATGTCCCTCATGAATCAGATCAAACGTAGTTCAAGAAAAGTAATGGGCAAAATAAATTAAGAAACAAAAAATTTTTTGAACCTTTCATTTATAACTTTTTGTTGGTTTTTTAAATACAAAACAGGAAGTACTATAACAAAAGACTTGACAATCTTAACTAGATTGACAGACTCGATACTACTGTACAAGACTAAAATTTAAAACACAATATAAAATAGACCAAAAAATAAAAAGTTTCCTCAAGCAACTCGTGCATGCAATGGTCTTGACTAGAATGGTCCTGGGTATTTATCATGCTCAAACTTTAGCAAATTGATCCATACCTGAATGATAAAATGAGATCAAATAGAGTTAGTGACTCAAGACACATGTGACGCCGCGACACCTCATATTGGACACATGCAAAATGATTAAGACTATTTTTGCAAAATGACCTACGTAGACAAAATGTGGCTATTAGCGCAAACTCAACAAAGATGACCTCAAAGAACATGGACATACCTCACTAAGGCTTATATGGATTCAGACTCCCAATAATCATGGCCCAAAATTAATTTGCAGAAATGACCCATTTTGCAAAAACGATCAGTATGGCCAAAAGTGGCTAAAGATACCAACTCAAAAAGGAAGGACCTTAAAGTAATATGACACCTCGTTATAGACTCAACATCCTAAGACATGGGTAATTGAACCACTTTTGCAAAAATGACCCTATTTTACAAGAATGACCGATGTGGCCAAAAGTGGCTAGACATGCAAATTCAATAGGAATGGACCTTAAAATTGAGAGGACACCTTGTTGTGGGCTTAGGACTCTAAAACATGGGTTAACAAGCCACTTTGCGAAATATCCCTATTTTGCAAAAACAACTGATGTGGCCAAACGTGGCTAGACATGCAAGATTTGGCTAAGACCCCGCGAAGCCAAGAACCTAAACTCACTAGGAAGACCAGACCCTATGTGGGCTGCCTACGTATCCCGCCCTGAAAGACGAGAATCAGGTATGCGTAGTTCGGGAAGATTGGATATGGGAGAAAGCTTAAAAATGACACTAATTTGGAAATATTTTTTGTCTTTTTGAGAAATGATGGAAAATGTAAAATCTTTTTGGATTTTTATTTTTGTTTTTTTTTTATTTTTTTGAAAAATGATGGGAAAGTGTAAAATCTTTTTGGATTTTTCATTTTCATTTTTTTTTGATTTTTTTAAAGGTTGTGAAAGAAAAATATTACTGGGCCCTACTTGCTTCATTTTTCACCCTTCTTTCACAAGCATCGGTCCGCCAAATGACCTTGTTACCCTCAAAGATGCAACATGTATCACATAGGGATGATTGAGTGTCTTTTTGGGCCATAGGCCCATTTTTTGACAAAATTTGGATAGGCTTCCTACAAAGAGACACGGTACATGGGACCGAGCCCTGCTAGATCTAAATGACATGATGCAAATAAAAATGACCTAAAGGCTGACCTAAGTTTGGGGTTCACTAACAAGGCAATTCGGGGGAGCGTATGGTCGATAGTGGCTGCTCAAGCTTTCCACCCACTCCATACGTCCGACGGCCGCCCCTCCTAAATTAAGGGTGACTCAACAAAGACTTCGTGCAGGCGACGCGTACTCCGAGACTTGTTGCAGAAAGAAGACCCATAGTTATGCAAATGATAATAGTTTATAAAGCAGTAACACATTAAAAAAAGCGATAAACAAATAACCAACAAAAAAAGGAAATAAGACAAACAAAGCAAATAAACAAAGTGAATAAAGAAAACAAACACCTCAACTGAATATAATAAAATCCAACAGATCAAGTACCAGCTCGAACCTGCAAGTCCCCAGCAAAGTCGTCAGAGATGTCACACTCCCTTTTTTACAACCTCACTTAACCCTCTTACAATAATAAAAGGATTTGTAAAGCTCAAAAGAGTTTTCAATTATAAAGTGACAAAAATGGTGTTCAAAAGAATTAACTCTGAGTCGCCAGCTGACATTGGTTTCGGTGTGTCAGGTCACCGTTTTATAAAAATTATTTTTCATTTTTAAACACTTTGGACTCCAAAACTAAGTCTGCACCAGAGATTCGGGTAAAGGGGTTCATTTGACTCAGGGAGAAGGTGTTAGGCACTCCCCAAGTCCCGTAACTAGTATGGTTGCATACTTGATCTAGTTGGCTTTTAAAATATTCAAATTGAGTTAAAAAACACACAATAGGAAAATAAATATCAAAAGAGGTTCGAGGTCGTCCCCACCTAATAAAAGAAAAAATAATAAAAAGTAAAATCCTATGCTAGCCTATACTATACTTCCTCCATGGAGTTCGTCATGGCCTCCAAAATACATGATACTATGGGGCATACTCCGGATATAAATATATACAAATCCTTCGGGGCATTCCCCGGATAAATTTAACTAAGGGAATGACATCTCGCCTCAAAACTAACAAAATCTTAAAGCTTGCCTACCCAAGTGTTGACGGCCTAAGCATGCTCCTAGCGATCAAAGTAACTAGTAATAACGAAATAGAAACATTAAAGCACTTAACAGTACACCCAACTATGTATTCCTTCGATTTCTAATCATGTAGCATTTTTAATTCAACTAAACTAATAACTCATGATTTGATTCATTTATCATAAATTATGATCTATCACTATAATTAATTAAAATGAGCAATTGGACTTCTGAATATTCACTAAGATGTTCTAACGAGACAATTTTAAGTCATTTCAAAAGAGAAGAACAACAGACAAGTCAGAACTATATAAATTGTAAACACATGCATCATATTAAGAACGATGGAGTAACAAAGAAAGAATTGGACCATCTATTGACAAATCCAAAGTTGCGACTCAGAAGACAAATCAAAAAATGACTGCAATCGGAACAGCGGACGGGAATTCGACAACTTCGAATAGAATCTCAGATTTGCAAATGGATATCTCGTCAACTCGACTCGAATCTGTGGTGGCATTTTAGGCGCTGTTGCAACAGATTTTAGCTGCATTTCAGGATAGACTCGAGGTTGTTTGGTGGAGGTTTTAGGTGGCATTCATGGAGGGAAAAGAGTAGCTCTCATGGCTGTTTTGGACGGCAGAAAAATAGAGACGATGACTACGTTTTTTTCCTTCTTTTGGTAACGCTGTTGCGCAGCTTCCTCCCTTTTCCCGTTGCGTTTTTGTGTTATATAGTTAAAAGAGTGACAAATTTGTATCAACCAAATAAGAATCTGATTTTCATTTCATGTGGGCTAGAGTTTGGCGACTTCTTTTTTGTGAGGACGTGTCGTGCCTCTGTTTTGTAATTGGGGTGAGGCTATTTTTGATTTGCTTCCTTCTTTATCTTCTGAATGAAAATGGGAAGTGATAATGATGGGTATCTGTTTAGGGTCGTTCAAGGTTAGGAGAGGAAGAAGCCACGGCTGAAGGAGTGGTGTTCGAAGGAAGTGTGTCGATCTACTTCCTTCTGTTTTCTATGTGTGTATGTGTATGTGTGTTGCGAGGTGTTTATGGTGGTGGTGGACGGACAGATGAAGGGAGGTTTTCAGTGGGTTATTGTAGTGGGTATGGCGCACGACAGCAACTGATAAAAGGAGTGAGAGAAATGAGGGGGAGAGAGAGAACGAGGGTGAGAGGCGGAGCAGTGGTTGCTAGAGGTGTGGAGGACGGTGCAGCTGCTCTTGTTGGTGGCGTTGGAAGTCCAGAGATAGGGTAGGCGGCTCTGTTGTCTTCTTCTTCTGCTCGTGCGTTGCCCTGCCTCCGGCAAGTTTTTGGCAGAGATGGGGGGGGGGGGAGGTTGCGTCGGCTGAAGGGTTAAGGGGTTCTAGGGTTTATGTCTAATCATGAAGAAGATGAAGGAACTTCACATTTTTTGTACCGGTTCTCCAAAATGAAAACACGGCTGATGCTCTCTTAGGGATCTAGATCTAAGATTTTTTTTATTTTTCTTGTATATTATGCTAAAGGGGTGTCTAGGTTTGGGCTTTTGAGTTAATGGGTTAAGAGATTGGTTTAATTGGGCTACAAGCAAGACTAAATTAGTCCAAAAAAAATAATTTTATTCCCTCCTCCTTTTGTATGTAAAATAATATAGCAAACAAGATAACTATTAAAAATACTACTTAATCTTACTTAAGAAAATAACTATTAAAATAACACTAACCATTTAAAACAAACCTATTTTTTGGTATTTTTTTCAAGATTAAAAATACTACAAAACCTTAATGAAACTATTTTTTGTAATTTTTATTTTTTGTGAGAAAATAAAATAAAAGGGTCAAAACTAATTAAAATAGCGATATTAGGCCTAAACTAAATATTTACATGCTAAAATATGAAAAATCTTGGGGAGGGTCAAAAATCACATGTCTACACCAATACCTACACAAAGCGGCTCTGCCGCCTCACCCAATATATAAGCAGGTAGTAGTGTAATAACAATACTAAAATCCTACAAGCGGCCCAGTCGCCTCACCCCAATATGTGCGGTTGGAGGTGTAACCCCCAATCACAATCTCTACACAATTTGGCATAATAACTTTCATATGAAACACGACTTGGAGTTATAACATGTAGATACACAATCCATAGTTTGGAACACATTCTCAATTAATAGTACAATATAATAAGAGCATTTGAAACACAAATTGAACATACAAGGCTCATTCGGAATAATTGATTTATAGTAAACTTCTTGGAACTTACAAGGGTAATGTGGGGTTCAATTCTTAAAGAAGAGTTTAGCCAACATTCCTCACTTGAGCTTTCTTAAACTCTAATATGTTCCGAAAATCTTAGCAACTTCAATCTATTTTATAAATGTAACAAATCACACCAAAATTAGGAAGATGATCATGGTTCTAGCTCATTTGGGGATTTTATCAAACACTAGGTGTAGATTAAGGTTTCAAGGTCCTTTTATGGAGGATTTCATCATCCCCAACCCATTATCTACCATTTTTAGCTCAATAGTCTTCCTACAGTCTTTGATAACACATGCATGCAAGATGAACAACTCCCACACCCAAAAATTGCCTTACTAATTACCCCCATTTTAGTTAAATTTTGAAATTGAAGAATTGGGGAAAGAAATTCTTACCTCTTTGAAGCCCTAGCAACCCTTTGATGAAATTTCAAGGTTCGATTTAAGGTAGAGTAGTGAAATCCTTAGCCCTCCCTTTCCTCTCTCTGGAATAGCTCTCCCTCTCTCTAAAACATTAGGCAATCCCCCAACAATGAACCCTTAGGTTAGATAAATGAAATGGAGGTCGAGTTATAAAATTAGAAAAATAAAGCTCTGAAACACAATCTGCAGTCGCATAATGCTTTGCGGTCAGCGAAATGGGCCGCAAAAATAGTCTCCGAAGCTGGGAAATTCTAATTGGGTATGCAGTTGTTATGCTGCCCGCGAACGTATTCTATGGTCGTTATGCGGCACGCAAACCTATTCTGTGGTCGCACAATGCACCGTAGACCTGTTCTGCGGTCGCATAGTCGACCGCAAAAGGGCCTCCAAACTCGCCTCATTTCTGCTTCACTCTACGGCCCGCGGAGTGATTATGCGGCCGCATAATGTGCTGCATAAATGGATTTTTCTACCAAACATTTTTATTTAACTCTCCAGCATGTTGTTCAACCCAAAAAGTCTGAACATTTCTTTAATCATTAACACATAAGCCTACCTCAGCACCACGAAATCCCGGATTTTAGGTGAAATTTTACAGGGCCTTGCATTGAGGGAATTCGAAACCCTTGAGCTCTATTCTATGTGAAATTCATGTGTAGCGGCATATATGCGAGGTGACGAGTGTATATACATCGTCGTTATTATTATACTGCGTGCATACGAGGTATATGCGAGGTGACGAGTTTATATACGGCGTATATGTGATGTGACGAGAGTATATACTTGATTTTGATTATATGGTGGGATCGAGGTCCGCGCCGCAACATATATTTACTTATTATTATTGATATTTACATGGTGGAATAAGGGAGGATCGTGTTTGTACGGTGGGATCAGGTTGCGCACCGCCACTAAGACGACCCGGCTAGTTGTCTTAAGACTTCATTCCTCGATCCCCTATTAACTGCTTTTTCCGTATTTATTTCTGCTATTTTGATTTTTCGGGATGTCCTGTTTTGATTTTCGGAGAGTTTTGGGACACTTAGTCCCTAAATGAGAGCTTAAGTGTTGGAAATTTGACCGTAGTCAGAGCAGTGTGAAGGTGGACTCGGAATGGAAATCTGATAGTTCCGTTAGCTCTGTTAGGTTATTTAGGGCTTAGGGGCGTGTTCAGATTGTGTTTTGGAGGTCCGTAGCTAATTTAGGCTTGAAATGCCGAAAGGTCAAATTTTGATGTTTCCGGTCTGATAGTGAGATTTTGATCCAAGGGTCGTAATGGAATTCCGGAAGTTGGAGTAGCTCCGTAGATTTGAATGTGACGTGTGTGCAAAATTTCAGGTCATTCGGACGAGGTTTGATAGACTATTTGATCGAAAGTGTATTTCTAGAGTTTTGGAGTTCTTAGGCTTGAATCCGTGTTTGATTCGTCGTTTCGACATTGTTTTAGGTGTTTTAAGGATTGGTATAAGTTTGGACAGTGGTATTAGACTAGTTGGTGCTTTTGGTTGAGGTCCCGGGGGCCTCGGGATGATTTCGGATGGTTGACGGGAGGATTTTGGAGTTTGGTGTTGCAGCTTCAGCTACTGATTTTCTATCATAACCGCACATGCAAGTGTGGGACTGCAGGTGCAGCGCCGCAGAAGCAGCTCTATGGTCGCAGAAGCGAAAATGGGGAGGTTCAGCAGGAACCACAGAAGCGGTAGAATTTTTGCAGAAATGGTACTGCATTTGCGGATGGGGAGTCGCAGATACGGAAGTTGGTCTTAAGTGAAAGGTCGCAGGTGCGGCCATTGTTCCGCAGAAGAGGGACCGCAGATGCGGTAATAGCAGGGCAGAAATATAAAATTTCGAGGGTTTAGTTTCAAAAGTTGGAAATTCGATTTGGAGCTCGGGAGAGGGAGATTTTGAAAGGAAATTGAAAAGGAGGTCATTGGGTAAAAATTCTTTAACCCTTTCTAGTTATATTCCATCAATATATAGTTAGTTTCATCATTTAATTTCGGATTGGAGATGAAAAATTGGGGAAAAGTTGGAAGAAAGTTTTTAGACCTAGAATTTGACTTTTGATTGGGAATTTGACCTTAGAATTGGATAATTTTTGTATGCATGAACTCGTGAGTGTGTGAGGATTCTTAAAATATAAATTTTATCCAATTTCGAGACGTGTGCCCAAGGGGCATTTTGGTCATTTTACCTAATTTTGTGTATTAGCTTAGAATTTAATTGTAGAATCAGTTACTTGAAGTGTTATTTACATTATGCAATTGAATTGAATAGATTTGAGCCATTTGGAGTCGAATACTCGTGGTAAGAACGTGATTTCGAGTTGATTTTGAGCTGGTTCGAGGTAAGTGGCTTGCCTAACCTTGTGTGGGGGACCTTTCCCTTAGGATTTGGTATATTTGATAATTGAAATGCTTTGTACGTGAGGTGATGAGTGCGTACTTGTGTTAATTGTTGGAAATCTGGTTTTCATTAAGTAATTACTAGTATGTTTCCTTTCCTGTTTTTACTATTTGCACTATTAAGCATATTGTTAGCTTAGGAAAGCATGTCTAAGTAACTTAATTGATTTACTTGCTCAAACTGCCTTACCTGAATTCTGTGCAGCATGCTAGGCTAGAATTACATGTTTGCCTTAATATGAAATTTGCCATTTCTGAATATTTTCCTGTTGCTATTGTGTATTTACATTGGGACTACAGATGTGGGATTCCGATAGCTCCCCCTTGTCTGTTTATTTTAGGACGACGGATGTGGGATTTCGGTATATCCCTCTGCACAATTATATGGAACTATGGGAATGCACCTAGTAGATTCCCCTAGTACTGGGTATTTACATTTGGGACTACGAAACAGAATTCTGGTAGATCCCCGTGCACTATGAGTTGGACTACGGGACGGGATCCCGGGAGATCAATTGGATATGTATATTTGGGACTACAGGACGGTAACCTGGGAGATCCCTGATTGTTATTTTGGTGCTGAACCGTATTTCTTTCTGTGTTTACCTTGTCTCTATAATAGTTGTTGTTGCCCTTTATATCTTGTGTTACTTTTATTGTTGTACTTATTTATATTGTTCTGTTCTACACCGTTGAACTTTATATTTTATTTAACCTCAGTAGGGCTCTGATCCTCGTCACTACTCGACTGAAGTTAGGCTTGGCACTTACTGAGTACCGTTGTGGTGTACTCATGTCCTTTCTGCGCATATTTTCATGTGCAGATCCAGGTACCTTGACTTAGTCCTATCACCCTTGAGGCGAGACGACTGTTCCAGAGACTTCGAGGTATATATGTCGCGTCCGCAGACTGAGGAGTCCCTTTCTACTCTCCCTATTGTATTATCCATTATGTATTTCCTTTTCCTTGTTAGATATTCTAGAGTTGGACATTAGTATACATTCCAAGGCTTGCGGATTCATGGGTTTCCGAGTTTTGGGAAAATGTATTAGTTTTGAGGATTTATATTCCGTATGCCGAGCGGCACTTTTAAACATTGTTATATCACTCTATTTCTATTTTAAATTGTTTTCTTCCGCAAATTGGTTTATCTTCCGCATTTTAGGCTTACCTAGTCGTAGAGACTAGGTGTCGTCACGATGGTTCACGGAGGGCGAACCGGGGTCGTGACAAGTTGGTATCAGATCTCTAGGTTCATAGGAGTCATGAATCACAAGCCAATTTATTAAAGTCTCGCTGATCGGTACGGAGACGTCTGTACTTATCTACGAGAGGCTATGTAAATGTTAGGAAAATTTCCACTTCATTTGATTTCCTTGTTGTGCGATATTTTGGACATCACCATTCTAAACTTCTATCTTCTATTCTCTCACAAATGGTGAGGACACGCGCTACCCAAGATGATCAGGCACCCACACCTCCTATAGAAGCCATCAAAGGTCGGGGCCGAGGTAGAGGCAGAGGACGCGCACGTGGTGCAGCCAGAGCACCTACGCGAGCTACCATCAAGGTACCACTACCCAGGCACCTGATACGCCTACTGCTACTACTACTCTAGCACTTCAGGAGTCTCTGCACAGTTCATGAGCATGTACACCACTTTGGCTCAGGCAGGGTTGCTTCCCTTTGCTGTAGCTACATCGTAGGCCGGGGGAGGAGCACAGACTACCACCGCCTACACTCCTGAGCAGCGAGTGCATGTTGAGCAGGTCCCTAAGATTATTCCTATACAGCCTACAGTCTAAGGTCAGCCCGAGGACAGGGCAGCGGCTTCCGAGGATGAGCAGCTGAGGCTTGAGAGGTTCAAGAAGTACAAGCCTCCTGTTTTCAGCAGTCTAGCATCGGATGATGCTCTGGGATTTCTAGATGAGTGATACCGCATTCTCCAAACCATGGGTATATCAGGATCGAGCAAGGTTTCCTTCACTACTTTCCAGCTTCGAGAAGCCACCGGTGAGTGGTGGCATACATATGAGTTAGATAGTCCGGATGAGGCTGCTTTACTGACTTGGACTCAGTTTTCAGATCTATTCCTGGGAGAGTATGTTCCTCAGAGCTTCAGGGACGTATGGCGCACAGAGTTTGAGCACTTGCTCCAGGGTGCTATGACTGTCTCAGAGTATGCTGTCTGTTACACTAGTTTGGCTAGACATGCCCCAGCCTTGGTTTCTACTATTTGCGAGAGGGTTTGCCGGTTTATTGAGGGGCTTATTCCCAGCATCAGGTCTAGCATGGATCGTGAGTTGGAGATGGACATTTCTTATCAATAAGTGGTGAGCATTGCTAGGAGGATTGAGGGTATGCATGCTAGGGAGAGAGAGGAGATGGAGGCCAAGAGGTCTCGAGAGTCGGGCCATTTCTCTGGTGCTTGTGCCCCAGCAGCAGGTCGTCATGGTAGGGGTAATATGAGTCGCCATGTTCATTCAACTCTTCCAGCAGCCAGTGGTATTCCAGCTCCTCCTAGACCTCAGGAGCCTTATTATGCACCTCCAATATCTAGCGCGCCTCCTATGCGGGGTGCTTTTAGAGGTCAGTCCAGTAGACCTGGCCTGAGCCAATCGCAACCACCACGTCCTCTCGAAGCTTGTTTTGATTGTGGTGACACACGCCATATGGTGAGGGATTTCCCTAGACTTGGGAGGGGTGCACCTCCACAGACTTCTCAGCCACAGCGTGCCCCGCAGAGTTCTCAGGCCATGGTTATAGCTCCAGTTGCTACCCCACCTGCTCAGCCAGTTAGAGGTCGAGGTCATGGAGGTAGAGGTCGCCCTAGAGGGGGAGGCCAGGACAGATACTATGCCTTTCCTACCCGTACCGAGGTTGTTGCCTCCGATTCTGTCATCACAGGTATTATACTGGTTTGTCACAGAGATGCATCGGTTCTATTCGATCCAGGCTCCACTTATTCTTATGTATCTTCTTATTTTGCTTCGCATTTGGGTGTATCTCGGGATTCTTTGAGTTCCCCTATTTATGTTTCTACTCCTATGGGAGATTCTCTTATTATGGACCGCATTTATCGGTCGTGTTTGGTTGCTCTTAGTGGTTTTGAGACCAGAGCTGATTTATTGTTGCTCATCATGGTAGATTTTGACATTATCTTGGGCATGGCCTGGTTGTCGCCCCATTATGCTATCCTTGACTGTCACGCCAAAATCGTGACGCTAGCTATGCTAGGTGTACCGTGTGTTGAGTGGAGGGGTACTTTAGATCACACTCCCAGTAGAGTTATTTCTTTTCTTAAAGCTCGGGGTATGGTTGAGAAGGGGTGTGACGCGTATTTAGCGTATGTGAGAGATGTCAGTATTGATACCCCTTTAGTTGATTCAGTCCTAGTAGTACGGGATTTTCCCGATGTGTTTCCAGCTGATCATTCGGGCATGCCTCCCAATAGAGATATTGATTTTGGCATTGATCTATTACCGAGCAGTCAACCCATTTCTATCCCTCCGTATCGTATGGCTCCTCCTGAGTTGAAGGAGTTGAAGGATCAGTTAGAGGAATTGCTTGATAAGAGTTTTATTCGGCCCAGTGTATCACCTTGGGATGCTCCTGCCTTGTTTGTGAAGAAAAAAGATGGTTCTATGCGTATATGTATTGATTATCGCCAGTTGAACAAAGTTACAATTAAGAACTGTTATCCTTTGCCTCGTATTGATGATTTGTTTGACCAGCTTCAGGGTGCACGGGTGTTTTCTTAGATTGACTTGCGCTCAAGTTACCATCAATTAAAGATTCGGGAGCCAGATATCCCAAAGACTACTTTCAGAACTTGGTATGGTCATTACGAGCTCCTTGTTATGTCATTTGGGCTAACCAATGCCCCATCAGCCTTTATGCATTTGATGCATAGTGTGTTTCGGTTGTATCTTGACTCATTCATCATTATCTTTATTGATGATATTCTGGTGTATTCCCGGAGTCGGGAAGATCATGAGCATCACCTGAGGACTGTGCTTCAGACTCTAAGAAAAAAGAAGTTATATGCTAAGTTCTCGAAATGTGAGTTTTGGTTGGACTCTGTGGCATTCCTATGCCACGTGGTATTGAGTGAGGGTATTCAGGTGGATCCGAAGAAAATAGAGGTCGTGCAGAGTTGTCCTAGACCATCCTCAGCTACAGAGATTTGTAGTTTTCTTGGCTTGGCAGGTTACTACCGTCGTTTTTTGAAGGGGTTTTCATCGATTGCAGCCCCTATGACCAGGTTGACCCAGAAGGGTGATCTGTTCTAGTGGATGGAAGAGTGTAAGGCGAGCTTTCAGAAGCTCAAGACAGCTTTGACTATAGCCCCAATTTTGATACTGCCTACAGGTTCAGGGTCTTATACGGTCTATTATGATGCCTTGAGGATTATCCTCGGAGAGGTATTGATGCAGGACGGTAGGGTGATTGCCTACGCGTCCAGACAATTGAAGATACATGAGAAGAATTACCATGTCCACGACCTTGAGTTAGCTTCCATTGTTCACGCCCTGAAGATCTAGCGTTGTTATTCATACGAGGTTCCCTATGAGATTTATACTGACCATCAGAGCTTGCAGCACCTGTTCAAGCAAAATGATCTAAATTTGCACCAGAGGAGATGGTTAGAGTTGCTAAAGGATTATGATATCACCATTTTGTATCACCGAGGTAAGGCCAATGTGGTAGCTGATGCCTTGAGTCGTCGGGCAGAGAGTTTGGGGAGTTTGGCTTATTTACCAGCATCGGAGAGACCTATGGCGATGGATGTTCAGGCCCTAGCCAGCCAGTTTGTGAGATTGGATCTTTTGGAGCCCTGTCGAGTTCTAGATTGTGTGGTTTTGTTGGTCTTCCTTATTTGATCATATCAGGGAGCGGCAGTATGATGACCCTCATTTGCTTGTCCTCAAGGACAAGGTTCAGCATGGTGATGCCAGAGATGTAACTATTGGTGATGATGGGGTATTGAGGATGTAGGGTCGGATTTGTGTACCCAATATTGATGGGCTTCGAGAGTTGATTCTGGAGGAGGCCCATAGCTCGCAGTATTCTATTCATATGGATGTTACGAAGATGTATCAGGATTTGAGGCAGCACTACTGGTGGAGGTGGATGAAGAAAGATATAGTTGGACTTGAAGCTCGGTGCCTCAACTGTCAGCAGGTGAAGTATGAGCACTAGAGACCGGGTGGGTTGCTTCAGCAGATAGAGATTCCGGAGTGGAAGTGGGAGCGGATCACCATAGACTTTGTAGTTGGGCTCCCACGGACTTTGAGAAAGTTCGATGCTATTTGGGTGATTGTGGATCGGCTGACCAAGTCTGCTCACTTCATCCCTATGTGTATTACTTATTCTTTGGAGTGGTTGGCAGAGATCTATATCCGGAAGATTGTTCGTCTGCATGGTATTCCAGTTTCCATCATTTTAGATAGAGGTACTCAGTTCACATCATGATTCTAGAGAGTCGTTCAGCATGAGTTGGGTACTCGGGTGGAGTTGAGTACAGCATTTCACCCTCAGACGGACAGTCCGAGCGCACTATTCAAATTCTTGATGATATGCTTTATGCGTGTGTGATTGAGTTTGGAGGGTCTTGGGATCAGTTCTTTGCCATTGGCAGAGTTTGCTTACAATAACAGTTATCAGTCCAGCATTCAGATGGCACCGTATGAGGCTTTATATGGGAGATGGTGTTGATCCCCGGTGGGTTGGTTTGAGCGGCGTGAGGCTAGATTATTGGGCAGAGACTTGGTTCAGGATGCTTTGGAGAAGGTTAAATAATTCAGGATAGACTTCGTATAGCCCAGTCCAGATAGAAGAGTTACGCAGACTGGAAGATTCGTGATGTTTCCTATATGGTTGGAGAGCGGGTTCTGCTTTGGGTTTCGCCTATGAAGGGCGTTATGAGATTTGGGAAGAAAAGGAAGTTGAGTCCGAGGTTTATTGGCCCTTTTGAGATATTGAGGCATGTTGGGGAGGTTACTTATGAGCTTGTCTTACCTTCCAGCTTGGCCGGAGTTCATCCGGTATTTCATGTTTCGATGCTCCGAAGGTATCACAGTGATCCGTCGCACGTGTTGGATTTCAGTTCAGTCCAGTTGGACAAGGATCTATCCTATGTTGAGGATCCAATGGCAATATTGGACAGGCAGGTTAGAAAGTTGAGGTCAAAGAACATTGCATCAGTAAAGGTTCAGTGGCGAGGTCATATGGTCAAGGAGGTGACCTGGGAGACCGAGCAAGATATGCACAGTCGTTACCCTCCTCTTTTCACTACTTCAAGTATGTCTCTATGCTCGTTCGAGGACGAACGAATGTTTAAGTGTAGGAGGATGTGACGACCCGGCGGGTCGTCTTAAGAATTTATGCCCTAATCCCCTATTAACTGCTTTCCTCGTGTTTATTTTTGCTATTTTGATTTTTCAGGATGTTCGATTTTGAGTTTCGGAGAGTTTTGGGACACTTAGTCCCTAAATGAAAGCTTAAGTGTTGGAAATTTGACCGTAGTCAGAGCAGTGTGAAGGTGGATTCGAAATGGAAATCTGATAGTTCTGTTAGCTCCGTTAGGTTATTTAGGGCTTAGGGGCGTGTTCGGATTGTGTTTTGGAGGTCCGTAGCTAATTTAGGCTTGAAATGCCGAAAGGTCAAATTTTGAAGTTTCCGGTCTGATAGTGAGATTTTGATCCAAGGGTCGTAATGGAATTCCGGAAGTTGGAGTAGCTCCGTAGATTTGAATGTGACGTGTGTGCAAAATTTCAGGTCATTCGGACGAGGTTTGATAGACTTTTTGATCGAAAGCGTATTTCTAGAGTTTTGGAGTTCTTAGGCTTGAATCCGTGTTTGATTTGTCGTTTCGACGTTGTTTTAGGTGTTTTAAGGATTGGTATAAGTTTGGACAGTAGTATTAGACTTTTTGGTGCTTTTGGTTGAGGTCTTAGGGGCCTCGGGATAATTTCGGATGGTTGACGGAAGGATTTTGGAGTTTGGAGTTGCAGGCTACTGGTTTTCTGTCATAACCGCACTTGCGAGTGTGGGACCGCAGGTGAGGCACCGCAAAAGGGGCTCTCTGGTCACAGAAGCGGAAATGGGGAGGTTCAACAGGAGCCGCAGAAGCGGTAGAATTTCCGCAGAAAAGGTACCACATCTACGGATGTGGAGTCGCATATGCGGAAGCTGGCCTTAAGTGAAAGGTTGCAGGTGCGGCCATTGTTCCGCTGAAGTGAGACTGCAGATGCAGTCCCTTGACCGCAGATGCAGTAATAGCTGGGCAGAAATATGAAATTTCGAGGGTTTAGTTTCAAAAGTTGGAAATTCGATAAAGATCTCGGGAGAGGGCGATTTTGAGAGGAAATTGAAGAGGAGGTCATTGGGTAACAATTCTTTAACCCTTTCTAATTATATTCCATCAATCTATAGTTAGTTTCATCATTTAATTTCGGATTGGAGGTGAAAAATTGGGGAAAAGTTGGAAGAAAGTTCTTAGACGTAGAATTCGACTTTTGATTGGGAATTTGACCTTAGATTTGGATAATTTTGGTATGCATGAACTCGTGAGGGTGTGAGGATTCTTAAAATATAAATTTTACTCGATTTCGAGACGTGGGCCCGAGGGGCATTTTGGTTATTTTACCTAATTTCGTATATTAGCTTAGAATTTAATTGTAGATCAGTTACTAGAAGTGTTATTTACATTATGCAATTGAATTGAATAGATTTGGGTCATTTGGAGTCGAATACTCGTGGCAAGAACGTGATTTCGAGTTGATTTTAAGCTGGTTCGAGGTAAGTGTCTTGCCTAACCTTGTGTGGGGGACCTTCCCCTTAGGATTTGGTATATTTGGTAATTGAAATGCCTTGTACGTGAGGTAAAGAGTGCATGCTTGTGCTAATTGTTGGAAATCTGGTTTTCATTAAGTAATTACTAGTATGTTTCCTTTCCTGTTTTTACTACTTGCACTATTAAGCATGTATTTAGCTTAGGAAAGTATGTCTAAGTGGCTTAAATGCTTTACTTTCTCAAACTGCCTTACCTGAATTCTGTGCAGCATGCTAGGATAGAATTACTTGTTTGCTGTAATATGAAATTTGTCATTTCTGAATATTTTCCTGTTGTTGCTGTGTATTTACATTGGAACTGCGGATGTGGGATTCTGGTAGTTCCCCTTGTCTGTTTATTTTGGGACTACGGATGTGGGATTCCGGTAGATCCCCCTGCATAGTTATATGAAACTACGGGAATGCACCTAGTAAATTCCCCCAATATTGGGTATTTATATTTGAGACTACGGAACGGGATTCCGGTAGATCCTCGCGCACTATGAGTTGGACTACGGGACGGGATCCCGGGAGATCCATTGGATATGTAGATTTGGGACTACAGGACGGTATCCTGGGAGATCCCTGATTGTTATTTTGGTGCTGAACCGTATTTCTTTCTGTGTTTACCTTGTCTCTGTAATAGTTGTTGTTGCCATTTATATCTTGTGTTACTTTTATTGTTGTACTTATTTATATTGTTCTGTTCTACACCGTTGAACTTTATATTTTATTTAACCTCAGTAGGGCCCTGACACTCCTCGTCACTACTCGACCGAGGTTAGGCTTGGCACTTACTGAGTACTGTTGTGGTGTACTCATGTCCTTTTTGCGCATGTTTTTCATGTGCAGATCCAGGTACCTTGACTTAGTCCTATCACCCTTGAGGCGAAGCAACTATTCTAGAGACTTCGAGGTATATCTGTCGCGTCCGCAGACCGAGGAGTCCCTTTCTACTCTCCCTATTATATTAGCCCTTTTGTATTTCCTTTTCCTTGTTAGATATTCTGGAGTTGGACACTGGTAGACATTCCAAGGCTTGTGGATTCATGGGTTTTCGGGTTTTGGAAAAATGTATTAGTTTTGAGGATTTATATTGTGTATGCCGAGCGGCACTTTTAAACGTTGTTATATGACTCTATTTCTATTTTAAATTATTTTCTTCCGCAAATTGGTTTATCTTCCGCAATTTAGGCTTACCTAGTCGTAGAGACTAGGTGCCGTCACGATGGTTCACGGAGGGCGAACCGGGGTCGTGACAACAACGGTTTGTGTGTTTTGTATTCCTTATTGTATTATGTTGTTTTCGGTGTTTTCGTACGAGGTTCTGAAGATTGGTATTTCTGGTTTTACTGATTTTCAAGGATTGAGTTATTTTCATGAGTTAACTGCCTTATTTCCCTGTATTTTCCTTTCCTACCATTATTATTATACTGCGTACAGGTTATTGTAAGTGACACGTCTTAGCCTCGTCACTACTTTGCCGAGGTTAGACTCGACACTTATAGAGTACATGGGGTCGGTTGTACTCATATTATACTCTGCACGTCTTGTGCGTATTTTGATATCGGTCACAGCGGCGATCAGTAGATTGATCGAGTGGACTATTGTATGGAGATTTGAGGTACAGCTGCTCGGTGTTTGCAGCCCTAAAGTTCCCTTCTACCTTATCCTAACTGTGTATTCTTTTCATACAACTTTATTTTCATTCAGACCATTATTTGTATTATTCTAGTAGCTCGTGCACTTGTGACACCAGATCCGGGGTTGTATTTAGATATTTCGTTTATTATGACTTTGTGCACTTTATTTCTGTTTTATTTCAGTTATTTCAGTTTAATTGGCATCAGTTAAGTTGATTTGTTTAAAAATGGCTTAAAATTATTCTAACATTAGTTTGCCTAGTCAGCGAAATATTAGGCATCATCACGATCCCGAGGCTGAGAATTTTGAGTCGTGACACACTGTCTATTTTTGAAGGATTAAATATTTTCAAGATTATAAAAATGATTATAATCCTGGAAGCGTAGTTTAATTTTTCACTTCCTGTATTTTCCGCAAGAATTTAAAGACTTTCCAATTCTACAATTTGCCATTTTTTTCGATTGACTTGATGCTTTTCCGGTTCTTAAAAAAAGGTAATTCGGTACACAAAGTATCTCGCGTTCACACAGGGTTAGGGAAGGGTCACACTCCCAAAGGGTATAACATAGACAATCTACCTAATACAAATATTAGTGACTGAACCCTTGACCTATAAATCACACTGAAACAACTGTCCCGTTCTTAGAATTTAAGTATTATAGTAAATTTGGTGGATACACATGTAACAAGTGAAATAGTTCAAACTCCACTTGAACTCAATGCCTACCAAAATGTGGAATATTCCCAAGAATTCAGCAGCATGTGGTGTTGGTTTTCAACTTTCTCATGACAAGATACTCATCAAACACCTTCCTCAACCCCTGAATTTAATCGTCAAAGTTCAGTAAATCCTATGCAAAACAAAGGATCCTAATTCAATTTACCCAATCTAACTTCTTTCAATCAAATATAAATTGAAAATTTAAACATATTAAATTGAGATGCACTTGTTTCTTTTTGGGTAAATTGATATGCACTTCGCCACCTCCTTATGCAAAATCTTGCGACGTGGCAAACCCAATTGGCCAAGTAATGGTAACCCTCCAGCCTAATCAAGCTGCCGAATTGCGACAACCATTTCGCCACGTTGTAAATTCCGTTAAAGCAATCTTTTTATAATTATTAGAGAAAAAAAGAGTGGCAACCTTAGTCTAACCAACCAATTTGGAGTTTCGAACATTCACTTTATTACATGCTTATAAAGTACTTAATATATACCTTCTTGCAGCTTCTCAAAAACCATAAACAGAATTCATTTTTGAAACTTCTTACACTTCCTAGTTTGCTGTAACCAATTTTCTTCTTCTAAAATGGATTGGACCAGAGGCCAAACCATAGGCCACGGCTCTTCCGCCGCCGTCTTTGTTGCTAAGTCACGTTGGACCAGCGAGATTTTTGCTGTTAAGTCAGTGGAATTATCCCAGTCTCAGTTCTTGCAAAAAGAACAGAAAATTTTGTCCGAATTGAGTTCCCCTTACATAGTTAGCTACAAGGGGTATGATGTTACAAAGGAGAACGACAAATTCATGTTTAATCTTATGATGGAGTACATGTCTGACGGTACACTTACTGATGAAATCCGGAAACAGGGTGGTCAGATCAACGAGTCGTTAATCGGGTATTATACCAAGCAAATTCTGCAAGGAGTAGAGTACCTACATTCAAGAGGCGTAGTACACTGTGACATTAAGGGACACAACATTTTGTTAGGTAAAACCGGTGCCAAAATTGCAGACTTTGGTTGTGCTAGGCGGGTTGATCAGGCGGAGAGGGACGCTGCTGCATCCGCCCAGCCAATTGGCGGCACGCCGATGTTTATGGCACCGGAGGTGGCGCGTGGGGAAGAACAGGGATTTGCAGCTGATATATGGGGATTAGGATGTACAATTATTGAAATGGCCACAGGTGGATCACCTTGGACTAATGTGACTAATTCAGCTTCATTGCTTTACAAAATTGCATTTTCAGGGCAATCCCCCCAAATTCCAAAGTTTCTGTCTTTACAAGCAAAGGATTTCTTAAGCAAATGCTTGAGAAGAGATCCAAGAGAAAGATGGACGGCTAAAGAACTTCTCAAGCATCCATTTCTTGAGGAAACATCCAATTCGAATCAAGATTCTGTTACAAGCTCCCCAACGAGCATTCTTGATCAAGACATTTGGAATTCAGTGGAGGAAACAGAAACCATGGACTTTTGTTCAATACAAACAGTTAGCTCAATGGACTCTGCTGTGCAAAGGGTAAGAGAATTGGGTTTGAAGTCAGGAGAACCGAAGTGGAGATGGGACGACGAGAGATGGATTACACTTAGAAGAAGCAGCGAATAACTAACAGAAAGACGAAGCAATGACAGCTTTTTCCTAACTGTCATGATTATGAAATTTGAGAGCTGGTGTTGGAAAGAAACAGCTAACAATTTTGCTGTAAATTTTGGTACTAAACAGAAGCCAATAGAGATATGGAGTATTTGTTTCTCCCAAAGGTGTGAGGTTTACAAGAAACCGAAGAAGAAGATTCAGGTTCCGGAGCCATTAAACAAGAAGGAATGCAAAGAAATCCAACATAATATTCAAATGACTTTTCTGTTATCTCTTGTGAACAGTGGAGAAATTCAAATTTTGATCTTTAAACTTTTAATTCTCAGGATTTATCTATTATAGAAAAAATACTTTGCGTAGTAGTAGTACTAATGTCGCAAGTGACGGCAAAAACCTTCCCTGAATGCCGGAAATAGCCAGGTAGACGGGGGCGGAGGAACAATTACCATTTGTTAGGCCTTTGGTTCAGTCCATGTTGAAAAAATATTGGGTAATATCGGCAAGAAACTAAACTAAAAGCAGTAAGAGTGGACAATTCCTCAATTATAAAAAAAAAAAAAAAACTTATTAGGGTAATAAATTCCTCAATTATCGGGATAGTCCTAAATACTCTTGAAATACTATTCTATCAACCTTGAACTTAAAATCATGCGCTAGAATTTTCATATTCCCTCCATTTCAATTTGTTTGAACTTATTTGACTGAACGCGACATTTGAAACTTGTGGTCCAGAATAATCCATGGATATTTGTGTGACTACAAATCATCTTATAAAATGAAAAGTTTAAAGTTACATTTTTTAAAAATTTAGGAACGAATCATTCTTTTTGAAAGTATATAAAAAGAAAATAGGTTCATTTTTTTTTTGGTAAACAAAGGGAGCACTATTGACGACGTTGTTCTTAAGCTATTTTTCACAAGCGGTAGCCTTTTCGGCTATTAATAGTTGGGCTTGGCCTCTAACAGGCTTACAGCCATTGTTATTGTCGTTATTAGAAAAAAGATTTTTACCTAGCTATACTATAATAGAAACCTATTTACTACTTTTATTGAGGTTTCTTGTTAATTACTTTATATACCTATATTTACTAGTTTTATACAAAATCATAAAAAAGAGTAAATGTAACGTACCTTAAATATAATGTATCAGTTACATATAATCCCCCTTCATTTAAGATTCTCTTCCTTTTCCAAAGGATTACAAAAACATCTTCTCTCTTTCTTTAACAATTACCCAAATTTGTACTTACTCACTGTAAGAATTCTCTCTTACCTACTAATGCCCAAAATCTTTCTAACCCAAAAATCTCGCTTACTCACTCCTCTTCCAAAGGTTTTGATATCCGATTTCTCTCTTTCAATCATCCACTGTTATCCTCCAAAAATTGCAAATTCTTTCTTCTTCCAAAGCATTTGATATCCGATTTCTCTCTTTCAATCATCCAAAATCTCAATATAGAAGAAATTCAAAATTTTGCTCTACAATCAAGTTGTGGGTAAGTTGTGGTTACAATACTAATACAATTATAATGCTATTATATTAAATTTTTAGTGTAGAGTTATGATTGAAACTTGAGGAAAATGAAGATCATAATTGTATTACAATTTTTCAGAAATGTATCGCGATTGTATTATAATTGTATATATATCATAATTCTTGCAGGAATTGTATTACAAATGTATGGTAATTATATATTCATTATATATTGTTACGAGCAGTTGTAAATTCATGACGAATTTTACAATTTGTATCCCAAATATGATAATTGTATATTAATTTATTAGTATTGTATCATGTATTATTTTGGGTATTAATGTACCAGATACAAGTTAGATGCAATTGTGATACAAGTATGATACATTTGTATTTTAGATATTGATGTATCTGATACAATTCAACTACAATTATGATACAGTTATCATATAATTTATGAATATTTTTTAATAATATAAAGTTGTAGGCAATGGTGAAGAGAGAAGATGAAGATTCTGGACATAGATTAAGGGATTTTGATTTTTAAAAAAAAGGAGAGAGAAGAGGAGAAGGTAAAAAAGAGAGGAAATGATGTAATTGAATCCTTTAATTGAAGGCACTAATAATGGGGTGGGAGCCTTTAAGAAGCAATGTATACAAATTGTAAGAAAAACCTAGATATTTATTAAAAACTGCAAAACATAGAAAACATAGGTAAATAAATTTTTAATATAGTATAGCTAGGTAAAAATCTCTTAGAAAAATGGCATTGTATAGTCGCTCTCAAAATAATAGCCGAAAAAATGTATATTTTTTGTATATATATACATTTCTATATTATATACAAAAATTATACAAATTTTATACATTTTTTTTGCTACCAAATATAAATAGTTTCTTGCGCGGACAAAAAAGGAAAAAAGCCATATATATGGCAATAGCAAACTAAAACAAGTGGAGAAATTATGAATAACAATGTGGAACTGGAACGTAGTTAGTCGGCAGTAGATTTAGTTTGGTAAGAGCATAAATGTGGAAGTTGGTTATGATAAAATTGATTAGATTAACCTGAAAATCGTGATTTAGTGTACAAACAACTTGTTTGATGATTACATCTTGACTTATTTTGGCGATTAGGTTGGTAGCTTAGGTATTTCCCGTTTTGATGGGACTTTACATTTGGTAAACGTTAGATTTACTTATTCACTATATTCTGCTTTTCAGATGTAAAATATTTTTCCAAGAAAAGAAAGCAGTTGATTAATTGTTAAACGTCATTAACAAAAAGAGTTTATGGTTTAACAAACAATCATTTGGGAATATCTCAGCTTTCAAGGAAGATGATATTTTTGCATTATTTCCTTATCCCTTTGTTCTGTTTGTCACGTTTACAAAAGGTGCACCTACTCTTTTCCATGTTAAAGAAATAATCATAGATAATTTTTTTAGGGTAGCACATCCTACTATTTATTATCTCCGTCACTTTTTCTGATAGATTCTAACAATTACGAAATCAAAACCAGAAGATTTTCAATTATCAAAATAGTTGCCCATAAACATAAAAAAAATTTGATACAACTTTCCAATGACATCAGTCTTGCTAATGAATTATGACTATGTTATTTTCTTTTGGCACTCATTCAAATTTTGTATGTTCAATTGGTGGTCCAATATTTGAACCAAAAAAAGTATTTATTTTTTTCAACCAAGATACTTCATATAAAAAAGGTATAACAAATATATAAGTAGTCATTTGTCATGCCTCCCAACTTCCTCAAGTGGACTACTCTATTCTTTTGGATATTAAGGGGGCAAAAAGATATTTTCGACTACTTTTAAGAACCCAATAATTTTTATTTAGATTACGTATTTATATTTTAAAAAATTATTAAATATGTATAAATATTTAATTACAAATACTGAAATATACCTTATTTCCTTCTTTTTTTTAATTGTTGAAGCGTGTCTTAAATACACTTTTTTAACCGATCGGAAACAATCTCTCTACCCTTTCAGGATAACGTAAAGGTTGCGTACATTCTAACCAATCCAGACCCCACTTGTGAAAATTCATTGGACTGTTGTTGTTGTCTCGAATACACGCTAGTCATGCTGCACATTTTCAAGCCACAGCAATAATTAGTGTATCTTAATGTGAAAAAAGAAACTAAAATAATTGTTCTGAAAATCGAAAGACAAACAAATGGAGTTGGTTTGAAGAAGAAGTTTATATAATTCTAATCAAATGAAAAGTGAGTGGTTAAGAAAGAAGTTGCAACTAATTGCACCAAAACTGCACTTTTCACTCTGCAAACAAAATAAGCCACCTATTTTGTTGTAAAGCGCAAGCTAACCAACGTTTATTTCTTTTTTAATATATAGAGTACTTTCATTTAACAGTGATAGAAGTATTTTGAACCAGGTTATACTTCTTAAGTTAGTTTGATTATTTATGGTAACAGATTCTTAACAGAACGACGTGCATCAAAGATGAGTTCAAAATCAAGAGATAATATTTGTGACAGTAAAAAGAAAATTCTTTGGTATATAAACTTTTTTCATGTCTGCATTTTACTGAATATACTGCTTGCTTAGGTACTAATGTGTGTACTTGTAACAAGTTGATTTCTAAAATATATGGAAGTTTTTGTGGCAGTTATTGAAATATAGGTGGGGAATTTGAAAGTTAGTTCTGAAATAACTTGCAAAAAGATTAGTTTGAAAAAAAAAAACTAAGTTTTTTATTTCATAGAAGGTTTGAAATAATAATATAATTCATGAATCATTTGATTTTTTTTAAAACATAAAATTACTCAAGAAAGAACTGAGAATATGTCAGAAATCAATCTAATTGGTATTGTAACCCAGAGAATCAAACAAATTCTTTGGCATTATCAAAACAATTCTTCTACTTTGATCATAATTAGAAGAATACTCAGCAATTTTAATAAAGAAACACCACATCTCAGCATTTACAATTTTCCCAAACCTGATGATATCGAGTCACGAGCTCTACAACGATATCATAGTCATCCTATACAATTGTATCTAATAAAAGGAGGAAAGCATAGAAATAGATAGAAGGTGACTTCGAGACCTGCGGACGCCGACAGGTGTACCTTGAAGTCTCCGAGTATGAACTCAGCTCACTGATGCCTGGACTGGTAGGAGGTATCTGGATCTGCACAAAAAAATGTGCAGAAACGTAGCATGAGTACACCACAACGGTACACAATAAGTGTCAAGCCTAACCTCGATAGAGTGTGAAGAGGTCAGGTCAAGGCCCTACTGGAATAAATAAGAAACAAGACGAATAATTTAATGGTGCAATATTATTAACAATGGAAATGAAACAAGTAAGGGATAAACGGGACAACCCGATAGGCCCATCCCATCCCACTAACAAACAAGATGGGACGGGACGGAACAGTTCGTGGGTCCTAATTGGGACTTTTTTTATAAAAAAATAATTATTTAAGCTTTAAATTTGGCAATGGCTAATTATTTATAATTAGAAACGGTTATTTTTAAAAAAATTGACAATGATTAAATTTTTAAAGTTTGCAATGGCTAGTTTTTTGACTTATTTAATAAACTTAAAACTTAATAAATTATAAAGAAACTAAGTAAAGAATTACAAAATATTAAAACAAAGACTTGTAACGAAATATTTTAGTAATTATAATAGACTTGTAATTATAATAGACTTGTAATTTACCTAATCTAATCATACTAATATTTGCAAGCTGCTATATAGCTTCGTTGTAACTTATCTATAATTTCTTTCGGACATTGTTCTGGAATTGGCAATGTTGATTAATGTTCCATGAGTTCCATGTCGTCATCACTCCCAGTGCTAAGTATCTCATATTGTATTCTTCTTCTTCTCTAGTGGTTAATTTTTCAAAACCAAGATTTCTTTTTCCTTAACTAATCCAATCTCCAAATAAGACAGAAATCTCTAGGTTGTCATCCGCTAATGAATGTCCGTTTATAGCCACTGGCAACGACTAATTTTGCAAGGAATGTCGTTGCCCAATGGCTCTTTTTCAAAAACAAAAAAAAATCACGTGGGCTGACAGGACGGGACAAGACGTCAACGGGCCGGCCCACCGAGATGAAATGGACAGCCCATGTCCCGTTGACTATAGGCCCAATCCCGGTTAAGACTAAGTGAGCCGGGACGGGACCGGAATGGGCCGCATCGACACATTGGACAGCCAAAGGCTAAACTAACCTGCCTGCCAGTGAACCAAGTACTCAACTTTTACAAGCTATAGTTCTCACTTATGCCATTTTTGGACAACTGACTTGTATTTGGTGAAACGTAAAATGTTTTCAATGAAAGCTATTCATTTGTAAAAGGCTAAAAGCATTTACCTTACACAAGAATTTTCTAAATCGTTTTGGTGTTTTTGTATTTCAGGTAAGTAACTATTTAATAGTAGTATGCAAAGAATATGACAGATATCATATATTGGTGATAATTTCTAGCACTAAAGATTGACAATGTTACTTTCATGTTTGCTGAAGCAAGACATATAACAAAAGATAAAATAACTGCAGAGTTTTCCCCCATTCGGTGTAAACTTTTTCCTCTGGAAAACATTTTCATCAATTTAAAGCAAAACCATAACTGAAATTATTTCATCCGCCTAAGAAAACATTTAACTTCATACAGAAAACACCCTAAATAAACCATAACTGAAATTATTTCATCAGCCTAAGAAAACATTTAACTTAACAGAAAACACCCTAAGTCATCAGTTAAGTTTTCACCTTATACCAAATATGAACCAAATTACAGCACAATTAACAATGTCAAAATTAAGCAGAAATTATGAAACACAAGCAATTACGTAATTGTTATTACACAACAGCTGTTAGTGTTTAAATTCAGTAAAAAGATTTAAGCTTAGTTATTTATTTACAAGTGCAGACATATTAAAGGAAAACAATTGTCTCATTTGAAATAACGTGATATGTAAAGAGGGTCAACACAGAGATAAACAGTGGCGCTCAAGCAGCCTCAGCAAAACCAACTCTCGAATTGCCATAGTCAAACACAGTGTGGTAGTGACCCATGAAAACATCTCCCAAGATCCTGCACCACATGACATTCAATGAGTATCAACTATATCGACTAACTAGCTTCTATCAGATGTATCAAAGTCAAATGAACCAGTATCCATAGAAAGATTTAACTATTTAAGCATAATTATATGTATACTAATATTCCAAGTCACCAGGGTTCTTGAGTATAGAAGAAAATCATATAAATGATTAGTTAACTTTTTATGGCATGCATAACGAACAATACAAAGCATAAAGCGTGGATGGGTTGCCCTCGGGAGGTTGCCTCGTCCCGAGGCGAATTGCAGGAGAGCCCCTATGTTAACTTCTGAAAACATTGTTATCCAAAACTCTCATCCAGTTTCGAGTCCGAATATTATGTAGATACTCAGCACTGAGAATAGTTTGGAAAGACCTTTTGCAGAGCAGCAATTTGAAAGAATAATACTTGAATTTTAGCGCTAGACTAAGAAGTTACCAATAGATGCTTGAAGAGAATGATTTACATTGAGGTAATTAAAAGAAATAATTCCTCCGTTCGGTACGGAATTTAAGAAAAAAAGAAAGACAAACCTTTTAAACTTGTGGTCTAAACAAGCCCCTTTTTTGTGGCTATAAATCATCTCATAAGAAATAATTCCTCCGTTCGGTACGGAATTTAAGAAAAAAAGAAAAACAAACCTTTTAAACTTGTGGTCTGAACAAGCCCCTTTTTTGTGGCTATAAATCATCTCATTAAGGATAAAGTAAGATGTTTAAAGTTAAATTGTTCCAAAATATAGAAAGGTATCATTCTTTTCAGGATAGACAAAAAATAAAGTGCATCACATAAATTGCAACAGAGGAAGTTCAACTAATTTTCTTTGAGGTGATGCATAGAAAGCTGCTTATTGTGGCATCAATCAACCATTCTAGTGAGTAGTGAGAGCACAGAGCAAAAGCAAGAGAGGCTTACCAAAGGGGTCCACGAGGAGGAGGCACATCTAAAGCTGTAAATCCACTGATGCACTGTGCAACAGGCCCCTCCCCAACTTGAAGGACATACTGCCCAGTAACAAACACACACACAAACAAACAAAAAAAGAATGTTACCCATCTGCATATTTGCGCTTTGTCAATGTGATGTCTTATGCTAAATATTTGTCAAAGAGTGTTCTATTTTGAGACCTATATACAAAACTGGAACAGTAAAAGCCTTCATCCTAGCGTTAAATCAAACTCGGAAAAGCATCAGTTGGTTCAATGATAGACAAAACAAGGAAATCTAAAGATTGCTCATTCTTCTTGAAAACAATTGGCTGAATTGACTATCTATGAGACTTGTTGATAACGAAGTTGCTGTGAAGCAACTATCTAAAATAATAGAAACCGTATCAGTAAATCAAATGAATAATTACCTGCTGTGGCGTCAGGTCAAATGTTTTATTACCAATGGTAAAGGAAACATTAGGCATGGAAGCAAGGCTGCTGCAGTCAACTGCAGATTCTCCCATTGGACTGGGCAATTGGTCACAAAGCTGCAGTTGGAATTACTAAAGCCTTGAGATCCTAATTAACCAACAATCAGTTTGCATAATGCATAAAATCTACCTCACCTGATTAACATAGTTGTAGATGCTATCTGCAGTTTCATTTCGTCTCATTTGGTTTTGCATCCATACCACAGCCATCTCACAAACCCTGCACATCTCATCACCCAAGCCATTTGAAGCCCCATTGTGTTTGTCCACCACACTCTCAATGATCATGCTGGCACATAGAATTATATATTAATAATTAGTCCAGTAATACACCAATGAAGTCAAGGACAATGTGTTGAAACAGGCAGCAAGCTGAACCTGCAGCAACTTAAGTAACAATAAATTGTTCACTTTTTCTCTAACAGTATTCACTAGAGAAAGATGGTGATGGATTGATGAGAGAATGTGTATACTTGACCATTTCTGATTACAATCATTTCAAATGCAAAATGTTGAACTGCAGATATGTTTAACCTCACCTAACATCCCGACTACCATCAGAAGAGCATAGACCGATTTGTGAGCAGATCTTCTGAGGCGCTGCCTGTAAAGCATAGGTAGGAAAACCAGCACTCAGATCCTAATACCAAAATGCAGTAAGTGCTTAAAAAGTTAATAACTTGACAGTTCGGTGCCTGGTGAAGAAATTTGGATGCATATATATATATATATATATATATATATATATATGTGTGTGTGTGTATATGTATATATATATATATATATATGTGTGTGTGTATATATATATACTAGTGAGGGATAGCATGGGCCCAATAACACTATTATCTAAATATTGGAGTCATAAAGATGTGTATGGTAGAATTAGACCGAATTCATTGGTCTCAATTATACCTTGAAAATTAAAATTTAAAAGGAGCTTGTTTTCTCATGATCATGTTGTGCGAATTAGCCGGAGTAATAAAATTTTCGTATAACTTATAAGCATTGCAATATTCTTTTGTTGCAATGTCATGTTATCTAATACAACTATAATTAGATTCACATTTAATATTACTTCATGTCTAAAATAACTATTGTTTTAAAAAAAAATTATGCTCATAAAAAAATCATATAAAACAATAATTATAAGATTTATTTGATTAAGTTATATTTATATCACAGTCAAATTGCTCATTATACTCTGTAGGTAATTTAGTAGACCGAAAATAGAATTGGAAAAACATAGCTAATATCGTTTTAATTTCCCGAAGCAACATTTATTTTGGAAAAATATAGTTAGCTTAATAAAATGACATTTGTAAGTACAGTTATTAGCCCATGGAAATATTTCTGCATAGTTGTAATCTTTTCTTGGAATATTCAGAATATTTTACTCCTACTCATAAGGGAGAAGATAAATCCATTAGCAGAAGCCTGATTCTATAATCTAAAAAGTAAGATGTAAACCTGTAAAACGAGCATTAAATGTAGTCCTTTATTTGATTTTATTTCGTATGGATTTTTTTAAATATTTTTGTTAAAGAATAAAGCTTTGTACATAATATTGAATGTGAAAAATAAAAAACATACCATAGCCAAAATATAGAACAAACAGAGAGCTAAAATATTAGTAAGTGTGGATTGAAACAACCGAAGAGGGATCCACTTAGACGGTAAGTGGCAGTTTTAAAATGCTGCAGTAACAAGTGGCATGGAAAGTTGAGATGGACCCCACACTTCCAACAAACTTATCAAGTGTACAAGAAATAAAGCCAGAAAGTACAACACCTTGAAGTATATAAATTATGAAATTCCAGAAATATCGTTATGCCAGGCAGACATGTTGACCATGAGCTGCCTGGTTATTCCCACTTATAGTATAGGAATAGATATCTTTATATATATATATATATATATATAAAGGGCTATAAACAACCGTAGACTAACAGTCAGTATGAGACTGTCCATACTCTGCTAAATGGGCTTAGATGTAAGACCGGTGTTTGGATGGCTTTCTTAGGAGTGTTCATTCTTGGACTTCTATCTTGCTTCTCTTTTTCTTTCTTCCCCTTTTTATAGCTAAGTTTTTGAAACGGATTTGACTATGGCTTTTCCAGATAATATCTTCTCTGGTTGCATAGGCTGGGAATCATCGTCCCGCGATATCATCGCCGCTTGTTTCACTTCGCATTGAAGTGTTAGATTTCTCATATTAAGAGACTCGAGTAAATTTTGTTTCACTTCTTCCAAGTATTGGTTAATCATTTTGGTTTTATCTCCTTCTTGCACCGAGATTCTTCTGGCAATATGTTTGACCGAGTTATCATCGATCATTTTCTTTTGAGGACTGGTGAACCTTCATCTTCACTTTTTGGCAAAGTGACAGCCATAAACGGATTTGATGTGTCTTTACCGGTCACCATTTGAACCGGACTAGCTGTATCATCATCCGATACAGTAGATTTTGCTGCATTCATTGGGGAATGCACACCTTTCTCATCCATTTTTTCTTGAGATGGAGAACTCTGTTTTGGACTGCTCATCTCTGTGTCTTGTTGAGAAATAACTTGAGTCTGGGATTGTGTCAATTCAAATCTTAATGCATGTACTCTCTGTTCTAGTACCTTCACTTGCTCCATAAGTATTGCTTTTTCTTGTGCCAGGATTTCATTCTTTTGGTTTATTCGTTTGAAGGCTTCTGTCATTAATGAGCAATGATCACAGAATATTATCTGTCCAGCCTTGTAGGGTACTTCATTGGGCCCCATCTTCACATGGCTTGAGCAGAGATTCCCTTAGTGCTTGTAGCTTTTTCTTCCACTCAAAAATTCAGCTTGTCTTGTAGCACCACCAGCACTACCTTTTGTCACATCTTCTTTTCTTTATGTCATTTCTTTTTTTCTTTATGTCACGTCTTCTTTTCTTTATGCCACTTCTTCCTTTATGTCAGTTCTAATTATCTTTCGCATTGACACGCCTAGTGGGATACCAACATTATTGCTCTTTCTTTGTTTTTGCTGCTCTCAATTGCTTTTGACTGAGACCTTGCTTCCTTCTACGTGTCTAAATTATGTAGAGCTATTGAATCAAAACTCATTCCTGAATCATCTTCGTATGGATCTTGAGCATCTTGATAATTTAGGTGGTTTTCATCTTCGTAATTATCATCTTCCCCTGAGCTTTGAGACCTTTCTGGACTTGGATTAGGACTAGAATTTTTAATCATATGTTTATCTTGTTCTTCTTTTTCTTGAAAGAAATTTTCTAATGTTAGTTTAATTATGTTTTCTATTTTCTCATTTTTTTCTTTTTACGAATTATACCCTTCTTTTTTAATGTTTCTCCTTGTGTTAATGTTCTAGGTAGTCTTCGTCTTGATGAACCTTCATCTTCACTTTTTGGCAAAGTGACAGCCATAAACGGATTTGATGTGTCTTTACTGGTCATCGTTTGAACCGGACTAGCTGTATCATTATCCGATACAGTAGATTTTGCTGCATTTATTGGGGAATGCACACCCTTCTCCTAATTGAGATTTTTCTTTAAGCTTATCTATTTTAAGCTGTCTAGATAGTTTCAGCTCATTACACAAGTCTAATCCTTCTTGTGTACAAACTCCTATAAGTTTGTCATAGGTATAATTCTTATACAGAATTTCACCGTAACTACCCCTTAATGCTTTTCTTACTCCCTTAGAAAATAAGAAGGGAAGGTCATCTATAAACTTAGCTTTCCAATGCTCATATTTATTTTCGGGTAATTCCATAACCCTACTCATAAAGGTATCTTTGCACTATCTAAATTCACTAAGGGTCTTACTCTAAGCCCATTTAGCAGAGTACGGACAATCTCATGCTGATTGGTAAATCTACCATTGAAATGTTCTAGAATTGTAAGGACAAGGGTATAAACAGCATCTTCTCTATTTTTTACTAGAGTCATGCCTAAGTTATCAACTCCCTCATCAGTGGCTATAGCATTAATGACCGGGGTTTTTTCTTCCGTGGATAAATAGGGTCAAGAGCTCTTGGATTCCATTAAAATAAAAATCCACATATATATTAAGAGGATTCCTCTTGAATTGGCATTCGCTAGAAGGTGCAAGTAGCACGCATTGAGGATGAAATGAGAGAACGCCGCTTGAGATGGTTTGGCCATGCCTTGTGTTTCCTTACAGAGGCATCGGTGCTTAGATGTGGAACTATGATGAGCGAAGGTTTTGAAAAGGGGCGAGATACAGAGATGGACCTAAAATCAAATGGAAAGAAGTTGTATCGAAAGACCTATAAATCCTTAGAATCAATGCAGACTTGGCTAAAGATAGGATACAACGGAAGAATAAGATCCACACATATGATATCTCCTAGTTTGGAATAGTTTTAGACTTTTGGAGAACTTTTTTTTTTTTGATAAGGTAAATTGTATTAATCAAAAGGGAGAGAACTCCCGTATACAAGAAGTATACCAAAAAGTAGAGAATTTACAACAGAACATGATTCTCTACAAAAGACGCCCAATCTTCTATACAAATAGGGGCTATATGAGTGCACCAAAAAGCGATCAAAGATAAAAGACTATTCTTAAGATGTGAAAAAGGAGACTCAATCCCCTCAAAAGCTCTCCTATTTCTCTCCCCCAAACTATCCACATGAGATCTAACGGGGCGAACTTCCACGCCTTTTGCTTTCTTCTTCTACGGAAACCGGCCCAGCTATATAGCATTTCCTTTACAGTGCTTGGCATCACCCATTGAACACCAAAAAAGGTTCAGATCGCCCTCCACAAAGCCGAGGACACAGGGCAATGCAACAAAAGATGATCAACTTCTTCCCCTGAGCTTTTACACATATAGCACCAACTAACAAGTGTAATTCCCCTCTTTCGCAGATTCTCAGCAGTCAAAATCACTCCCTTCGCCGCTAGCCATGCAAAAAAGCACACCTTCGTGGGCGCCTTAGGAATCCAGATCGAGGAGTATGGGAATGAGGCCTCCTCTCTCACCAACATACTCTGGTAAAAGGACTTTACGGTGAACAGACCATCGCCACGCAAACCCCATCTCCAAGAATCACAAGATGTGTGAGGCCTGTCTTACCCATATAGCAGTGTCAATAAATCTTAGAGCTCCGCAATCTCCTAATCTTGCATGTTCCTTCTAAATGAGAGGTCTCATACTACCCCCTACATGCTCTTTACGAATCTGTTTGACCATCAATTCCTTCTGGTTTGAAACTCTAACGACATTGAAACTCTGAAGACGTGGGGGAAGGAGATCCTCAGAGTATCCTCTCCACACCACCTATGATTCCAAAAGCTAATTCTCCTTCCATCTCCCACCCTTTAAGAGATGTTGCCACTGAAGGATTCTCAATTCTTCATGATGCTCCTCCATATGCCACACCCGAAAGGTGTTGTGATTGCCTTGGTCCTCCAACCCCCTCCCGTGGAATCGTACTTTTTCTACTATGACCTCCCTCCATAGAGCATGCTCTTCTACCCCGAATCTCCACAGCCATTTCCCCAACAAAGCTCTGTTGAATACCCTAAGATCTTTTACTCCAAGTCCACCTCACTTCTTTGGGGAAGTGATTGTCTGCCAATTCACTAGATGATACTTTCTAGTTCCATCCGCTGCATCCCAAAGAAAATTCCTTTGAAGCCACTCCAGTTTTTCTGTGATGCTCATAGGAGCTTGCAACAGAGACAAGTAATAGGTGGGGCATACTCGATAAAGTGCTTTTAATGAGCACTTCCTTTCTGCCTTTTGACAAGTACCGTTTCTGCCAGCCTGCTAATCTTTTTTCAACCCTTTCGATCACTGGATTCCAAACCGTAGTATCTTTATGCGAAGCACCCAATGGGAGGCCCAGGTAAGTAGTGGGAAAGGAGCTCACCTTATATCTAAGAACATAAGACAAAGCATTGATGTTAGCAACCTCACCCACCGGGAAAATCTCACACTTGCCGAGATTGATTTTGAGACCTGATACTAGCTAAAACCACTACAGGACCTGCTTCAAGTAGGTTAACTGGTCCATATCGGCATCACAGAAAACAAGGGTGTCATCCGCAAAAAGCAAATGAGAGACTCTTCGGGCACTGGGCACCCCGATCGGAGCTGAGAATCCTCTCAAGAAGCTTCTGCCCGCCGCTCGATCCATCATTTTACTCAAAGCATCCATCACTAGAATGAATAGCATGGGGGATAGGGGGTTTCCTTGCCTGAGACCCCCGGAGCTGCTAAAGAAACCACACAGGCATAACTTGATCCATCCCCTCCATCTTGCCCCAAACCCCATCCGCATCATAATGAAATCCAGGAACTCCCAATTGACATGGTCGAAAGCCTTCTCAAGGTCCAACTTGCATAGTAAGCCGGGATCTCTATTTTTCCTTCTGGAGTCTACAAGTTCATTTGCAACCAAAGTGGCATCCAAGATCTGCCTACCTTCCACAAACGCATTCTGGGAGGACGAAACAGACACGTCAAGAACCTTCTTGAGTCTATTTGGAGAACTTCTTTTGATAACTACTTTTAGAGAACTTCCAATCAATATTTTAAAAGGCGTGAGCGTAAGGCGAGGCGTTTTACATATGCCTCAGCGAGGCGTAAGCCCCATAAGTATTTAATTTTTAATATTTTATAAAATAATATAATTACAATAAATATTTAGGTAAAATTACATAAAAATTGAAGAAAACAATAAATAAATATTTTATAAAATAATATAATTACAGTAACTATTTATAAGCAGTTAAAATTACATAAAAATTGAAGAAAACTATAAATAAATAAATAAATAAATATATATTTTATATATAAGTGTGTGTGTGCGCGCGCGCTAACCAAAACAATCTATTATACGCTACTTACAAGCACAAGTAACTTGAATCTAAAAGAATAAAGTTTTCTATATGGAGGAACAAAAAGGATGACTAACCTGCAATTTGAATTTGATGTTATGAATGAGAATGGAGTTATCTTTGTATTTGTAAAAAACAAATGAATATTTGTTGCTTTTGGAAGATACTAGCAGACTAGCGGACAAGATAAGAATTTGAAAAAATCATGAATTAGGGCTTCAATCAATAAAAAAGGTCTTGACTTCTAAATTTAATACATTCCAATTCCTTTTTAAAACTTTTAAGTAATTACCAAGCTAACTTTTGAGAATTTGGGTATTATATGAAGGACTTATTCAACAAATTTTGCTTGAATTTGAAAAAATCTCTGGGGCTTACGCATCAAACGCCCGGGCGTACGCCCCGAATTGCTCGGCGTACGCCTCTTGAGACTTTAGCTCCACACCATCACCTCGGGGCATTTTTGGTACACCTCGCCCAGGACTCGCCCCAAAAACGCCTTTTAAAACACTGCTTCCAATATCATTATTATTATTACTACTATAATTTAATTTTCACTTTTTTAATTTGGTATAATGATGATATGAGTTAAGCTTAAATGAATAAGTGAGGAATCATATCGCCAACCCTAACTTGTTTCGAACAATATTTCTTAAAGAATCATATGTGGATACATAATAAGTCGACACCACTTAAAAATAGTGCAACGTAAACATTAATTGACATGGTGATTGGTGATGTTACAAGCCTAACTTGTTTCGAACAATATTTCTTAAAGAATCATATGTGGATCCATAATAAGTCGACACCACTTGAAAATAGTGCAACGTAAACATTAATTGACATGGTGATTGGTGATGTTACAAGCCTTACATCCCGAGAGACCCAAATCCGTGTAAGAGCCGAAATTGTGACAATAGATTGACGCTACCTGTGCAAAACTTACTGATACATATAAAAAAATTATAGAAAGAAATAGCAGATGTCATACCTTTGATTCTAGTAGATCCAATATGGTTTTTCCATATTCAGTAACTAATGACTTGCACTCCTGGCTGACGACTCCTGAAGCTCCAATCGCATGATTAATTTGAGTAATAATGGTCTGAAAAAATATGAATGACAAACATTTGTTTATTTGAAAGCATGCCGAAAGAGAATTTATTACAGACATAAGCAAGAAATCAACATGCATCAAGAACTCAATGCTTTAAACTGAACAGCAATACAGCCATGTAGCAGCAGTAAGTTAATAAGTCAGACGGTCCCAAAACTCCTATTGCCATGGTTACGAATAGTGAGCCCCACATAAATGCCCAAAAACTTGATTTACTTGATCAGGTCACTAAGCCCATACGCTTTGAATACCTTTGTTGAGTCCCACATCGACAATGAAGAGGATGGGTGGTCTCCTTATATGGATTTGGCAATCCTCGACTCTTGAGCTAGTTTTTGGGGTTGAATTAGGCCCAAGGTCCATTTATCATGGTTATTAGAGCAGGACCCATCCCGATTTTCTGATGTTGGGCCCCCATAATTGTTCACGCTCCAGATGTCTAGTCCTGGGCGTGAGAGGGGGTGTTGAGTCCCACATCGACAATGAAGAGGATGGGTGGTCTCTTTATATGGACTTGGACAATCCTCATCTCTTGAGCTAGGTTTTGCGGTTGAGTTAGGCCCAAGGTCCATTTATCAACCTTCATCCAGTAAAGAAGTGTGTATGGATAGAAGAAATAACGTAGAATTCAATCATCTTATTGTTCTTTGCAAACAGAGGAAAAAGAAAAGAGGATGTATCCAGGTGTGAGAATACACCTCCTGGAATTTTATAAAGCTCTTTGGAACACAGCAGTCAATATCATTTGGGAATTCTAGGACTACATAAGATGTAAAGACCATGCCGTTATTTGTAATGTTCAACTCGGTTACTGGTTTGACCGGCATTTTAGCAGGTCTAAAAGAAACTTGAGGAAACCGAGCTAGCCATTGACACTCCAAATAGAAGCAATCAGAAATGTCGAAAATATTAAGACAGATTTTACACAACCAAATTTGATAATTCAGGTTTCAAAAGGAAAAACAAGAACAAAAAGTGCTGCAGTTTGCTCATCAAAAAAATGTTGCAGTTCTTTTAGATGTGCATGTTATCTGCTTCAATATTTGACATGAAGAACAAATATAATTTGTAAGTGTGGTTCTGATTCCTATTGATCATATTTTCACCAAGCAAGATACATACTGTTGGTCCTGCCAATAAGGATGTTCCAGAATCTGCAATTGCTGAACAACCACCTGAACAAAACCCTGGAGAAAACAGAATATTAGCTTCACAGACTACAAGAAGATATTTGATCTGAAAATTCAGAATCATTAATATTCACAGGCAACAACATGACCAACAAATGAAGAAATACCAGTTGTTTCACCACCGACGAGTACGTCACCCATATCAAACTGAGAATAGGACATACTTTAATCAGTCCAAACAAAAGTATACAGCATAGGTGCAGTTAAATTTTTAGAAGATGAATTAGAAAATCTACCTGCCAGTAGCCTTTGTGAGTTACAGGAACATATGTATGTTTACCCTTGAAATGGTTGGGATCAACTCCACCGAAAACAAGTTCACCCCCTTCTTCCTCTTGAGCATTCCGATTGAACCAGAAAGAGAATATAGGTTTCTTAACAAGACCTTGATTTACCATATTGTACCTAGAGAGTATATTATATATGTCTCAGGACTTGGTGAATCAAGCAAGACTAGAATTTAGGACATAACAGATCAAAAGAAGTAAATAGGAACCAACCATGAAATTGAAGACATAAATAAGAAAATCTAGCAAACTTAAAATTCAAATCTAAAAAATTATACTAATAAATATTTTTTGAAATGAAAAAAAAATTATCATAAATATAAGAATAACATACCAGACGGGGACGGCTTTCCCCACAGATATCTCTTGAAATCCAAGACCAAGAATACCATCAAACTTGGCAGCCAAAAAGGTGATGCCTGGTTCTCGAGTTGCCTCAATAAAGTCCTACTCCCAAAGGGAAGGTTAAAAAAGAAATTCACGGAGTCAACGCAAAATGCTTCAGTTCAATATTTACCTGATCTTTGACAATAAGATCACCAACTTTCACATTGTCATTGCTAAAGTATCCAGAAATAGATCCAGTTCCATAGCGAATTGCAGCAGATGTGCCTGTATCAAGAATAAACTGATTGATAATAGGAAAAAACAACTTTCATGCGTTCACAAGAATAAATAGCCAACAAGAAAAGAGCTTCGTCTTCGTTTCCAATACACTATCAATAATTCCAGATCTTAGTCTTGAATACTTAGTCTCTCCCCAAGAGATGATTCTCACCTGTCCTCCTATATAACAGCGATATGTTAAAATTAATCCTATTAGGACATGTCACAGGACAAGCATTTGATTTTCTCACAGTATTTAATGGTTTTCCATCATTTTATCGGATATTAACACATGAAGATAGTATGTTCACCATTGGAGACGTGGAAGGCACCAATTCACCAACTTTTTTACGGTACATGGTGTCTAGCAAACCGTCTCTCTACCTGCACAATATAGAGGTAAGGTCTACTTACACACTACCCTCCCCAGACCCCACTTGTGGGAATATACTGGATATGTTGGTGGTGGTGGTGGTGGTGTCTCGCAAGCTCCTTTTTTAAAATATAGGTGGAAACTCAGACTAACTGTATTAGTGTCTGACCAATGCTAAAAGAAAAGCATTTGAGAAAAATCCTCTCCTAGAACTTTGGCATGCTATGCCATGCAGTTAACTGCGAGTAAAATATAGGCACAACAATTTTATGCACATACAATTTACATGCACATCCACAGCGTTCAAATTTGACTTTTCTTTATTTCTGGCATTAAAATTCGTCTGATATTCCCAAGAGACAATATTTTCATGACACCTCAGCCTAACAGAATTGTTGATCAGGTCAATTTAAAAAATTAAAGATAACTTTTTATTATCAGAACGACCTTCATTAAACGAAAAGAAATTACCGCACACACTCAATCAACAAATAAATACATATACTCCAACAAATAAACACAAAATCGCATATTGGATTCTAACGGCAGTAAGGATAATGTGAAACAGACTAGAAAGGTGCAAAACTAGCATCTATATTACCATTCTTTTTGTAGGTACTGGAATGACTTGACTTGTACTTGGGGTGCAAATAACAAGCAAGCTGCATCAGATAAAATTGACATAAGTCTTCGTCAAGATATGGAAACAAGCATTTGCATCAGCAATAACAACAGTATATGGTTACTCACTGAAAAATAACATCTTGCAGAGGGCACCCAAAGATTAGAACTTCCGGTATCAAAGATCACAGTGAACTTTTGAGGTGGTGATCCAATGCAAATCTCACCAAAATACTGAGCATCCAAGTAGTTCTTTAGTGCAACAATATCAGTATCTGAATCTCCTATATTTCCGACAAGATGATAAGTTCTTGCAGAATTTGCTCCATTAGAATCAATACCACCAAAAGCCTGGTTGATCTGATCCAACTTCCTCTTCTTAATTCCAACTCTGATCAGTCCATCATTTGATACAGAAAACGCCATAGGGGATAAAAGAAGCAACAAACACAGTGCAGTTAAATAGGTTCCATATGTAGTACCCATGCTTAGCACTGCATGACACATGACAATGAGTCAATTACTCTTCAACTGGAATGCACTCTCCTTTGTCATTAACGAGTCTAAAACTTAGTTAGCATAACAAAACATTTAAATGTTTGATTTTCCAGAATAAGTTCGAGTTAAAGCATGTTACTCCATACAGAGCTGAAAACAAAAGCAAAAATTATAGCGAGACACGACAACACCTCAAAATCTGGAAGACTATAGAAAACAAAAAACAAAGAAATAGACAGTTTCACTTCCCACCACAACCTTTTCTATATAGCTGAGGATATCCAAAGAATAGATAAATGTATATGCCGATGACCCACCCGAAGAACACTACCAAGGAGGGGGCAAGGGGGACAAAGATATCAAAATTTTATTAGACAAAATTGAAGCTCTAAGTGAGCATAATTTGACATCAACTTATAAGGTTAAAGAAGCAAATAGCCAACAACATAAAAAAAGGTTTATCTGCAATGTCACAAATATTTACAAAAACAATTTATCTTCTAGTGTTCAAACAACACGTAAGTGGTAACAGAATGATAAGTATCCCATTTCAATTTTGATTCTCAAAATCGTCCTACCCACATTAATATATTAGACACAATGCACAAGTACAAAAGCTGTTTACAGAAGCATAAATTTCAGCCGCAAAAATTTCAGATTTCCCCCAAAAATTGATTCTTTATACTATTATCTAAGCTGGGTCAACAAAAAAAAAACATAAATTTTTGTCCGATCATCTCAATTTGATCAAAAAATTAGTCAAAAGAGAAACTAGATCATAATTATAACTTTGTTAAGGGAAAGATACTACGTAAAACAGATTAATTAAGATGATAATGAAGCTTACCAGAGGATCGATTCGATACAGGAGAAAAAGGAAGAAAGGTTTTTAGGAGAAACCTAAATGAGGGAGAGCAGGAAAGGAAAGTCAACTTATAGAAGTTTGCTTAGCCACTTGGGTTACTCACTTTGGCCGAGGTGCGATATCTATTAAATTAATCCAAATATCTACCCGTCATAATTGACAAATTAATATAATAATGGAATCTTACTTATATGCTATATTCAAATTAAAATTCGCAATTATTAAGAAGTAGGAGCAAGAAAAGGAAAAGAAAATTTTAAAAAATGGAGAGGGGGTTAGGGGGGGGAGAGGATTTTATTTCTTCTTTTTAGACGGAAGAATCGCAAGAAAGGAGGAATACTAGAATATGAATTTATAAAAATCCTTTTATTTAATAGCTTGTTCTTCAAAAAATTTATTACAGGAGGAATATGGGAATTTAACATGCACATATTGTGTTAAAAGACTTTCATCAATACCGCTAACTAATGTATTTAGGAAGAATATTAGGCAAGCTATACATTTGACCGATCGGCCAAAATAATTATATATGCATAAAATATATATATTATGCATTAGTATAGAAAAAAATATTTTGTTGATTATTATTTTGTAGAGTGGCTATAATATATAATTATACTTATATTCTTTTAGACATAAAAATTCAACAATGCATTTGAAATTTAACGCTCAAGTATATACTTAGTGAAATATATGTATAGTCATCTTCCTAGATAATAACCGAAATATGTATATTCTTTATATATTAATGTATAATATAAATAAATAAATATTATATTATATACCATCTGCACCAGGACCGGGTACGCGGGCGGTCGTCCGCACAGCCATCCAGATCTAGTTGTTTTAGTACCTTTAAAGGTTGGCGGTAATCCGCACGACCAGTAAAGATTCCAAATATACGAGAATTTTATTATAGCTTTAATGACTGTATGGAAGGAGATATCCTTTTACCCAAGCAAGGGGCCTGTCTAGGTCTGATACATACTTTTATTGAGCTCATGTATCTAGCGGTTCTAACTGTGAAAGAGAACGCCCTTTTAACAACTTCAACGGGCTTTAGAGTCATAGTTGGCTAGACGGAACTACTAAGGTAAAGCCAATAAGAATAGTACCAGAGTTGACTGTACCACCATCTTGGAACCAAGACAAGAAACTATATTAAAATTCTTTTATATTTTGATAGAGTCTGGATCTTTCATGGTTAATGTGCAAGAGAAGTTAGATCTTCAATATAGATATGAATTTGTTTAGCCGGACATAGTCACGGCTGGGGAGGGAAACAAAGTAATTAAAATACTAAAAAGATAAAATAAACAAATACCTTTTAAGGCCGGGACGCAAGGCTTGAAGATGAACTGAAAATCTTTATTTGCTTCAAAGGAATACTTACAATAGAAAGAGAGATTTACAGTTAGGGGTCGTTTGGTAGGATGCATTAGATAAAATAGTGCATGTATTAGCTTTGTGTATTAATAATACATTGTTTGGTAGACATTTTGAACCTATGCATTAGTTATGCAAGCATTAGTTATACATCCTATTTGGTATTATCCTATGCATAACTAATGCATAGAAAACAATGGTATTAGCAATGCAATGGATTTTAATGCATGTGTTAGCTTAGTTAAAGATAAAATTGTCCTTCAACATTTATGCTTGATTACAATATGCTAGTTATTATATTGATGGAAGTTTAAAATAATCCAAATAGTGAGATATGAAATTATAGCCCTAGTAAATAAATAAATACTTAGCATATTTCTTTTTTTATAAATAAATATTTAGTTCTATTTTACATATAGGTAGACAAATTAAATAATTTTTTTAAAACTTTTTGCGATAAAAATATTTCTCAACATATGTTTCATTTAGAAAGTTGTGATGGACTAATTTTGAGGGTATTTTTGTAAACAAACAATTCTTTTAGAAATTGCACAATGCTTTAATACATCAAACCAAACAATGGATAATAAATATGTAAGCATAACTAATATCAGCATAACTAATGCAAGCATAACTAATACCAACATTACTAATACACCATATTCAGCATTATTCTTATGCACCCTACCAAACGACCCCTTAGAGAGATGAATTGAAGAGAGGGAGGGAGTTTTTCTGATGCCTCTTCTAAATGAGAGGAGGATCCTACTTATAGAAGAAAAAAAACATAAAGAATCTATGTACAGTAAAGTGGGTCCCTTATATGGGTCCCTTAAACAATATATTTACTCTGTATACAGAGTATCTACTATGTATACAGTGTATCTACTGTTGATGTGGGGTCTTCAGTAATCTTATCAGATAATCATGGTCCTCTTTCGTCCAATCCTTTCATTTGTTGGAGGAAATCTTCCACCTTATCTATGGTTTTGCAAGATAATATTATTTCTGGTTGCACAGGCTATGAATCATCTTCTACGATATCATCTCCGCTTGTTTCACTTCGCATCGAAGTGTCGGATCTCTCATATTGATTTAAATATTGAAGCAAATTTCTTTTTACTTCTTCTAAGTACTGATTTATCATTTCAGTTTTATCTCCTTCTTGCACTGAGATCCTTCTGGCGATGTGTTTGATCGAGTTATCATCGATCATCTTCTTTTGAGGACTGGTTGAATAATCTTGGATTTTTTCTTGAATAGAATCCAGGAGTTCTTGTCCATATAACACTTTAGTCTTGGGATCTGTCTTCATGTTTGTTACAAAAGGGTTTGATAAAACCCTCAAAATCTCCTTGGTCTTGTTCTGCATTTTATGTAAACAATGTTGCAGAGAAAGAACATGGCGTTCCTAGGTTAGTCATAAATTATAAACCTTGAATAGATATTTGAAATGGATTAGATATCATATCCCAATAAAAGGAGGAGGATGATCTTCATCCTTTTCCTCTACCTCTGCCTCTGGTGGCCCACGAAGGGTCCATCATGCACAGATAACAAGCCGGTTTATTCAGAAAAGAAATATTCTCGCATATCATCTCTGATTTCTTCAGAATAATCATGAATAGAAAATTCATCTGCAACCATACTATCTATGATTGTTTCAATGATGAGACTTTGTAAGTCTCTATTAACTTAACCACTTTAAGAATAATGATTAATAATTTTTCATCGAGAAAATTTGTGTAGAAATTCATAATTAATCTAAGTATTCTCGGGATAAAAAATCCGGAAGAGAATTATCAATTCCTTTTTTGTACAGAATTTCGAAATCAAAAGGCGCTAGTTGGGCTTGCCATTTAGCAAATATTAATTTTGAAGCATCATGTTTAAAATCTTTGTTAAACATATACTTAACAGACTGGGCATCAGTTTTTATCAAAAACTTTTGATTATATAAGTCGTCTTGAAATTTCAAAACACATTTAACAATGGTCAACATCTCATGAGCCACAGTAGCATATTTTTTCTAGGCTTCAGCCCATTTTCCTAAGTGAAATCTTATCAGATATTCACAGTTATTGTTGGGATTTACTTGTTTCAAAATCCCACCATAGCCAATATTGGACGCATCTGTCTCAATAATCTTCTGCCATGCAGGGTTAGCAAGAGTCAAGCAAGGTAAAGACTTAACACGTTGCTTAATATTTTTGGCTAGCATAGTATGTTGGTCAGTCCAAGGCTGCTTATAATTCTTTTTCAGCCTATCATACAGAGGGGCTAAATCTCGAGATAAACTCTTATAAAAAGGAGAAATGTAATTTAAACTACCCAAAAATCTCTGTAATTGAGTCATGTTAGTAATAACATTAGGAAATTTTGATGCAAAATCAATCGATCTTTGTATAGGAGTAATCTTTCCCTGACAAATATTATGACCTAAAAATCGAACATCAATTTGAAATAAACTCATTTTCTGTTTAGAAATAACTAAACCATTTTGTATAATAATTTTTTTGAAAATATCAAGATGCTAAATATGCATCTCAAAGGTTTTAGAAAATATTAATATATCATCAATATAAACGATGATAAAATCCAGGTAGGGGTTGAAAATATCATTCATAATTTTTTGAAATTCAGAATGGGCGTTTTTCAAACCAAATGGCATAACATTCCATTCATATTGGTCAAATGGAACATTGAAAACAGTCCTATAAGTAAGCTCTTTAAACATTTGAATTTGCTAATATCCAAATTTTAAATCGAATTTTGAAAATATATTGGCGTCATATAATCTAGATAGCAAATCCCTTTTATTGGGGATAAGATATCTAATCCATTTCAAATATCTATTCAAAGGTTTATAATTTATGACTAACTTAGGAACGCCACGTTCCTTATCTGTAGCATTGTTTACATAGAATGCAGAACAAGACCAAGGAGATTTTGAGGGTTTTATCAAACTCTTTTGTAACAAACTATCAATTTCCTTTTTGCAGAATTCGACCAATTCAGGGTTCATCTAGCAAGGTCGAGATTTAGTAGGAATATCATCCTCGGAGAAGTTATCTTCATAAGGAAGAGTGACAATATGCCTTTTCCGATTCCAAAAGGCACTAGGATGATCGGCACAAATATCAACAACCATTTGTTCTGCAATTAATTTAATCTTCTGCTAAACTTTAGCAGATTGTAAAGTATCTAATATATTTATACTCAATACTTCTAATTGCAAGGAATCCAAGTGTCTATGCTTCATATTAATCAAAGTATTAATAAAACCATTTGAGTCTATGTGAGTAAAAGGATAGATAGCATTAATAAAAGGAGTTACAAGTATAATTGGAGGGTATAACTGATTTTTTACCAAAAAGAAGAAGTGAGGAATACAGACTTTATTTTGGCAGATATGAGTATTCGATAGCTTATACTCTATATCTAAAGCATGACCATAAGTAGATTTTACCAAATGAGTGGTTTTTTGAAAATATTTAGTAGGAATAAGTCCTTCTTGGATGCAACTTACATCTGTTCCACTATCAATCATGGCTATATCAGTTATAGAAAAATTATTATCAATCAAAATAGTACATTTAATGTACCATCTGTGAGCAGTAACAATTTGCATCATACCTAAAAACATGTCAGAATTTTCATCAGTCAGATTTTTACTATCAGAAATTTCTTTTCCTTTGTCATTAGAAAATTCAGAAATTCCTTTAGTCGAAAATTCAGGTAGAGAATTATTTTTCTCAATTTGAGTAATCCAGTGATCACAAATCATTTGATTCTGTTTAAGAGACTTAATATCTCTTTTCAAATTTTCAATTTCGACCTTTAAATCATCAAAAGAAGCATCTCTGCTTGGCGTATTTGTCTTATGAATGTGTTTATTAATTTCAGACAAAGAATAAGGCGCAAAATATTCAAATTCATTTTTTAATTTTTCAAAAGGTTTTAAACTACTAGAACTTGAACTTGTAGCCAAATTAATAATTTTTTCACGTAGTTTTTCATCAGTAACTTCCTTTAAAAGATCTATTACATCATCAGATGTAATAGTTTTCATATTCAAATATTCAAATTGTGATTGCAATTTATAAAATTCATCATCATCACAAGTACAAATATCACATTTGCAAGTTGTGCAAGTATTATCAATAATTTTATCACTATCAGATAAATCAAATAAATCAACTTCATCTTCAGATTCAGTCTCAGAATAATAATCAGATTTTGATTCCGAAGTGTATAACAAACTATAGACCTTATCACGTAACTCGTCATCTAGCTCTAAGGTCTTCAACTTTTGAAGCTTGCAATTTGGAGCAATATGACCAAATTTTCCGCACTTATAGCACTTAATGTCAGCAAGATCTCTCTTAGATCTTTTCTTCGCAAATCTAGTAGATTTACAATGAGCTTTTCTAACATCACGTTCTTCCTTAGATCTATATATAGACCTCTTTTTCTTATACGGGCTATCTGAGTTAGGATATCTACGATATCTACTCTTCTTCTTCTTACTATGGGTGGAAGTTCCGAGTAGACCGAACTGGGTACAAAAATCTCCTAATTGAGATTTCTCTTTAAGCTTATCTATCTTAAGTTGACTGGATAGTTTCAGCTCATTACACAAGTTTAATCCTTCTTGTGTACAAACTCCTATAAGCTTACCATAGGTATAATTCTTATACAGAATTTCATTGTAACTACCCCTTAAAGCTTTTCTAACTCTCTCAGCAAATAAGGAGGGAAGACCATCTATAAACTTAGCTTTCTAATGTTCATATTTATTTTCGGGTAATTCCATAACCCTACTCATAAAGGTATCTTTGTACTATCTAAATTCACTAAGGGTCTTACATCTAAGCCCATTTAACAGAGTACGGACAGTCTCATGCTGATTAGTAAATCTACCATTGAAATATTCTAGAATTGTAAGGACAAGGGTATAAACAACATCTTCTCTATTTTTTACTAGAGTCATGCCTAAGTTATCAACTCCCTCGTCAGTGGATATAACATTAATAACCGAGGCTTTTTCTTCAGTGGATAAATAGTTATCTCACCAACCACGAAGTTGGTCAGTAAAGCCTGCAATAATTATTTTGCAATTAGTTCTTTCTGTATTTTTAATATTTTTATAGATAGTTGAGTACATAAGCATTATATGTACAAGAATAGTTAAATGTCTATTAGTTAAGCCATCAAGATTCCATTCATAAATTTTGGAACCACTGTAAGACGTATTAGCCTGATTCCAATCTCGTTCCTCTATCAAAACATCTTGAGGAGTAAGACGGGAATAGTAGTAAGTTTGCATTCTGGGTTTGTCAGCATACTTACTATTGGCTTTAATTAAACCCTTGAGTTCATTAAACTCTGACCACGTTTCATTTTTATAATTAGAAACAGTCTCAATTTTATTAGCAAAATTTTGTGATAAATCAATTGGTCTAATATTTAAACCAGAAAGCTTTTTATCAAGTAGTTCTGCTAAGTCATCAAGAGATTTGAATTTAAAATCCCGAACCTCAGGAGGTCTTTGAACATGAGTAAGAACAGTTTGATCAATTGGTTTGCTTCCCGAAGTAGAGGCAATATCCATTGTTCCTTTGTTAGTACTCATTTCTTTTATCAAAACAGTCAAATCATCAAGTTTTTTGTCAAGAGAACTGATATGTTCTCCCAAATTTTTTACATATAAACCCAAATAATTGTTTTGAGAAATCAATTTATTGATCTCAGCGATACTAATTGCTGCGACATTTTCATCAACAAATTTTTGAAAAGCAGCGAATGTGATACCTATATTATTAGGCAAAATAAAGGGTGTTTGAGGAGGGTAAATGACTTTAGTAATATTACCACTCCCATCTTTATGAGATCTTTCTAAAACCTTTATATAAAGAGGTAAATAAGTAGTTATAAACCAGGGAACAAATTTGATTATGCAAAGCACAAGTTTTGTAAAACTCCTGAGAAATACTATTCAAATCATCTTTGCTATAAGCATAAAAAAATCAAGTTTTAAACTGACTCCATTTATTACTAAAAAATTCCTTTTGAATATATTTTCTTGCCCCAGAACCTGGGCTAAAATCAATTTGGTGTGAAATCATTAAATCTCGTTGGGGTTGAAATCCATTTCGGATGCAGAAGGAATATCCTTATCAGAAACATTATCATTGTCTAGAACAATATTGGTTTGAGGGTTAACTTTAACCTTTCAACAGGCTTATCACTAAATTTAGTAGTGATAGTGTGTAAAGAGGCTGCACGATTGCGAGCTGGACCATAGACTGGTTCAACAGGGAAAATATATTGAATAGCATGTACAAGTCTATGATTAGAAAATGAATGTCTATTATAAATAGTAGACTTATCATCAAATTGAATACAAATCCTACTATCCGGATTTTGAGCAACATGAGAAAATTCACTGTTAGACAAGTCATTGGTGATCTGACTTGGGGATATAACCGAATTTAATGTCCAACAACAACAACGACCCAGTATAATCCCACAAGTGGGGTCTGGGGAGAGTAATATGTACACAGACCTTACCCCTACCCCGAAGGGTAGAGAGGCTGTTTCCAGGAGACCCTAGGCTCAAAAAAGCAATAGGAGATGATATATTAGTACCATAGAAATGCGTAATAAAAATAACAACAATAACAACAACAATATATAAAAGATACGAAATATGGAATACAGTATACAAAATACGAAATACGAATTTAATGTCCAAGTCATTGGGAAATTAATTTCTTCCCACTTAATAGGTCTCCTAGTGGTGACCTTCGACTTTGCAAAATTGGTTTCTACCTATATGGTCTGATCCGATGTATCGTATAATTTATATCGAGGATTCAATGTGGACAATAATTTAAAATAAATCCTATAAGATAAACATATAAGTTCAGAACCAGGCACATAATTATAACCATGCGTTTTCACATTTAAAGTTAAAGCATCAAGAATATTAACATCAGAAAGAGATAGCTGCAGATTGGGTTGAGTATTAAAATATACTGGACCATAGGCCACAGTAGATTCAATCGAACCCATCAGAGACTGTCTAAAATTCAGATTTCTAGCATCCCTAAGAGCTGCCAAAAATATCTCTGGTAACCCTTTAAGGATTAATGGTTGATAATGATATTTATATAAATCAATATCGTGTTTGTTTAACAGACGAATAGTTTGTTAAGAAGAATTTAACGCCAAAGACTGTTCAGTCGTTTTTATCAATTGTTTTGAAGAAAGTTTATCAAACCAACCATAATCATAAATGGTTTTAATAGAAACTTTAGGAATTATCCATCTGTTTAACAAATCAAGGTTTTGAGGTATATCTACCTCTTCAAGTCTAGTACTTTTAGTACTTGTTTCTCACATATCTATTCCAAAAGCTTCATATCTATGTTGAATAGTTCAGATCTATTATATATTTACCATAAAAGTATTCGCTATCTAGATTATATGATGCCAATATATTTTCAAAATTCGATTTAAAATCCGGATATTGAAAAATTTAAATTTTTAAAGAGCATACTTATAGGACTGCTTTCAATGTTCCGTTTGATCAATATGAATGGAATGATATGCCTTTTGATTTGAAAAATGTCCCTTCTGAATTTCAAAAAATTATGAATGATATTTTCAACCCCTACCTAGATTTTATCATCGTTTATATTGATGATACATTAGTATTTTCTAAAATATTTAAGATGCATATTAAGCATCTTGATATTTTCAAAAAAATTATTATACAAAATGATTTAGTTATTTCTAAACAAAAAATGAGTTTATTTCAAACCGATGTTCGATTTTTAGGCCATAATATTTGTCAGGGAAAGATTAGTCTTATACAAAGATCGATTGATTTTGCATCAAAATTTCCTAATGTTATTACTGACAGGACTCAATTACAGAGATTTTTGGGTAGTTTAAATTACATTTCTCCTTTTTATAAGAGTTTATCTCGAGATTTAGCCCCCATGTACGATAGGCTGAAAAAGAATTATACGCAGCATTGGACTGACCAACATATTATGCTAGTCAAAAATATTAAGCAACGTGTTAAGTCTTTACCTTGCTTGACTCTTGCTAACCCTGCATGACAGAAGATTATTGAGACAAATGCGTCCAATATTGGCTACGGTGGGATTTTGAAACAAGTAAATCCCAACAATAACTGTGAATATCTGATAAGATTTCACTCAGGAAAATGGACTGAAGCCCAGAAGAAATATGCTATTGTTGCTCATGAGATGTTGACTATTATTAAATGTGTTTTGAAATTTCAAGACGACTTATATAATCAAAAGTTTTTGATAAAAACGGATGTCCAGTCTGTTAAGTATATGTTTAACAAGATTTTAAACATGATGCTTCAAAATTAATATTTGCTAGATGGCAAGCCCAACTAGCGCCTTTTGATTTCGAAATTCTGTACAAAAAAAGAATTGATAATTCTCTTCCGGATTTCTTATCCTGAGAATACTTAGATTAATTATGAATTTCTACACAAATTTTCTCGATGAAAAATTGTTAATCACTATTCTTAAAGTGGTTAAGTTAATAGAGACTTACAAAGTCTCATCATTGAAATAATCATAGATAGTATGGTTGCAGATGAATTTCCTATTCATGATTATTCTGAAGAAATCAGAGATGATATGCGAGACTATTACTTTTATGAATAAATTGGCTTGTTATATGTGCATGATGGACCCTTCGTGGGCCACCAGAGTCAGAAGTAGAGGAAAAGGAGGAAGATCATCCTCCTCATTTTATTGGGGATATGATATCTAATCCATTTCAAATATCTATTCAAAGGTTTATAATTTATGACTAACCTAGGAACGCCAGGTTCCTTCTTTGCAGCATTGTTTACATAAAATGCAGAACAAGACCAAGGAGATTTTGAGGGTTTTATCAAACCATTTTGTAACAAACGTGAAGACAGATCCCAAGACTAAAGTGTTATATGGATAAGAACTCTTGGATTCTATTCAAGAAAAAATCCAAGTTTATTTAACCAGTCCTCAAAAGAAGATGATTGATGATAACTCGGTCAAACACATCGCCAGGAGGATCCCAGTGCAAGAAGGAGATAAAACTGAAATGATAAATCAATACTTAGAAGAAGTAAAAAGAAATTTGCTTCAATCTTTAAATCAATATGAGAGATCTGACACTTCGATGCGAAGTGAAACAAGCGACGATGATATCGTAGAAGATGATGCATAGCCTGCGCAACCAGAAATAATATTATCTGGCAAAGTCGAAGATTTCCTCCAACAAATGAAAGGATTAGACGAAAGAGGACCATGATTATCTGATAAGATTACTGAAGACCCCACATCAACAGTAGATACACTGTATACATAGTAGATATATTGTATACACAGTAAATATACTGTATAAGGGACCCATATAAGGGACCCACTTTACTATACATAGGTTCTTTATGTTTTTTTTTTCTTCTATAAGTAGGATCCTTCTCTCATTTAAAAGAGGCATCAGAAAAAATCCCTCTCTCTGGTAGGAACAAGAAAAGGAAACAAAAATTTTAAAAATGGAGAGGGGGTTATGGGGGGGGGGGAGATGATTTTATTTCTTCTTTTTAGACGGAAGAATCACAAGATAGGAGGAATACTAGAATATGAATTTATAAAAATCCTTTTATTTAATTGCTTGTTCTTCAAAAATTCTATTACAGGAGGAATGCGTGAATTTAACATGCACATATTGTGTTAAAAGACTTTCATCAATACCGCTAACTAATGTATTTAGGAAGAATATTAGGCAAACTATATATTTGGCCGGTCGGTCAAAATAATTATATCCGCTATCTAAATATTTTTAAAAAATATGCATAATATATATATATATATATATATATATATATATATTATGCATTAGTATAGAAAAAAATATTTTGTTGACTATTATTTTTTGAGTAGCTATAATATATAATTATACTTATATTCTTTTAGACGTAAAAAATTCAACAACGCACTTGAAATTTAACGCTCAAGTGTATACTTAGTGAAATATATGTATAGTCATCTTCCGAAATAATAACTGAAATATATAAATATATATTTTTATATATTAATGTATAATATAAATAAATAAATATTATATTATATTATATTATAATTGATGTGTATTTTTTTTTTTTATATTTGGCTAGTAACTGTAATTCGTTTAAGCTAACCAACCAAATGTGTTGCCTTATAACGACATGATCAATTGTTGTATAAAAAGGCCCACGCCATAGGTTGAGTACATACACCGTATATAATGGGATAATAGTATGCATTTTGTTCAGATTTACTTATATGTTCATATAAGTACTTCTACTACTGTCTTCCTCATCTCAAGCTTGTTTGACTGGGAATCTTTAACATACTAACAGCTTGTTTGGATTGTTGTTACTATTACCCGTAAAACGGTACAGTTAAATTTATACGTGATTTTTAGGCAAGTAAACTAATTTGATCCTTAAAATAATAAAATAACTGAAGAAATATATAATACTTAGCCTTAAAATGTAGATGAAATAGCAGAATTGGCGGATCCGGGAACAAAGTTTCCGGGCATAGCAATGATGAGATCAAAAGCAAGAAAGTAACATTATATTAAGCTTTGTATAGAATGTATTATAAATTTGCTAGGAAAATCGTGTCCTTTACAATGATAACTGAACTCTCTATTTATAGCCATGTCTCGGGAAGGAGGTTCTAGGATCGTACCCTCCTTTAATATCAATTATGAGGGTCATTGATGAAGGTGTAACTGTGGAAATAAATGTTAAATTCCTTGTAGCGGGCTGCCAATCTTAATACTGCAAAATATTCTCTATTAAATGTTACCGGACGCAAAACATTTAATACATCTTTATGAACATTAACTTCCAGTGGCAAGCGGAATAGCTGCGTTCAGTGACCATCTCCGTCTTGGGTTCCATGTGTCCTTCCTTTAGATGACCACGTGTCATATTATATTTTTTCCTATACAGATAGTCCCACTGCTTTCCGGTGATACAATCTTGTGTTACCAGAAAGTTGGTAGAAATACTCCTTTTGGCGGGAATTACTATAACTCTCTTTGCAGGTTTCTGACAGTTGATTAGACACACGTCTCTCAACATTTAATGCCCCGAACACGCGTCATCCCACGATCCAGCACAGCCTTTGCCGATTATCGAGGTAATTATGGCCATGAATTTAGCCGCCAAAAATTTACTTATATGCATCACTCTTCTCCTATGTACTTCATAATTTCTCAAACTTCTAACTTGCATCTTTTGTTTTCCATCTTTTCCCTAATTCTCTTCGAACCAAAACCTTTCCCTTCTTCTTATTCAATGGCTTCTTCTTCTAAACGCAATGGATTTTCAAAGAAAAAGAACAAGGCTAAGGACCTTGCTCCTCCAAAGGTAGGTTCCATCATCCCCCAAAGTCTTAGCACCACAAAAGACTTCGAAAAGAAATTCCCTACTACTAACCCTCGTCATAGGCTATCAGTAGGTATCCTTCTTCAATTAGCCCTTCCAGTATTCCTACTGTGAAGGAAGAGTGTCGCTGCCATGAGTTGGACATCATTGCTCCTGATCTATAGTGACCCTTCCCAGGGAAAGTTTTACATATTATTACATGTATCCCTTTACTTTGGGTGCGTTTTCTTTAAGCTGAGAGCTTGATTCCGTGATTGCGGAGTTTTGCCTTCGCTACCAAGTATGCTTGGCACAGGTGAGCCCTTCAGTGTGGGAACGGTTTCCTACCTTAGACACCTGTGCTAGGAAACTGGAGAAGAGCTATCATTAGCTCGTATGATGAATGTTTACTCCCCCAATTTTTTTTGGGGTAGGGGGTGGGGGGAGGGGGTATGATAAACCTCTGTAAAGGTGGCCATCATGCTTTGTTGACTAGCATGAATGATGATAACGATCGTGGATAGACGGAAAGGTTCGTTACAATTGCCACCAATAATATCATTCCGTCAACAACATCATCCTTTCCGACCGCTTGGAACCGTACTCGTAAGACCTCTATTTAGTATATTTTATTTTGCTAAATATTCTTCTATGCCTGTATTGATTCTTTATCCTTCGTATGTTTCAGCAACTCGATGAATCCCACCGGCAGTGGAAGGCCTGTACTGGTAGGTTCAGAAGATCTTGGACGTTACGACGCTCGAAACTCGATTGTGGAAAAAACTGGTCCTTAAGTATAGGTGGAAGGCCAAAAATCATGGTAATTCAAACTCACCCTATTTCAGTTTTTCATGTGAAGATCTTGACTAATTTCTTCTATCTTTTTCTTGAAATCAGGTCTACTTGCAGGCTCAGTTGTTGTCCCCAAAGAGGATGTTTTGGTTGATCCTACTGATGTGGCGAAGCTGCTTCAGGAGGCGCTTACTCGAGCAGGTGTCTCCGGGCCTGCTTCAGGCACATGTGTTTCATTACAGAGTCCTCGTCCGGAGAAAAAGCAACCAAAGAGAAGGCGTTCTTCTACAGTCGAGGAAAAGAATAAGAGTGCGATGACCACTGCCCCCATGTCATCTCTGGAAGTCGTCATCACTAGCCCTCCTCCCGGGCTGGTCATAGACATTGAGGTGGTCGACGATGATGGAGAAGCCAGTGATGATGGGGCTTGTCTACACAAAAGGTGGCGTTAATCATTAACTCAGCAGAATGCTCCAACTGTTGAGTTAACTATTCTAACCGAGGACGATGTCTCGGCGCTCTGGGGGAGTTTTATTTGGTAGAAAATGCCAACTCCCACTACCAGGTCCCTTCTGCTATCCCCGATACTGTGGGGTAGAGTACCGAGTCCTTGCCATATTTAGTTGGGGAGCATCCATCTACCGGCACTACATTTGATGCATTATCTTCCCATCCGTTGACTCCATCAGCCTTATCTCCATCTTCACCAACATCATCAACTACTACATCACTTCCATCTTCATCAACTCTTCCACTAGCAATTGCTACATCATCTTTGTTGGATGCACATGACGGTTAAGAAGGCGACCTCTTCCTCAGCCCCCAGTTCATGGGAATTTGGGGCAAAATTATGCTGCCCCTTCTGAAGATCCATAGAGAAGGAGGAATGTTACTCTTTCGGTCTCTACCGGGTGCAACCTGCTTTCCTGGCCGGTGGATCTTGCTAACTATCTGAAGCCTCTGGCTTCAGATAAAGATTGGGAAAATGTTCCGGCACTCTCGGGAGAGTTCTTGTTAAACAATGTCATGCATAATGCCAAAACGGTGCGTTTCTTTCTTTGTAATTTATTCTACCTTTGCATGAATATATTTAAGTTTTGCTTTTCTTTCTTTGTAGGCCAACTTCTTGCTTCCGAGGACCTTTAGAAGCCGATTCACGAGAACGAGGAACATACTTCTAAACGGAATCGGCTTTTGGCGGAATGGGACCAGACTGTCCTCCGCCTCTCGTAACTGGAAACCACAGCCACTGAGGTTGTTGTTTTGGAGGATCATTTACAGCAAAGCAAGCAAGAGATGGTAACCCTTACCAAGAAATTGGCCCGCTAAGGGTTAGATTTGATGAGGCCAAGACCAAATGGGCTGAAGTCCATGACGATGTTCTTGCTGCAACCGAGCACGAGGCTGCCACTATTGAAAAAGTGATTGAATTAGAAGCAGCCTTGGACTCTAAAGTCTAAGAGCTTATTGCAATGTAGATGAAGTGTGCCCAGTTGGAAGAGAAGTACAGAAAAACTATTGAGCATAATAGGCTCTTTAGTTCAATTGTTCGCGACCTTGATATTAGCCTTCAATCTGTTAGGTCCGCCCGGAAAAACCTTTCTGAGAAGGTAACCCAACTCAAGAAAAAACTCAAACGTCGAGTGGCTTCCCTCATTGTTGAAAAAACTTACGCCATGTACAACATGAGGAGAAAAACCTTAGAAGAGGCCAAAGCAGGCATCCTTAACTTTGATGCCGAAATTGCTAGGGCCCGAGAGCTTGAGTTGGCTGAGGAATCAGAGGATGATGATGTTGAAGACCAAATGGGGGGAAATGTCGAGAAATCGGTGAATCCACCTACTTCTCCCGGGGGCGCGGACACTTCTCTTCCTCCTGGTTCCGGAGATGCTGCAGTTTTGCTTTTCTTTTCTTTTTCCTATTCTTATATTTTTGCCATTTTTGGCAAGTTTTTTAAATAAAGACACATTTTTGCTCAAGTATTGTTTGAGTCTTATTTTAGTTTGAATATCCATGCAAGTCTTTAATCTTTGCATTTGCTTAAGAATTTTGCGCACGTTTTCATTTCGTGCTTTACTATGCGTAGTTTCTGATTTCTTTGAAGTATTTTGATTCGACATTATTCCTTTACATGAGGATTTCTATAAGTGTTTGTGCAAGTTTACTTTTTTGCGTCTTTTCATATATGTATTCGGGTGCATTCTTTCTTTCTTTGCTTCTTTTCATTTATGTACATATTCTTCCCTCTCTATTGATATATATATATATATATTTCTTTCTATTGATGTATATTCATTTCATTTATGCTTTCAGTAGTTTATTCTATAGCTTCTTTGTTTTGTTTTCTTAATAGTCAAATGTTTAGTCTAATAGCTTCTTTTTCATTTAGTAGTTTCTTTTCATGATCAATAAGCCTTTGGTTTTCTTAATGTCATGGTTCTTTCCAAAGGTGGTTCTTGTGTGACCGGGTAACTCTTCCCGACGATGGATGGCGTGACAACCCTCTTAAGTGATTGGGTCCATTTTTAATGTTTTAGTAAGAATAGTAGTAATAATGAATAAAAGAACCTAATTGAGTTGAACTAGAAGAATCGAGCATGCTTCACTTGGTACCAACACATTTAACGTGATTATGATTAAAAACAAGTCCTTGGAAAGAAATAGCTCTAGTTAGTGATATTTTAACTCTTGTGTTGACTTAAGCAAATCATCGAGTTGTTTAGTTGAACCATTAGTGATTTTCAATCTTGATTATGGTTGTTGTGGGCCCTCGACTCTATCCTCTTTAACAATCCAGCTATGTGAGAAGTGATATGCTTTTGTTGCAAGTCCAAGTACCCGTGTGAATGGTCTAGAACTTTCCCCGAATGTGTTTCTAGGCAAAATTTTAAGTTTTAATTGGCTTGAGAAGTGATTGTAGGATCTCCTTGGCCCGTTTGAAATTTTCCATGTCCCATGAATGATGTTATCCTTAGTCAACCCCTTTGACCCTAAAACCTTTCGTATTTAATAACCACATTACAAGCCTTTACCCCTTTTGTAGTGACCCTCACTTGGCACCTGAACTTTCCTTAACACTCTTGAGAAATAATTGGCTACAACATAAGTTTGAGGGAGATACGAGAAGTTTGAAAGTGGTATCAAGGCACAAAAAGAGAAAAGAAATGAAGAAAAGGAAAGGCAAAGGAAAAGAAAGAAAGAACAAAAAAAGAAAAATACAAAAAGAAAGTGAATAAAGTGAAGAGTTGAAGGGATTCAAAGAAAAGCAAAGATGCAAAGCATGGAGAAAATAAAGAAGGAGAAAATGAACATCATGACCAAGAAAGAGTGATTTTAAGTTTCTATAGTCCCCCTAAGGAAAAAGAAAATGACTCAAAGAGTCGGCAAAACATGAGCCAAAAAGAGAAAATAGAGTGCTTAAGGAAATATGAACCCATTTTAGTCCAAAATTTCCTACCTTAATCCAAAAGCCTTCATTAAATTCCAAAAAAGCCGTACGTAATTTCAAGCTGAGTGAACTTACATTAGTGGTGATTTACATGTGGGGCAAGCATATGGTACTTAGAGCCATACTTGTGACATTCTTTTGAGAGAGATGAGCGAACTTTTCACAAATCCTTGAATAGAGTGCTACATTATTAAGTGAGATATGCTAAAGGAGAGTAGAGGAGGAGGAGAAGTTTGGGATCCCAATGACCTACATGAAATAGCAAGCTTCCTTGATGAATAAAGTCAACTCTTGATGCTCAAGTGTCATATTAGAATTATTTGTGCTTTAACATTCAAATCATTGTCTTGTTAATAATTCATAAGCGTGGTGGGTAATTGTTTGTCCCAATTGATGTGTGATTGATGCACCTTAGATTAGTTGGAATAGTCTTAACTTGTGCAAGTGGGAATTACTTTAATACTTTGAGGACAAACAAAAGCTTAAGTTTGGGGGAGTTGATAAGTGAGAATTTTGACTACTTATTAGCGCATTTTAGCTTTCATTTTAGTCCAAAAGTGTTCAATTATATTCTCGAAAACTGACGAATTATGCTTAAATTGCAGGAGTATTGGAAAATGAGCCACAAAGATGAAATCCAACTCAAGAAGGAGTGATCTGAACTGAAGAACAAAAATAGACTAAAAGGCTAAAGTGCGGACTGCATAATTTCATCTACGACCACAGAATGTGAAGGAATTTTGTCAGAGACCAAGTGTAACGTGTGGACCACACAATTATTGTGTGGACGCAAAAGCTATGCCAGAGCTCAACATTCAGAGACGTCTAATTTCTAACCTAAAGGAAATGTGGACCGCACAATTATTGTGTGGCCGCAGAAGTCAGCCACGTGGTCACACTCAGATTTGTGCGTCCGTAGTAAGGCCCTATGTGGCCACACTTAATTTTTTGTGGACCGCAGAACAAGAGACATGCGGCCGCAATCTAGAATTGTGCGGCCACAGATTCCAACTCCTATCAAAGCTCAAGCAAAGTGTGGACTGCACATGGAATTGTGCAGCCATAGAACCTCCGAAAGGGCAATTATTTTTGAAATTTCCAACTTTGTATAAATAGATTAGTTTCACGAATTTAGGTCAAGTTTTGAGTATTGTACCTGTTGTAGCTTAATGCTTTAGGCAACTTTAGCTTACTTTAGGGATTTAACATTGGATTTTTGTCTTTTAATCTTTCAATATGAGTTTTATCATCTTTTATTCTCTAATTTCTTCCATACCCATTATGAGTAGCGAGATTTTTATCTAGGGTTGGGTGTATAAACTTAATGAGTGTTTGATTTATGGCTTATTTATGGTTGGGTGTTTGTTATTAAGCATTGTTCTAGCCTTTTATTGTAGAATTAGTGGTTTCAAACATTAGTTCATGCCTATTTAACTTGGTCTCTATTTGATAAAGAGAGACTTAGTCTAGGAAAACTTGGCTAATAAGAATTTGGGATGAAATCAAGAGATTGATAGTCCTAATTAAAGGGTTTAACCAAGAGATAGTAAAACCCGGCTTCAGCAATTTATCAACTATTTTGTTCAATATCCATTTGGACTTGAGAAAGCCAAATTAGGCAAAATCACTCTCTTACCGAGAGGTGTTGAGTGGGTAATTGTGTGTTGATATCTATAACACACCCTGACCAACAAAATAAGCTTTAAAGTTTACAACCCATTAGGCAAATACCTAGGTAAAGGTCTGTAACGAACCGACCGATCATTTTGAGCTTTTGCACTTCGCTCGCTAGTTTTTGATTATGTCTAGCCCCGTGTGATGTATTATGACGTATGTAAATCGTTGGTTTTCTTTTTTAGGGTAACCAGAATGAATTTTGATGAACAGTTCTCAGTTTGAAAGGTTTGACTTGTTAGTAGATAACATCGGATTGGAATTTTTATGATTTGGTTAGCTCCGTTAGGTGATTTGGGACTTAGGAGCGTGGTCGGAATGTGTTTTGAAGGTCCGGAATAGAGTTAGGCTTGAATTGGCGAAATTGGAATTTTGGCGTTTTCCGGTTGATAGGTGAGATTTTGATATAGGGGTCGAAATGGAATTACGGAAGTTGGAGTAGGTCCGTTATGTCATTTGTGATATGTGTGCAAAATTTTAGGTCATTCGGATGAGGTTTGGTAGACTTTTTGATCGAAAGCGGAATTTGGAAGTTCTTGGAATTCTTAGGCTTGAATCCGATGTGATTTTGGTGTTTTGATGTTGTTTTGAGCGTTCCGAAGGTTGGAACAAGTTTGAATGAGGTTATGGGATATGTTGGCATTTTTGGTTGAGGTCCCGAGGGCCTCGGGTGAGTTTCGGGTGGTTAAACGGATCAAATTCTTGTTTTGAAAGGTGCAGATTTCTTCAGATCAGTGTTGTAGAGTTTTGCTCTTCGCGTTCGCAAGAGGGCTCACGCGTTCGCGAAGAGATGTTGAATGAGGCAGGCCAGTTTCCCTTCGCGTTCGTGATGTTGTTCCCGTGTTCGTGAAGGTTGAGTCCGATTGAGCATCGTGTTCGCGACTAAGGTAACGCGTTCGCGCATGCAAAGTTGAGTAAGGCATCGCGTTTGCGAGGGTGTGTTCGCGTTTGCGTAAGAGGAAATTTGAGCTGTGAATTATTTGTGCTTTGCGAACGCGAGACTTTGACCGCGTTCACGAAGAAGGAATTTTTGGCCTGGGGAGAATGTTTAAATAGCCATTGTCCGCGATTTTGGGTCTAACTTTCACCATTTTTGAGCAATTTTGGAGCTTTTTTATAAGAATTGAAGAGGGAATCAAAGGGAAACACTTGGAGGTAAGATTTTTAAACTCAATACTTGATCCTATGTTGATTATTACTTGTTTAAACATGAAATATGTGGAAATTAAAGCCTAAAATTGGGGAATTAGGGCATGAATTTGGAGAATGTAAATTGAGAATTTGAGGGGTCATTTGAGGTCCGATTTTGATTTTCTTGGTATGTATAAACTTGTGAGAGGATGAGGATTCTATTCATGTGATTTTTATCGAATTCTGAGAAGTGGACCCAGGGGTCGGGTTTGGCCAATTTTGGGATTTTTGAGCTAATTCGATTATTTTTGCTTGGACTTTTTTCCTTTAGCGTGTATTAATGATGTGGAACTGATTTTTGGTTATATTCAGAGTAATTGGAGACTAATTCCATAGGCAAAGACACCACGGGCTAGAGTTTGGACCAGATAGAGGTAAGCACTGATTGTAAATGTTTGTCCTGAGGGTATGAAACCCCGAATTTCACATCGTTGTGCTATATTGAGGTGACGCACACGCTAGTTGACGAGCGTGGGGTCACGCACTATTGGGGATTGACACTTAGTCCATCCCGAATGATTGTTTTACTGCGTATTTGATTGAAACAATGTTTGTTATCATCATGTTTTGGGCTGAATGCCATATTTGAGCCTCGTGCCAATTGTTTTGGACCCTTAGGGGATTTTGCTGTTATTTCTCACTGTTTTGACTTTATACTTGTACTCAGTCATGCTATAGTCTATTGTTTTCATAGCTCAGCCATTTTTACTCCGTTTTTGACATTTTAAATGATATTTTGGGCTGAGCATCATGTGTTACTGTTGCCCGAGGGGCTTGAGAGATTTCTGACTAAGTGAGGCCGAGGGCGTGTGTTGGGAGGATATTATGGGATCGGGATGCGCGCTACAGCAGTGTGGTACTGATTCATGATTATGAGGCCGATGTCCTGATTTGTTATGCCACGAGGTGGCTTGATATGAGGCAGAGAGCCTGTTTAATTATACCACGAGATGGCTTGATATTGCGCTTGGGCCGTAAGGGGCCCCCCCGGGAGTGTGTACACCCCCAATGAGCACGGGTACCTAGTGTGATATGTGATATAGCCCGAGGGGCTGATGTTGTTCCATGTTATTGCTTGAGGGGCAGTTCTTGATTTATGTTATGCCCGAGGGGTGGATTATGAGTGATTGTGAGGTAGCCTGAAGGGCTGGTTCTGTTGATATTATGCCCGAAGGGCGATTTATGATACATTTGTTGCCCGAGGGGCTGCTTACGCTTCTATAATATTTACTCACTGTTTTATCACTCGTTTGAAACTATTGAAAAGTTCATTTAAAAGGTTTTTTTTACCGGAACTGAATATAATTTACGAAGTAAATGATTTCTGTACTGTGGTGGTATTATCTTGCCTTTGTTGTAGCATTTTGACGTGATTGACGTGTTTTCTTACTTCTCAGCTTTCATTTACCTTTATTACTTACTGAGTTGGATTACTTACATTACTCCCTACACCTTGTATGCAGATTCAGGTATTTCTGAACCCGGTAGCGGGTGTTGATTGCTCAGAAGCAGAGTCATCAGAGTTTAGCAAGGTAGCTGCCCAGTGTTCGCAGCATTGCTTTTCTCCCTCTTGTATTCATTAGATTGTATTTAGTACATTTTCAGACTTTTCGTTGTATTCAGACCTTAGTAGGTGCTCTGACTTGTGACACCCCGATGTCGGGCTTGTATATTATTTTCGCACTATTCATTTAGACTTACATTATGAAACATTTGTTTAATTAAAGGTTAAAAAATGATTTTTATTGATTAATGGTTAATTTGGAAGTTGTGTCGGCTGACCTAGTTTTACGATAGGCACCATCACGACCGGGTCAGTTTTAGGGTCGTGATAAGTTGGTATTAGAGCCTAGGTTACATAGGTATCACGAGTCATGAACAGGTTTAGTAGAGTCTCGTGGATCGGTACGGAGACGTTTGTACTTATACTCGGGAGGCTGTAGAGCCTTTAGGAAAAACTTCACATTCTTGAATTCTTATCGTGCGTACTTGATTCAGTTTGAAATGTAACTCTTTGAATTCCTTCCATGCGTTCGTATGAGCGCTCAGTATCAGATGTGCATCGATGGCTTGTGATTCTCTGATCGAGGGGCGAGATGTGATCTCTATGTGTTGATGTTGGGCCAGTCGGGAGGACTTGAGGCCTAGTTTTGCGTATAGCTTGAGTACTAAGGCATTGGTTGTGTGAGCACGTGCTTTTGGATTTGTATGTCCGATAGTGTCCCTATTGGTAGGAGTGATGGCTGGATAGCTACGTGATGAGTATGATGTGACTGTGAGATGTGTGCATACAAGTTGAACGAGACAAGAAGGGTCTGCTTGGGGGTAGTAAGAACTATCCGGTGCTTGGTTTCCATCGTGATTTGATGTTTAGCCCGAGTTATGGGCATGTTGAAGGACCTTTTCATGCTGCCTAATTGGGAAGTGAATTGGATTTCACGTTGTGATATGAGTTTAGACTCAGGAAGTTTAAGTAACTCTGTAATGTTTAGGACAACAGAAGGGTATAAGGAGATGTTAGTTTGAGGCGAGGCAGGTGGGCTATCTCCTGCAGATTGTTTTGAAGTTTTCGTGATCCTTTATGTCATTTATTGGAAGATCTCTGTTACCAGGAAAATATATGTGTTGCAACTTGAATTTGGGTCGCCTACGAGAGTGAGCTTGACTGTTATGAGTGTGAAGGCGAGGATTGCAGAAGATTTAAAGTACTAGATGGTTTGTGTTTCACGAGCTTATGAAGGATTGAGTTTAATCTCATTATAGTATTATGGAAGTAATAGAGTATATGCATTATGAGTTATTGTGTGTTTCAATCTACAGCTTTGAGCCAATTGGGGGAGTCTGCTATTGATTAGATGATTGCACAGTTATGTGCTATGTTGGTTCCAGTTTGAGGCATACTGGTGAATTAGTTATGGCTTACGGAGGTTGAGACCGAGGATGGATCGAGTAAAGGAAATTTCAATAAAGGTTATGTTATGCTTTATGGGTATGTAAGAATCACAAAATGACTTGAGTTATTATGAGTAAAGGGTGTATGGTGCATAGAATAGGAAGTTGCTTGGTTGTATTAAGGCGAGGTTACATTCGGCGGTGTCGGGGTACTAATGGAGCACAGGTCGTCCGGTCCGTTTGATCGGTCTAATTGCGATTTGAGTAGAGTGGAGGGCTCTCGGAAATGGTTCTAATGGGTTAAAAAATTTACATGTAATAATTGGAGATTTTCAGGTAGTGTAGTTGGTTAGAAACTGAGGTTTGCATTGGAGGGTGTCAAGACTCGTGGTATTACTATATCAATTAGGGAATTCTATATATCAGTATCAGGAAGGTGAAGGTAATGACTTTGGATTCACAGGAAGCTTCGTCAGGGTAGGTATTTTGAATGTGGTGCTTTTAGGAATATTTAAGAGAGTATTCAGCGGCTTATGAGCCTTAGACGGTGTGGTTTTATGCTTGGGTCTCGTGTAGTGAGTCTGGGTTGAGGAATTATGGTGTTATAGCAAGAAGGGGTATCAAGTTGAAGGTAAATTAGAAGGAAACTCGGATAGATGGGATAGCTTAGTAGTAGGCCGGATCTGCATGGTAAGGATATGATTAGTTCTTTGGATGCTTATGAGGTAATGAGTTTATACAAGTGTTTCACAGTAATGCTCTTGGGTTTTAGTGGCCTGCGTAGCTTAGTCGAGTTAAAAGGATTCAACCCTAACGGTTTAGTTTTGTGCAAATAGAATTCGGAGAGTTCTTGATGGTTTCTACCACAGTTAGAGATGTGTATTTTCTACGAGAGTGAGTACATGTGATGTATAGTGATTTTCTTCTAGATGGGGTCAAATGAAAAGTTCTTGACTAGTTGAGTATGTAGCTGCTTGTGGCTCGGAAAGGGGTTATGAAATCCTTATATTTATCATAGGATGGCATGGTATATGCGGTATGTTGTATAGGGTTGAAATTTGCATGTGTAAAGTCATGGTTCAGTTCTGAAAGGAAATGTCATAAATTCTTAGACAACACGGGTAGTTTCATATGATTGAAAAAATGATATTACTAAGTGGTGTAGCCTAATGAGGGTATACGCTTCAGAAAAAGGGCAATGCGATTGAGTTGATGATACTTCATTAGTATTGCGACACTCTCTTATTAGATCAACTGCTGATATTCGAGTTTGCTTGGTGGCACATAAGAATTTTAGGAGTACCTCACGTGGAATGATTGGGTATTAGAGGTGTGTTGTATATTCGGACGGTGGAGTTGGGATCGAATATGGTGATTCATATGTTGTATGGATTTGGAGACTGGGAGTTCTCATAAATAGGGCAGGTCATGGTTGTGGACCGCGTATATCGATCTTGTGTGGTAACTATCAGAGGTTTGGAGACCTGAGTGGATCCTTTGTGGCTTGGTATGTTATATTTTGATGTGATATTGGGTATAGACTGGTTGCCTCCGTGTCGTGTTATTCTGGACTATTGCGCCAAGACGGCGACGTTGGCTATGCCGGGGATGCCACAGATGGAGTGGCGAGGTTTGACGGGTTATGTTCTCAGTAGGGTGATTTCATTGTTGAAAACCCAGCTGATGGTTTGGAAGAGTTGCCTTTCTTATTTGGCCTTCGTGGTAGATGTCAGTGCAATGCCTCCTACCATTGATTCAGTTTCGGTGATGAGGGGTTTTCCGGATGTGTTTCCTGCTGTCGGGCATGTCGCCGGACGGGGTTATTGATTTTGGTATTGATTTGGTGCCGGGCACCGTAGCGTATGGCACCGACGGAGTTAAAGGAGCGAATTTAGGAACTCCTTGTTAAGGGGCTTATTGGTAGACCTATATGGATGTGTGTTCGGCATCGAGTCGGCTTGGTTGACTCCGAGTTATATTGTTAAGGGATGTGTTGATTCAATTGTTGTTGAGCATATTAGTGACCTGGGAAGATCTATGAGTTACCTTTCCGTGTTGTGAGGCATTGGAAATTGTTGGTTATAGGCACATATGATGTGTTTTTTTTGGGGTCTCTCAGTGGAATTCGAGAGGGAGTAGTATTGGGTATTGCTCGGCAGATGGCATATCAGTTTTGTCCTTTAGGGTTTGTGTAATGTTATGTCAGTTGCTTCGTAGTAGTTATGATGATTTTCTTTGATTCTAGAAATCTAATTGCGCATGGTTGTCGGTTTGAGCATAGCGACTGGATGTGTTTTATGTGGACCAGTGTTTGGATATGGTCACATATTGCAGCGAAGTTATGTGGAGGTATGACCCTTCGGGTTAGATTCGTGTGTTTTGGTTCTACAATGTGTGACGGGTTCTCAGCATTGGATGTGGTGGTACTTGTGAGCTTGCAGTACAGCTCTCTCATTTGCGTCATTCTCACGATTTGAGTACATTCAGATTGTTGCTTATTGGTGCACGGATTGCACGAGTTGTGGCTTTAGATTGTATTGATGTGTCATGTCACCAGAGTAGTTGTGTTGGTATTAGATGGGATTGTTGGGATCTAGAATGAATACAAACGGATTCAGTTTCAGCATGTTGGAGGGATAATATCGATGTTCGGCTCAGAAATTTGCTATGGTCCTTGCTAAAGGAGAAGTGGTTTCACGAATGGTTGATCTGAGGAGTGGTTATGACTTCCTATGTGTTTCGTTTATCATTGGCAGTATACAAAAGTGTTGGAATGAGGCTTTATGTGATAAGAGGCTTATTATCGAAATTTGGATATTTTAAGCAACTACTGTGATTAGAAGTTCTCGCTACAAGTGTTTGAGTTATGTGGTACATCATGTAATTGCACCTGAGGTTGCAGGTATGGGTTATTACAACTGGTTCAGGCTTACCCAGAGTATAGATGTGAGATTCTGATCTTGTAGATGGTTTCAGAAGTAGAAATGTGGTTCTAAGTTTTATGGGTCAGGTTGGATAGTGAAGTTTCAGTTACATTGTGTTATCGGACCTATATGAGATAGGGTGATGTGGGATCACCCCCAGGTATCTGCATGGTAAGGTTATACAACGACTTGTTGTCTTTTGGAACAACTCTGGGCATGTTCGAGGACGAATGTATGTTTATGTGGGGGAGGATGTAGCGACCCGACCGGTCGTTTTGAGCTTTTGCACTTCGCTCGCCAGTTCTCGGGCATGTCTAGCCCCGCGTGATGTATTATGACTTATGTAAATCGTCGTTTTTGGTTTTCAGGGTAACCGGAATGAATTTTAAAGAATAGTTCTTAGTTTGAAGATTAAAATTTGGAAGGTTTGACTTGTTAGTAGATAACCTCGGATTAGAATTTTTATGATTTGGTTATCTCCGTTAGGTGATTTGAGACATAGAAGCGTGGTCGGAATGTGTTTTGAAGGTCCGAAATAGAGTTAGGCTTGAATTGGCAAAATTGGAATTTTGGCGTTTTCCGGTTGATAGGTGAGATTTTGATATAGAGGCCGGAATGGAATTCCGGAAGTTGGAGTAGGTCCGTTGTGTCATTTGTGATGTGTGTGCAAAATTTCAAGTCATTCAGACGAGGTTTGGTAGACTTTTTGATCGAAAGCCAAATTTGGAAGTTCTTGGAATTCTTAGGCTTGAATTCGATGTGATTTTGGTGTTTTGATGTTGTTTTGAGCGTTCCAAAGGTTGGAACAAGTTTGAATGATATTATGGGATATGTTGGCATGTTTGGTTGAGGTCCCGAGGGCCTTGGGTGAGTTTCGGGTGGTTAAACGGATCAAATTTTTGTTTTGAAAGGTGCAAATTTCTTCAGATCAGTGTTGCAGAGTTTTGCTCTTTGCATTCGCGAGAGGGCTCACGCGTTCCCGAAGAGATGTTGAGTGAGGCAGGCCAGTTGCCCTTCGCGTTCGAGATGTTGTTCCCGCATTCGCAAAGGTTGAATCCGATTGAGAATAGTGTTCGCAACTGAGGTAACACATTCGCGTAGGCAAAGTTGAGTAAGGCATCACGTTCGCGTTCGCGTAAGAGGAAATTTGAGCTGTGAATTGTTTGTGCTTCGCGAACGCGAGGCTTTGACCACATTCGTGAAGAAGGAATTTTTGGCATGGGCAGAATATTTAAATAGCCATTGTCCGCGATTTTGGGTCTAACTTTCACCATTTTTGAGCGATTTTGGAGCTTTTTGAGAAGAATTGAAGAGGGAATCAAAGGGAAACACTTGGAGGTAAGATTTTTGAACTCAATATTCGATCCTATGTTGATTCTTACTTGTTTAAACATGAAATATGTGGAAATTAAAGCCTAAAATTGGGGAATTAGGGCTTGAATTTGGAAAGTGTAAATTGGGAATTTGAGGGGCCATTTGAAGTCCGATTTTGATGTTCTTGGTATGTATAGACTTGTGAGAGGATGAGGATTCTAATGATGTGATTTTTATTGGATTCTGAGAAGTGGGCCTAGGGGCCGAGTTTGGCCAATTTCGAGATTTTTGAGTTAATTCGATTATTTTTGCTTGAACCTTTTTCCTTTACCGTGTATTAATGATGTGGAATTTATTTTGGTTATATTCAGAGTAATTAGAGACTAATTCCAGAGGCAAAGGCACCGCGGGCTAGAGTTTGGACTGGATAGAGGTAAGTAATGATTGTAAATGTTTGTCCTGAGGGTATGAAATCCCAGATTTCACATCGTTGTGCTATATTGAGGTGACGCACACGCTAGTTGACGAGCGTGGGATCGTGCACTGTTGGGGATGACACTTATTCCATCCCGAATGACTGTTTTACTGTGTATTTGATTGAAAAACTGTTTGGTATCATCATGTTTTAGGCTGAATGCCATATTTGGGCCTCGTGCCAACTGTTTTGGACCCTTAGGGGATTTTGCAGTTATTTCTCACTGTTTGACTTTATACTTGTACTCAGTCATGCTATAATCTATTGTTTTTGTAACTCAGCCATTTTTACTCAATTTTTGACATTTTAAATGATATTTTGGGCTAAGCATCACGTGTTACTGTTTCCCGAGTGGCTTGAGAGATTTCTGACTGAGTGAGGCCGAGGGAATGTATTGAGAGGATATTATGGGATCGGGATGCGCGGCGCAATAGTGTGGTACTGATTCATGATTATGAGGCCGAGGGCCTAATTTGTTATGCCACAAGGTGGCTTGATATGAGGCCGAAAGCCTATTTGATTATGCCATGAGATGACTTGATATTGCGCTTGGGCCGTAAAGGGCCCCTCCCGAAGTGTGTACACCCCCAGTGAGAGAGGGTACCCTGGGTGAGTGATATATTGATTATGCCACGAGATGGCTTGATATTACACTTGGGCCGTAAGAGGCCCATCCCGGAGTCTGTACACCCCCAGTGAGTGCGGGTACCCAGTGTGATATAGCCCGAGGGGCTGATGTTTTTCCATGTTATTGCCTGAGGGGCGGTTCTTGATTTATGTTATGCCCGAGGGACGGATTATGAGCGATTGTGAGGTATCCCAAAGGGCTGGTTCTGTTGATAGTATGCCCAAAGGGCAATTTATGATACATGTTTCCCGAGGGGCTGCTTACATTTCTATCATGTTTACTCACTGTTTTATCAATTATTTGAAACTATGAAAAGTTCTTTTAAAAGTTTTTTTTACCTGAAATGAATATGATTTACGAAGAAAATGATTTCTATACTGTGTTGGAATTATCTTGCCTTTGTTGTAGCATTTTGACGTGGTTTACGTATTTTCTTACTGCTAAGCTTTCATTTACCTTTATTACTTATTGAGTTGGAGTACTCACATTACTCCCTGCACCTTGTGTGCAGATTCAGGTATTTTTAAACCCAGTAACGAGTGTTGATTGCTCAGAAGCAGAGTCATCGGAGTTTAGCAAGGTAGCTGCCCAACGTTCGCATTATTGCTTTTCTCCCTCTTGTTTTCATTAAACTATATTTAGTATATTTTTAGACTTTTCGTTGTATTCAGACCTTAGTAGGTGCTCGTGACTTGTGACACCCCGATGTCGGACTTGTATATTATTTCCGCACTGTTCATTTAGACTTACATTATGAAATATTTGTTTAATTAAAGGTTTAAAAATGATTCTTATTGATTAATGGTTAATTTGGGAGTTGTGTTAGTTGGCCTAGTTTTACGATAGGCACCATCATGACTGGGTCGGTTTTAGGGTCGTGACAAGAACATAGCCCCAGGCCTTTTAAAATATTTGAAAACAACCAAAAACAATATTTCTTAGTTTCATATTTTTAGAATTGCAATCTTTAGCATAATTCTAGTAGTAAAAACAAACCATATTTGTGGAAGTGGAATCTAGATACTTCATGTGTTTAGTCCAAATATATACTACTTTATTGTCACGACCCAATTTCCAATCTAGGTCGCGATGGCGCCCAACACCGAAGTTAGGCAAGCCAAACTTAACCAACTAGTGGGTTCCATTTATGTTACCAAAATATTTCCGACATTTACTTAGATTAAATCTAAAACATTCAGTGATAATAAATAGTTTAGGCAAATTTAAAGCTGAAGTGATCAAATGATGTCATAATTAAGTGATTACATCCCAAAAGAATAGTCTACTAATATGTATGTCAAGACCTGGTGTCATAAGTATATGGGCATCTAGTAGAATACACAAAAGAATACATCTATCCTACTGCCTGAAATAGAATAGACAGTCAAAAACAAAGGAGAAACTCCATCATGCTGCTGAACGACATAGGAAGGGAGCAACTCACCGTGGAATCTCGGCCAACTATCAAGAATGCACACCGGACGGATAGCCATATGCACCCGCCTCAGATCCTGTACATTTAAGTACAGAAGAGTAGTATGAGTACATAAATAATATGTACCCAGTAAGTATCTAGTCTAACCTCGAAAAAGTAGTGACGACGGGTCGACTTGACACTTACTAGGGTCAATAATATGATAATGTAAGGTTCAATATTTCAATTTACAATTTACATGGATGGAAACAAGTTCAAATAAGAAATAATACTGAAAACCTTCTCATCAATTAATAAATCTAGGCATGTCCTTCTTTTAAAACAAGTGGTCTTTCAAACAATAAATCATACAGATTATAAGGGGTTCCGGTTCCATTATCACAAAATTTTCACCGAGGACTTTCGGTCCGATCCATTATAAAAGTAAATTGTGCACTGCCGAGGGTCGAACGACCTGAACTAAATAATTACAATTACCAACCCGTCGAGGCGAACGGTCCGCTCCCATGAGAGTAGTGGAAATACTCACCCCGCTCGCAGAATATATTTGCGATGCGGTTAAGTATAAATACAACTTGAATGTTTATTTAATTCTTTTCAAAATAATTATTTACATTGAAATCCTTGGAATCATAACATCCTCAACGAGGTTTCAATCAATGCCATTCAAAATTTATAATCAAATTAACAATACCCATAAAGCATGGTGTAAGCCTATAACTACCCGAACATAACATGAATAGTAGCCACGTACGAACTCTCATCACACCTACGTACATAGCCCCCCATAATCAAATTACATATTATTAAGTTTCCCTATGGGGAGATTTCCCTCTTACAAGGTTAGAAAAGAGAATTACCTCGCTTCACGGTCTACTTTTCGGTCCAAGCTTAAGCCCTACCCTCAATTTGGTGCCGAACACTCCAAATCTATCCAAATAGCATAGAAACTAATCAATATAGGCTTAAAAGTTCATATCCCAACCATTAGAGTGATTCTCCAATCCAAATTACAAGATTCCTAAAATTTATTCCCGGGCCCACATGCCTGGATTCGAAATGTTTTTGAGGGAAGTTGTTACCCATAACCTAAGAATCAAGAATATAATTTTTACTTCATTCCATAACAAATTTCATGGTAAAATCTTATTTTTGTCAAAACCCTAGGTTTTTACTTAAATCCCATAATTTTCACTAATATTTGTGTGTTAATATACCCCAAACCCAAGTATTAAGCTTACATTAAGTAGAAATAACTTACCTCACAATACTAGGTTGAAATCCCCTCTTTGAAAACTCCCAAATCGCCTAAGTGTAGAAGTAAAATGAAATAAATGGCCTAAGTCCCGTTTTTAAAAGCTGAGTCCAAGTCTCTTATGTCGCATTTGCGACATCAGGTTCGCAAATGCGAAGTCGTAATTGCGACAAAATGATTGCAAATGCAAACTGGGCCTCCCTCTACCTTGATCGCAAATGCGACAGAAGGGTAGCAAATGCGAGCCCTGCTGGGTTCGCAAATGCGAGCCCTGCTGGGTTCGCAAATGCGACCACTGCCCCAGCCTGGCTTCATCACAAATGCGACCACTTCCCCATCTAGGCTTCATCGCAAATGCGGTGCTTTCCTCGCAAATGCGAGCTTCACAAATGCGAACATTTCCTCGCATTTGCGAGACCTGCAACTTTGCCTAGAAACACCAGAAAACTGGTGTGTTTTTCACCCCCAACCCACGTCCGAAACTTACCCGAGCCCTCGAGGCTCCACTCCGAATACTCACACAAGTCCAACAATATCGTACAAACTTGCTCGAGCGATCAAATTGCTAAAATAACATCTAAAACTATGTATTTAATACCAAAATGCATGAAATCCTTAAGAACATTTAAAATTCCTATTTTTACAACCAGACGTCCAAATCACGTCAAATCTGTCCCATTTCTCACCAAATTTCACAAACATGACTTAAATCTTATATTGGACCTATACCGGGCTCCGAAACCAATATGCGGGCCCGATACCAACATGATCAAACATTATTCAATTTCTTTAAATCCTTAAAGTTTTAGTTTAATAATTTTTAACAAAAATTCATTACTCGATCTACGGACCTTGGAATTCGATTCCGGGCATATGCCCAAGTCCCATATTTTCCTACGGACCCTCTGGGACCGTCAAAACACAAGTCCGGGTCCGTTTACTAAAAATGTTGACCAAAGTCAAACTTGGCCTTTAAGCCAACCTTAAGGAACCAAGTGTTTCGATTTCAATCCAGACTCTTTCAAATCCCGAACCAACCATCCCCGCAAGTCGTAAATCAATTAAATCAAGTACGAGAAGTCTTATTTAGGGGAACAAGATTCTAGAAAGCAAAACGACCAGTCGGGTCGTTACATTCTCCACCTCTTAAACAAACATTCGTCCTCGAACGGACATAGAAAGTACCCGAGCTAGGGAAAAGATAGGGATATATGCTCCTCATGTCCTCCTCGGACTCCCAAGTCGCCTCCTGGACTGGTTGGCCCTCCACTAGAACTTTACCGCAAAAATCCTCTTGGATCTTAACTAGCAATCCTATCTATCAATAATGGCATCTGGCTCCTCCTCATAACCCAAAATCTCATCTAGCTGAATAGTACTGAAGTATAACACATGAGACAAGTCGGCATGATACCTCCAAAGCATAGACACGCGAAAAACTGGATGAACTCCTGATAAGCTTGGAGGTAAAGAAAGCTCATAAACAACCTCCCCAACTCGCCTCAACACCTCAAATAGGCCAATAAACCTTGGGCTCAACTTGCCCTTCTTCCCGAATCTCATAATACCCTTCATCGGCAAATTTTCAAGAGGACCTTCTCACCGACCATGAATGATACATCACGCGCCTTCTGATCTGCGTAACTCTTATGTCTGGACTGTACAGTGCGAAGTCTTTTCTGAATCAACTTTACCTTTTCTAAGCCATCTTTCACCAAATTTGTACCATACAACCTAGCCTCTCGGGGCTCAAACCACCCAATAGGAGAACGATATCGCTGACCGTATAAAGCCTCAAATGGGGCCATCTCGATGCTAGACTAATAACTACTATTGTAAGCAAACTTGGCCAAAGGCAAGAACTGATCCCACTATCCTCCAAAGTCAACCACACATGTTTTAAGTATGTACTCCTAAATCTGAACTGTCCGCTCCGACTGTCCGTCGGTTTGAGGATGGAATGCTATGCTGAGCTCCACACGGGTCCCCAACTCACTCTGAACAGCTCTCCAAAAATGCGAAGTGAACTGAGGGCCTCTATTTGATATGATGGAAACGGGCACATCGTGCAACCAAACAATCTCTCGGATGTAGATCTGTGCCAACCTCTCTGAAGTATAAGTAGTCACTACCAGAATGAAGTGTGCTGACTTGATCAACCTGTCGACAATGACCCAAACTGCATCAAACTTCCGCAATGTCTGTGGCAACCCAACTACGAAGTCTATAGTATGCACTCCCACTTCCACTCTGGTATATGCATCTATTGTAGTAGGCCACCTGGCCCCTGGTGCTCATACTTAACCTGCTGGCAATTCAAACACCTAGCCACATACTCAACTATGTCCTTCTTCATCCACCGCTACCAATAATGCTGCCTCAAGTCACGATACATCTTGGTAGCATCTAGATGAATAGAATACCATGAATTGTGTACCTCCTCCAAAATCCTCTCTCTCAAGCCATCAACATTAGGAATATATAGGCGACCCTGGAGTCGCAGAACACCATCCTCACCCATAGAAACCTCCTTGGGACTACCTTGTAGCACCATCTCTCTGAGAACTGCCAAATGCAGATCATCGAACTGTTAGGACTTGATCTGCCCCAACTGTCACGACCCAAACCGATGGGCCACGACGGTCACCTAGTACCTTACTCAACCAAGTACCAACATAATGTATCTTTCTTATTAGATCATCATATACACGTGACATACGGGCCTAATAGGCCAACATGATCATTTATAAACTCAAAACATAGGCCGACAAGGCCGTACAATCTTTCACATATACGATATATGTCTATAAGCCTCTAAGAGTACATAAATATCATAAAGGTCGGGACAGAGTCCCGCCATACCAAGCAATGCACGTCTAGATCATACTAACCAAACAAGTAACTCCGAAGTAAATGGAGCGCACCAACATCTTCCGCTGAGCTGATAGCCTACTTAGAGGGCTCTCGACCTGTCTATTGTGACCCGCAGGCATGAAACGCAGCATCCCCAGGCAAAAGGGACGTCAGTACGAAAAATGTACCGAGTATGTAAGGCACATAAATAAGTACATAATAGACATGGAAGAATTATAGAGTAATTGACTCAACCTGTAAATCATGAAATACTTTTAGTATCATGCTTATGCATATGAATGTCATATCGTGCATAGGTACATATCTCATAACCTCTGAGGGCATCCCATCGTATCATATCGGACACTGTGGGCAAATCATCAATGTATTCCAACTGATCAGGTGGTGGTGTATATATAATGCCATAACCTTTCCCATATCTCATATACATATATATACATACATATATATACACGTATATAATGCCGTCTGAGTCATATTTCAGCCACTGTGGGTAACATCATCATCATATACCAACTGATCAGGTGGTGGTGCGTATATAACGCCATAACCTTTCCCATATTCCATATACATATATATACATATATATATATATATATATACGCATATATAACACCATCTGGTCATGGGTCAATGCACATGAATGCAATGCATGAAAAGTACGTTAATAAAATACTTCGAAGCTTCATAAGACTATTTTGCCTTTGAGTAATATCATAAAGTAAACTCTTTTCAACTTTTGTATTTTTCTGAGACCCATGAGCAGATGATAAAATATTATGACACACAAAAATTCAAGTACATAGATATCTCTAATACTTCTATGAATAGAGTCATTCATAGAATTTGTGCATTTGCACGTTTTGTTCGTGTCGTATAGATCATGCCAAAAGAAAGAAGGGATAGCCTTAACATACCTGAACCAATTATCTTGACAATTCCTTTATCACACGTCAATTGCGACAACATGTAATCGGCAAGATCAAAGTAGGGAAAAATTCGTATGATATTCTTGAGAAGGATTGCATTATACTCCCTTAGAATTACTAAATCCCGTTGCTATTACGTAGTATAATTTCGTATGAAATTTTGTTCGACCAAGAACTCCCGGTGCTAATATAATATGGAGTCTCGTTGAATTTCAAATCTCCTCAAAATTGTGAATGTGTTTGTTGATTTCGTTCTTTCTTCACAAGATGATATACTCATAAACAAACATGGAGTGCTGGTTTGAAAGTTTCCTCTTCAGTAAGTGGACTTGTTATGTTCATAACATTAGAACTTTTGGTTTCTATTGGTTTTAGTGATTTAGGTGACAAAAAGAAAATACATTGAATTAATGGCTCATGAATGGGGACAAAGGTAAAAATAGAATTATAAGGATGACTAAACTTTCCTTCTACGTGTTTAATGGGTAAGAGTAGTGACCATGTGTCTTCCTAATTTTGAACCTAAAGCAAGAGTCATTAGACTCCCCTCTACTTGCTGGCATGTGGGTTTTACCCATCCTTATCCAATTAATTCTTTAATTAATTGGGTAATACCCCATTGCCCAATAATTAACCAATTACCCGCATAATTAAAAATTATCTCAAATTATTTAAAATACTAATCATCTTAACACACTTTATACATAATACCATTATGGTCATATGGTACCTTATATGGTACTAGTCCATAAATACCAGGTATCTTAGCTTGGGCTATATTTTATCCCAAAATGTCAAATTTTGTCGAAAATTCATTTTCTTTAATTTCCTTATCCTCTCACCTTCACGGATTTACTCCTCACTGTGAGCATGTGATTTTTGCTTCACGAAAACTACTCTCAAAGAAATCGAAAAATAAAACAAATTGCCTTGGGTACAATTTTGAGAACTTTGCGTGACATTTTGGATAATTATTTTTGTCTATGAATGTTTAGTTTATTTTAATTAATTAAAAATACAAAAAAATATATGTTGCATGCACATTTATGATTTAATTATACACTTAGGAATTAATTGAACCATGTTTTGTTTTTAAGAGAAAGAAAATCACAAAATAACGTATTGTTTGCATTTTAGCATTTCATGTCCAGGTTATGTGATTTTATTTGATTGTATGTGTTAATTGTTATTAAAAAGTTAGCAGTATTTTTGTAAATAATCTAGTCCTATAAGCTAATTTAGGATTTTTGGAATTTTTAGTTTTATTAGTGTAAGAAAAGAAAGACAAAATAAAGGAGTGTTAAGTCATATTTGGGCCAAATCAATTTAAAGTCCAAACAATTTTTCTTCCCCTTTGAAATTGAAACCCGGATACCCAGTTCATACCCCATCCCCGACCCGGTCTGTCCCATAGCCCAAAAAACCACCCCCCTTCTTCCATTTTTCATTTCCAACCCCTAAACCCTAAACCACCCGCCCCTCTCCTCTTCATCTTCTCCAAACGACCCCCCCTTCCCCCTCACCTCCATGGCTGCCTTCTTCTTCATCTTTATCCAAACGACCACCCCCCTATGGCTGCCCTCTCCTCTTCATCTACCCCAAACGACCCCTCCAGCTCCAAACGACCACGTCCATGGCTGCCCTCCGTCTTCATCTTCGTCCAAACGACCACCCCCCATGGCTGCCCTCTTCTCTTCATCAACTCCGAACAGTTCCTCCAGCTCCAAACGACCTCCAGGGGCGCCCATCTTCTTCTTCGAGAGGCTAGCTGAACTATAGTAAGAGAGACCCAAAAAGACTCCAAGCCATCAGCAGCCTGAACACGACCAAACTCGCCGGAAAAGAGACCAGCGCCCATATCCTCCTCTCATCAAGCAAACGACCACCCATCGCCGCCTCTCCGTCAACCAGCCTCCCACGCAGCAGCAAGTCCGGCAACAAACCAACAGCTTTCCACCTCTGGCCCTTCCAAAACCCAACGAAGAACAACCAGCTTCACGCCAGCTTTACTACCAATGCCCACTGCCATACGACCACCTCCCGTTAACAACCCACAGCCCAACCACCCTCCAGTCCAAAACGAGACCAACCATCCGAGGTTGTGCTCAGTCGTACGTCGAGGCAGTACATCAAGGTTCCATCCGAGTCCGTGTTTGTTAGTCAAGCGTCGAAACAGTGTTGTGAATGAAGCTGTGTTTCATCGGAAGTTCAACATTGTTCGACGTCGGATCGTTAGCATAAAGGTCAGCCATAGCTCGTTCACAGATTTTATGTTTTTTCTTTGGAGTTTCGTTTTCACTGTGCATAACGGAGCAAGAAAGTGCAGTAGTAAAGGTCATATCTCTTACCTCGAATCTATGCTATTTACGGACCTATTTGTGGTTTCGTTTTAATGTGGGTTCATTTTGATAAAATCTGCGCATGAAGTATCCTACTGCATATTCGTTGAAATTATATGTGTAGGCGTTTTTCCTACTGTTTTGAGTTCAATTAATGATTGTGTTTAGTGATTTGGATATACTTGTTTGTTCTGTTAAGTTTGTTCTGATATGAATCTGGCCTTGTTGAATTGTCCTAATGTTGTTGATTGAGAGTTAGTTTCATGTGTTTTGATTAGTCAATTGTTAAGATTTCTCACTTAAGATTGATTATAGCTGCTATAGTTTGGTTAATTGATTTAGGAGGATTGGATATAGCTGATGGGGCAGAATGGTAATTTCAATAGTTTCAGGGGCATTTTCAGGATTTTAAGTTTTAAAAATGATTAATTTGAGTGCTCTGTCTACTAAGCACTAATAATATTAAAATAAGACATTATTTAATACATAGTGGGGGACAAAACATTTGCTAGTGGGGGACAAGACATTTGCTAATGGGGAACAAGACATGCAAGAGTGGGGAACAAGGCATGCAAGTGTGGGGAACAAAACATAATGGTATGAAAAGCTTAAAAAGGATTGATTAAAATATGTTGCCCATACCTGTTTTTGGGTTATAAAGAGGGTCATTTCAAGACAGAAAGGGGGCTGGTTTTTAGAGAAAGAAAATCGTTTCTCTTTCAGTTTTTTTTAGAGTCTAGGCTGGATTTTTTAACATTAGAAGGTTCAGTAATTTGAGAGTAAAAAAAAACAGGCTGGTTTTTAATCCAAAAGGTTCAGTGTTTGGAGAGCTAAGAAACTGAAAAGTGGGTCTCTTCTTTTACTGCTGAATATCAGACCTAGTACTGTTGCCGTTTCATTGGTGTTGCTGTTTGGTATTTCTAGGATTTCAATTGGTTCTTCCTGAGTTTGCTATTGGTTATTGGCTACTGTTTTCATTGGGTGTTGCTGGAACTCTGCTGGTTCCTTCTTTTTTTTAATCTGCCACTGGGTTGTTCTGTCACTGCGTTGCTGTGTTATTACTGTTGCAGACTGCTCCTTCGTCTTCTTGTATTTCTGTTATCCAGGTACATGTTCTACATCTCTCAAATTTAAAGGAAAGGAAGTAAAGAGTTGTTGGAATGAATTTCTGAAAATAACTATTTCTTTGTGTTTAATTTGATGTATAAGCAGTAGTTCACTTGATATTTCATAGTATGTATTGGAATGATTTTGAAATACATAAACTGGACTGGTTGAATCTATTTCTACAAACATGGAATATCAATTGTAATTAATCTTAGTTGGTAATTACTAGTTATGAAATGTACTGTATTTAATTCTTTTGTTCAGTAGTCGTGAAACAGTTTCAAATAGTTTATGTCACAAAACAGGTTCAAATAGTTTATAAAAATCAGCATGTTGGTTTAATAGGTCTAATTCTGAAATCGCAAGTTCACTTGAGTAAATAACATCATTTTAAATAGCAATGTAAATAATGTTAGTAACTAATGTTCGTTCTCGAATGTTAGTGATTAATGTTAGCTTGATGTCAGTTTTAAGCATTGATGCATTTTTCAACAAATCATAAAAAGAGCTCAAAAATGGCTTTATATTCCACATAGTTAACTCCAATAATCCAATTCATATAATAAAGCTAATTTGAACTGGATCGAAATGGTAGCTGGTTTGTTAATATTTACAACGGCAGGCGGCGGATCTTAAGTTAGGTACCGGGTTCAAATTAGAAGGTGTTTCTTTTTGTTTGGACCCGGACTTGAATTTGAAGCCCGAACTTTTAATGCTAATTGATTAGGATTTTTCTTTATTCTTAGAGACCAATAAATAGAAAATCATAGTCGCTTTAGGATATCCTTGAATAAAAATGAGATGAGCCTCGCCGAATAAAAAATATAGAATTGCGGGGCCCTCAATAAATATTTGTTTTAAAATACTTAGACTTAGGGACGGTCCGTTTAGCCAATTTCACGGCCTTCCCCAAAAGATAACAACGCGCAAGTCACTTCCGGTGCGCTTTAAATAATTTACTCTCTTAAACTCGGGTGCACATTTATGTGACCCAAATCCAAATCTCAACGAAGTCGAAATGTGTCGCTAATCACGGGTACATTGATTGTGACGTGGTTCGAGATATATTTTCACGATGTTGCAATTCTCGGTAAAAAATAATAATAATAAGAGCGGTACACAGTTAAAATTTGCACATAGATTCAACATGTATTAAAATCAGATAAATAAGCCGAATATGATAGTTGAGCGACCGTGCTAGAACCACGGAACTCGGGAATGCCTAACACCTTCTCCCGGGTTAACAGAATTCCTTACTCGGATTTCTGGTTCGCGGACTGTAATACAGAGTCAATATTTTCCTTGATTCGGGATTCAACCGGTGACTTGAGACACCATAAATCTCCCAAGTGGCGACTCTGAATCTTTAAATAAAATCCCGTTTCTATTGTCCTTTAATTGGAAAAACTCCCTTTTACGTCCCCCCACGGGGTGTAGGTGAAAAGGGAGGTGCGACAGCTCTGGCGACTTTGCTGGGGACAAGGGAACCCAGAATCTCTGGTTCAGGGTTCAGAATTCGAGCTTAGGTAAATTGTTATATTTGGCTTTATCTGATTTTGTTACATGTTTGGGCCTAATGTGCTAAATGCTGCTTTTACCGCTTTGATATTATCTGAACTGTGTATAAACTATGCCGAAACCCTTCTTTTCTTACCTCCAGGGATGAGCTTGCTGGTCGAGACTCCCTATTCTGTTAGTGTCAATACCTGAAATAAGAAAGAGGCCGGACAAGTTACTAAGCCGGATGGCCTTTTGGTTCCCGGTACGTAGCCCCCTCCTCGACTCGAGTTGTCCGCTCGGGTACACAGTCTAGAACAAATACCCAGGTTATGAACCTAGAATAACTCAGCTTCATGCCACATCCGTAGTAGGAACATTTGTTTGCATCACGTGTATTTGACTTTGGAGGCTCAACAGAGGGGTTGGGTCTGTCTAGGATAGGTGTACCAAAAAATGAAAATGACCATCCTGATGCATCTTACTTGCTTCTACTTGTGCATTTATTTGCTTCGGACTTGCATGCTGACCGACTTTTTAAGGAAAGCAAAATAGCAGTATGAGGGTTAAGGAGAGTTAATCGCATGTTCTTGAAAAAAAAAAAACCAATGTCTAAATAATGTCGAAACTCTGCCGATTTTTTTGAGAAAGTATATAGTTTTATTTGCCAATGAAAAGAGTCTGTTTTTCAAAAAAGAGTTTGTTTTATCAGCCCGAACTACGCCGGTTTGATTCTCACAGGGTGCGGGATACGTAGGCAACCCTCATCGGGTCCAACCTCCCCTTTTACAAAAATAGCCAAAAAGGTCAAAATTTTAATTTTCGTCATAAATAAGTCGGGTGACGCCATTTTTTGTAAAAATAGCCGAATGTTCCCAAAGGGGACGCCGGAAGGCTGACTTTGCATAAATGGCCACTCATAGTCTTTTTTGGATTTTTTTTGACCGGTTTAACTCATCCAGCTTTAAAATCTTCGTTCCCGAAGTGCTGAAAAGCCGTGTGCAAAATCGGATCTTCCTTTTAAGCTGTGAAAATTAAAAATAGTCAATTTTTTGAGTCAAAAAATGTTATTTCTTAAATCACCTTAATAAATGTGCAAGATGAGCACGATGCAAAATGAACCTTTTTCAATAATGACTAAAATCCCTTTCAAGTTGCGGCTATGGTGGGATGATTTAGGTGGCGAAGGGCAAGATGAGGTCAAGAAATATCTAAAAGGTCTTGTCACACCTCCTTTTTCCGCACCCGAGGGGGTGCAAGGGAGTTTTTTCCAATTAAAGGACAATCGAAACGGGATTTGTTTATTTATTTCAGAGTCGCCACTTGGGAGATTTAAGGTGTCCCAAGTCACCAATTTTAATCCCGAATCGAGGAAAAGAATGACTCCATATTACAGTCTGCGTACCAGAAATCTAGATAAGGAATTCTGTTAACCCGGGAGAAGGTGTTAGGCATTCCCGAGTTCCGTGGTTCTAGCACGGTCGCTCAACTGTTATATTCGGCTTGATTATCTGATTTTATACGAATATGAACTTATGTGCAAATTTTAACTTTTAACCGCTTTATTATTATTGTTTTTACAAGAATGTGAACATCGCTTAAAACACGTCTTTGGACTGCGTCACATGAAATGCACCCACAATCCGGAACGCATTTTATTTGATGTTTTGAGATTTGGATTTGGGTCACATGAAATGCACACCCGAGTTTAAGAAAGTAGATTATTAAACACGCGCCTAAAGAGACTATCGTGTTATTATTTTGGGAAGGTCACAAAATTCGCTAAGCGGCCCTCCTGAATTCTAAATAAATTTAAAACAAGTATTTACCGAGGGCCTCGCAATTTGCATTTTTTGTCTGTCGAGGCTCGTCCCATTTATTTTTTTTTAAGAAAAAAATTAAATTTGCAACGTCATGGAAATGCATCTCAGACCACGTCACAGTCAATGTACCCGTGATTAGAGACACATTTCGATTTCGTTGAGATTTGGATTTGGGTCACATAAATGTGCACCCGAGTTTAGGGAGATAACATTATTAAAGGCGCGCCTAAAGCAACTAGCGCATTATTATTTTTGGGTAGGGCCGTGAAATTTGCTAAACGACCCATCCCGGAATCTAAGTATTTAATACATATATTTTGTGAGGGCCCCGCAATTTGTCCCTTTTATTTGGCGAGGCTCGTCTCATTTTACTTATATTTTTTATTATTATTATTTATTTTTTTTATTTTTTTTATATTTTTAAAAGGATGCCATTTTATGCCTTTAACAATACTAAACCTTATAGCCTATTTACAACTGAAATCTCATAACTCGTTACAAATTTAATAAAAGGAATCTAGCAAAATGAGTGTTTTGGAAGTAATAACAACAAGTAATGCTAGTTTTGTCCGAATGAACTAAGCAAGGGAAAAGACGAACAAATTGACGTTAAACTGTGTCATAGAACAACTAACCCTACTTAATTAAATGATATCAAATAAACAAAAATACATAACACCACAAATGAACAAAACGCATATGGTGAAAACATAAGCAGAAAATTATCATACCAATTTCTATATTGCATTTTTTGAACTTTTGACATAACATCTCCTTATTTAATGCTTGAGGTTTACTAACCTTTGAACCTCGGCAAACTCAGGACGACAAACACGACCCCGACGGAATTCAAGCCAGACCTCACTGGACGCGGAACAACGACGAAACCTCGGACAAACACCTCGACGAACCAAAGACGATCTCGATGGAAAGCTTGGACCCCAAAAATGTCAACGCCCAAGATTGTTGGTTGCTGCTGTATCTCCGACACAACAACTGGTACATGAAGCTGCATCAGAAGGGTCGTTTGGATGTGCGGAAGGGGCAGTTATGGAGGGAACTGGGCTAAGATGGTCGATGGTCTATTTGGTGGAGGACAGCGACAACGGGGGGAAACTGGTTGGACGATGCAGCAGGTCGGAGATGGGTCACGATGGGAAGGTTAAGACGCGCAACGATAGCTGCTCAGAAACGCAGCCACAACTGCTTGGCACGCAGCAACAGCTGCTCGTCGGACTAAAAATGGTGAAGCCGCTACGGTCGGGACTGTCCGGTGGTGGTTTCAGGGTGTTGATGGATGTGGTGTTTGGGCGATGGTGTTTGGACGTGGAGGTGACGGGTTGTTCGGTTGTCGTCTGGAAATGACGACGAGGGGGGCTGGTTGCTCGTGGTGAAGGTGGGAGGAGAAGTTGGTTGCGACGTTGGTTTTCTAGGTTTTGCGGGTGGTTTTACGTGAGGGTTTTGGAGTAGGGTGGTGTACGCCGGTGGTCGACGAGGGGAAGGTGATGGGTCCGACGATGACAGTGGAAAGGTCTGTTTGCTCGTCGACTGGTTAGTGACGATGGTGGAGCTGGGAGGAGGAGGGTAGTTTTGTTCCGCTAGGGTTTCTTCTTCTTCTTTTGAAGAAGAAGAAGATGATGAACAGTATCCTCTACCCAATTTTCAAAAATCCCCCCTTTTCCAAATGTTTTTCCGTGTATTTGACATGGCTTTGCCCAGGGAAATGAGCCCACGCGTGGTGGGGTTCGAGACTTGTGTCCCCCACGCGTGGTGGGGTTCCCCATGTGTCCTGGACTCGGTTTATTATGGGCTAGGTCCGAAATTAGGCCTAAAACCGGGTAGTTTGAACCCGAATATTATTTTTTTGCCCGGACCCGAGAAATAGGAACACGACGTTGCTTAACTAGTCCTATATAAGCAAAATAACTACCAAAAATAAGACTAGTATTTAAACAAAACTATATCTTTTTAAATATTTTTCAAGATTTAAAATAGCTACAAAATATTAATAAAACTATTTTTGTAATTTTCGTTTTTTAAATATTAAGATAAAATATGAAGTAATATTTTTTTGTATTTTTCAAAGTTAAAATGACTATAGAATATTAATAAAACTATTTTTTGTAATTTTCGTTTTTTTAATAAAGACAAAAATATGAAGTAATATTTTTTTTGTATTTTTCAAAATTATAATGACTGCAAACATTAATAGAACTATATATTTTTGTAATTTTCGAATTTATATAAAGTACCAAAATAAAGTATAATTTTTGTATTTTTTCCACGTTTATGAGAAATGCATAAACTAAAATTTATATATGTATTTTTTTGTGATTTTTTATTTTTGCAACGAAATAAAGTAAAAATAGTTAAAATGGCTATATTAGACCCAATTTCACATATTCACGCTAAAAATGTGAAAATTCTCGGGGAGGGTCAAAAATCACGTGCTTACAGCTGCCCCTCTTTGACTGGAAACACGAAGAGTTTTCCGACAAAGAACGACTAGACGTGTTTTTGACCCGACCATTACTTGGACGGACTACACTTAAGGAAAGGGAGGGAATGTGACCGAGCCCTGGTATCTGAGCTGCCTACATATCCTTGGTTATACAGGAATCAGGCCACGTGTAGTTCGGGAATGAGAGAGATGGTAAAGTGTACCGAGGTGAAGAGCCGATCGAGGTTCCGTTCCGTTGAGGTTCCGGTCCGCGGTCCTGTCATTACAACAAAAATGAAAACTGAAAAAGACTAACTAAGCCTATCAGCTACTAGTTACAAGGATTCCTATCTCTAAGTCTTCTGAAACTTGATCTTGAGTCTTGAATGGTGCTTCATACAGACTTTGGATTTGAACCTTGATACTTGCTAGTTGTAGGCGCTAGTTCCTGAGCAGATCACATCTGTTCTCCACTTCCGTATTTTGGGCTCTTTTCTTTTTTTTTTTCTTCTTCTTTTTTTTCTTGTTTTTTGTTTTGTTTTTGTGACCAGCTTCTGTTGATCATCCCAGACTATTGACTCGCATTCTTGAGGCGAGCTTCTACTATTTCTAACTTGGATTGAATGCTGGGGATTTCTGTTATAACCTTCTGCTTTCCAGTGGGTCACTGCTTGATCTTGAAGAATGTTCCTCTATTCTACAGGCGGACTCCTGACTTCTTCGATCTTCGACATACAACAACCTCCGTTCTACAGGCGGGTCCCTGACAACCAAAACAAACAAAACAAACAAAATTTCCTAACCCAGTTTGTACTGGGAAGATTTGTGAGTCGTTAGCAAAATTGTAACTCACTTACCCTACTGATGCAATGATGAGAGTAAACTAAAGACTAGGCTAAGATGTGCATCTCCTACGAGTAAAACCAAAACTCTTGCTAGCAAATGTGTCTGCTAAAACCTCAATGACTCAAACTAGAAAGTGCGTCTTCTATGGTTGAATCGGAATGAGCTAAACTAGGAAGTGCGTCTCCTAAGGGTGAAAACTTCAGTGACTAGAACTAGGAAGTGCGTCTCCTATGAATAAAATCTCGATTTAGGAAGTGCGTCTCCTAAAAAAACTTGAAAGACCTTGATTAGGAAGTGCGTCTCCTACGGGTAAACTTCAATAAACTAGACTAGGAAGTGTGTCTCCTATGGTCGAACTTAAAATGAATCAAACTAGGAAGTGCATCTCCTAAGGGTGAAATCTCAATTCCGGAAGTGCGTCTCCTGAAATAAAATATAATCTAAAAAGCCAAACTAGGAAGTGCGTCTCCTAAAGCAAAAGTATAACCTGAGCGAACCAGACTAGGAAGTGCGTCTCCTAATAATAAAAACTTAATTCAGGAAGTGCGTTTCCTACGCATGAAATTAAACTTAGGAAGTGCATCTCCTAGGGGTAAAATAGTCTTAGGAAGTGCGTCACCTATGGGTGAAACCTTAATGATTTTAAACTAGGAAGTGCGTCTCCTATGAATGAAAATATTTTAGGAAGTGCGTCTCCTATGGGGTAAAAGTAAACTTAGGAAGTGCGTCTCCTATGGGCAAAACTAAACTTTAAGGAAGTGCGTCTCCTATTGGGTACAATAAACTTAGGAAGTGCGTCTCCTATGGGTACAATACTTAGGAAGTGCGTCTCCTGTGGGTACAATAAACTTAGGAAGTGCGTCTCCTGTGGGTACAATAAACTTAGGAAGTGCGTCTCCTATTGGGAAAAACTGTTCTTATGAAATGCGTCTCATATTGGTAAAACTTGCTTAGGAAGTGCGTCTCCTTATGGGAGAAACTATTCTTAGGAAGTGCGTCTCCTTAGGTGAAACTATTCTTAGGAAGTGCGTCTCCTTAGGAAGTGCGTCTCCTACTGGTAAAACTTGCTTAGGACGTGCGTCTCCTATTGGTACAACTATTCTTAGGAAGTGCGTCTCCTCTGGTAAAACTATTTTTAGGAAGTGCGTCTCCTACTGGTGAAACTTATCTTAGGAAGTGCGTCTCCTATTGGTGAAACTAACTTAGGAAGTGCGTCTCCTCTTGGTGAAACTAACTCAGGATGTGCGTCTCCTCTTGGTAAATCTTATCTTAGGATGTGCGTCTCTTCTTGGTGAATCTTATCTTAGGAAGTGCGTCTCCTATTGGGAAAAACTGTTCTTAGGAAGTGCGTCTCCTACTGGGTGAAACTATTCTTAGGAAGTGCGTCTCCTATTGGTGAAACTGAACTTAGGAAGTGCATCTCCTATTGGTGAAACTGAACTTAGGAAGTGCGTCTCCTATTGGTGAAATAAACTTAGGAAGTGCGTCTCCTATTGGTGAAATTAACTTAGGAAGTGCGTCTCCTACTGGTGAAACTTAATTTAGGATGTGCGTCTCCTACTGATGAAACTATTCTTAGGATGTGCGTCTCCTACTGGTGAAATCAACTTAGGGAGTGCGTCTCCTACTGGTAAAACTTATCTTAGGAAGTGCGTCTCCTATTGGTAAAACTTATCTTAGGAAGTGCGTCTCCTATTGGTAAAACTTATCTTAGGAAGTGCGTCTCCTATTGGTAAAACTAAACTTTAGGAGGAAATACATCTCCTATGGGTAAAGACGTGGAATGTATGCCTCTGTTATCTGGGCGGGCTCCCAACTTCAATACTTGAAACTTAAAGACTGAATGTATGCCTCTGTTATCTGGGCGGGCTCCCAACTTCAACACTTAAAAGTAAAGACTGAATGTATGCCTCTATTATCTGGGCGGGCTCCCAATTTCAACACTTGAAATAAAAAGACTGAATGTATGCCTCTGTTATCTGGGCGGGCTCCCAACTTCAACACTTAAAAGTAAAGACTGAATGTATTCCTCTGTTATTATGGGCGGACTCCCAACTTCAACACTTAAAAGTAAAGACTGAATGTATTCCTCTGTTATTATGGGCGGGCTCCCAACTTCAACACTTAAAAGTAAAGACTGAATGTATTCCTCTGTTATTATGGGCGGGCTCCCAATTTCAACACTTGAAATAAAAAGACTAAATGTATGCCTTTGTTATCTGGGCGGGCTCCCAACTTCAACACTGGAAATATAAAGACTGAACCCAACATATCCTATTTGAGGGTGGATGAACCCAACATATCCTATTTGAGGGCGGATGAACCCAACATATCCTATTTAAGGGCGGATGAACCCGACATATCCTATTTGAGGGCGGATGAACCCGACATATCCTGTTTGAGGGCGGATTAACCAACATATCCTGTTTGAGGGCGGATTAACCAAAATATCCTATTTGAGGGTGGATGAACCCAAAATATCCTATTTGAGGGCGGATGAACCCAAAATATCCTATTCGAGGGCGGATGAACCCAACATATCCTATTTGAGGGCGGATGAACCCAACATATCCTGTTTGAGGGCGGATGAACCCGACATATCCTATTTGAGGGTGGATGAACCCAACATATCCTGTTTTGCGGGCGGATGAACCCAACATATCCTATTTGAGGGCGGATGAACCCAACATATCCTGTTTTGCGGGCGGATGAACCCAATATATCCTTAAGACTTGAAAATGTCTTATCTGGAAAACTTGGTGGGGATTATTTACTTACCTGTTGGGGGGTAAAATGTTATCAGCTGGGGGTACCCGACTTCTAGAAAATTTTCTAAATGGAAGGAAAATTTTCTGCCCCAGTTTGATAATATCCCTTGTGGCATGCGTTTCTGCATCAATGCCATTTCCTTTACCTGTTTCAAATCAAACAAAATTTGTTAGTTTAAAACATGGTGGTTGGTTGTGATACTCCTACTGGGATGGCTTTCCCTTTCTCCTTCCTTGCTCTGCGTTCAACAACTTGTTGGGGATGATATTATGTGCTGGGGATAATCCCTTCCTGCTGGATATCCCTCTTCTTTTGTGGTATAGCTCGGAAACTGGCATTTCCCCGACCTTTTAGTCTAGCATGAATTTTCCCAAATCATGCACACTGCTTTCCTTGCTTTGTTCATGGGCCTTGGCCTTGAGGTTTATAACTTTTGATAAAGGCAACGGTATCCCTCTTGACGCTTGTCAATCCTTCTGTCAATTCCCTTTTGCTGGGGATATCTTTTTGACACTGGCCTCGCGTTTGTTCCCTGCTGACTATACCACTTGGATGTACTAGTCAGATCTCATTTTGGAAAGCTGATGGCCTATTTTGAAGTCAATTCACACTTGTTCTGACCAAACAGACTCTATTGGGGATTTTCTATGAAAGGAAAAAAGATAAAAGGGAACAGAATAAAAGGATAAAAGGAAAAAGATGACCTTTTAACAAAAGAGACTATAAATAAAAACCTATCAAACGCAGATACCAACTCTAATGGTCATGACACGCACATGTGGCCTATCCTCCGCCGTCAATCATCTTTCAAGATCTTCAATTGGCGATTCCCCATCTGATTCTCAATCTTATTCGACTTGTAGTGCCCGAAGGGTTTTCACTATCAAGTCTCTCTCATTTTTGGGTTCTTCTCTCATCTTTCATCGCCTTATGGTGCCTGTGAAGGTTTTCACCAATAAGACTCTCTCGTTTTATATCACTTTCCAGCTTGGGGATTTGGAGTGCTGCCGATATGACTCTTTCTGTTGGGGATTAGAGTCCTTTCTGCTGTGGAACAGAGTGTTATGTTCGCCGGTAAGACTCTTCATTTGTCTGACTTGGCATCTTTTGAAGACTGATCAGAAGGTCTTTCTTTGGACCGTAATGTGGGTTTTGGATAGGCTAGAAAGAAAGGGTATAAAAGGCTCAAAAAATACATTAATTCTGGGTTATTAGTTACAACCTTCGGAATTAGATTTATTTACAACAAACACAACCTTTGCCCCAGTTTCTTGCTTGGGGATATTTTAATTGATTATTTTTCATTTTTCAAAACTATGACCAAGCCGCGAAGCGCCTACGTATCCTCTTTGAGGAATCAGGTCAAACGTAGTTCCCAATTCCTCTGTTTCATTTGACTTTTTCTTTGTTATCATTTCCCTTTCTTTTCTTTTTCTCTTTTTCTCTTTTTTTTTCGTTTTGTTGTTTTCTTTCTTTCTCTCTTTCCTTTTTTTTTCGTTGCTACTGATTCCGAACGAGGGGTATGAAAGAAAATAAATAAGGCTCAAAAGGGGTAACGAAGAATAAAGTGTTTAGGTAGCAGAACAAAATGCCTTCGTCATTCCAGTCTTTAAAAACATGCCAAGTGCAAACAACACAATTAAACAATAGATTTATAGTCTCTTCCGATGGTGCTGGACTTGATAATTATGTTAAACATTTTATTTTTCCTTGTTATTTCAAAAGCACAGTTGGGTGACACTCTCACCCTCATTATCTTGAACGGCCCTCATGCCAATTTGGCGAATCTTGCTTTTAACGGTTTTTCTTTGTGTTTCACTTGCCCCTAGTTCCACATGACTCGGGCTCTGAATAATCTCAAACCGTTCTTATTTTCTTTAAATGGTCTGATCGCCTTTACAGGGGTTTATGATTAACTTTAAAGACTATGCCCAAAGTGTATGCGCATGTCATGTCACTAGAATTTATGCTGAATAAAAATGACATAATGACTAAACAGAAAGATGACTGGGAATAATCAAAGACTGAATTTTTGCATTGGACTGAACAAATGGTTTTAAAAACAAAGCAAACCGGAATAAAATCCTAAACAACTTGGACAAAACTTAAACAAACCGCTATGACAAAACGGAAAGATAAGCGGAAAGATATTGACACAAAACAAATCCGAATTACAATCCTAATAATCCGAACAACGGAAATGACAACAAAATAGACCATCAAAGATCCTCTCCGGTTGACCCAAAATGGAGTGTCTTTCCAACTATCCAAGCACGGCATCTCCGGCTGACCCAAAATGGAGTATCTTCCAACTGCAAAGCATGACATTTTAGCCATTGAGCTCTATATCAACATTGCCAAGACCATCCCCAACTTCAGTATTATCAACATCAATCAACAAGTTCTCAAGATGATTCGCCTGCTCCCTGTCACTGTCGTCGATCACAATTGCCCCTTCCTGAATCATTCTTTCGATTTCCTTTTTCAAAGAACGACAGTCTTCAATGCTATGTCCTTGGACATTAGAGTGGTACATGCATCGTACAGCAGGATTGAACCCTTTTGCATATGGATCTGGAGTATAGCCAAGGAGCGGCTCAATCAGTCCTGAAAGCTTTAGCTTTTCAAACAAACTTGCGTAGGACTCCCCAATTGGCGTGAAATTGTTTCCTTGCCTTTGTTTTCCCCCATGCCCCTGTTTTCTAGGGTCGTTGGGTGCTTGGAAACGATGTGAAGGCAAGAATGCATTACGTGGTGTTGGCTCTCGCCAGCGGGGGTGACCTGATGGTTGACCCTGCGACCGGACCTTGTTCGAAGGATAATACTGAGGCGGATTATGTGGAGCTCGAGGGCAGGCTTGGGCATGATGGTCTGAAAAGAGTGGCTCTGATGATGGGTAGTAGGGTTGTGGAAGGTTGTATGGAGTGTGGGGCCTGGGCTGGTAGTGAGGGGAAGGACCTCTGAATTTGGACCCAGTACCTGCTTCGACTGATGCGACCTCGAGCACACCTCCCGCGCCGCTCTGAATAGCTTGGGTCGTTGCCTTGAGCGCTGAGTAATTTAGGATTTTGTCAGACCTTAGGCCCTCCTCTATCATGACCCCTATCTTTACCACTTCATTGAAGGATTTCCCAACCGTTGTCACCAAGTGACCAAAGTAAGTTGGATCAAGTGTTTGCAAGAAGTAGTCCACCATTTCTCCCTCTTTCATGGGAGGATCAACTCTGGCCGCTTGTTCTCTCCAGCGGAAACCAAACTCACGAAAACTTTCCCCAGGCTTCTTTCCAGTCCTCAGCAATGTGAGACGGTCAGGGACTATCTCGAGATTGTACTGGAAATGACCTGCGAAAGCCTGCGCCAGATCATCCCAAGTATACCACCTACTGGAATCCTGCCTGGTATACCATTCTAGTGCAGATCCGCTCAGACTCTGGCCGAAATAAGCTATTAGCAGCTCATCCTTGCCGCCTGCCCCTCTCATTTTGCTACAGAATCCCCGCAAATGTGCCATGGGATCACCGTGCCCTTCATATAAATCAAACTTAGGCATCTTGAACCCAGCCGGGAGTTGGACGTCTGGGAAAGGGCATAGATCTTTGTATGCTACGCTGACCTGGTTGCCCAAACCGTGCAGGTTCCTGAAGGACTGCTCCAGGCTTTTGAACTTTCTCAACACCTCATCCTGTTCAGGGGCTTTAACCGGCTTTTCGATCTCTGCCGGTACCTCCAAGTGTGGATTGTAAGCATGTGGTTCGAGGGCATGGAATGTAGGCTCAGGGGGATAGTATTGCGTATCGTGAGCCTGAAACAATGGCTCACTGGTCGTTCTGTGCAAGGGAGCTGGTGTGGGACCCACAAAAGTGGGAATATCGGGTGTGGGGAGAGGTTGATGGGGTGGTGGAGCCTGGGAATCATGAGGGCTTCTTTCTTGATGGTAACGGGGATTTGGGAGGCTTGTTGAAGGGCCGGAGTGAGGGTATTCCGGCATGTGCCCCAATGGCTCAGGGCTCTTTTGTGCTTTGGCTAGAGCTAGCTGCATTGCATTCATCTCTAGTCCCATCCTTTCTATCTTTCCCATCGCTTCCTTTAACAACTGGCTCATCGGCCTTTCTTCCTCGGTACTATTCTCTGAAGTAGTCATGCTTGTTGTTATCGGTCCTTTGGATCTAGTTTGGTAAGGGTGTGTTGCCAGAATTCTTTAACAACTAACTGTTTGAGATTCGGAAAACAACAAACTTGTTAGCGTTTAGAGTGTAACAGATTTGATAACAACACATTGAGGATGCAATGCCCCTAGGCAGTTAACCGTTTCTAACATGCTTTGCTTCAAACAACATGCGTCATCCCGGCTTGCTTATTTGCCCCTTTGAAGTACTTTGGGAACCCCTGTATTTTATTCTATTTTGTATTTTCTTTTTCTTTATTAATGGCGGTCGAATCTTATGTGGATTGCCTACGTATCACGTCCCCGCGTGAATCAGACCTTGCGTAGTTCAGACCAATAAGAGATAATCAATAACAAACAATTTTTCAATTTTCATATTAAAACAAACTGGGTTTCGAAGGTTTGAAGATGACCTACAAACTCGAAAATCAAATAACCCATATATCTTAATCAAGAGATTTATAAACTCAAAAACAAAAGGCTAACTCCCTTTCTCTGTTCAACAAATGCAACCAAATGGTTATTTTTGCAAATGTGGCCCCTTCCGAATTTCACATGAATTTTGAGGCCGGGGAGGATTATTTTATGACACCTTACAAACTTGTCCGTTCTTTTACGAAAATAACCTTTCGACAACTGAAAGATACTCTAAGGCTATTTCGGCAAGAACGGTTTAAGACGCGGCCGAGGCTGGCTCGGCTTATTATGACAAAAAATCCGAACGGTATTCACCTAACTGCTGACTAGTTGTTTTTTCTTCTTTTCAAACTACAAAAGAAACTGGTGTTGCAAACACGACCCTTCAGCGCCTCGGGGACGAAGATTTATAAGGCTGTGTGGGTCAACTAGACCAAAAATCCTAAACATGACCCAAAAAGTGACTGTTTATGCAAAGTCAGCCTTCCGGCGTCCCTTTCGGGAACATTCGGCTATTTATGACAAACAACATCTCCTGACTTAGTTATGACTCTTTTATTGTTTTTCAAAAATAGGAAACTCAATATTGCAAACACGGCCTGTCAACGTCTCGGGGACGAAGATTTTTAAGGCTGTGTGGGTCAATTGGACCAAATCTTAAAAAATGACCCGAAAGTGGCTGTTTATGCAAAGTCAGCCTTCCGGCGTCCCCTTCGGGAACATTCGGATATGTCTTGATAAAACAGCGTCACCCGACTTCTTTATGACAAAATTAAAATTTTGACATTTTTTATTATTATTTTTTTTTACTATTATTTATTTGTTTTTGGCTTTTTAGCAAAAGGTGGGGTTGGACCCGATGAGGGTTGCCTACGTATCTCACATCCGGTGAGAATCAAACCCGCGTAGTTCGGGTAAATAAACTATTTTGGAGAAGACCCTTTTCCATTTTCTATTTTTTATTATATTTTTTCCACAACAATCAAATAGACTATTATTTTTCATTCATTACAAACAAACAAATTAACAAAAAAACATACAAAAACATAAAACATTCATTCTTTTTCCTTTGTTTTTCTTATTCTAAAGAAAAAGAATTTTTTTTTTTTGGAATTTTTACCTTGCTTAAAAATATTTTTTTGAATTTTGGATTCTAAAGAAGAATCAAAATGTTTTCGGATTTTTTTTTTTTAATTTTGAATTTTCTTTGAATTTTTTTTTGATTATATATATATATATATTTATTTTGGAACAGATAATAAAATCACGTTAACGCCCGACTCTTTTTATTTTTATTTGGCATTTTCATAGACAACCAAAATAAGATTAAAAAAAAACATTTTTTTTTTAGAAAAAAAAACCAAACTTTTTTTTTGATTTTTATTTAATGGCACAACAAACTATTTTCTTTTTGGAAGAAAAAAAAACAAGACAGAACAATGATGATTTTTCTTCTATTTTTCCTTTGCTTTTAATATAACAAACTAATAAGACATTTTTTTTTTCTCAAAATTTCGGCAGAGTTTCGATACTACTTGGACATTGATTTTTTCTAAAAATAAGTAGTTATATCTCTACACTGTTATTTTCTCCTCTTTTTTCACGATTTTCTAATTTATGGAAAATGATGACAACATACAAAATCTTTTGAATTTTCATGCTCTTTTATATATATATATATATATATATATTTTATATATATATCTTTTTTTATATATATTTTTTTTATATTTATTGTATTTTTTCAAAAATGTGGCATGGGGGACATAGGGAATTCCAAGACTTCTTGGATTCCGCAAATGTTCCCCATGTGCTTTTCCCAAAATGTAAAGCGTGGGGGACATATGGAATACCAAGGCCTCTTGAATTCCACAAATGTTCCCCATGCTTTTGATTAAAATAAGATCATGCTGGAAAAACGTGCGGCCTTCTTATTAAACGTGATCAACATAACAATTCACCCTTGAATAAGTACAACATGTAGCACATAGGATGCCAAAAGATGGTCTATTATTTTCAGGTTGCTTGTCCTAGACGGACCCAACCCCTGTGTTGAGTCCCCTAAGTCAAATGCACATGATGCAAATAAACGTTCCTACTAGGGATCCGGCATGTGGCTTTGTTATACTAAGTTCAGAACCTGGGTGTTTGTTCTAGACCTGGCTTACCCGAGCAGACAGCTCGAGCCGAGGGGGGCAGCGTACCGGGAATACAGAAGCTTCACCGGCTTAGCAACTTATCCGAACCTCGTTCTAAATTGGGATTTGACACTATACAGAAAAGAAGTCATACGAAGTATGCCCTTCTTCATGATTTAGAAGACTCAGAAAGTATAGGGGTTTCGGCACAGTTTATATACAGTTCAAATAATATCAAAGCGGTAAAAGCAGCATTTAACACATTAGGCTCAAACATGTAAAAATCAGATAATAGATAAAGCCAAATAATAACAATTATTTTAAGCTCGAATTCTTAACCCTGAACCAGTGGTTCTGGGTCTGGTCCCCAGCAGAGTCGCCAGAGCTGTCACACCTCCTTTTTCCGCACCCGAGGGGGTGCAAGGGAGTTTTTTCCAATTAAAGGACAATCGAAACGGGATTTGTTTATTTATTTCAGAGTCGCCACTTGGGAGATTTAGGGTGTCCCAAGTCACCAATTTTGATCCCGAATCGAGGAAAAGAATGACTCCATATTACAGTCTGCGTACCAGAAATCCGGATAAGGAATTCTGTTAACCCGGGAGAAGGTGTTAGGCATTCCCGAGTTCCGTGGTTCTAGCACGGTCGCTCAACTGTTATATTTGGCTTGATTATCTGATTTTATACGAATATGAACTTATGTGCAAATTTTAACTTTTAACCGCTTTATTATTATTGTTTTTACAAGAATGTGAACATCGCTTAAAACACGTCTTTGGACTGCGTCACATGAAATGCACCCACAATCCGGAACGCATTTTATTTGATGTTTTGAGATTTGGATTTGGGTCACATGAAATGCACACCCGAGTTTAAGAAAGTAGATTATTAAACACGCGCCTAAAGAGACTATCGTGTTATTATTTTGGGAAGGTCACGAAATTCGCTAAGCGGCCCTCCTGAATTCTAAGTAAATTTAAAACAAGTATTTACTGAGGGCCCCGCAATTTGCATTTTTTGTCTGTCGAGGCTCGTCCCATCATTTATTATTTTAAAAATGAATTTGCAACGTCATGGAAATGCATCTCAGACCACGTCACAGTCAATGTACCCGTGATTAGAGACACATTTCGATTTCGTTGAGATTTGGATTTGGGTCACATAAATGTGCACCCGAGTTTAGGGAGATAACATTATTAAAGGCGCGCCTAAAGCAACTAGCGCATTATTATTTTTGGGTAGGGCCGTGAAATTTGCTAAACGACCCATCCCGGAATCTAAGTATTTAATACATATATTTTGTGAGGGCCCCGCAATTTGTCCCTTTTATTTGGCGAGGCTCGTCTCATTTTACTTATATTTTTTTTATTATTTTTTTATTATTTTTTTTTTATTTTTAAAATGATGCCATTTTTATGCCTTTAACAATACTAAACCTTATAGCCTATTTACAACTGAAATCTCATAACTCGTTACAAATTTAATAAAAGGAATCTAGCAAAATGAGTGTTTTGGAAGTAATAACAACAAGTAATGCTAGTTTTGTCCGAATGAACTAAGCAAGGGAAAAGACGAACAAATTGAACGTTAAACTGTGTCATAGAACAACTAACCCTACTTAATTAAATGATATCAAATAAACAAAAATACATAACACCACAAATGAACAAAACGCATATGGTGAAAACATAAGCAGAAAATTATCATACCAATTTCTATATTGCATTTTCTGAACTTTTGACATAACATCTCCTTATTTAATGCTTGAGGTTTACTAACCTTTGAACCTCGGCAAACTCAGGACGACAAACACGACCCCGACGGAATTCAAGCCAGACCTCACTGGACGCGGAACAACGACGAAACCTCGGACAAACACCTCGACGAACCAAAGACGATCTCGATGGAAAGCTTGGACCCCAAAAATGTCAACGCCCAAGATTGTTGGTTGCTGCTGTATCTCCGACGCAGCAACTGGTACATGAAACTGCAGCAGAAGGGTCGTTTGGATGTGCGGAAGGGGCAGTTATGGAGGGAACTGGGCTAAGATGGTCGATGGTCTGTTTGGTGGAGGACAGCGACAACGGGGGGAAGCTGGTTGGACGATGCAGCAGGTCGGAGATGGGTCACGATGGGAAGGTTAAGACGCGCAACGACAGCTGCTCAGAAACGCAGCCACAGCTGCTTGGCACGCAGCAACAACTGCTCGTCGGACTAAAAATGGTGAAGTCGCTACGGTCGGGACTGTCCGGTGGTGGTTTCAGGGTGTTGATGGATGTGGTGTTTGGGCGATGGTGTTTGGACGTGGAGGTGACGGGTTGTTTGGTTGTCGTCTGGAAATGACGACGAGGGGGGCTGGTTGCTCGTGGTGAAGGTGGGAGGAGGAGTTGGTTGCGACGTTGGTTTTCTAGGTTTTGCGGGTGGTTTTACGTGAGGGTTTTGGAGTAGGGTGGTGTACGCCGATGGTCGACGAGGGGAAGGTGATGGGTCCGACGATGACAGTGGAAGGGTCTGTTTGCTCGTCGACTGGTTAGTGACGATGGTGGAGCTGGGAGGAGGAGGGTAGTTTTGTTCCGCTAGGGTTTCTTCTTCTTCTTTTGAAGAAGAAGAAGATGATGAACAATATCCTCTACCCAATTTTCAAAAATCCCCCCCTTTTCCAAATGTTTGTCCGTGTATTTGACATGGCTTTGCCCAGGGAAATGAGCCCACGCGTGGTGGGGTTCGAGACTTGTGTCCCCCACGCGTGGTGGGGTTCCCCATGTGTCCTGGACTCGGTTTATTATGGGCTAGGTCCGAAATTAGGCCTAAAACCGGGTAGTTTGAACCCGAATATTATTCTTTTGCCCGGACCCGAGAAATAGGAACACGTTGCTTAACTAGTCCTATGTAAGCAAAATAACTACCAAAAATAAGACTAGTATTTAAACAAAACTATATCTTTTTAAATATTTTTCAAGATTTAAAATAGCTACAAAATATTAATAAAACTATTTTTGTAATTTTCGTTTTTTAAATATTAAGATAAAATATGAAGTAATATTTTTTTGTATTTTTCAAAGTTAAAATGACTATAGAATATTAATAAAACTATTTTTTTGTAATTTTTGTTTTTTTAATAAAGACAAAAATATGAAGTAATATTTTTTTTGTATTTTTCAAAATTATAATGACTGCAAACATTAATAGAACTATATATTTTTGTAATTTTCGAATTTATATAAAGTACCAAAATAAAGTACAATTTTTGTATTTTTTCCACGTTTATGAGAAATGCATAAACTAAATTTTATATATGTATTTTTTGTGATTTTTTCTTTTTGCAACGAAATAAAGTAAAAATAGTTAAAATGGCTATATTAGACCCAATTTCACATATTCACGCTAAAAATGTGAAAATTCTCGGGGAGGGTCAAAAATCACGTGCTTAAAGGTCTTACGGGTTTATTGGAAATCCAACCTCGGGGGGATATCATAAGAGCTTTGGTCACCTGCTAGGATTCGGCACACAATGTCTTCTACTTCTCCGATTTTGAACTCACCCCGACTTTGGAGGAAATAGCAGGGTACATCGGAAATGCTGAAGTTCCATTGAGGCAAAAATACCTGGTTGCTCCAAGAGCTATAACTGTGCATCGGTTTTAAGATTCGTTAAAGATACCCAGGACCGTCCATAACCCAGATTTGGCCGCAGGTTTTTGTAATCCGCGCTTCATATACGATAGATACAGTCATGTCGGAGGATTTAACAACCCGGGTAACAAGTTATGCAGCAAAAGCAACCGTTAGAAATGGGGCGAGCATAGAAGAGTGGCGTTTATGATAACCTTTTTGGGCCTTTTGGTATTTCCAAGGAAAGACGGAAACATTGATCTAAAAATAGCCGGGGTCGTCAGTACCTTGCTCACTCAAGAAAAAAGCTCTCTTGTGCCTATGATAGTGTCTGATATCTTCCGAGCTCTCACAGCCTGCAAAGCCGGAGGAAACTTTTTCGAGGGGTGTAACCTGTTGCTACAAATATGGATGACTAAGCATCTCTGTCACCGTTCCCAGCTCTTGAGTTATGGTTCCTCGAATAAAACTTGCATAGAAGAGTTCTACACAAGAATCAAGGGGGTCAGTCTACCCGAGGGAGTTACGACGTGGACATCATTCTTTCAGACCCTCACGCCAGCCAAATACAGTAGACACTGGGATGGTTGTTTGTGGATGAAATCATATATATGCCAGCCACTAGGCCCCATTTCTTTTTGATGGGACTCCGGAGTATTCAGCCGTATGCCCCGTATCGAGTCTTGAGACAGTTGGGGAGATTCCAAATAGTTTCGAGAGATGAAGATCTCAGTGGCCAAGTAGTCGAGATCGGGCCCAACGGACAATCTCCTGAAGCAGCAGTCCGACAAATTTGGAGCGAGTGTCAATACTTAACACCCAATACATGTGTACACGATCGGTCCAAGGGTGAAGTTTGGCCGGGATACCTCGCTTGGTTTAGGAAAGAAATCGAGTTTGGGAGACCGGCCAAAAGTCCCCATCTCCAGGAGTTCGTCCAGGCGTCGCAAAAACAGTGGGATTGGTTGGCTGAAGAAGAGAGTTACAGGGCATAAATAGGCAAGCTGAGGCAACAGATTAGAGATCTGGAATTTGAAAATAGTTTGCAAGTTGATACCTATCGGGGAGAAAAGAACAAATAGGCCCAAGAAAACGAGGCGCTGAAAGCCAAATCCGACAAATGAGGAGAGATGCTGACAAACAACAAAGGAGTCGGTCGGATGAGTGGTTAATAAAAGGTTTGAAAAAGGAAATCGGTGAGTGCCGGTATGATCTGAAGAAATCTGAGGGTGCCCTAGCACAACTCTAGGTACAATGGGCAAAGAGAACGAAAGAGCGCACACAGTACCTACAACAGGCAAGGAAAGATTATGAAAAGACCATTGTCAGTCTAAAAGGGAATGTGACCACCCTAGAGAGCAAGGCGACTCAACAAGCCAAGGCTTTTGAAACCGAGAGTAAACACTGTTGTAATCTGATGGCTCGATGGAAGATGAAATACAACAGTTACGGAAACAACATCTGCGTGATTCTCGGGTTTTGAAGGCTAAAGGGGATCGATAGAACGCCTCCTCCTAGAGAAAGACTGAACCAGGAACAAGATTTTGACTATTGCTCGTGATATCACCAAGAAATGTCGGGAGTGTGAAAACATGACCCGCACTACCTTCTTCTCGGCGGTGATGATATTTGTGAAGCAAATCATGCATGAATTGGAGCAGCTGGAAAGGAACCTTACCCCTAAACCCGCGGCGAGGCCGAATGATGCCCCGCGGGCACCCAAATTCAAAACCTTAATGAGTTCATAGTTTGAATCTGCATTTTCTTTCTCTTAGAGTCTGTTGTCTGTTAAAGTCTGTCTTTATTTCGCATCAGAGTCTGTCGGTAGTTATTGAGTTCGTACTTGGTTTGGTTTCGAGTCTGTTATTTTCCTTTCTAAGAAGCGTCTGGTTTGTAATAGAATGTTTGTTAATGAAAAATCGAAAATTTCCAAAAATTTCTCTTTTTGCTTTTTGCAATTATAGGGCAGAACTACGCCCGGTATGATTCATGCGGGGACATGATACGTAGGCAATACACATAAGATTCGACCACCACGAAAAAAGAAAAAGAGAAAAGGGAAAATGAATAAAAGAAAGAAAAAAAAAGAAATAAAAAGAGAGATAAAGAAAGTTTCAGAAACACTTAAACGAGGCACAAACAAAGTAAGCCGGGATGACGCATGCGGTCGAAGCAAAGACATGTTAGAAATGGTTAAACTGCCTAGGAACATTGCATCCCCCAACGTGAAATTGCAATATGTGTTAAAATCTAACGCTAACAAGTTTGTTGTTTATCCAGAGATTTCGAACCAGTTAGTTTGTTAGAACGTTCTGGCAGGTTACCATTACCGAACAAGATCCAAAGGGCCCGTACTAAAAAGCATGACTAGTTCAGACCAAAGTGTCGAGGATGAAAGGACGGAGAATCAAATGCTGAAGGAGGAAATGGATAAGATGAGACAGAAGATGAAAGAAATGTAGCTGGCCTTAGCTAGGGTGAAAAAAGTGCCTAACCCTCCCGTTATTCCCACTCTCCCACCAGGACACATGCCGGAATACCCTCCCCGACCCTTCGACAAGCTTCCCCAGTCACCAATACTATCAGGGAAGAAATGCCTATGATCCCCAAGCTTCACAACCCAATCAGAACCCTCCCCCACCAAATGTCCCTGTTTTCGTGGCACCCCCACCAGCCACACTGCAAAGATCATCCAGCGAGCCGTTGTTTCAGGCTCACGATAACTAGTATTACCCCCCTGAACCAACCTTCAAAGCACCCGAGCCTCGTACTTATAATACTCACTTCGAGCTCCCGGTAGAGACTGAAAAGCCGGCTAAGAGCCCAGAGCAAGACGAAGTGCTTTGAAAGTTTAAAAGCCTGGAGCAATCCTTCAGGAATATCCATGGGTTAGGCAACCAAGTCAGTGTGGCCTACAAAGATCTGTGCCCATTCCCCGATATTCAATTGCCGGCAGGTTTTAAGATGCCAAAGTTCGATCTATATGAGGGACATGGTGATCCCATGGCACATCTACGAGGTTTCTGTAGTAAGATGAGAGGGGCAGGTGGAAAGGATGAGCTGCTTTTAGCTTATTTTGGTCAAAGTTTGAGTGAGTCCGCACTGGAATGGTACACGAGACAGGATCCTAGCAGGTGGTATACCTGGGATGATCTAGCACAAGCATTTGCAGGTCACTTCCAATATAACCTTGAGATCGTCCCTGACCGTCTCACATTGCTAAAACTTGAGAAGAAGCACAGGGAAAGCTTTCGAGAATTTGGGTTCCGCTGGAGAGAGCAGGCAGCAAGAGTTGATCCTCCGATGAGAGAGGGGGAAATGGTGGACTACTTTCTGCAGACTCTAGAGCCAACTTACTTTGGTCACTTGGTGACGTCAGTTGGCAAATCTTTCAACGAGGTGGTGAAAATGGGCGGTATGATTGAAGAGGGACTTAAGTCCAACAAAATCCTGAGCTATTCGGCGATTAAAGCAAACACACAGGCCATCCAGAGCGACACGGGAGGAGCGCTCGGAAAGAAGAAAAGAGAAGATGTCGCAATAGTCGAGGCAGGTACTTGGTCCAAATCCAGAGGTCCCCCCCTCACTACCAACCTAAACCCTATCACTCAAATTACCCACACATTCCATATGGCCATCCACAGCCCTACTACCCACCACAAGAGCCACATTTCTCTGTCCATCACGCCCAAACCTATACCCAGCCTCCGGCTCGCCCACAATGGCGTGCGCTGGCTCCCCAAAATACATATCCCCCTCCACAAAACACATATCCACCTCCACAAAACACATATCCACCACCAAGGGCCTACAGGAATCCTTCGGGACCAGGTTTTCGTGGGAATCAGACTTTCAGGAATGAAAGGGTGCAGAGGCCGAGAACATTCACTCCGCTGGGAGAAACCTATACTACTCTGTTCCACAAATTAAGGCAGTTAGGCCTATTGAGTCCTGTGGACCCAAATTGCCAAATCCCCTTCCCAAAAATCTGGATCACTCGGTAAGCTGTGAATATTGTTCGGGGGCTTCCGGGCATGATACTGAGAAGTGTTGGAAGTTGAAGACTGCCATACAAGATCTTATTGACACAAATAGGATCGAGGTCCAGGAGCCAGAGGCACCCAACATCAATCAGAACCCTTTGCCAGCATACCATGAAGCCCACATGATCGAACTAGTGCACGAAGGAGGGAAGCTCAAGAAGCCCTCACAAACGGTAATGATGATCCGTGCCAGTCCGAAAGAAAGTCGATCAGTGGAAAAGCGGTAGTACAGTCGGAAAGGGTAGAAGGCAAGCCAGTGGTGGTTATGGGGAAGAGTTCGTCTGATATTGCCAAGAATCCAGAGCCGGTCAAAGTAACGGTGCAAGGGATATCAAGCAAGCCAGTAGCCGTGAAGGGGGCATGCATAGGACCAGTTGTTATCAGGCCAGTAATGCAGTTGCCGATAATCAGCGAGAAAGCTGTGCCGTGGAGCTACAATCAAGTAATGGTAATGCACAAGGGGAAGGAAGTTGTGGAAGAAATATGTGAGGCACAGGGGTTAACTCGTTCGGGAATGTGTTTTGCCCCCGCAGAGTTAAGAAGGGCCAATCCAGTAGCGACAAAGAATCCAGTTACCGAGGAAGAGGCGGAAGAATTTCTAAAGAAAATGAAGGCGCAAGATTATTCCATTGTGGAGCAGTTGAGGAAGACCCCGACATAGATCTCATTGTTATCATTGTTGATCCATTCAGATGAGCACCACCAGGTATTGATGAAAATTCTGAATGAAGCCCATATTCTGGATAAGATCTCTGTGAACCATCTGGAGAAAATAGCAAACAAGATTTTCGAGGTCAACAGGGTCACTTTTTCAGACTACGAGTTGCCCGTGGAAGGTACAGAACATAATAGAGCCCTTTATCTGACCGTGAAGTACGAAGACTCGGTAGTCACTCGAGTACTGATTGATAATGGGTCCAGTGCCAATATCTGTCCTTTGGCCACATTGAACAAACTGAAGGTCGATGGTGACCGGATTCACAAGAACAACATCTATGTTCGAGGGTTTGATGGTGGTGGTACAGACATAGTGGGTGACATCATACTTGAGTTAACAATCGGTCCAGTCGAGTTCACCATGGAGTTTCAAGTGTTAGTTGTAGCGGTGTCATATAATATTCTGTTGGGGCGACCCTGGATCCACGCCGCCAAAGTAGTGCCTTCTACATTGCACCAGATGGTGCAATTTGAGTGAGACAGGCAGGAGATAGTAGTACATGGGGAAGACAATGCAAGCGCCGTAAGTGATGCCATCGTGCCCTTCATAGAGACTGATGATGATAAGGGACCGTGGATTTACAAGGTTTTCGATACGGTTTTAGTGGACAAAGTTCCCGAAGGTGAAAGCATCTCACTTCCCAAAATAGCAGTTGCAACTGTCATGGTAGCCTCGGAGATGTTGAAGAACGGGTTTGTGCCAGGCAAGGGTTTAGGGGCTGATCTTCAGGGTATTGTTCAGCTGGTTTCTTTGTCCAAAAATCTGGACACCTTTGGGTTGGGATTCAAGCCTACAACGGCGGATGTGAGACGGGCCCGCAAATTGAAAAAGAAAGTTTGGGTTCTTCCCAAGCCAGTTCCACGTCTTTCCAGATCATTTGTCAGAGCAGGTATCAGAAAGCTGTCGGTCCCGAAAGTTCTCGGGCCACTGATTGGGCCAGATGGAGATTTAAATGAAGGTTTTGAAAGGCTGTTCACTGATGTCAACATGATAAAAGCTGGAGAAGGTTCCAGTAAGGCAGACATACAGTTTGTGGGGCCTAGGGCCAATATCAACAATCGGATGGCTACTCCCCTTCCTACTCGGAGGGAGTCTTGGTAGTGGGCTCTGATTTTTCTTTCTTGTTTTTGGATTATTCTAAGGTTGTAATCCAGTTTTGTTTTGTATTCGGCAAAGTGTGAAACTCTGTTATCCCGTATTTTAATAAAGTGAAAGCTTTTTCTTCTTATTTTGTTTTAACTTTGTTTTCTTCTTTTCTCTTTCTGAACAGTTCTCTTTATATTGGTTCTAATGACATGGCATGCACAACGGATCTTTAATCCAGTCTAAAAAATCAATCTGATTCCGAACTAATTATACAAGGGGTCGATTATGATAATGAATCGGAATACGATGAGGATGAAGCCTTCGAAGAGATAAACAGAGAGTTAAGCCAGTTTGAAGAGAAATCCAAGCCCAACTTAAATGACACAGAAGCCATCAATTTAGGGGATGCAGATGATATCCGGGAAACTAAAATAAGCATCCACATTGCACCAAATATCAGGGAAGAACTAATCAAAGCCCTTATTGAGTTCAAAGATGTTTTTGCATGGTCGTATGATGACATGCCGGGGTTAAGCACGGATTTAGTGGTTCACAAATTTCCCACTGACCCGGCGTGCCCTCCCGTCAAGCAGAAATTGAGGAAGTTCAAGACAGATATGAGTGTGAAGATTAAAGAAGAAGTAACCAAGCAGCTGCAAGCAAAGGTTATTCGGGTCACTCGATATCCTGATTGGTTGGCTAATGTGGTGCTAGTGCCGAAGAAAGATGGGAAGATCAGAGTGTGTGTCGATTACCGCAATTTGAACAGGGCAAGCCCCAAGGAAAACTTTGCATTACCCAACATCCATATCTTGATCGATAATTGTACCGGATGTGAGATCGGGTCTTTTGTAGATTGCTATGTTGGGTATCATCAGATTCTGATGGATGAAAAAGATGCGGAAAAGACGGCATTCATTACGCCGTGGGGGACTTATTGCTACCGTGTAATGCCTTTTGGCTTGAAGAACGCTGGGGCAACGTACATGAGAGCAATGACTACGGTGTTTCATGACATGATACACAAAGAGATTGAGGTTTACGTAGATGACGTGATCATAAAATCTAAGCGTCAGGAAAACCACGTGGCAGACCTAAGAAAGTTTTTCCAAAGACTTTGAAGGTACGACATTAAGCTCAACCCGGCCAAATGTGCATTTGGTGTTCCATCTGGAAAGCTGTTGGGATTCATCGTCAGTCGGCGAGGTATTGAGTTGGACCCGTCAAAGATCAAATCCATACAAGATTTGCCACCGCCAAAGAACAAGACAGAAGTAATGAGTCTGTTGGGAAGGTTGAATTATATCAGCAGGTTTATTGCTCAACTCACAGCAACTTGTGAACCCATTTTTCGGCTACTGAAGAAAGATGCTGCGGTAGAATGGATGATAGAATGTCAGGAGGCATTTGACCAAATCAAAGGATATTTATCAAGTCCACCTATGTTGGTTCCACCTGAGTCGGGGAGACCGTTAATTCTTTATCTAACGGTCCTGGAGAATTCATTTGGCTGCGTACTGGGGCAACACGACATTACAGGAAGGAAGGAGCAAGCTATCTATTATCTCAGCAAGAAGTTTACAGTATATAAGGTTAAGTACACTTAACTTGAGAAGACATGTTGCTCCCTAACTTGGGTGGCCCAGAAATTGAAGCATTATCTGTCATCATATACTACTTATCTCATTTCACGCTTGGATCCACTGAAGTATATTTTCCAGAAGCCTATGCCTATAGGGAGATTGGCGAAATGGCAGATATTACTCACAGAATTCGACATCATCTATGTGACAAGGATGGCTATGAAGGCCCAAGCATTAGCGGATCATTTGGCTGAGAATGCTGTTGATGAAGAGTACGAGCCGTTGAGGACGTATTTTCCTGATGAATAAGTGATGCATATAGATGAGTTGAAATTATCTGAGGAACCAGGTTGGAAGCTTTTCTTTGATGGATCCGCAAATGCTAAAGGAATTGGAATAGGTGCGGTACTTATTTATGAAACAGGACATCATTATCCTATTACGGCTCAGCTACGTTTCTATTGTACCAACAACATGGCTGAGTATGAGGCATGCATTCTAGGCTTACGGTTAGCTGCAGACATGGATGTCCAGGACGTCTTGGTCTTGGGAGACTCAGACCTCCTAGTGCATCAGATTCAGGGTGAATGGGAAACAAGGGATTTGAAGCTCATACTATATCGACAATGTTTGCATGATCTGAGCAAGCGATTTCGATCAGTGGAGTTCAGACACATCCCAAGAGTTCATAATAAGGTTGCCGATGCTTTGGCCACTTTGGCATCGATGTTGCATCACCCAGACAAAATTCATGTTGACCCATTGCATATTCAGGTTCGTGATTAGCATGCTTATTGCAACATGATAGAGGAAGAAATGGAGGGCGAACCATGGTTTTATGATGTCAAGGAATATCTCAGGATGGGGATATACCCGGAATAGGCCACCAGAGATCAAAAGAGAGCCATTCGATGATTGGCAAATGGATTCTTCCTCAGTGGAGGAGTGTTGTATAAAAGAACCCCAGATTTGGGATTACTGAGATGTATAGATGCTAGTCAAGCCACGACAGTTATGACAGAGGTACATGCTAGAGTTTATGGGCCACATATGAGCGGATATGTGTTGGCGAAGAAGATTCTTTGAGCAGGGTACTATTGGCTCACTATGGAGCGTGATTGTATCAATTGCGTACGAAAATGCCATCAGTGTCAGATACACAGAGGTTTGATTCATTCTCCACCGACAGAATTGCATACAATGTCAGCACCATGGCCATTTGTTGCTTGGGGCATGGATGTCATTGGACCTATTGAGCCGGCAGCTACCAACGGTCATAGGTTCATTCTGGTGACCATCGATTATTTCACTAAGTGGGTTGAAGCTAAAACTTTCGAGTCTGTAACCAAGAAGGCAGTGGTAGATTTTGTTCATTCCCATATCATCTGTAGATTTGGGATCCCAAAAGTGATCATCACGGACAATGGTGCTAATCTTAACAGCGGTTTGATGAAAGAGGTATGTCAACAGTTCAAGATTACACACTGTAATTCCACCCCATATCGCCCCAAGGCGAATGGAGCGGTCGAGGCGGCCAACAAGAACATAAAGAAGATACTAAGGAAGATGATAGAAGGATCCGGACAATGGCATGAGAAATTACCATTTGCATTGTTGGGTTATCGCACTACTGTTCGTACTTCAGTAGGGGCAACTCCTTATTTGTTGGTATATGGAACTGAAGCAGTAATACCGGTGAAAGTTGAAATTCCATCCCTTTGGATTGTCGCTGAAGCTGAGATTGATGATGACGAGTGGGTCAAAACCCGTTTGGAGCAGTTGAACTTGATTGATGAAAAGAGAATGGTAGCTGTGTGTCATGGCTAGTAATATCAAAAGAGGATGGCAAGAGCATACAACAAAAATGTGCGTCCCCGGAAGTTTGAAGTGGGCCAGCAAGTGCTGAAACGCATCCTCCCACATCAGACTGAGGCAAAGGGCAAGTTCGCCCCGAATTGGCAAGGGCCATTCATTGTAACCAGAGTGTTGTCCAATGGCGCTTTATGTTTAACAGATATCGAAGGGAAATGCGTCGACATGGCTATCAATTATGACGCACTTAAGAGATATTATGTATGATTTCTTTTAATTGTAATTGTTGTTTGTTTGTACTTGGCATTTATCGGAGAATGAAATGACGGAGGCAATTTGTTCTTCCATCCAAACACTTCAACCTTTGCTTCCCCTTTTGAGCCTTATTTATTCTTTCATACCCCTCTTTTGGAATCAGTAATGAAAATGAAAGAAAAAGAGAAGAGAAAAATAATGATAATAAAGACAAAAGAAAAGTCACAAGAAAAACAAAGGAATTGGGAACTACGTTTGACCTGATTCCTCAAAGAAGGATACGTAGGCGCCTCACGGCTCGGTCATAGTATAACAAAAAATAAAAATCCCCAAGCAAGAAAAACTGGGGCAGAAGTTTGTGTTTGTAATTTTGGAAAGAAAGTTTGATTTCAAGAGTTGTACTGTTTTACCCATCAAAATTATTTTGAACTCTTGATACCCCTTTTCTTTAGCCATACACGAAAACCCATATTGATGTCCAAAAAAAAAGACCTCCCGATCAGTATCCGAGAAGTGCTAAGTCATGCAAACGGAAGTCGGGGATAACACCCCGATCCCCAGCAGAGAAGAGGATCATGAACTGGAAATGAATTGATAACCGAAAAGAATCCCCAGCAGAGAGAGTCATATCGGCAGCACTCCAATCCCCAGCTGAAAAATAAAATAAAATAAAATAAGAGAGTCTTATCGGTGAAAACCTTCACATGCACCATAAGGCGACGGAAGATGATAGAAATAAAACGAGAGAGTCTTATCGGTGAAAACCTTCACAGGCACCATAAGACGACAAGAGTTGAGAGAAACGAGAGAGTTTTATTAGTGAAAACCCCTCGAAGGGCACTATGAGGCGACAAGACAAGATTGGCGGAAAGGATCCGCATTTGGCAAAGAGTTGAGTGCCTGTTTATCCCCGGCAGGAGGAGGCCGTCCGAAAGATTGATTGATACAAATAGATTGGGTTGATTAATCCAGAATGCACGACATGATCGTTGGGATCAGTTATATCATTCAGATAAGTTCTTTTCTTTCTTTTTTCCCCAATATTTGTTCAGAAAGGTTTCTTCTTTTTCTATTTTTGAAATCATCATTTTTCATTTTCTTGGTCTAAAGACTTTATCTCCCCAGCAGTTTGTTTTTGAAAAGGATTTTCAGAGCTTATTATCAGTTGCCAAGATGGTGCAAACGCACAATGTGGATAGGACGGGCCAAAAATAATGCAATGGAACGAGAAAGACGTTCGTTGCAAGACCAAATGATGGATTGATCTAGGATTCCAGGGGAAGTTGGAGAAAAAGAGAAAAACAACAGTGGAAAAATTGTGGATCAAACTCCAAGAGGATCCCCAGCAGATTTGCGAGATACAGGAACAACTTCGAAAGATTATCGACCAAGTTCCGTGATGGTCGGACAACACAGAGCGGGGAGGGAAGGAAAAAGAAAAACCATCCCCAGGAGGAATATCATCCCCAGTAAATAATGTCATCCCCAGCTAGTTTTGTAATAAAACGCAAAGCAGGGAAAGGAAAAAGGGAAAAACCATCCCCAACAGAAGTGGCACGACCACTCACCACATTTTAAACTAACAAATTTTTCTTTGATTTGAAGCAGGGAAAGGAAATATTATTGACAACTGGAAGACATGGCCACAAAGAAGATTATCAAACTAGGGCAGAAAATTTTCTCTCATTGCGAAAATTTTCTCGAAAATCGAATAGCCACTTGGGGAAGAGGGAAGATAACACAAGATTTGGAGGAAGTGAAATCCCCAGCAGTATAAGAGAGAAGGCGATACAAGTTTTAAAGAAAGCAATCTTGGAAGAAGCAAGATAACCCGAGTTTTAAGGGTAGTGGTCCGTGAATCAGTGCCATCCCCACCATTGTTAAAAGGAGGAAAGTAACTAGTCTTAAAGAAGGAAGATAATACCCCAGCAGTGTTATTCCCGGTAGGTTTCAGAGAAGTGAAAACACCAGTCGGAGGGAAGTAATTCCAGTGGAAGGAAAGCGCCAGCTTTAAAGAAAGTAGTCTTTGAAGTAGGAAAATGACATATTTTTTAAAAACACCAGTGTTATCCCCAGCAGTTTTCGGAGGAATAAAACACCAGTTTTGAGGGAAGCAGTTCTGAAAGAGGATGATTCAAGATTAGAAGGAAAAATGGTTCAGGAGGCAGGAAGGAATAACAACAATAAAACACATTGTTTAAGAAGTAGTTGAAGTCAGGAACCCGCCTGGAGAATGAAGGTGTTATATTTTTAAGTAGTAGTTGAAGTCAGGAGCCCACCTGGAGAATGGAGGTGTTACAGTTTAAGAAGTAGTTGAAGTCAGGAACCCGCCTGGAGAATGGAGGTGTTACAGTTTAAGAAGTAGTTGAAGTCAGGAGCCCGCCTGGAGAATGGAAGTGTTACATTTTAAGAAGTTGTTGAAGTCAGGAGCCCGCCTGGAGAATGGAGGTGTTATGTTTTTAAGAATCAGTTAAAGTCAGGAGCCCGCCTGGAGAATGGAGGTGTTACGTTTTAAGAAATAGTCGAAGTCAGAAGCCCGCCTGGAGAATGAAGGTGTTATAGTTTAAGAAGTAGTTGAAGTCAGGAGCCCGCCTGGAGAATGGAGGCATTATCTTTTAAATTATAGTTGAAGTTAGGAGCCCGCCTGGAGAATGGAGGTGTTATGTTTTAAGAAGTAGTTGAAGTCAGGAGCCCGCCTGGAGAATGGAGGCATTATCTTTTAAATTATAGTTGAAGTCAGGAGCCCGCCTGGAGAATGGAAGTTGTTATATTTTTAAGTCGTTGACGAAGTCAGGAGCCCGCCTGGAGAATGGAGGTGTTATATTTTTAAGAAGTTGTTGAAGTCAGGAGCCCGCCCGAAGAGAGAAGGGTTACAACAAAGATCCCTAGCATAAATTAAAGTTCAGAAGTCGGGAGGAGGGCAACACTAGTCAGAAGAAGGCGGTTCAAGCTTCGAAGGAAAAATAATTCGAAGCTCACAAGAAGGAAATAAGCAGTTCAAATTCGGCAATCAAGAGAAGACTACGAGTCAAGACAGAAAGAAAGAAACATCAGAGGAAACACCAGTCACTGAGACATCAAAGCAACAAGAGACACAAGAGCACGACTGAAGATCTAGATAAGATTTTGTAATTCATAGACTATAGTTTAGTCTAGCTTCTTGTTTTCTTTCAGCATGGTGTAATAAGGAGGTCGGAAAGCAGTAATAACAACATGCAACAGCAGTGACATTGCAGTCCCATGGTAGGCCCAGCTACCAAAACTTCCCGAACTACATTGACCTGATTCCCTTTTAGCCAGGGATATGTAGGAAACCTCTGAAGCAAAGGTTCGGTTAAATCTTTTCAAAAAAAAAAAATGCTTCACACGGAGTATTCCAACAGGAAAAAATCACTCGTATCCGCTCACTTTATCTTTGCACGAAAACTCTTTGTGTTTTCGGACAAAGAGGGGCAGCTGTGAGCACGTGATTTTTGCTTCATGAAAACTACTCCCAAAGAAATCGAAAAATAAAACAAATTGCCTTGGGTACAATTTTGAGAACTTTGCGTGACATTTTGGATAATTATTTTTGTCTATGAATGTTTAGTTTATTTTAATTAATTAAAAATACAAAAAAATATATGTTGCATGCACATTTAAGATTTAATTGTGCACTTAGGAATTAATTGAACCATGTTTTGTTTTTAAGAGAAAGAAAATCACAAAATAACGTATTTTTTGCATTTTTAGCATTTCATGTCCAGGTTATGTGATTTTATTTGATTGTGTGTGTTAATTGTTATTAAAAAGTTAGCAGTATTTTTGTAAATAATCTAGTCCTATAAGCTAATTTAGGATTTTTAGAATTTTTAGTTTTATTAGTTTAAGAAAAGAAAGACAAAATAAAGGAGTGTTAAGTCATATTTGGGCCAAATCAATTTAAAGTCCAAACAATTTTTCTTCCCCTTTGAAATTGAAACCCCGATACCCAGCCCATACCCCATCCCCGACCCGGTCTGCCCCATAGCCCAAACAACCACCCCCCCTTTCTTCCATTTTTCATTTCCAACCCCTAAACCCTAAACCACCCGCCCCTCTCCTCTTCATCTTCTCCAAACGACCCCCCTTCCCCCTCACCTCCATGGCTGCATTCTTCTTCATCTTCGTCCAAACGACCACCCCTCATGGCTGCCCTCTCCTCTTCATCTACCCCAAACGACCCCTCCAGCCCCAAACGACCACGTCCATGGCTGCCCTCCGTCTTCATCTTCGTCCAAACGACCACCCCCCATGGCTGCCCTCTTCTCTTCATCAGCTTCGAATAGTTCCTCCAGCTCCAAATGACCTCCAGGGGTGCCCATCTTCTTCTTCGAGAGGCTAGTTGAACTATAGTAAGAGAGACCCAAAAAGACTCCAAGCCATCAGCAGCCTGAACACGATTAAACTTACCGGAAAAGGGACCAACGCCCATATCCTCCTCTCATCAAGCAAACAACCACCCATCGCCGTCTCTCCGTCAACCAGCCTCCCGCGCAGCAGCAAGTCCGGTGACAAACCAACAGCTTTCCACCTCTGGCCCTTTCAAAACCCAACAAAGAACAACCAGCTTCACGCCAGCTTTACTACCAACGCCCACTGCCACACGACCACCTCCCGTCAACAACCCACAGCCCAACCACCCTCCAGTCCAAAACGAGACCAACCATCCGAGGTCGTGCTCAGTCGTACGTCGAGGCAGTACGTCAAGGTTCCGTCCGAGTCCGTGTTTGTTAGTCAAGCGTCAAAACAGTGTTGTGAATGAAGCTGTGTTTCATTGGAAGTTCAACATTGTTCGACGTCGGATCGTTAGCATAAAGGTCAGCCATAGCTCGTTCATAGATTTTTTGTTTTTTCTTTGGAGTTTCGTTTTTACTGTGCATAATGGAGCAAGAAAGTGCAGTAGTAAACGTCATATCTCTTACCTCGAATCTATGCTATTCACGGACCTATTTGTGGTTTCGTTTTAATGTGGGTTCATTTTGATAAAATCTGCGCATGAAGTATCTTACTGCATATTCGTTGAAATTATATGTGTAGGCGTTTTTCCTACTGTTTTGAGTTCAATTGATGATTGTGTTTAGTGATTTGGATATACTTGTTTGTTATGTTAAGTTTGTTCTGATATGAATCTGGCCTTGTTGAATTGTCCTAATGTTGTTGATTGGGAGTTAGTTTCATGTGTTTTGATTAGTCAATTGTTAGGATTTCTCACTTAAGATTGGTTATAGCTGCTATAGTTTGGTTAATTGATTTAGGAAGATTGGATATAGCTGATGGGGTAGAATGGTAATTTCAATAGTTTTAGGGGCATTTTCGGGATTTTAAGTTTTAAAAATGATTAATTTGAGTGCTCTGTCCACTAAGCACAATAATATTAAAATAAGACATTATTTAATACATAGTGGGGGACAAAACATTTGCTAGTGGGGGACAAGACATTTGCTAGTGGGGAACAAGGCATGCAAGAGTGGGGAACAAGGCATGCAAGAGTGGGGAACATGACACGCAAGTGTGGGGAACAAAATATAATGGTATGAAAAGCTTAAAAAGGATTGATTAAAGTATGTTGCCCATACCTGTTTTTGGGTTATAAAGAGGGTCATTTCAAGACAAAAAGGGGGCTGATTTTTAGAGAAAGAAAATCGTTTCTCTTTCAGTTTTTTTTAGAGTCTAGGCTGGATTTTTTAACATTGGAAGGTTCAGTAATTTGAGAGTAAAAAAAAAAACAGGCTGGTTTTTAATCCAAAAGGTTCAGTGTTTGGAGAGCTAAGAAACTGAAAAGTGGGTCTCTTCTTTTACTGCTGAATATCAGACCTAGTACTGTTGTCGTTTCATTGGTGTTGCTGTTTGGTATTTCTAGGTTTCAATTGGTTCTTCCTGAGTTTGCTATTGGTTATTGGCTACTGTTTTCATTGGGTGTTGCTGGAACTCTGTTGGTTCCTTCTTTTTTTTAATCTGCCACTGGGTTGTTCTGTCACTGCGTTGTTGTGTTATTACTGTTGCTGACTGCTCTTTCGTCTTCTTGTATTTCCGTTATCCAGGTACATGTTCTACAGCTCTCAAATTTAAAAGAAAGGAAGTAAAGAGTTGTTGGAATGGATTTCTGAAAATAACTATTTCTTTGTGTTTAATTTGATGTATAAGCAGTAGTTCACTTGTTATTTCATAGTATGTATTGGAATGATTTTGAAATGCATAAACTGGACTGGTTGAATCTATTTCTACAAATATGGAATATCAATTGTAATTAATCTTAGTTGGTAATTACTAGTTATGAAATGTATTGTATTTAATTCTTTTGTTCAGTAGTCGTGAAACAGTTTTAAATAGTTTATGTCGCAAAACAGGTTCAAATAGTTTATAAAAATCAGAATGTTAGTTTAATAGGTCTAATTCTGAAATCGCGAGTTCACTTGAGTAAATAACATCATTTTAAATAGCAATGTAAATAATGTTAGTAACAAATGTTCGTTCTCGAATGTTAATGATTAATGTTAGCTTGATGTCAGTTTTAAGCATTGATGCATTTTTCAACAAATCGTAAAAAGAGCTCAAAAATGGCTTTATATTCCACATAGTTAACTCCAATAATCCAATTCATATAATTAAGCTAAATTTGAACTGGATCGAAATGGTAGCTGGTTTGTTAATATTTACAATGGCAGGCGGCGGATCTTAAGTTAGGTAGCGGGTTCAAACTAGAAGGTGTTTCCTTTTGTTTGGACCCGGACTTGAATTTAAAGCCCGAACTTTTAATGCTAATTGATTAGGATTTTTCTTTATTCTTAGAGACCAATAAATAGAAAATCATAGTCGCTTTAGGATATCCTTGAATAAAAATGAGATGAGCCTCGCCGAATAAAAAATACAGAATTGCGGGCCCCTCAATAAATATTTGTTTTAAAATACTTAGACTTAGGGACAGGCCGTTTAGCCAATTTCACGGCCTTCCCCAAAAGATAACAACGCGCAAGTCACTTCCGGTGCGCTTTAAATAATTTACTCTCTTAAACTCGGGTGCACATTTATGTGAATCAAATCCAAATCTCAACGAAGTCGAAATGTGTCGCTAATCACGGGTACATTGATTGTGACGTGGTTCGAGATATATTTTCACGATGTTGCAATTCTCGGTAAAAAATAATAATAATAAGAGCGGTACACAGTTAAAATTTGCACATAGATTCAACATGTATTAAAATCAGATAAATAAGCCGAATATGATAGTTGAGCGACCGTGCTAGAACCACGGAACTCGGGAATGCCTAACACCTTCTCCCGGGTTAACAGAATTCCTTACTCGGATTTCTGGTTCGCGGACTGTAATACAGAGTCAATATTTTCCTTGATTCGGGATTCAACTGGTGACTTGGGACATCATAAATCTCCCTAGTGGCGACTCTGAATCTTTAAATAAAATCCCGTTTCGATTGTCCTTTAATTGGAAAAACTCCCTTTACGCCCCCCCTGCGGGGTGTAGGTGAAAAAGGAGGTGCGACATTCACTTGTTTAAAATAGCATAATGCTTATAATCTCCAAATAATCTTGTCCTTAAACTGAGGTCAATTATCTTACGACAATTTCTTGTATATTACTACAGGGCGTAATATCAACATAATACTGCGGGGCGTAACACCAACAATGAAGACTGAGCAACAACACACGCAAGGACTCGGCTGAGCTCTGAAATGTCCAACCTCACAAGTCTGTTAGCCAAGGACTGAATGTCCAAAGCTAATGGCCTCTCCTCCGCTAAAATGAATTCCAAGCTACCCATACTCTCTGCCTTCCTACTCAAGGCATCCGTGACCACATTTGCCTTGCCCGGGTGATAAAAAATGGTGATGTAATAATCCTTTAGTAACTCAAGACATCTACGCTGCCTCAAATTGAGATCCCTCTATTTGAAAAAATACTGCAAACTGCGATGATTAGTATAGACCTCACACGACACCCCATACAGATAATGCCTCCATATCTTAAGAGCATGAACAAATACTACTAACTCTAGGTCGTGCACAAGGTAATTCTTCTCATGAATCTTTAGCTGACGTGAATCATATGCAATAACTCTCCCCTCCTGCATCAATACACACCCCAAGCCAACACGTGAAACGTCGCAATATACCACATACATCCCCGAACCGGAAGGAAACAATAGAACCGATGTTGTAGTCAAAGTTGTCTTGAGCTTTTAAAAGCTCGCCTCACAATCATCGGACCAATGGAAAGCAGCACCCTTCTGGTAATGTAATAGATGAAAAGCCATGCACGAATCGATGGTAATAACCTGTTAACCCCAGGAAACTCCTGATCTTGGTCACTGAAGTAGGATGTGGCCAACTCTGAACTGCCTCAATCTTCTTGGGATCCACCTTAATACCCTCTCATGACACAATATGCCCCAAGGATGCCCCGACTCTAGCTAAAATTCACACTTGGAGAACTTAGAATATAGCTTCTGCTCTCGCAAGGTCTGACGTACTACTCTCAAATGCTGCTCGTGCTCCCCCAGGCTACTTGAGTATATCAAGATGTCGTCAATAAAGACGATGACAAAGGAATCAATATAAGGCCTGAACACCCTGTTCATCAAGTACATAAATGCCGCTGGGGCGTTAGTCAACCCAAAGGACATCACCAGAAACTCGTAATGACCATATCTAGTATAGAAAGCAGTCTACAGAACATTTGAGTCCCGAATCTTCAACTGATGGTACCCTGATCTCAAGTCGATCTTAGAGAACACCCTAGCTCCTTGCAACTGGTCAAACAAATTATCAATGCACAACAACGGTTACTTGTTCTTGATGGTAGCCTTGTTCAACTAGCGGTAATCAATGCACATCCGCATGGTCCCATCCTTCTTTTTTTTTTACAAAAAACACTGGTGCACCCCAAAGTGACATACTTGGTCTAGAAAACCCCTTTGCTAACAACTCCTCAAACTGCTTCTTAAACTCATTCAACTCTTTCGGAGACATACGGTATGGTGGAATAGATATAGGCTGGTTACCTGGAGCCAAATCAATGTAGAAATCAATATCACGATCTGATGGAATGCTAGGAAGGTCAAAAGGAAACACATCGGCGAACTCCCGGACTACTAGTACTAAATCAATCGCTAAAAACTCTGCGGTAGTGTCCCGAACATAGACTAGATAAGCTAAACAACCCTTCCCGACCATCTGTCGTGCCTTCAGGAAAGAGATAACCCAACTAGATGAACTAACAAAGGAACCCTTCCACTCCAACCTCGGCAACTCTGGCATCGCTAAAGTAATAGTCTTGGCATAGCAGTCAATAATGGCGTGATATGGAGATAACCAATCCATGCCCAAGATTACCTCAAAGTCGATCATTTCAAGTAATAGAAGATCTATTGTAGTCTTGTAACCACAAAAGGTAATCACACAAGACTGGTAGATCCGATCTACAACCACAAAATCGCCCATAGGAGTGGATACATAAATAAGAGTACCCAAAGACTCATAATGAATATCCAGGAAGTGAGCAAACAGAGATGACACATATGAATATGTAGACCCTGGATCAAACAATACCGAAGCATCCCTACCGCAGACAGAAATAGTACTTGTGATCACGACATCTAAGGCTACTACATCTGGTTTGGCCGGAAAAGAATAGAATCTGGCTGGAGCGTCGACTGGCTAGCCTCCGCCGGGCTGATCAATAGCTGACTGACCTCCCCCTATCTGGCCTCCATATCTAGGATGGCCCTTGCTAGCTTGTCCTCCACATCTAGGTATCCGGACAACTAGTGTTGTAATCATAGGATGATAACCCTATTGCACTGCCTTGCCCCGAAGTTTAGGACAAAATCTCTTCATGTGACCTGGATCCCCACACCCATAATAACCCCGCGGTGCCATGGACTGCTGTCCTGAAGCCTACTGGCCTGAACACCCACTAGAAGAACCTTGAATGGCTAGTGGGCTGTATGAACTCTCTGTCATAGCACTGAAGTAAGCACAGGAAGAACCCGGATGACCAGAATACCCACTGGAGAAACTCTGAATAGCTGGTAGGTGGTAAGAACTCTCTGGCATCGCACTAAAATAAGGCCTCACTGGAGCACCTAGAGGAGGTGGTGGTGCTGAATGTGGGGGCCTGCTGGGCTGACCCCTCCCAAAGTGACATCTGCCCCTAGCTGGGGCACCTCTAAACTCTCCAAAGAATCGGGTCCTCTTATCCTGCTGCAACTGCTCTCTACCCTTCTTCCGGTAACCCTCAATCCTCCAAGAAATCTCCACCACTAGCTGATACTCAGTCCCCATCTCAACCTCTCGGGCCATGCTTGCTCAAATACCGGGGTGTAAACCCGCAACAAATATCTACACTCTCTGCGTCCGTAGGGAGTATTATGAGTGAATGGTGAGACAACTCAGGGAATCTCGCCTCATAGTCGGTCATGGGCATCTGACCCTATTCGAGCTACTCGAACTGGCACCGTAACTCTTCCCTCTAAAAGGGTGGGATATACTTGTCCAGGAAAAGCTGTGTGAACTGACCCCAAGTGATGGGATGAGAACCCGCTGGCCTGCCAAGAACATAAGACTGTTACCATCTACAGGCCCTGCCCTCCAGCTGGAATGTAGTGAAGTCAACCCCATGAGACTCCAATATCCTCATGTTGTGTAGTCTGTCCTTGTACCTATCATTGAAATCCTGAGCATCCTCATGATGCTCACCTCCGAAGATGGGAGGATGTAACCTAGTCCATCTGTCCAGTAACTTCTACGAATTGTCATCCACAGCCGGTCTGGGCTCGAGTACCACTGTAGTAACTAGCTGAGCCCCATTTGCTGGTAGTGCACCCGGAGTTTGATACACTACCACTGCATGACCAGGAGGCTGGGTGGTAGGGGTCTGTGCTCCCCCACCCGCCTGAGATGTGGCTGGGTCTGCTGGAAATAAACCAACATGTGTCATGATGTCCATGAGCTGTAACATACGACCCATGACCTCCTGGAAACCTGATGCTATAATGAAGTCCGTTGGGGTGGGCTTAGCTATGGGCACCTCGCCCTGCTCCTCTATTATAGGATCCCCCGCAGGATCCGCCGGTGGTGTAACTAGGGTAGATCTGGGACGCCCTCGTCCCCTACCTCGGGCCGGTGCCCTCCCCCGACCCCTGCCTCGACCTCTAGCAATGAGGGGAGCAACTCCTCCCAGGTCTGGAACATCTGTCGTGTGCGTCCTCACCATATGTGAGAGAATAGGAGAACAGAATTTAGTATACCATCAACTATACGATAGGAGATGAATAAAGATTAGTTTTCCTAACACCCTATAGCCTCTCGAAGTTAGATACAGACGTCTCCGTATCGATCCGCAAGACTCTACTAGGTTTTCCCATGACTTGTGAGACCTACGTGAACTTAGTCCTCTGATACCATGTTGTCACGACCCAATTTCCAATCTAGGTCGCGATGGCGCCCAACACCGAAGTTAGGCAAGCCAAACATTACCAACTAGTGGGTTCCATTTATGTTACCAAAATATTTCCGACATTTACTTATATTAATTCTAAAACATTAAGTGATAATAAATAGTTTAGGCAAATTTAAAGTTGAAGTGACCAAATGATATCATAATTAAGTGATTACATCCCAAAAGAATAGTCTACTAATATGTGTGTCAAGACCTGGTGTCACAAGTATATGGGCATCTAGTAGAATACACAAAAGAATACATCTATCCTACTGCCTGAAATAGAATAGACAGTCAAAAACAAAGGAGAAACTCCATCATGCTGCTGAACGGCATAGGAAGGGAGCAACTCACCGTGGAATCTCGACTAACTATCAAGAATGCACACCAGACGGATAGCCAGATGCACCTACCTCAGGTCCTGTACAATTAAGTACAGAAGCATAGTATGAGTACATAAACAATATGTACCCAGTAAGTATCTAGTCTAACCTCGAAGAAGTAGTGACGAGGGGAAGACTTGACACTTACTAGGGTCAATAATATGATAATGTAAGGTTCAATATTTCAATTCACAATTTACATGGATGGAAACAAGTTCAAATAAGAAATAATACTGAAAACCTTCTCATCAATTAATAAATCTAGGTATGTCCTTCTTTTAAAATAAGTGATCTTTCAAACAATAAATCATACAGATTATATGGGGTTCCGGTTCTATTATCACAAAATTTCCATCGAGGACGTTCGGATTGATCCAACATAAAAGTAAATTATGCACTGTCGTGGGTCGAACGACCCGAACCATATAATTACAATTACCAACCTGTCGAGACGAACAACCCGCTCCCATGAGATTAGTGGAAATAATAACCCCGTTCGCGGAATTTATTTGCGACGCGGTTAAGTATAAATACAACTTGAATGTTTCTTTAATTCTTTTCAAAATAGCTATTTATATTGAAATCCTTGGAATCATAACATCCTCAATGAGGTTTCAATCAATGCCATTCAACAATTTATAATCAAATTAACAATACCTATAAAGCATGGTGTAAGCCTAGAACTACCCGGACATAACAGGAATAGTAGCCACGTACGGACTCTTGTCACACCGTGCGTACGTATCCCCCCACAATCAAATTACATATTAATTAAGTTTACCTATGCGGAGATTTCCCTCTTACAAGGTTAGAAAAGAGAGTTACCTCACTTCACGGTCTACTTTCCGGTCCAAGCTTAAGCCCAACCCTCAATTTGGAGCCAAACAATCCAAAACTGTTCAAATAGCGTAGAAACTAATCAATATTGGCTTAAAAGTTCATAGCCCGCCCATTAGAGTGATTCCCCAATCCAAATAACAAGATTCCTAAAATTCATCCCCGGGCCCACATGCCCGGATTCCAGAAATATTTTAGAGAAGTTGTTACCCATAACCTAAGGATCAATAATATATGATTTTTACGTCATTCCATAACAAATTTCGTGGTAAAATCTTGTTTTTATTAAAACCATAGGTTTTACTCAAATCCCATGATTTTCACTAATTTTTGTGTGTTAATCTACCCAAAACCCAAGTATTAAACTTACATTAAGTAGAAATAACTTATCTCATAATGCTAGGTTGAAATCCCCTCTTTGAAAGCTCCCAAATCGCCTAAGTGTAGAAGAGAAATGAAATAAATGGCCTAAATCCTATTTTAAAAGATGAGTCCAGATCTCTAATGTCACATTTGAGACATCAGGTTCGCAAATGCGAAGCGGCAATTGCGGCAAAATGATTGCAAATGCGAACTGGGCCTCCCTCGGCCTTGATTGCAAATGCGACATAAGCGTCGCAAATATAGACCCTGCTAGGTTCATAAATGCGACCACTGCCCTAGCCAGGCTTTATCTCAAATGCGGTGCTTTCCTCTCAAATGTGGGGTTCGCAAATGCGAACATTTCCTCGTATTTGCGATACCTACAACTTTGCCCAGAAACACCAGAAAACTAGGGTATTTTTCACCCCCAATCCGCGTCTGAAACTCACCCGAGCCCTCGGAGCTCCACTCCGAATACTCACACATGTCCAACAACATCGTAAAAACTTGCTTGAGCGATCAAATCGCCGAAATAACATCTAAAACTACGGATTTTAATACCAAAATGCATGAAAACCTTAAGAACATTTAAAATTCCTATTTTTACAACCGGACGTCCGAATCACGTCAAATTAGTCCCATTTCTCACCAAATTTCACAGACATGACTTAAATGTTATATTGGACCTGTACTAGGCTCCAAAACAAACATACGGGCCCGATACCAACATGATCAAACATTATTCAATTTCTTTAAATCCTTAGATTTTTAGTTTAACAATTTTTAACAAAAATTCATTAATCGAGCTAGGGACCTCAGAATTTGATTCCGAGCATACGGTCAAGTCCCATATTTTCCTACAGACCCTCCGGGACAATCAAAATACAAGTCCGGGTCCATTTACTAAAAATATTAACCAAAGTCAAACTTGGCTTTTTAAGCCAACCTTAAGGAACCAAGTGTTCCGATTTCAATCCAGACTCTTCCAAATCGCAAACCAACCATTCACAAAAGTCATAAATTAGTTAAAGCAAGTACGAGAAGTATTAATTAGGGGAATGAGGTTCTAGAAACGACCCCGACTCTTAGTTGGGTATTACTATTGCATCGACCATTTTACAACCTCGAATAGAGGTATGACCTAGACGAGATCACGTACCTTCATCCTCTCGGACTAAAGCTTCACTTACCGCAAGTTCTGAAACCGCGAGGTAGACTAGCAATGTTTCACCTTCTTTTAGTTTCGAGAGCAATGAAGGGCTTGACAAGTACTTCTTCAAGTCCTTCAAGGCTTGTTGACATTCCAGTGTCCATTCGAAATTATTCTTTATTTTGAGCATGTAACGACCCGACCAGTCGTTTTGAGCATTAGCACTCCGCTCGGTAGTTTGAAGGCATGAGTAGCTTCGTATGATGTAGTATGACTTGTGTGTATTATCGGTTTCAGTTTTTGGGTGATTCAGAATACTCAACTAGGAAGTTTTAAGTTGGAAAAGTAGACCAAGTTTGACTTTTGATTATTTGACCTCAGATCGAAGTTTTCATGGTTTTGTTAAGTCTGGATAGTGATTTTGGAATTGGGCGTATACCTGGATTTGCATTTGAATATTCTAGAAGGTTTTGGCACTCATTGGCAAAAAATGGAAATTTGAAGGTTAAGAATGTTATAAGTTTGACCGAGAGTTGACTTTAATGTTATCGGTTTCAAATTATTGTTTTGGGAGTTGGAATAGGTTCGATATGTCATTTGGAACTTGTGTGCAAAATTTGGGTTAATTCCGGATTGATTAGGTTTGAATCAGATGCTTGATTCGAAGTTTGAAGTTTATGAACTTAAGAGATTGATCTTGATTGACAATTCATGGTTTTGATGTTGTTATATGTGATTTGAGGCCTCGAATAGGTTCGTGTTTATGTTTTGGGACTTGTTAGTATGTTCAGACGGGGTTCGGGGTGCTTTTTGACCATTTCTAGGCCATTTTTAGTTGCTGATTTTTTGCTACAGGGGTGTACATCGCGATCACGTGGATTTGCTCGCGTTAGTGAAGAGAAAAATACAAAAAATGGAGATGTGAATCGTGATTGTGGAAGCTTTCTCGCGATCGCATAGAAGAAAATCGCTATTGCACTGACCTGACTTTGGAAGCTTATATCTTGCAATAATGCAATATATAAGAAATTTGGAGAGGATCCAAAAATGAAAGTTGTAGCCCTTTGTTTCTAGTTTTCATAAAATCAAATCATTTTCATTTTGAGTTTTGTACAAAAAGTTATGTCCAATATACTATAGGCTATCTAAGAAGAAATGGGAAGGGTAAAATGGAAATTTGTTCTTCGTGATCGCGGAGAAATAGCCGCGATCGCATAGGGTAAAAATTATCCTGCAAAATTTTGTAATCGCGATCGCGAGGTTTGTGACCTCGATCACGAAGGGTACCCCTGGAATAGTGTATATAGTAATCTATTTCGAAGGTTTCAAACATTTTTGCATATTTTGAGCTATGGAACTCGGATTGAGATGATTGTTAAAGCAATTTTCATCATATGGATTGGGGTAAGTGTTCTCTACTCGTTTTTAGTTATATTTTATGAATCTATCTTTGTTTTTGTCATTTGGTTGATGATTTCAAAAGAGAAATTGGGGGTTTTTTCTCTAAAGTTTCATAGAGTGAATTCTAGGATTTTGAAAGTCGATTAGAAGTCGAATTTGAGTGAAACTAGTATGGTTCGACTCGTAATTGAATGAGTTGTCCGATTTTGTATGTTTTGTCGGGTTTCAATATGCGGGCACAGGTTGGACCTTTGGGACGTGTTTTGGTCTTTGATTAAAGATTTGGCCTTTATCGATTGGTTTTTTTCCTTTGGCATTGTTTGATGTATTTGAGTTGCTTTTGGCTAGTGTTGAGCTGTTCAGAGGTCGGTACGTGCGAGATGACATTTTTTGAGCATCGCTTGGCTTGCTCAGCATTGGATTTAGCTTGTTCAAGGTAAGTAACACTTTTAAACTTGGTGCTGAGGGTATGAAACCTTGAATTACATATTATGTGGTTGTTGTTAAGGTGACGCGCATGCTAGGTGACAGGCGTGTGGGCGTGCACCATGTGAATTGTGACTCCGTTATTATTGTGGTACTGTGTAGTTACCTGATCTTATCTGTAACCATGAAATCTTGATTAAGCTGTGATCCATGTTAAAAACCATGTCTAGGATACATGCTTATTCTGTTGGGACCCACTGAGGTCATTTCTGTTGTTGAGTTATTTGCTTACATTACAATTTCATACTTAGTCAAGTTCATTCATTTCATATCATATCTCAGTCTCTGTTGCTATTTATTCACACATCATATCATTATTTTTGGTCTAGTTTCATAGCATTGTGAGCCCGAGAGACTGGAGAGATTGATGACTGAGTGAGGTAGGGGGTCTGAGTGTGAGTGATATTTTGGGATCGGGCTGCACGCCATAGCATGTTACATTTATTTAACGATTTATACTTGGATCTGGATTATTATGGCACTTGGGCTGAAGGAGCCCCTCCTGAGTCTGCACACACCCCCAGTGAGCGTGGTTGATTTATTTTGAGGGATGAATCTTTCTTGGACATAGATCTTGCCCGAAACATTTATATTTGGGGATGGATCTTCCCCGGGCTGAATTGGCCTTATACACTACTGAGTGACTGACTGTTAGTTGCTATATATATATTTAGGATGGATCTTCCCTGGGCTAGATTAGCCATATACAGTACTGAGTGACTGAGCTTGTTGAGTGATTGAGCATGATGAGTGAAAAGTGTGAGAAAGTGATATTGAGTACTCTAAGAGTGAGTACATGAGTTCATCTCTGAGATACATTGAATTTGACATGCACACTTGACATACAGACATAGACATTTATTTTCCTTATGCTGTACGGTATCACGTCATTCATGACTTCTCACACATACTGACATATAGGCATAGAGATGTATTTTACTCTTACTATATGAAAAATGAAACATCTTATTTATTGTTGAAAAGATTTTTTTTTGGAAAATCACAGTTTTCAAACTTACTCATATTTTTGGCGATTTCGGTAAAAGCTTTAGGTTTCACTGATATACTTGAAAAACAAACCTATTTTTTAAAACTATGAACAAGCTGGGCATTTTATCTCTGAGTTACTTCTTTTATTAATTTCATTATGTTGTTATGAACTGTTGTTGGCTATTGGTATTGGACTCCGACCGTTGTTCTAGCTTGTCACTACTTTCAATTTAAGGTTAGGTTTGTTACTTATTGAGTACATGGGGTTGGTTGTACTCATACTACACTTCTGTACCTTGCGTGCAACTATTGGCTACTGACGTTGCTATGATCGATTGGAGCTGGATTTGAAGATGTACATGCATTCTGGTTATATCTGTTTCTTGTTTATGGTAGCTCTAGACTTATGAAAAATTTGTTTATGTATTATTCGGACAGATGATGTATTTTTATTTCACACCAGTATTGTAAATTCTAATCTTAGAAGCTCGTGATATGTACTACTAGTTCTTGGACAATGTATAAGATTTAGATATTTTCTTTTACTTAATTGTCTTAATAAATTTTATTGGAATTGGATAGTTATTAATTGGCTTACCTAGTGGGTTGAGTTAGGTACCATCATGCCTAGATGGGTTTTGGGTCGTGACAAGTTGGTATTAGAGCTCTAGGTTCATAGGTTCTATAAGTCATGAGCAAGTGTCTAGTAGAGTCTTGTGGATCGGTATGATGATGATGTCCTTACCTATCTTCAAGAGGCTACATGGTATTTAAGATAAATTCCCATATTTCTTTCCTTATCGTGTAAAATTGATTCATCTTGAAGCCTAACTCTTTGAATTCCTTCCACGCATTCGTATGCGCATGTGAGCGCACGGTATCAGCTGTGTATCGACGGCTTGTGATTTCATGGATGAGGTGCGAGATGTGATTTCGGTATGCTGATGATGGGCCAGTTTGGAGGACTTGAGGTCGGGTTTTCACTGTAGCTTGAGCACGGAGATTTTGGTTGTGTGAGCATGTGCTTTTGGACTTATAAGTCTGGTAGTGTCCCTATTAGTGGAATTTGTGGCTCGATGAATGATTGGATGGCTATATGATGAGTATGATGTGACTGTGGGATGTGTTCGGATGGTTCGAAGGTCTTAAGAAGAGTTTGCTTGAGATGTAAAAGGACCATTGGGTGCTTGATTTCTGTCTTGATGTGACATATAGTCTCGGGTCATGAGTGTATTGAAGGATCCTTCATGTTGCTTAATTGTGGAATGAATTAGATTCTCATGGACTTATTGATGGGTTCAGACTCAGGAAGATTAGCGTAGTAGTTGTGGCTATGAAAGGGTATAAATAGATGTCAGTTTGAGGCTAAGCATGTGGGTTATAACCTGCGAGGGAATATACAGAGGTGTGATTTTTATGATATTATGTGCAGGCTTTCTTATCTACCCACGAGGATGAATACAAGATTTGTAGATGATTTGAGGTATTAGATGGTTTGTGTTACATGAGCTTATGAATGATTTAGTTGAATCTCATTGTGGTATTATGGAAGTAATAGGGTATGGTTATTGTAAGTAATCAGATGTTTTATTCCATGGTTTTGAGCCAAGTGGAGGAGTATGCTATCGATGAGGTATACTTGTGAATCAGCTATGACTTGTAGATGTAAAGGAATTTCTGTATATGGGTTTTATTACACTCTATGGGTATAGGTGAACCATGGAATGATTGAGTGGTTATTCGTGAGGGATGTAGTGTGCACGGAGTAGGAATTTACTCGATTGTTTAGAGGTGTGGATTACTTCTTTGGGTGTTATTGAGCTAATGAGGCACACATCGTTCGACCCGTTTGGGCGGTGAAATTGACATTTGAGTAGAGTGGATGACTCTCGAGAAGTATCTAAGGGATTCAGGAGTTATATGTAGAAATTGGGAAATTTTAGAATTTGCATATGGTTAGAATCTAAGATTTACATTGGATAGTGTCGAGACTCGCAGTATTTCTATCCTTATAGATTCTATATTTCAGTGCCAAGAAGGTGAAGGAAACAACTTTATATTCGCAGAAGGTCTCTTTATAGTGGGTATCTCGGTTGTGGTACTTTTAGGGTACTTAAGAGGGAATTCAGCGGCTTATGGGCCTTAGGGCGGTGTGGTACTATGCTAGAGTTCATGGGGTGAGTTTTGGTTAAGGATCGTAGTGTTTTAGCAAGGAGAAGTATCAATTTGAAGGCAATTTGGAAGGAACTCGGAAAAATAGGACAGTTTAGTAGTAGGTTGGATCAACACCGTAATAGATATGATCGGTTCTTTGGGTACTTCTGATGTAGTGAGTTGATACAGGTGTTTTGTGGTGATACTCCTGGGTTGGCGACCTACGTGGCTTGGTTGAGCTGGAGAGATTCAGTTTTGTTGGCTTGGTTATGTGAAAATGGGCTTCGAAGAGTTCTTGATGGTTTCTACCATGGTTTGAGATGGATTTTTCCTACTGGCGTGAGGAACATGTTGCGTATTGGTATTTTCTCCTAGAAGAGATCAAATGGAAGGTTTCTGACTGATCGGGTATGTATTCCGCTCATGACTCAAAGTTAATTATGAGATTCTTGTGCTCTTCACATGATGGCATGATTGATGCAGTGTGTTGTGTGAGATTAATATTTGTGTGTGCAAGGTCATGATTCAATATTAAAGGGAAGGTCATGAATTCTTAGGCAATATGGACGGTTTCAGATGACTAGGTGAATAACATTACTACTTGTTGTTGCCGGAGAATGGTGTGCATTTTAGAAGGCACATTGTGTTTTGACATGCGAATGCTTCACTGGTATTGCAGTACCCACCTGGTTGATTAACTACTCATATTTGAATTTTTACTATGTGGCACAGGAGAATTATAGAAGTATTCCTCGTGGGATGATTGCGTGTGAAAGATGTGTTAGACATTCATGCGGTGGAGTGGATCAGATATAGTGATTCATGTGTTCTATGGATTTGGAGATGGGAATTCTCAGAAGTAGATTGTTTCATGGTTGTGGACTGTGAAGATATGACCAAAGCTATCCAGATGATAGTATGTGTTATGGTTAGGTCATTGTGGACCTTCGAAGGGTTAATTATCTATTTGTGGATGACCACGGTTGATTTGGGGACCCATTGGTAGGCCTAATGAGGATGTGTATTCTACACTAGGTCGGATTGGTTGGCTCCGTACTGTCATTCCAAGGGATGTTCCATTCGGTTAGTGTTGAGCCTATTCATGTTCTGGTATGTTCTATAAGTTACCCTTCTATGTCACGAGGGGTTATGATTCATTGGTTATATGCACATATGGTGCAGTTTTATTGGGGGCCTTATAGCGGAATTTGAGCGAGATAAGTATTTGGGTGATACATGATTGATTGCGCATTGGTTATGTTCTTTCGGGTTTGTGTGGCATTGTGTCATTTTCTTTTATGTGGTTATGGTCATGTAGCTTGGGTAATTGATGTCGAGTTGCGCGTGGTTATTAATTTTGAGCAGGGTGGATGGAGGTATTTCATATGGCTAGTGTTTGGATGGGGTCATACATTGCAGCGGGGTTATGTGGAGATATTATCCTTTGTGTTAGGTTCGTGTGTTGTGGTTCTATGGTGTGTGATAAGTTTTTAACATTTCGGTTGTGGTGGTAGTTGTTGAGCTTGCGAGACGGTTCTCTCATTGGAGTCATTTTCTATATTTGAGTACGTTTGAATTGTTGCATATTAGTGCACGGATTGCACGCTTTGTGGCTCTGGGTAGTATTGGTATGGAATGTCAGTAAAGTAGCTTGTATTTGATAAAATGAGGTCGTCGAACCTAGAATAGGTGCTATTGGATTTGATTGTCGTATATTTGAAAGGATAATGTCGCTGATTGGCTAAGAAATTGGCTATAGCTCTTGTCGAAGGAGAGGGAACACCATGACTTGTTGATCTGATGAATGGTTATGAGTTTCTGCGTGTTTCTTTCAACATCTGCAGTATACAAAGGCTTTAGAATGAGGTTTTGTTTGATATGAGGTCCGTTACCAGTATTGGGTTGGTTTGACCAGCTACTGTGATAAGAAAGTTTGCTACGACTATGCGAGTCATATGGTGTGATGTCATGTGAGTACATCTTGGGTTATTGTTATGGCTTGATACATCATGTTCAGACTTATACAGTGTGTATATGCGAGGTTTGGGTCTTGTGGAAATTCTGGATGTTGGAAATTAAATTTTGTGGTTTACGGGCTAAAGTTGAAGTAATGATCTTCAGTATGTTGTGTTGTCGGGCCTATATGGAATAGGGTGATGTGGGATCATCCCGGGTACGTGCATGGTAAGATTACACGACGACTTGATGGCTTTGGAATGACTCTTGGCACGTTGGAGAACAAACATATGTTTAAGTGGGGGGGAATATAACAACCCGATCGGTCGTTTTGAGCATTTGCACTTTGCTTGATAGTTTGAGGGCATGAGTAGCTCTGTATGATGTAGTATGACTTGTGTATAATGTCGATTTTGGTTTTCGGGTGATACAGAACTAGTTTGGAAGAATGATTCTCAACTAGGAATCTTTAAATTGGAAAAAGTTGACCAAGTTTGACTTTTGAGTATTCGACCTCGAATCAGAGTTTTGATGGTTCCATTAGGTCTAGATGGTGATTATGGAATTGGACATATGCCCGGATTTGCATTTGGATATTCTAGAAGGTTTTGTCACTCATTGGAAAAAATTGAAAATTTGAAGGTTAGGAATGTTTATAAGTTTGACCGAGAGTTGACTTCAATGTAATCCAGTTTCAATTATTGTTCCGAGAGTTGAAATAGGTTCGATATGTCATTTGAAACTTGTGTGAAAAATGTGAGTTCATTCTGGATTGGTTAGATTTGAATCGGACAGTTGGTTCGAAGTTTGAAGTTTATGAACTTAAGAGATTGATCTTGATTGACGATTCATAGTTTTGATGTTGTAATATGTGATTTGAGGCCTCGAATAGGTTCATGTTATGTTTTGAGACTTGTTGGTATGTTCGGACGGGGTTCCAATGGGCTCGGGGTGGTTTCAGACCATTTCTAGTTGCTGGTTTTTGGCTAAAGGGGTGTACATCACGTCGTGTGGATTGGTCGCGTTAGCGAAGAGAAAATAGGAAAAATGGAGCTATGAATCGTGATCGCATAGAAGAAAATCTCTGCTGCACTGACCCATTTAGGAAGCTTATATCTTGCAATAATGCAATCTATAAGAAATTTGGAGATGATCCAAAAATGAAACTTGTGGCCCTTTGTGTCTAGTTTTTAGAAAATCAAACCATTTGTCATTTGAAGTTTTGTACAAAAAGTTATGGCTAATATACTACGGGCTATCTGAGAAGAGTTGGGAAGGGTAAAATGGAAATTTGTTCTTCGCATTCGCGGGGAAATGGCTGCGATCGCATAGGGTAACAATTGTCCTGCAAAATTTTGTTATCGCGATCGCGAGGTTTGTGACCGCGATTGCGAAGGGTACCCCTGGAACAATGTATATAGTACTCTATTTCGAAGGATTCAGATATTTTTGCATGTTTGGAGCTATGGAACTCGGAATGAGACGATTTTTGAAGTGATTTTCACCAAATGGATTGGGGTAAGTGTTCTCTACTCATTTTGGTTATATGTCATGAATCTATCTTCGTTTTTGGCATTTGGTTTATGATTTCAAAAGAGAAATTGGGGGGGGGGTTTGACTGAAGTTTCATAGAACGAATTCTTGGGTTTTGAACATCAATACGAAGTCAGATTTGAGTGAAACTAGTATAGTTGGACTCGTAATTGAATGGCTTGTCGTATTTTTTGAGTTTATCAAGTTTGAAGGTACGGGCCTGGGTTGGACTCTTGGGATAATTTTTGGGCTTTGATTAAAGGTTCGATCTTTATCGATTGAGTTTGTTTTCTTTGGCATTGTTTGATGTATTTGAGTTGTTTTTGGCTAGTTTTTAGCCGTTCGGAGGTCGTTACGTGCAATCTGTGATCCATGTTAGAACCCATATGTAGACTACATGCTTATTCTATTGGGACCTACTGAGGTCATTTCTGCTGTTGAGTTATTTGCTTACATTGCAATTTCATACTCAACTATGTTCATTCATTTCATATCATATCTCAATCTATGTTGCTATTTATTGACACATCATACCATATTTTTTGGACTAGTTTTATGGCGTTGTGAGCCCGAGAGGCTAGAGAGATTGATGACTGAGTGAGTCCGAGGGACTAAGTGTGAGCAATATTATGGGATCGGGCTGCATTCCGCAACATGTTATATTGATTTATGCCTCGATCTGGCGTATTGTGGCGCTTGGGTTGAAAGAGCCCCTCCGGAGTTTGCATACACCCCAGTAAGCGCAATTGATTTATATTGAGAGATGGATCTTATCCTGGCATGGATCTTGCCCAAAGCATTTATATTTGGGATGGATCTTCCCCGGGTTGAATTAGCCTGATACAATATTGAGTGACTGACTGTCAGTTGCTATATCTATATTTGGAATGGATCTTCCCTGGGTTGAATTGGCTATATACAATACTGAGTGACTAAGTGTGTTGAGTGATTGAGCATGATGAGTGAAAAGTGTGAGACAATGAGATTGAGCACTCTGAGATTGTGAGTGCACGAGTTCATCTCTGAGATACATTGCATTCGACATGCACACTTGACATACAAGCATAGAGATATATTTTCCTCATGATGTACGGTATCACGTAATTTATGACTTCTCACACATACAGACATATAGGCATACATATGTATTTTACTCTTGCTATCTGGAAAATGAAACATCTCATTTATTATTTAAAAGGATTTTTTTGGGAAAATCACAAATTTCAAACTTACTCACGTTTTTGGCGATTTTGGTAAAAAATTTGGATTTTTACTGATATACTTGCAAAATAGGCCTATTTTCTCGACCTGTGAAATGGACTGAGCATTTTATCTTTGAGTTATTTCTTTTATTACTTTCATTATGTTGTTATGAAGTGTTGTTGGCTGTTGGTGTTGGACTCCGATCTTTGTTCCAGCTCATCACTACTTTTAACGTGAGGTTCGGTTTGTTACTTATTGAGTACATGGGGTCGGTTGTACTCATACTACACTTCTGCACCTTGCGTGCAGATGTTGGCTGCTTACGTTGCAGTGAACGACGAGAGTTGGATTTGAAGATGTACTTGCATTTCGATTATAGCTGCCTCTTGTTCATGGTAGCTCTTGACTACTGAAAAATCTGTTTATGTATTATTCGGACATATGATGTATTTTTATTTCACACCAGCGTTGTAATCTAATCTTAGAAGCTCATGATCTGTACTACCAGTCCTTTGGGAATGTATAAGATTTAGATATTTTCTTTAACTTAATTGTCTTATTAAATTTCATTAGAATTGGATAGCTGTTAATTGGATAACCTAGCGGGTTAGGTTAGGTTCCATCATGACTAGTTGGGTTTTGGGTCGTGACAGAGCAGTGCAAAAAAGCGATGAAATTTTTCCAACGATCGGGAAATGAACCTGCTCAATGTTGCTAATCTCCCTGTGAGCCTCTGGACTTCTTTTATGTTTGACAATTGATCTGGGATATCCTTTATGGCCTTGATTTTGTCGGGATTTACCTAAATTCCATTTTATGAGACCAGGAATCCCAGAAATTTACCAGAGCTAACCCCGAACTCGCACTTCTCGGGGTTAAGTTTCATGTTATGCTCCCTTAGGATGTCGAATGTTTCTTGAAAATACTTAAGGTGGTCACCTGCATTGAAAGATTTAACAAGTATATCGTCTATGCATACTTCCATAGTCTTTCCTATTTATTTCTCGAACATCTTATTAACAAGTTGTTGATTAGTGGATCCAACATTTTTAACCCGAAACGACAATACATTGTAATAATATATATCGAAATTTGTTACAAACGAAGTCTTTTCCTGATCTTCTGGGTTAATCTTGATTTGATTGTACCCAGAATAAGCATCGAGGAAACTCATTAACTCATGCCCGGCTGTGGAATCAATCATTTGATCGATATTTGGAATTGGGAACGAGTATTTCGGGCATGCCTTATTAATATCCTTATAGTCTATGCACATGCGGAGCTTATTGTTTTTATTAGGAACTACTACTACATTATCTAGCCAATCCGGGTATCTTATCTCTCGGATTGAACCGATATTGAGTAAGTGGGTTACTTCTTCTTTGATGAATTTATTCCTTGCTTCAACAATAGAGCGACTTCTTCTATATTACAAAAGGTATGTTTGGAACTAAACTTAACTTGTGCATGACTATTTCCATCGAGATACCTGTCATATCCTCGTGCGACCATGCAAAACAATCAACGTTAATTTTAAGAAATTCAATAGACGCAGACCTGAGCTATGGGTGTAGTCCTGTTCTTAAATGGAATTTCCTTTCTAAGAATTCTTCAAACAGCGCAACTAATTCTAGTTCTTCTGTCGTGGACCTCGTTGGGTCCATCTCTTCTGGAACTTGGAAATACTTTGTCACCTGATACTATGAGTTAATGATACTTTCGTATTCTTTACTATCGAAAAGGTGACCCATTAATCTCATTCCCTCCGAAGATCATATTGATCATTTGGTGTGGGGGTTCTACTCCTTCTTTCGAGGATTCTGCGATGTCTCTGTTCCGACCATAATTGTTCTTAGCTCGGTCACTTAAGAACTCTCTGAGGTGACCATTCTTCAATAGCGTTGCCACTTCTTCTCGAAGGTGTCCGCAGTCCCCTATTCAGTAGCCGTTTGTCCCATGGTATTCACATTATAAGTTGGGATCCCTCTACCGGGGATTAGATCTAATTGGTCTTGGGAGTCGTGCCTCTTTGATATTTCTTATGGCTGACACCAATTCCACTATACTGACATTGAAGTTGTATTCTGATAATTTAGGGTAAGAAAGATCCCATGAACCTGACGTTTCTTCTCCTGCAACAATCTATTGTTCCAACCGTGATTGGTCTTTCTGCCAATGGTGAACTTGTCTACTGTCCGGAGGCTTCTGCTATGGCCTTCAGTCCGCTCGTCGGGCAGAAACCGGCCCCTCGAAGTTCGTTTGCCGGTGTCATAATCATCCATTGACTTTTTTCTATTCCTCTCCCGTCCCTTGGTTGATAATGGAAAACAAACCTAATCATCTTCGATTCTTATTTTTGACTTGTGCCGGTTGTGGACATCCGCCCAAGTCGTTGTTTGAAACTCAAGCAAGCTTTCCTTCAAATTTCAGGAAGCGTTTGAACTTTTCGAATTCAATCATTTAGTGAATGCTTCGGCTGCCCATTCATCTGGGACAACCGGGAGCAACATTCTTTCCTTCTGGAATCGGATAACGAACTCCTTTAATAACTCGGACTCTCCTTGCACAATTCTGAATATATCGACCTTGCTTCTGGCCCCGGCATGAGCCTTGATGAAAGAATCTGCGAGCATCTAAAAGGAGTCTTTGGAATGCTCAGGTAACAACTAATACCACGTCAAGGCTCCTTGTGAGAGTTTCTCCAAATTTCTTTAACAACACAGATTCAATTTCGTGAAGAGCTAGTCATTTCCTTTTACCGCCGTTGTGTTGGTGGTAATATGCTTTTGAGAGTCTGAAGTTCCATCATATTTTGGCACTTCGGGAATTTTAAACTGCTTTGGGATTAACTCCGGTGCCACGCTTGGCTTATACGACAACTGAGTATACTTCTTCAAGTCCAAGCCTTTCAGTACTTCTGGAGCTTCTGGGATTTGCTCCATGCGGGAGTTTACTTCTCTCATAAATCATAAGAGTTCATTATTGAAAGGATCGTTCTCGTTATTGAGACCAGACCTGCTCCCCCCAGCTCCGTCGGAGCCAACTTCACCCCTGGGAGTGTAGTTGTCGACTCTCTGTGTTGTTTGGTTTGCGGTGACCCTGAGAGGAATTGGATTTCGCTTGTTCATTTTATTCGAAGCCCACAATAGCACCTGCTTCAACTCTGTTACGGCATAATTGCCTGCTGAGATGAATTAGAATAATTGCTTGCTGTTTTTGCAAGTCCCTTTCAACATGCTCTTCATTAGCATCATCGAGAGTTATCTCATGAACATGTCGAGGATATTCTCTGTCATGCACAGGCGTGGTGTCATTCCTCTCGTTGTGGGTTTCACTTATTGAATCCTCGAAATGAGGTTGATCCCCTCAAATTTCAGGATTGTACATGTTGTTAATAGTGTTATCTGCCATTTTCTCTGAATTTTTCCAAGACAAAAAAATAAAAGTATGTTAGTAAAAAATACAAGGATCAATTTAGTTGCACGACTATCTAGGTCGCACAGTGGGCACAAAACTGTTTACCTGTAAAAATGGTACAATTGAATTTATACGTGATTTGTAGACAAGTGAACTAATTGATCCTGAAAATAATGAAATAACTAAAGAAATATATAATATTTAGCCTTAAAATGTAGATGAAATAGCAGAATTGGCAAATCAGGGATCAGAGTTTCTGGGCATAGGAATGACGAGATAAAAAGCAAAAAAGTAAAATTGTATTAAGCTTTGTGTCGAATGTATTATAAATTAGCCAGGAAAATCGTGTCCTTTACAATGATAACTGAGCTCTTTATTTATAGCCGTGTCTAAGGAAGGAAGTCCTAGGATCATGTCCTCTTTTAGTGTCAATTATGAGGTCCATTGATGAAGGTGTAACGGTGGAAATAAATGACAAATTCCTTATAACAGGCTGTCGTTCTTAATGCTGTAGAATACTCTCTATTAAATGCTACCGGATGCAAAGCATTTAATACATCTTTATGAACATTCTCTTCCAATGAAAAACAAAATAGCTGTGTTCAGTGACCATCTCTGTCTTGGGTTCCACGTGTCCTTCCTTTAGATGACCACATGTCATATCATAATTTTTCCTGTACAGATAGTCCCCTACTTTCCGGTGACACAATTTTGTGTTACGGGGAAGTTGGTAGAAATACTTCTTTTGGCGGGAATTAATATAAATCTCTTTGCAGGTTTCTGACTGTAGATTAGACGCGTGTCTCTCCGCATTTAATTCCCCGAACACACGTCATCCCACAATTTAGTACAACCTTTGCCGATTATCGAGGTAATCATGGCCATGAATTTGGCTGGCAAAATTTTACTTATATGCATCACCTTTCTCCTATGTACTTTATAATTTCTCAAACATCTAACTTGCATATTTTGTTTTCCATATTTTCCCTAATTCTCTTCGAACCAAAAACCTTCTCCTTCTTCTTATTTAATGGCTTCTTCTTCTAAACGTCATGGCTCTTCAAAGAAAAAGAATAAGGCTGAGGACTCTGCTCCTCCAATGATAGGTTCCATCATCCCCCGAAGTCTTAACACCACAAAAGACTTCATTGAGAAATTCCCTACTGCTAACCCTCGTTTATGGGTTGTCAATAAATATCCTTCTTCAATTCACCCTTCTAGTATTCCTACTGTGAAGGAAGACTGTCGCTGCCATGAGTTGGACATCATTGCTCCTGATCTATAGTGACCCTTCCCAGGGAAAGTTTTACATATTATTACATGTATCCCTTTACTTTGGGTGCGTTTTCTTTAAGCAGAGAGCTTGATTCCGTGATTGCGGAGTTTTGCCTTCACTACCTAGTATGTTTGGCACAAGTGAGCCCTTCAGTGTGGAGGACAGTCTCCTGCCTTCGACGCATGTGCCAGGAAACTGGAGAAGAGCTATCATTAGCTCGTACGATGAATCTTTACTCCCCCAAGATTTTTTTTGGGGGGGGGGGTATGATAAACCTCTGTAAACGTGGCCATCATGCTCTGTTGACTAGCATGAATGATGATAACGATCGTGGGTAGACAGAATGGTTCGTTGCAATATCCACCAATAATATCATCCGTCAACGGCATCATCCTTTCCGACCGCTTGGAACCGTACTCGTAATACCTCTACTTAGTATATTTTATTTCGCTAAATATTCTACTATGCCTGTATTGATTCTTTATCCTTCGTATGTTTCAACAACTCGATGAATCCTATCGGTGGTGGAAGGCCTGGACTGGTGGGTTCAGAAGATCTTAGACGTTACCATGCCCGAAACTTGTTTGTGGAAAAAACTGACCTTTAAGTACGGATGGAAGGCCAAATATCATGGTAATTCAAACTCACCCAATTTCAATTTTTATGTGAAGAACATGACTAATTTCTTCTATCTTTTTCTTGAAATCGGGTCTACATGTGGGCTCAGTTGTTGTCCCCGAGGAAGAAGTTTTGGCTGATCCTACTGATGTAGCAAGGCTGCTTCTAGAGGTGCTTACTCAAGCAGGTGTCTCCGGGCCTGCTTTGGGCACAAGTGTTTCATTATGGAGTCCCCGACCGGAGAACAAGCAACGTAAGAGAAGGCGTTCTTCTACGACCAAGGAAAAGAATAAGAGGTCGAAGATTACTGCTACCGTGTCATATTCGGTTACCAATAACCCTCCTCCCGGGCTGGTCATAGACACCGTGGTGGTCAACGATTATGGAGAAGCCAGTGATGATGGGGCTTCTTTATAGAAGGCAACGTTCATCATTAACTCAACAGAATGCTCCATCTACTGAGTTAACTATTCCAACTGAGGCCAATGTCTCGACGCTCTAAGGGGGTTTGATTAGGTAGAAAATGCCAATTCCCATTACTGGGTGTCACACCTCCTTTTTCCGCACCCGCGAGGGTACAAGGGAGTTTTTTCCAATTAAAGGACAATCGAAACGGGATCGGTTTATTTATTTCAGAGTCGCCACTTGGGATATTTAGGGTGTCCCAAGTCACCAATTTTAATCCCGAATCGAGGAAAAGAATGACTCCATATTACAGTCTGCGTACCAGAAATCCGGATAAGGAATTCTGTTAACCCGGGAGAAGGTGTTAGGCATTCCCGAGTTCCGTGGTTCTAGCACGGTCGCTCAACTGTTATATTCGGCTTGATTATCTGATTTTATACAAATATGAACTTATGTGCAAATTTTATCTTTTAACCGCTTTATTATTATTGTTTTTAAAAGAAATGTGAACATCGCTTAAAACACGTCTTTGGACTGCGTCACATGAAATGCACCCACAATCCGGAACACGTTTTATTTGATGTTTTGGGATTTGGATACGGGTCGCATGAAATGCACACCCAGGCTTAAGAAAGTAAAATATTAAACACGCGCCTAAAGAGACTATCGCGTTATTATTTTGGGAAGACCGTGAAATTCGCTAAACGGTCCTTCCGAATTCTAATTAAACCATACATTTTGTGAGGGCCCCGCAATCTATACGTTTTATTTGGCGAGGCTCGTCTCATTTTTATTTTAAAGGATAAACCTACAATGACTATATTTTCTATTAAGTTCGTCTCTAAAATAAAAAGAAAATCTCTTAATTATTTACATGCTGAAAAACGTAACTTATTAGTTATTAGTTTACGGCTAATGCGAATGGAAAATTGCGATCGAATTTGTACAAAGAAAAACTGCTTTCATTTTATATTCTGTTATTCAATAATACTAGAACATGAGATTGACCATAATATCAAAACATATTAATTATTCTCCGATTAATTTAAACTAACATTATTAGATGAAGAAAGTATACATATGCAACCTCATTATTCATTAATCATTCAACTACATCTTTATACGAAGAAAGAAAAATTATATTCAACCACAAATCTAAACAGGATGAATTCAACAGGAACAAAGCCTGATTAATATTTTATTTTTGCTTCAAGCCGAGATTGTACAAATGTGTACCTGGAAACAGGAGTACAAGAACAAAAGAAGTAGGAGTCAGCAGCAATAATACTACAGCAATAGCAGGTTCAGCAACACCGCAAACCAGTAACAACCAGTAGAATAACCCAGTAACAGATTGAAAACTCAGCAGTGCAAAAGTACAATCGCAGTCAAAGCAGAAGAGAGACGGATACAAGAAGCAGTAGCTTACTGATTTTCAATAACACTCGAGAAAAGACAAACCGAATTTATTCAAGTAGAAGTTCAAGTTGTCTTTCTCTTTTACTCTCTAATACTCTTGAAATTTTCCAGAATATATTACTCTCAAAAATATTCTCCCAATAATCTCTAAGTCTTACTTAATGTTCAAGTCCTAAAAACTCTCTTCAAAATCCTCTCCATTTCAAGTCAAGAATGACTCTATATATAGCAAGACAAGTCTTCCATTCCCAACCCCAAAATTATTCCCCCAATGGCATGCTTTGGCCCACTATTAAATGTCTTCTTTATTTTAAATTTTGTCCCCCATGCCTACATTAAATAAATACCACATTCCCAACCCATTACAATATGTTCCCCATGCCTACATTAAACAAGTACAAGATTCCTCCCCATTATGTTTTGTCTTGTCCCCCATTATATTAAAAAAGTACATCAAAAACCCCACCCCATTATATTTGTCCCCCATGCTTAACATAAAGAATCAAAATAATGTTCAATTACCAAACTACCCCTCTGACCTTATTGCAATTACAAATCTACCCCCGAATGCAATGCAATTTACCAAATTAACCTCATCAGCTCTAAACACTCAATTAATCATAACTTGACCAAAATATGATCAAGATGACCAATTTCTCAACAATCTTCAACAACAAATTACATGAACATGATGAACAACACAAACTCCAAATTAACGGAAATAAATCAACCATATCGGGAACCAATCCTGGTTAATTTAGACCATTAATGGATGAACAAAGAGACAACAATACAAACAACAATATGCATGATTCAAATTAAATTTAACAAATCACAAACAAACATAAACTCACATTAAATCACTGAATTTACACATGAACTTCAAACCAAGACGAACATGAATTAAATCTATCTTTAAGCAACAAAACATGACAGATTCAATGATTCAAACAACATTACTAATTTCTGGAAAATACATAACAACATGAGACAAATTGAAGAGATAATTAATTAAATTTCAATTTGAATCTAACAAACGTTAAACTGACAAATATTCACATAAACAATAATACAAACATGAAATAAACATAAAAACAACTAATTAACTTCCATTTGAAATCTGAAAATTAATTCAACAAAACACATGAACATGAACAAAACCAAAATCAAATATCCAACCATAGACATGAACAAAACAAACATTTGCCGATTTTAGATTCGAAAAATATCCAAACGAAATACGGACAAAATAAAACTCAAAAACTACTAACCGGATCGACACGAATATGTGTGGACTGTTTTGATGAACCACGACCAAAGCTCGACCAAACGTCGACGAACACGAACCTAAGAAACAACCGAAACCACACCGAAGCACTATCGACAGTTGGGGGTTCGTTTGGTTATATGAAAGAGCTGGGGTACGGGCAGCAGTGATGGGTCTGTTTGGCTCGACTGGTTCATCAATGGAGGGAAGGCAGTAGCAACAGTAACGACGGTGAAGCTGCAGCGACATGGACGACGAGGACGAAGGAAGCTGAAGCAGCAGCGCGGAACGGAGGAGCTGGAGGATGATGCAATAGCTGAAGAAGATGAAACAGTAGCTCGGAGGAAGATGAAGGCAGAAGAAGCAGCTCGGAGAAAGGCAACCATGGCGATGAGCCTCGACGAAGCTGGGACAGCAGCGTCGGGGCAGCAGCAGTGGTGGCGCGGCAGGTTTTGGTCATGACGAAGCAGCGGCGACGGGGCTTCGAACAACAGAAGGAACAAACAACGGGCTGGTCGACGCACAAGCAGAAGCAACTGGTGGTGACGACGGACTGTTTTGCCGGAGAAGATGAAGCTTGACCAAACGACGACGAACTAGAGCAACAATGGTGGACGAAGAAGATGAAGTGCTTGGGCAGCAACTGTTTGGACGACGAGGGTGTATCGAAGAAGAAGGTAAAGGGAAGCCATGGATGCTTGGTTGGAGCTTTGGAGGAGTTTTTTGAGTTTGGGGAAGAAGAAGATAGGGAAGGGGCGGATGGGTTAGTTTTAGGTTTTTAGGGTTTTTGTTTTGTTTTGTTTTTTTGTTTTTGTTTTGTGTTTTGAAAAATGAAGAAGGGTGTTGGGTATTTGGGTTAATGGGGCGGAACGGGTCGACCCGGTCTGAAGTGGACTGGGTCATGGAGAAGATTGGGCAATATTTTGGGCCTTTGGCTTACAATTGAAGAAGTGGCCCAATCCGATTTTCTTTTGTATTTTTGTTCTCTTTTCTTCTTTTATTTTCTAAAACTAAATTATAAAAGTACTTAAATTATTATTAAGAACTAAATTAAGTTATAAAAGCGCAAATTAACTCTCAATAACAATTAACGCACAATTAAGTAATAATTAAGCATAAAATTATTCATTTGGACATTAAATGCTAAAAATGCAAAAGATGCCTATTTTTGTGATTTTAATTTTTGTAAAACTAATTTAATTACTAACAATTGTAGAATTAAATCGTACATGCAAAATGCGACATATTTTTGTATTTTTTTTATTAATTTAACAAATAAGCAAACACAGACAAATACAAATAATTATCCAAAAATATCACAAAATCTCACAAAATTGCACACCGAGGAAAATCATTTGATTTTGAATTTTTTGGGAGTAATTCTCATATAGGGCAAAAATCACGTGCTTACACTGGGTCCCTGCTCTTGTACTGTGGGGCTGAGTACCGAGTCCCTACCGTCTTTAGTTGGGGAGCATCCATCTACCAGCACTAGATTTGATGCAGCTACTTCTCATCCTTCGATTCCATCAGCTTCATCTCCATCTTCACCAACACCAGCAACGGCTACATCACTTCCATCTTCATCAACTCTTCTACCAGCAATTGCTACATCATCTTCACCGGCCGCACATGACCGTGAAGAGGGTGTTCCTCTTCCCCAGTCCCCAGTTCATGGGAATCTGGGGAAATATTATGCAGCCCCTTCTGAAGATCCACATATGAGGAGGAATGTTACTCTTTCAGTCTCTGTCGGTAGAGCTTGCTAACTATCTGAAGCCTCTGGCTTCAAATAAAGATTGGGAAAAGGTTCGGGCACTCTGGGAGAGTGACTGTTGAATAATTCCATGCATAATGCCGCATAAGTGCATTTCTTTATTTGTAATTTCGTCTACCTTTGCATGAATATATTCTAAGTTTTGCTTCTCTTGCTTTGTAGGCCAACTTTCTTGCTTTTGAGGCCCTTCAGAAGCTGATTTGTGAGAAAGAGGAACTTACTTCTGTACGGAATCATCTTTTGGTGGAAAGGGACCAGACTATCCTCCGCCTATCGGAACGTGAAACCAAAGCCACTGAGCCTGTTTTTTTGGAGGCTCGTTTGCAGCAAAGTGAGTAGGAGGTGGTAACCCTTAGTCAAGAAATTGGCCCGCTAAGGGTTAGATTTGATGAGGCCAAGGCCAAATAGACCGAAGTCCATGATGTCGTTCTTGCTGCAACCTAGCGCGAGGCTGCCACTACTGAAAAAGTGATTGAATTAGAAGCAGCCTTGGACTCCAAAATCGAAGATTTTTCTGTAATAGAGACAAAGTATGCCTAGTTGGAATAGAAGCACAGAAAAACTATTGAGCATAATAGGATCTTTAGTTCAACTGTCTGTGACCTTGATATTAGCTTTCAATCCGTTAGGTCTACCTTAAAAAGCCTCTTTGAGGAGGTAACCCAACTCAAGGAAAAACTCAAGCGTCGAGCGGCTTCCCTTATTGTTGAAAAAACTTATTCCATGCACAACATGAGGAGAATAACCTTGGAAGAGGACAAAGAAGGCATCCTTAACTTTGATGACGAAATTGCTAAGGCCCGAGAGCTTGAGTTGGCTGCTAAAAATGGACTCCCGTCGTAGCCTGATGCTTCTAGTTCTTCTAGTTCCAATTTCAAGTATTCAGGAACTGAAGAGGAATCAGATGATGATGATGTTGAAGACCAAACTGGGGAAAATGTCGAGCCATCGGCGGATATACCTACTTCTCCCCGGGGCGCGGACACTTCTCTTCCTCTTGGTTCATGTGGTGCTGCAGTTTAGCTTTTCTTTACTTTTTCCCATTCTTGTATATTTGACATTTTTGGCACGTTTTAAAATAAAGAAACATTTTTGCTCAAGTATTGTTTGAGTCTTATTTTTGTTTGAATATCCATGAAACCCTTTAATCTTTGCAGTTGCTTAAGAATTTTGCGCATGTTTTCATTTCGTGCTTTGCTATGTGTGGTTTCGGATTTTCTTTGTTGTACTTTGATTCCGAGCATTATCACTTTTACATGAGGGTTTATATAAGTGCTTGGATAAGTTTACTTTTTGTATCTTTTCATATACGTCTTCGGGTGCATGTTTTCCCCGAAGGCATTTTGATTTCGGGTATAAATTCTTCTAAAACCAACCCTTTAACATGAGGGTTTTCATAAGAGAGGTCCCACTTATGTTTACGATGCTTTTGAAGAGGATGTCTCCTATTCATTACGGCACTAGCACTTGAAGTACTTGTTTAACTTTAAAATGACAAAGTTAGTTCATTGTTCAGACAAGAAACAAGATAAAAACAAACGGATTTGTTTTCATTTAACTCCTTCTACTTTCAAAAGTACAAAAGCATTTGTTATGCTAAAAAGAAATTGCCATTGCTTGTAGCTATCTTGTACAACTTTTTTCTAGGGGGCTAGCTATGCAGTCCCCGGTCACGACGACACATTTATATTTCCAGATTTTTGTTCCTGGTCGATGTGGTAGTTATTGATGTCGTATCCTCATATTATTCCCCCCCCCCCATGTTTGAATGCGAAGAATGCGAATTGGAACACTGAAAGTCTTGTGCCTTCAAAGATTTCCTCCAATGAGTTGCTAGATAATCATTAACTCGGCAACACACATTACTTCCCCTTAGGAATTCATGCAATCGAGCGAAGGACTATCTAAAAATTCTCTAGTGGTTTGTGCTCGTGAACGGTCGGGTAACCTTTGTCCGATAGCAAACATAACTTCCCAGTGAGAATTTGCTATCGAGCCAAAGATTATCTAACCGCCCTCGAGTGAAACTTGCTTGTTTGCCTTGCTATCGAAGGTCTTATTGTTATTGTCTTTGTATTGTGTTTTCTATCGCTGCCTCATTAAAAACCTTGCCAGAAAAATCCAATTGGGACAAAAATTGAACGAAGGGAAAAAGAGTGTAGCACATACTTTCCGCTCGGATAATGTTTATCAGCAATAATATCTTTTGAGGTGTACCAATTGCCAATTGTCGGGCAACTTGTCTCCACTTTGGTTTTCCAACTCGTGTGAACCTTTCCCGGTGATAGCTAAAATCCGGTAGGGACTTTCCCACGTTGGGCCCAGATTTCCCGGGTATTTCGAATTACTTTTCTTAGAACCAAATCTCCTATTTTGAAATAACGAAAATTGGCTCTCATATTATAATATCATTCCATTCTCTACTTTTGAGCTGCCATTCTTACACGCGCCAAGTTCCTACGTTTCTCGAGTAGCTCCAAGTTGATTAACATTGCTTAGTTGTTCGATTCTTCGTCTGCCTTGAAATATCTCAAGGTGGGTTCTCCCACTTCCATAGAGAATAAAGCTTCTATGACGTACACAAGGGAAAAATGAGTCTCTCTTGTGATCGACTTGGCCGTTGTCCGGTAGGCCCATAGAACTCCGGGTAATTCTTCGAGCCAATTTCCTTTTGCCGCTTCCAACCTTTTATTGAGGTTTTAAATAATCACTTTGTTTGTTGACTCTGCTTGACCGTTTGCGCACGGATGATAAGGTGAAGAGGTGATCCTGTTTATTTCAAATCTTCAAGAAACTTTGTAATTTTTGCACCGATAAACTGCGGCCCATTGTCGTATGCTATCGCCTTTGGTATTCCGAACCTGCAAATTATATTTTCCCACAAGAAGTCAACCGCTTTGCGTTCTCGATCTTCTGATAAGGACCTGCTTCCACCCATTTAGAAAAATAGTCAGTCAAAACTAAAAGAAATCTTACCTTTTCATGAGTCAACGATAGTGGTCCGACGATGTCCATCCCACATTTCAGGAATGGCCACGGGGACAGAACCAAATGTAAGGGTTCTACCGGTTGATGTACTAGTAGTGCGTTGCGTTGGCACTTATCACATTTTCGTACGAAGTCTTCGACATTTTGTTCCATGCGGGGCCAGTAATATCCTGCCCGAACTAATTTCAGCACCAAAGAATCTGCTCCCAAATGGTTATTGCATATCCATTCATGGACCTTTCTCATGACATAATTGGCTTCTGACGCTCCTAAACACCAGGCCAATGGGCCTTGGAAGGATTTTCTATACAATTGGCCTTTCCTGAAGATATAACATGCATCTTTTATGCATAACGCTCGTGATGCTTTGGGGTCTTCGGGCAACTTTTCGTGCTCGAGATAGTCAATTATTTCATTTCTCCAATCCCAGAATAAACTAGCCGAATTCACCTCATAGTAACCATTTGTATCCAGGATTGAATTCATCAGTTGTACTACCATCCCTAATTCTGATCCCTTGATTTCTATCGACGAGCCCAAGTTTGCCAATGCATCTGCTTCCGTGTTTTCCTCCCTTAGGATATGAGTAATTGACCACTCCCAGAATCGTTCCAATAAAGCTTGGACCTTTACCACGTATTGTTGTATACGTTCCTCGTTGGTGTAAAAGATCCTATAGACCTGATTTACCACCAACTGCGAATCACATTTCATTTCAATGATATCAGAGTCAAGTCCTAGGGCCAGTTCAAGCCCTACAATCAAAGCTTCGTACTCTGCTTCATTGTTAGTTAAAGGGATCGTTCTGATGGCTTGCCTTAGAGTTTCCCCCGATGGCGTGACTAAGACTATTCCGAATCAGGACCCTTTTACGTTGGAAGCTCCATTCGTTCATAAGGTAAAAACCCCCGATGTTGATTCTGACACCATTACTGTCTCCTTGGTTTCTAAGGGCAAAAGTCTCGGACTGAAATTGGCTACGAAGTCAGCCAACACGTGCGACTTAATTGCAGTCCTCGGTTTACATTCTATGTTGAACTCACTCATTTTGACGACCCATTTTGCCAACCTACCCGAGAGCTCAGGTTTATGAAGGATGTTCCACATAGGGAAAGTATTCACCATAGCTATCGGGTGACACTAGAAGTAGGGCCTCGGCTTTCAAGTGGCAACTACGATGGATAAGGCCAGTTTTTCCAAATGTGGGTTGCGAGTTTCTAATTCAGTTAAAATTTTACTAACATAATAAATGGGAGATTACGTGTCACACCTCAACCTCGGGAGGCGCGACCGACACTCAATCGAGTGAACCCAATTGAGCAAGCCTTAACATACACTTTCTACCCAACTTAATGCGATTAAGGAAACCATGCTTCCGTTTATTTAGACAATAGGAAAGATAGTACATTCAACATTGTTGGTTCATTTTATAACACAACCTTAAATCATAGTTAAGTTTCCAAGATTCCATAGATTACACTTTAGAGAAGCAAGAGTTATAATTATAACATAGTTCATAGACGCATCCAACAACCGTACATAACCCACACATAGGTCTACGGAGCCTCTAAAGAGATAAAAGACAAGTATGATAATGCCGGCAACAAGGCTCCGGCTATACCTCAAAAGTGGAAGTCCACAACAAAAGATGTGGAAAATAACCCCTTGAAGGAGAAAGGGGCTCACCAAGACTTTGAGAAGAAGGTACTCCGCTACACGCGATCGGCACTATCCGCAATGGAGCCACCTACATTCATTTAAAAATGTAGCGCCCTCGGCCAAAGGGACGTTAGTACCATGGAATAGTACTAGTATGTATAATTAAACACCATCTAGTTAGAAAGAACTTTCATACAAAAATAAGGAAATCACAAGTATAACTCAAAAGCTTTAAACGATCACAACATTATCAAGGTAAAAGAATCATACAATTTTCACATCATGTTTTCATAGCCTTTAGTTTGGGACATTTCATACTGTTCAACATTGTTCACAATACCACCACTATCTTGAGCGAAGTCCGATCACGACCCGATCGGCTAGGTTGCCTCATTTGAGACATATAATTCAATCACCATTTCATTTCCCTTTTTCCGGAATTTAATATCAGCACATTACCACCATGTGTGCGGCATGGTGTCCGATGACGGCCTGATCGGCTAGGCCGCCTTACCTAGGCGTTGTTCCTTTCTCATTAATCAACTTATTTAAATATTTATTTCACATCTATCATATCAACTCATTGGCACTTAGGGCCACAATTATCACATCATTTCCACTTTCAAAGTTAGACTTGTAATTTAGGATAATATGTGCGCACAAAAGCAAATAAAATTATAAGCATAGATGAGACTTCACATAGATGGCACAATATATGCAGCTTCAATCTCAATTTAAGGTCTAAGCATTTCAATACATGATTCATATTCCGTGCACCTTTTCAAGTTATCAAAAATGACACATTAATCATATTGAGATACATCTTTCACGCATATAAGTTCGCAACCCCAAATTCATGTGAAACAACAATTCAACTTTAATCTTACCGTATTTACACAAACACCGACGAAGCTCAATTTCTAAAAGACGGGGTTTTAGCCATACATACCTCAATTGAACTTCCTTAGACTCTACAATGTTCCAGAATTCTTAAACCAAAATTAGGAAGATGATCATAATTCTAGCTCATTTGAGCATTTCATCAAACACTATATGTGCGTTAAATCATTATGGTTCTTTTATAGAGGATTTCATTAACCCACAACCCATACTTTACCATTTTTAGCTCAACAATGTTCCTACACCCTTTGACAACACATGCAAGCAAGATAACAACTCCAATACCCACAAGCTTTCTTGATAAATACCCATCTTTAGCTAAGATTTGAAATTAAGGGTTAGGGTGTAGAATCTTACCTCAAGGATGAAGATCTAATATGTTTTTCCTTGTTAATCTTTCAAGATTTGAGAAAGAATTGAAGAAAAATTGATGAGGGACACTTTCCCACTCTAGGGCACTCTCTCACTCTAAAAATATCTGGTTTTAGCTAAAGAAATGACCCATTGCATTTATTTGGCAAAATGAGGTCGTTTTATAACAAAAGCCCGATTTTTTGTATAGCCGCACCGCGTGAGGCACCGCGGTTGTGAAAAATATTCTTAGAAAACGTTTTTGAATTCTCTCTGTACCACCCCATAGGCGCGTCGCATGGGGCGCCACGGTAGTGTAAAATTCTACGCTGCTTTTGGTAATTTGGTCATAACTTCTGGTAGTAGTGTCCGAATGACAGACGGTTTGAAGCGTTAGAAACTAGACTTGAGGATCTTTCATTTTATAGGTTGTAGATCCCATAACTCCTTAGGTATATGTATATATGCTTGTCCAAAATTTGGCCAGGTGTGTATACATTGTAACATTAGACTTATCATGTAATCTTCCAACTTGATTAGACTTATGACTCTCCTTAGAACCCATATGACTTATAATGTGCCTCATACACTTATTACCATATCCAACTGATATCCATCATGTGAATAGCACATAAAATATTATAATTAGCCTACATGGCACCTCGAAATCCTAAATTACTTAGGAAAAATTTTCCGGGGTATTACATTCTCCCGCCTTAGGATCATTCGTACTCGAATGAGTAGTAGAGTCTGTTTCCAAATACATATCATAACCTAACTGTTTTCTCACACATCTTTAACTCCCAAATTTTTCAGAAATTTCGGCAGAGTTTCCCTTGTAACTGGGCATATCCACCTGTCAGAGAGCCCCAGAAACATATCCTAACAGCATATACACATTCCATAAATGTAACATAACTTGTACAACACTAACCATGGCTGCATAGGCAACACATAACCAAAACAAGACAGTTATACGTAGATCAAATCTAAAGATAAGAGTTCATAGGGACCAAATGCATAAAAAGCTATTACATGACTATACAAACAAATGTGGGTACTTCTTTCTCATTTCTTCCTCGGCTTTCCAAGTGGCTTCTTCAACTTGCTGGTTCCGCCATAACACTTTTACGGAGACAATTTCCTTATTTCTCAATTTTCGAACTTGCCTGTCAAGAATGGCAACTGGAACTTCTTCATATGACAGTTCCTCATTAACCTCTATAGATTCAACTGGCACAATAGTGGACGGATCTCCCACTACCTTCTTCAACATGGACACATGGAAGACTGGGTGTACCAATGACATCTCGGGTGGCAGCTCGAGCTTGTATGCCACTTGACCAATCCTCTGAATGATTCTATATGGCCCGACATACCTCGGACTCAATTTCCCTTTCTTTCCAAACCACATGATACCCTTCATAAGGGAAACCTTCAAAAATAGTCAATCATCTTCTTTGAACTCCAAATCTCTACAACGAAGGTTCAAATATGACTTTTGGAGACTTTGAGCAGTTTTCAACCTCTCCTTAATCATTTTGACTTTCTCCATGGCCTGATGCACAAGGTCTGGCCCTATCAATTCCGCTTCTCCAACCTCGAACCATCCAATGGGAGACCTACATCTCCTACCATGCAATGCCTCGAATGGTGTCATTTGGATACTAGCAATGATCATCCCAGCTACCTTTGAAATCAAGAACACAAGCACGCAACATGTCCTCAAACATCTGAATAGTCCGCTCTGCTTGCCCATTGATCTGAGGATGAAAGGTTGTACTAAGATTTACCTGTGTACCCAAGCCTTACTGAAATTTCTTCCAAAATTTGGTCGTGAACTAAGCCCCTCGATCAGAAATGATTGAGACTAGAGTGCCCTGCAACTTGACTATTTCTTTGATATACAATTTAGCATATTGTTCCGCTATGTCGGTAGATTTGACTGACAAGAAGTGCGTTGATTTCGTGAGTCAATCCATAATTACCCAAATTGAGTCAAACTTGCATGGAGTGCGCGGTAACGCTACCACAAAATTCATATTGATCATTTCCCATTTCCACATTGGGACTTCTACGCTTTGTACCAATCTACCAGGCCTTTGATGTTTGGCTTTCACTTGCTGACAGTTCGGACATTTTGCCACGTAGTCTGCCACATCCCTTTTCATGTTATTCCTCCAATAAACTTCCTTGAAATCATGATACATTGTTTTGTAAAACCTGGGTGAACAGAATACTTAAAACTATGAGCCTCAACCATGATTCTTTCCCGAAGATCATCTACATCTGGAACACATAGTTGCCCTTAGTACCGTAGTGTACCATCATCCATGCCAAGAGAGAAAAAAAAATGGTCTTATGTTTATGAATTCCCCCTTCAACTGCGCTAACAAAGGATCATTGTATTGCTTTTCTTTGACCTCCGCTATAAGCAACGATTCAGTCCTATTCTGCACAATTACTCCCCCTTCACTAGAGTCCACAAGACGAACTCCTAGACTAGCCAACTGGTGAACCTCCCTGGCCAATGGCCTTTGATATGCCTTCAGTGAGCCAAACTTCCCATAGATTTTCGGCTAAGAGCATCTGCCACAACATTGGACTTTCCCGGGTGATAGAGAATATCGATATCATAGTCCTTGAGTAACTCGAGTCATCTTCTCTATCTCAGATTCAACTCCTTTTGTTTGAAAATATATTGAAGGCTCTTGTGGTCCGTAAATACATCCACATGGACCCCTTACAAATAATGTCGACAAATCTTTAGTGCAAACACCACTGCCGCAAACTCTAAGTCATGGGTTGGATAGTTCTTTTCATGATTCTTTGGTTGCCTAGAGGAATAAGCGATTACTTGACCATGTTGCATCAATAGCGGACCATCTATATCACATTTATCTTACATATGACCTCCTAGAAATTGAGTTCTCCAATAATTTCCTTGATATGGTTACATTCTTCTGTGAATACTTGCAACTTGCTCTTCCAAATTCTCAACAAAAGACATTACTGGATGAGTTTTCTTATAGGACCTTTTTATTTCAAAGGAATAACTTCTTCTAGCCTACGCACGTACCTTAATATCCTCAACCTGCATGACATTGCATCAAATGTAATGTAACATTGTGCTCAAACTCTCCCTAGCCAACCTCTTTCCTCCTTATGTGCCTTCTAGGATTTAATAAACCACTCTACTTCCCTTTGTCCTTTGGGTAGATTGTGTTGTTTTGCCCTTTTTGTTCTCCCTTTCGGTCTAACCAATACATTGGTACTATCTCTTCTTTGTGATTAGGACATTCATTCCCATTTTATTTTGCTCATAATGCATAGTTGATAGCCTTATTGCGCTACACATTTGTCTGCCTCCCATGAACTCGCAGTATCATTGTGCCTGGTTTGTTGAGTTTATCACACCACCACTTCACCACTAGTAGTCTCACTTTCCATTGTAATATGTAGACATGAACTTCCTCTAAATATTTTAGTTGATATTTAGTGTCACCCAAGTCCGTTGCATTATAGTTAGTCCTCTATACCTTCTATTAACACTTGTGCTCTAGGCGAGTCCACCATTCTGATATAAACTATTTTGCGATAACCATGGATATCTCAATTTATAGATTTTCTTCCAATTCTTCTCGCCTAATTCTTCCTAATTAGGGAATAGATATGCACTCTTCCGTATGTTATGTGGTCTTTTCTCTTTGTTAGGAATTCATCATGCTCACCTCTCGACGCTTGTTGGGATATCTGCGGGAAAGTATGTTCATCTGCGTATCACTTAATACTTCCTTGCTTGAAAGATTCTTAAGGGGCTCTCCATCAAGTCCAAATGCACTCTTGGTTTATTATAGCATTACATTTATTTCTCTTACTCGTTTTGCCTTTCTCAAAGCCTTGAAACTTTAGTTGAATCACAATTCCATGATTAACCCATTCTAAAAACTTGCAACCCTTCACTTTTGATCCATAGTACTTCCTTGGGTTTCATTGTTCCTGACTCTCTATTAAGAATAAAATCCCCTTTACAAACACTACTCATGGTTTCTAGAACCGTTGCCCCTATCATTCACATTGCCACGTATGAAGAGTTTTCCTTCCTTAAACTTCTACCTTCTTGGGGTACTAGTGGTCTATCACTAGCATATCCTTTCAGAGAATCACGTTACCCATTATCTCTTTTTCTAGGCTATACCCGTCTTCAACAAAATATTCAAACATCATAGCTACATGGTCTTACTCTTGTTTTAAGGTGTTTCAGTGGCCTCACTATGGCCTTTCTTCCCCCACTTAGGGCGAATCTCCCAGATTTTCCCCACTTAGGGTGAATCTCCCAGATTTCGACACAAGTCTAGAATTTAGCAATTTCAGGAACATATGCCTCATGTCTCTAGCCCATGTATGTATGTATGTGTGTATATATATATATCTCATGTCTCTAGCCCATGTACCTATATATATTTGACTATTAAGTCGTTATGGTATTACCTCAGAAGTTCTCTACTTTTATCCGGCCACGTGGTATTGGGGTTCTAATTCCTCATGTCAAAATTCTTTATGAGTGTAATACAATTTCGTACAATTTCGGATTTGTGCAAGGATTCTCTCATTGAGGGCTCAACTGACTCTCCTTTTATAACTTCTCGGCTCCTAGGAAAGACTTACACTATCATCATAAATCTCCTGGCCATGCCATCCATATATCACGTGCATATATAATCAAATTTTCTTTTACACCTTAGGATCATCTACATGTTTCCCATACTACCCAAATATGTTGTTCAAGCTTACGTATCATATATCAAATCGATATCTATTTGGAGGCGAGTAATCACTTTTATCGCCTTTCTCAAGTAAAGTATGCTCATGGTATTATATACTTATCCACCCTATATGTCCATACCATTCGTTCAACAAGAAACATGTGACATCTCCTTAATACTCAGGCCTTTTCCCGTTTGTCATGTCGTATGACAACATTACTTGGAATAGATGAAAGAGCATTTAAACTTGCCTTGAAACTTGCCTTGAATCTCAACGCACGAGTTACAAGACAATCTTATAGTCAAGCTTTATCGCATGATATGGAGTGTTGAAGAAGGGTAACATTCCTAAAATGTCCATGTAGCCTCCAACTTATAGATGTGGTCGACAACACACCGATAAGAAGGACTCTACTAGACACGGCTCCAAGACATCCTAGGACACTTTAAAACCATAGGCTCTGATACCAAGTTTGTCACGCCCCAACCTCGGGAGGCACGACCGGCGCTCAATCGAGTGAACCCAACTGAGCAAGCCTTAACATACACTTTCTACCCAACTTAATGCGATTAAGGAAAACATGCTTCCGTTTATTTAGACAATAGGAAAGATAGTACATTCAACATTGTTGGTTCATTTTATAACACAACCTTAAACCGTAGTTAAGTTTACAAGATTCCATATGATTACACTTTAGAGAAGCAAGAGTTATAATTACAACATAGTTCATAGACCCATCCAACACCCGTTCATAACCCACACATACGTCTACGGAGCCTCTAAAGAGATAAAAGACAAGTATGATAATGCCGGTAACAAGGCTCTGGCTGTACTTCAAAAGTGGAAGTCCACAACAAAAGATGTGAAAAATAACCCTTGAAGGAGAAAGGGGCTCACCAAGACATTAAAAAAAGGTACTCCGCTACGTGCAATCGGCAATATCCGCAATGAAGCCACCTACATTCATTTAAAAATGTAGCGCCCCGGGCAAAAAAGACATTAGTACCATGGAATAGTACTAGTATGTATAACTAAACACCATCTAGTTAGAAAGAACTTTCATACAAAAATAAGGAAATCACAAGTATAACTCAAAAGCTTTAAACGATCACAACATTATTAAGGTAAAAGAATCATACAATTTTCACATCATGTTTCCATAGCCTTTAGTTTGGGACATTTCATACTGTTCAACATTGTTCACAATACCACTGCTATCTTGAGCGGAGTCCGATCACGACCCGATCGGCTAGGTTGCCTCATTTGAGACATATACTTCAATCACCATTTCATTTCCCTTTTTCCGGAATTTAATATCAGCACATTACCACCATGTGTGCGACATGGTGTCTGATGACGGCCGGATTGGCTAGGCCGCCTTACCTAGGCGTTGTTCCTTTCTCATTAATCATCTCATTTGAATCTTTATTTCACATCTATCATATCAACTCATTGGCACTTAGGGCCACAATTATCACATCATTTCCACTTTCAATGTTAGGCTTGTAATTTAGGATAATATGTGCACACAAGAGCAAATAAAATTGTAAGCATAGATGAGACTTCACATAGATGGCACACTATATGCAACTTCAATCTCAATTTAAGGTCTAAGCATTTCAATACATGATTCATATTCCGTGCACCTTTTCAAGTTATCAAAAATAGCACATTAATCATATTGAGATACATCTTTCACGCATATAACGTCGTAACCCCAAATTCATGTGAAACAACAATCAATACAACAATTCAACTTTAATCTTACCGTATTTACACAAACACCGACGGAGCTCAATTTCTAAAACACAGGGTTTTAGTCATACATACCTCAATTGAGCTTCCTTAGACTCTATAATGTTCCATAATTCTTAGCAACCTCAATCTATTTTAGAAATATAACAATTTGAACCAAAATTAGGAAGATGATCATAATTCTAGCTCATTTGAGCATTTCATCAAACACTATGTGTGCGTTAAATATTTATGGTCCTTTTATAGAGGATTTCATCAACCCACAACCCATACTTTATCATTTTTAGCTCAACAATGTTCCTACACCCTTTGACAACACATGCAAGCAAGATAACAACTCAAATACCCACAAACTTTCTTGATAAATACTCATCTTTAGCTAAGATTCGAAATTAAGGGTTAGGGTGTAGAATCTTACCTCAAGGATGTAGTAGTGTGTTTTTCCTTATTAATCTTTCAAGATTTGAGCAAGAATTGAAGAAAAATTGATGAGGGACACTTTCCCACTCTAGGGCACTCTCTCACTCTAAAAATATCCGGTTTTAGCTAAAGAAATGACCCATTGCATTTATTTGGCGAAATAAGGTTATTTTATAACAAAAGCCCGATTGTTTGCACAGTCGCGCCGCGTGGGGCGCCGTGGTTGTGAAAAATGTGCTCAGAAAATGTTTTTGAATGCTCTCTGTACCTCCCCATAGGCGTGCCGCATGGGGCGTCGCATGGGGCGCCACTTTAGTGTAAAATTCTGCGCTGCTTTTGGTAATTTGGTCATAACTTCTGGTAGGAGTGTTCGAATGCGAACAGTTTGAAACGTTAGAAGCTAGACTTGAATATCTTTCATTTTATAGGTTGTAAATCTCATAACTTCTTAGGTATATGTATATATGCTTGTCCAAAATTTGGCCTGGTGCGTATACATTTGTAACATTAGACTTATCAGGTAATCTTCCAACTTGATTAGACTTATGACTCTCCTTAGACCTCATATGACTAATAATGTGCCTCATACACTTATTATCATATCCAATTGATATCCATCATATTAATAGCACATAAAAGATTATAATTAGCCTACATGTCACCTCGAAATCCTCAATTACTTAGCAAAAATTTTCCGGGGCCTTACATTGCATACCTTCGTCCTCTCGGACTAAAACTACACTTATCGCAACTTCTGAAACCACGAGGTAGACTAGCAATATTTCACCTTCTTTTGGTTTCGAGAGCAACGGAGAGCTTGACAAATACTTCTTCAAATCCTTCAAGGCTTGCTAACATTCTGGTGTCCATTTGAAATTATTATTCTTTTTGAACAGTGCGAAGAAGCAATGACATTTTTCCGACGATCGGGAAATAATCCTTCTCAATGTTGCTAATCTCCCCGTGAGCTTCTGGACTTATTTTACATTTGACAATTGATCCGGGATATCCTCTATGGCCTTGATTTTGTCGGGATTTACCTTAATTCTCCTTTGTGAGACCAGGAATCCCAGGAACTTACCAGAGATGACCCGGACATGCACTTTTCGAGGTTAAGTTTCATGTTACGCTCCCTCAAGATGCCGAATGTTTCTTGCAAATACTTAAGGTGGTCACCTGCATTCAAATACTTAACGAGCATATTTTATATATATACTTTCATTGTTTTTCCTATTTATTTCTCGAACATCTTATTCACGAGCCGTTGATAAGTGGCTCTGACGTTTTTTAACCGAAGGGCATCACATTGTAACAATATATACCGGAATTCATTATAAATGAAGTCTTTTCCTGATCTTCTAGGTTCATCTTGATTTGATATTACCTAGAATAAGCATCGAGCAAACTCATTAACTCGTGCCCGTCGGTGGCATCAATCATTTGATCGATATTTGGCAATAGGAACGAGTCTTTTAGGCACGCCTTATGAAAATACTTATAGTCTACGTACATGAGGAACTTATTATTTTTCTTAGGAACTACTACTACATTAGCTAGCCAGTCTGGGTATCTTACCTTTTGGATTAAACCAATATTGAGTAAGCGGGTTACCTCTTCTTTGACGAATTTATTCCTTGCTTCAGCAATATAGTGCTTCTTTTGTCTTACTGATGTATGTTGGGATCCAAGATTAACTTGTGAACGGCTATTTCTATCGGGATACCTGTCATATCCTCGTGCGACCATGCAAAACAATCGGCGTTAATTTTAAGAAATTCAATAAAAGCAAACCTGAGCTTTGGGTGCAGTCCTGTTCCTAAATGGAATTTCCTTTCTGGGAATTCTTTGAACAACGCAACTTGTTCTAGTTCTTTTGTCGTGGACTTTGTTTCGTCCGTCTCTTCTGGAACTTGGAAGTACCTTGGCACCTGATACTATTTTGATTCCTTTTCCCCCGGGCTAACTTCCTCTGATTCGGGGGCAGATGTCGGTTCTTGTAATTGCTATGCCTCATGCTCCTTTCCTTTGCTACTGGAGACCGCGATTGCATTCATCTCCCTTGCTGCCGGTTGATCACCCCTTATCTGCTTGATTCCCTCTGGTGTTGGAATTTTCAACAATTAGTGATACGTTAAGGCACAACTTTCATCTCATGGAACCATGGCCTTCCTAGGATAATATTAAACCCCATGTCTCCGTCTACAACTGTCACAACCCAAATCGAAGGGGTCGCGATGGGCACCCGGTGCCTTACTCAACCGAGTACCAACATAACATATCTTTCTTATCATATTAACATGGGTAAATGAGCCAGAAAACCCGTTATAAGATAACAAGGCCATACAAGTATCCATACACCTGACATTTGTCTACAAGCCTCTAAGAGTACATAAAATCATAAAGGTCGGGATAATGCCCCGCCATACCAATCAATACATATCCAAAGCATACTGACCAAATATGCAACTCCGGATCAAGTAGAGTGCACCAACACCTTCCGCTGAGTTGATAGCCTACTTGGAGGACTATCCACCTATCAATCGGTACCTGCGGGCATAAAACGCAGCGTCCCCAGGAAAAAGGTACATTAGTACGAATAAAGTACCGAGTATGTAAGGCAGGAAAACATAAACAAGAATAGTAATGTAAAGAAAGATAGAGGAGATACAACCTGTAACATTTGAGTGCCTCTGGGGGCTACTGACATGAAATTCATAATACATATATATATATATATAAACTTTTAAAAACATACGCCTCTGTGGGCATCATGATCATCATATCGTACCCGGCCTCAAAGAGGACTCGGTAAAAATATACCCGGCCATCATAAGGCTTGGTAGAATCATACCCAGCCACATGGAGCTCGATAAACCCAACTGATCAGTGGTTGCACATAGGTGTTGTACCCGACGACTATAGCGCGACTCGGTAGAGTAAAATAAATATTATATACAATGCATTCCAGACTCATGGAGTCACGTTCTAAACCTTTCAGAGTAACGTAAGGTCGTTGCACCTTCAATTAACATTATGTGCATCCATACCATCAATATGAACCTCAGTAGGATTTAAGGATCATACATACTTGCTTAGAATAACTTTACAAGGAAAGAATAACATGGGCAACCTTAGTTGCTAAGAGTAGATCCATTATGAAATAGCATATCATTTATCTTCATTTCATTTTAGATCATGCCAAAAGAAAGAAGGAAGTGCCTTAACATATCTTTGAAATCTTCTATCAAATCTCAAGCAAGCTCAATATGTTCTTCTTACGTCTACAATGAGTAAACCGACTTCGTCGTCATCATATAAGCGTTGTAACTATCATATTTGGAAATCAATATTCCAAAAGAAAACGGACAACACCTCCCTATTTGTACTACATCCCATATGTTACCAAAAGTTACCAAACAGCCTAAACAACAACAATATAATTTACAACAAGCTCTCGAATTTGTTCAACAACCATTTTGAGTGGCAAGCTTGATTTACGATTAACAAAATATGGTTTGAATCCAATTCCTTTTCCATGAATCTGCCTACAATATATATATATATATCATCATATTTATTCTTACCATATCATTTTCAACCCAAAACATCATAAGCATAATCTTAAATATAGTCCACACACCTAGAACCTTAACCTTTATCGTCAACATCTTATTTTTCATGTTATCTTCTTCAATCCACTGCATTAGCACATAGATAAGCTTAAAAAAAGCAGTCACGACATAATAAAACTATTTATAATAATTTACAGCCACAACAAACCATATATATAGCCTCAATATAGCCCACAAAAAAGATAACAATTCCTTATGCCATGTCATTTACTATCTTGTAGATTTTCACTCAAACAACTCAACCAACACATGATTGACCTTAAGCAAAACCAAGAACATGATTTACTTACCTTAGTCAGTAGATAAAACTTTAAATCTCCAGCTGGTGTATCTCACAACAACCCTCAATCACACTACAATACTATAGGAGTTGTATTCTCTTCTTGAATCAACATTTGTGTTCATGTTGGTGTGTAAACACTTGTATTTCGCCTTGAAACTCTAATATACATGAAGGAGGTATTGATTCGTATCTTATTAATAAAGAACAACATGAAATTTGAGGTTACTTACCTTTGAAGAACCCTCTAAAATAGCCACAAGATGAAGAACTACGATCTAGCAAGTACCATGAGATTTCTAACGTTGGATTCATATTTTTATCTTAGGTTTTCACCCTAGAATCATGGAGGAACTCTTGGAGAGCATTTAGGAGGGTTTAGGAGCTGTTGTCGATGAGCAAAATGAGTTAAAACAACATATAAATGACTTAAATACAAGCTGAAGTTTAAACCGACTTTGTGGGTCCCATCGGAGCTGCTTGCATAGTCTCGCAAAAATGCGAATATCGCTCTAGTCCGATGTCGTATAGATGAACGGTTTAATGTGTTAGAAAATATACTCGTAGATCTTCAATTTTATATATAGATAATCCCTTTATTTCAAGTATATTGGGAGAAACATGCAGCTATATTTGACCTAAATTTCAGCACATTATGAATGCAACTTGTGATGACCTTTGCCAACTTTTGTTCCACAACTCGTTTGACTTAAAAACATAACACACGACTATCATACGACTAAAATAACTCATAACTTAACCCCCTCATCATGTTAATCACCCTAGTCTTACCCCAAAAGTATATGTTATAACATTCCAAACTTGTCGACTTTCGACGAAACTTATTTTCTTCAATTCGTTTAACATTGAAGCTTTCCAACCCTTTTGGTACTTATTATTCATGATCTTAAATATTTGTAACCTCCAAGATAACATGATGAACTTATGTTATGTACTTTCATAAATGATCTCATTTTCGAGCTTACATCAATTAGCTTACAACGTACTCTCACGTGCGAAAACATGGGATGTAACAACAACTTTGAAGAGAGTTGTTTTCATTACTCCTTCAGCATTTGTGAATAGCAAAATCTCTCCCTGGGTCATCACGCTCACGAGGTTGAATCTAGTGAGGAGTTTTGTTACCGAAATAATGATTACGGTGAGTTTAGTTTGCTCCAGTACTCTTCATTGTATGATATTAGCTGAACTTCCTGGATCCACTAGAACACATTTAATCTTAAAATCTAATACATTTAAGGAAATTACTAGCGCGTCGTTGTGTGGAAGCAACAATCCATCTGCATCTTCCTCTGTAAAAGTGATATTGTCTTCCTGAAGCCTTTTACTATGAGTTATTAATACTTTCATCTTCTTTGCTGCCGAAAAGGTGACCCCATTAATTTCATTCCATCCGAAGATCATATTTATCATTTAGCGTAGGTGTTTTTCTCCTTCTTTCGAGGATTCCACGTTATCTCTGTTCCGACCATAATTGTTCTTAGCTCGGTCGCTTAAGAACTCTCTGAGGTGACCATTCTTCAATAGCATTGCCACTTCTTCTCAAAGGTGTCGGAAGGCCCTTGTCTAGTGGTTGTTTGTCCCATGGTATTCACACAATAAGTTGGGATCCCTCTATTCGGGATCAGATCTCACTAGTCTTAGGAACCGTGCCTCTTTGATGTTACTCATGGTTGACATAATTCCACTATACTGATGTTGAAGTTGTATTTCGATAACCTAGGGTAAGAAAAATCTCGTGACCCTAACATTTCTTTCTCCTGCAGCGATCTATTGTTCCGACTGCGATTGGTACTTCTGTCAATGGTGAACTTGTCAACTGTGCGGAGGCTTCTACTATGGCCTTCAGTCCGCTCGTAGGGCAGAAACCGGCGCCTTGGAGTTTGTCTGTCTATGTCATAATCATCCTTTGACTTTTCTCTGTTCTTCTCCCGTCCCTTGGTTGATAATGAAAAACCAACCTGATCATCTTCGATCCTTATTTTTGACTCGTATCAGTTGGGGACATCGGCCCAAATCTTCCTTCAATTTTCGGGAAGCGTCTGAACCTCTCGGATTTAATCCTTTGGTGAATGCTTCAGCTGCCCATTCATCCGGGAGAAACATTCTTTCCTTCTGGAATCGAGTAACGAACTCCCTTAATAACTCGGACTCTTCTTGCGCAATTCTGAATATATCGGCCTTTCAAGCATGTACCTTTCTGGCCCCGGCATAAGCCTTGATAAAAAAATCTGTGAGGATCTCAAAAGAGTCTATGGAATACTCGAATAACAACGAATACCACGTCAAAACTCCCCTTGTGAAAGTTTCTCCATATTAGTTTAACAACACAGGTTCAATTTCGTGAGGAGCTAGGTCATTTCCTTTTACCGCCGTTGTGTAGGTGGTAATATGCTCTTGAGGATCTGAAGTTCTGACATATTTTGGCACTTCAGGCATTTTAAACCGCTTCGAGATTAACTTCGGCACCGCGCTCGGCTTATACGAAAATTGAGTATACTTCTTCGAGTTTGGCCCTTTTAGTATATGTGGCGCACCCGGGATTTATTCTATAGGGGAGTTTACTTCCCTCATAAACCGTAAAAGTTCATTCTTGAAAGGATCGTTCTCGTTATTGAGACCAGATCCGCTCCTCCCAGCTCTGTCGGATCCAACTTCACCCCTGGGAGTGTTGTTGTCGACTCTCTGCGTTGTTTGGTCCCGGGAGGAATTGGATCTCACATGTTCGCATTATTCGAAGCCCCCGATAATGACTGTTTCAACTCTGTCATAACCTTATCCTGCCGCTTGAGATGGCCTAGAGTAGTTACATGTTGCACTTGCAAGACCCTTACCGCATCGATGAAATTCTCTTCATTAGCATCATCGGGAGATGTCTCCCGAACATGTCGAGGATATTGCCTGTCATGCATCGGCGTGGCGTCATTCTCCTCGTTGTGGGTGTCACTAATTGAATCCTCGAAATGAGGTTGATCCCCTCGAATTTCAGGATTGTATGTGTTGTTAACAGTGTTATCTGTCATTTTCTGTGATTTTTTTAAGACAAAACAATCAAAGTATGTTAGTAAAAAAGGCAAGGATCAATTTAATTGCACGACTGTGTCGGCCCCACGGTGGGCGCCAAACTGTTTACCCGTAAAACGGTACAGTTGAATATATACGTAGTTTCTAGACAAGTGAACTAATTTGATCATGAAAATAATGAAATTACTGAAGAAATATATAATACATAGCCTTAAAATGTAGATGAAATAGCAAAATTGGCGGATCCGGGATAAGGTTTTCAGGCACAACAATGATGAGATCAAAAGCAAGAAAGTAAAATTGTATTAAGCTTTGTATAGAATGTAGTATAAATTAGCCCGGAAAATTGTGTCCTTTACAATGATAACTGAGCTCTCTGCTTATAGCCGTGTTTAGGGAAGGAGGTCCTAGGATCGTGCCCTCCTTTAATGTCAACTATGAGGGTCATTGATGAAGGTATAACGATGGAAATAAATGTCAAATTCCTTGTAACGGGCTGCCGTTCTTAATGATACAGAATATTCTCTATTAAATGCTACTGAACGTAAAACATTTAATATATCTTTATGAATATTCTCTTCCAGTGACAATCGGGACAGCTGCGTTCGGTGACCATTTCCGTCTTGGATTTCACATGTCCTTTCTTTAGATGACTAGTGTCATATCATATTTTTCCTAGTAACAACCATCCAAATTTAATTAATTAATTTTACAGCAATTTGGTTTATATCTTTAGCAAATCTACTTACTTTTCATTATTTCGTACGCAAAAACAAATAGTTCATGTTTTTTGTTCGAAAGATAGTTATATTTTTATATTAATGCATCACTGCAAAATGGATCGCTCATTATTGCACTCACGGGTACCCAGCATGTTCGCTCCGGACAAAACTTTTCTAATATAAGAAGTTTCCCAATATTTGTCTTCTTCCAAAATGTAGACAAATACAAGAGAGAATCATAGGCGTGGTCAAAAATTAAAGTTTATGGGCTTTGAGTTTTTAAGAGAACTCATAATTTATTGGGGCATTTGCATCTATACCCGTTTTTTGTGTCACATTTTAATTTGTGTCCGTTTTACAAAAAAAATTGCAAGCGTACCCGTTTTTTCGCATAATTTCAGCATACGGGGCTGAAGTAGCAAAGGCAATCACGCAAAACTTCAGCATTCTAGTAGTCGGGCCTGAAGTTCAGCTCTAGAGCTGAAGTTTTTGTTTTGTAACTGTCGAACTTCAGCTCTAAAGCTGAAGCTTTTGTTCTTCAGCTCTAGAGCTGAAGTTTTTGTTTGTAAGCTTCAGCTCTAGAGCTAAAGTTTTTGTTTTGTAACTGTCGAACTTCAGCTCTAGAGCTGAAACTTTTATTTTTTAACTGTCGAACTTCAGCTTTATAGCTGAAGTTTTTGTTTGTAACTGGCAAACTTCTGCTCTAGAGCTGAAGTTTTTTCTGGAAAAATCAGCTTTTTATGTTATCGCCTCATTTCGTCTAACTCACACTCAGCTTTGCTCAGCCATTTTTATTGCTAAGCAACTGATATTCGAAGATACATTATACAGTTCTATTATACATTCAGACAACACAGATTTTTCTTTTTCTGAACACAGAAACATCTAATTCACATATATAAGGTTAGCTTTCTACTTGCTTCAATTATGTTTCTGGCTATAACAATAAGTTTCTCCACAAATTATGTTGGAAAAATCCCAAGTACTAGAGGCTCTTTCTAAAAATGATTATTAATTTCTTGAAAACGAAATCCTAGATAAAAACGTTCTGTGAATACAGATTATATACATAGCCGTAACAGATTTCTTGCAGAAAAGGGAAAAGGAGAAGTTTGAGAAAGAAGAGCGGATATAACTTTGAGGAGGAGAAGGAGAAGGAGGATGAGAAAGGAGGCTGAAGTTATTTAAAAAGTGGGTACAAGTTAAAAGTTTTAAAAAAAATGAGTATAGGTTAAATGGGGGCGACCAAATAGGGCGCCCTGTGCAATTTTTACTAATTTGTTTTAGTTACTGAGATTGCATTATATATATATATCATAAATATCCTTATTGGTTGGTTCGATAGGTGCCATAAATATCTCTAAGGGGTCATTTGGTTGGAAAGAAAAGGCGTAGTAGCTTCACGAAGTTGCGCCTTAGTGCATCCGTTATCTTGTTTGTTAGCCCCCCTGCCCCCTCCCAATTATTTATATTATAGTCATAAAGGAACTAAAGGAAATTTGACAACCTTACTAATAGAAAGGGGATGCGCTGAAGCATGCGAAGAAAGCTTGAAGTTATCCCAGAACTAATTATCCCGAGATTAGTAATTTCACTTTTTTTGGGGATAAAAAAAATATCACAGTTCCAGAATAACTAATCCCTGGATTAATTATACCGCAATTTTTTAGCAACCAAACATGGAATAAGTTCTTCTTAAATTTAGTCCTGAGATTAATTATTCCTTATCCCTCACACCAAACGAGCCCTAAGTTTGAAGCTCATTTTTACACACATAGCCGGTTAAATTTACCGTTTATTTTTTTCTAGCCAGTGTACAAAGATTATATAATGATTATACACAATTGTACACATATTATACGTGAATAATACATATATTATATATCTGATGGCTATATTAAGTTTAAGCGTTTGGGTAGGTTGCTATTTAAGTTACTTCTTCCTTCTAGATCTATTTTAGTTATGTCAGTGCAAGTCCACTAATACATGGATTATAATTATGGGTTTGCTTTAGGGCCAAAATCCACCTAACTTGTAACATTAGACCCAAATTCAAAGTAAAAATAGCACGGGCTAGTCAGTTTTCGAACTGGTCATTCAAAAATGGCCAGTATTTGCAAAGTCATTGAAAAATAGCAACTATTTTACTGTAACATGGAAGTTCCAAATAATATATTGGAGATCGGTGCACCTGTGTATGAACTTCCAGCATATTATGCTGGAACTCCAATGCGCGAAAAGTTCTAGCTAATATACTGGAGATTAGAGCACCTGTGTATAGTATTATGCTGGAAGTCCAGTATATTATACTAGAGTATTTTCTGGATTTTAAATAGTGTTTTCGTTCAAATTTATCTTTAAAAAAGTGGCTAAATTTCAAGTACTTTTGAAAATGTGGTTGTTTCTGAATGACCACTTGTAAATCTGGCTATTTTTGAATTTCACCCAAATTCAAATGTAGGCGAAGTCTTTTTATTTTTCATGGGCCTATACCATCGATAGTAAGCTTGAACAAGAATGCAAAACATATATCCAAGAGTCATTCACATTACTTTGGAACTGCTCGAAAGAATCAAATGAAAGTCAGTAGGAATATCATACTACTATTTTCTTCTTTATGGAACTAAACAAATAGAAAAAAGTTTTTACAAAATGAAAATAAACGAACATATTTACTCAAATCAATTTAGACGGACAAATATCAAGTCTTTGGAGCAGATTTTGCTAAGTTCTTGAAAACTCGTTTGATTCAAGTGTTTTAAGAAGTTTTTTCAATAACATTTTCCAGAAATATTTTGTTTTAAAATATAAAGAAACTCTCACAAACCATTAAAAGAAAATAAACTAAAATTATCCAAATAAATTACTTACTATTTTACACAAAATTTTCCTCAATCTTTAAAAAAAGTTCAAAAAATTATCTATAGAAGTGTAGCAATAGCTACTTTTAAACTTGCTATTTAAAATATATCTACAAGTTATAATGTATTTAAAGAGTAGTCAATTCACCTAAACTTCAAGACTAAGTATTATGAGTTTGGAAATTCAGGACTTAGTATCCTGAATTTTTGAGCTGCTAATTTGAAATTCAGGACTAAGTGTCCTAAATTTCTGAACTACTAATTTAAAATTCAGGACATAAGATTCAAACTTCTGGATATAATTTTCGAACTTTAGGACACGATATCCTGAAGTCTGAATTTTGAGGTTTAAACTCTAGGATGTTGTGTCCTGAAGTTTGATTGAAATTGGCTAATCTTTAAATACATTATAAACTGTAGCTACCTGGAGTTAGGGGTGTTCAAAACCGAACCAAAACCGAAAATCGAACCGAAACCAAAGCTTAATGGCTTATTGGTATCGGGTGAACGGTTTAACGGACGGAGAACGGATTGAATGTTTTTTATTAACGGCTTATTGGTTTTGGGGCAGATTATTCAATTTTATTAACGGATAATCCATTATATTTTTATCCATATATATATTAAATAATCAAAAACCCTTCTTCCTCCAGTACTCTATCAAAGTGAATTAGAATAAAAGAAAGCCAAATAAAAGGAGTCATCTAACTATGACAAAAGACAGAATTTACTATCTGAAACAAGATAGCAATACCAGTTACACCACTGCTTCATCAACTTTGCCTAGGTTTTAAGGCATCCTAGAATTCTAAGCATGACGAACATTTGTTTTAACAAAGGCCAATTGGAAATCTTTCACATGGACTCAAGCCAATGTGCATAAACATAAATAAGATTCTAGATAGATGATTTACCCATCACGGTGTCTCTTCTGCTTCGTCCCTCTTAGTATGTCGACCACCTATTTAAACATGCAAAGACTAAATTTTATTTTATTTGGATTGAATTAGGCCGATAAACCGTCCGATAAGAGCTAAACTGATACCAATTCGCCCGATATCTTATCGGGTGGCTAGCCGATTAATACATTTAAAAGCCGATAACCGATAAGTCAAACCGTTAAGAGTAAATAACCGCCCAATTCGCTCGATAAACAACCCTACCTGGAGTCATTTCCACCATATTTTTACTCTTTGAAACCAGAAGATTCAATTAATAGGCGATCTTCATTGGGATTGTACACAAGAAAATAAATGCATCTCTTGCAAGTTCTAGCCAGTATTTTCTATCACAAACAAACACGTCAGTTAACTTAAATGTACCAAAGTTGACTCCATCTGATCATTAAATGAAAAGTTGAGAACTTGAGAGCCATAAGTGCTATCTTATCCCAAAAGATGAACTAATAAGACCAAATAAAATTAATTAATAAACCAGATTGGATTACATCTACATGTGATCTCAATTTATTTACCGGTTGCTGTTGGGTTGTCAACAAAAAAATGGAGTATTTGCATCATCTTTTGGACCCACTTGAGTCACCTAAGTCTTCTCTTCTTCAGTGTGATCACACTAATCCCATTAATTCATCATTGACACAAAAATACAAAAAGATGTGTATAGTGCCATGTCTGATGGTAGCCTTGAAACAACGATAAAGTTATAATCGTGTAACTTATAGGTCACGATTTTTATGTTTCAGTTCATCAGGTTGTCTCTTGCCCGTCCAGTGATTCAGCAGCAGTTCGAAAGGTTGCCTTATTCCGGAACCTTAGAGTAATGATAAAGTTATAATCATGTAACCTATAGGTCAGGTGTTCAAGTCGTTGAATTATCCATTAATACTTGTGTCAAGATAGGTTGCCTACATTATACCTTTTGAAGTGCGATTTTTCCCCGAACCCTATGTGAATATGGGATGCTTTCTGCACCGGTTGTATATAGTGCCATATCATTTACGTCAAGGCATATAATCAATTTCTTTTAGCAAGTCATGTGAGGACTAGGTCAATAGAAATGTCCAAAAAGAAAGGAGAGAAATATGTAGACTCCAGCTTGACCGCAAAAGTCTTGTTCATTGATCATCAATTGGACAATATCATAGCATTTACGAAGTGAGAAGAAAAGACTATTTTCCATTCTAAATTTAGCTGATCAAGTTTCTACGAAACAATCTCACAGTGCCAAAATTTGATTTTATCAGTATTCTAAATCCATCTTCCTCTTTTATTCGGTTGTGAATGCTGATTTCTTATTTTCAACTAGCTGGTTAACCATATGTTTCTAAAAGTAAAAAGTTTAGTACCTGGTGTTGTCATTCAGTCTAAACAAGAATATCAACAACGACCTTTTGTCTACTTATAGAACTTTTATCAACAAAAGGCAAATCCATAGCATAGTAAAAGATAAAGAATTTAACTTATATATAGTGATGTTCTAAAAATATATTTTATTATGTTATATAATTTTATATGTTGTAGCAGATTGCTTGCTTATTTTTTATATCCTATAAGATAAGGATTTAATTTATACATATCCATGTTTGTAAAAATAAATTTTATTATCCAACATATTTATAAAATATCTTTTAATAAAGTTACTTATAAGAAAATAGCCGGCACAAATCTTGCGTGTATAAAGTTTATGCAAAGAAGAAGAAAAAATCCATAAAAGATCATGTGTCAAACCTTGATTTTGTCATCTTTAGGTATAGACAAGGGAATTGCTAAGTGAACGTTAAAGAAAGGGACAATATATTCACCATCAAAATGGAACTTGTCTTCTCTCCCCATTTGGTGAAATCTGTCATTTTTGGGTGAGAAGAAAAGCAAGAAGACAAGTCCAAATGAGACAAGCAACCAAATCTCTTTCTCACTACTCTCTCTTTTAGGTCCTCTTTTGTTTCTTCTTTCTCAATATCATACGTATTTCCACGTCAAACAAACTCCTTAATTTCTAACAACTTTGAGACGGTTTTATTGACTCCTTTCTTGACTCTCATATGAATATGACTTAAAGGGCGGTACGGTACACAAAATATTACGTGTCCGTGTCCATGCAGGACTCGTAGAAAGGTCGTAGGGTGTAATGCGTAGAAAGGTCGTAGGGTGTAATGTAGATAGTCTATCCTAAAGTTTAGCTGACTGCATGGTTCGAACCCGTAATTTATAATTCACGCGGAGACAACTTGATTATGAATATGAGTTGAAAATGCAACTCCAACGATTGCAATATTTTGTAAACCATTTTTCCTTTTCCTCCCTTTAATAATCACTTGCCTTGTAACTCCCTATGTGTATTTTTGTTGACAAACAAAATAAACTAACAAAAGAATAGAAGAAAGACAGAAATGAATTTCAAACATTTCTTTCTTTTTCTTGCCAACATTTTCCTTGAATTACATTATTCAAAACCCGAAAAGAATTGAAGATATATGTTTAATCCACCTATAAAACAAAAAAATCTAGTATAGTAATCTCACTTTCCTGATTACTGACTAAGCAAAAAACAAATTTAAGAAAAAGAAAAAAATTGAAAGGAAATGATCAGCAATTGGCTAGCAAATTGCTGGAAAACTTGAATTAACGACTTTATTGGTTGCCATTGCTGGTGTTATTGCCATTGGTTGTGACACTGCTGTTTTGGTTGTTGGCGGTCGTTGTGATAGCAGTAGTATTGTTAGTACTACCATTGTTTGGTTGCTGAGGATTTCCAATAAGGGAAGTGATGGCTGCTGCTAATGCTGCTGTGAAGTTAGGATCAGCAGTGAGAGCATTCACTGTATCAGCCAAAGGGTTGTGGTTGGATTGATGAATCGACGATGGCAATGTTGAAGGGTTCTGTCCTTCCGAATCTTGAGACAATTGTAGGCCTGAAAATTTGGATTGGTTATATAAAGCCTGGTTAAATATCTGAGGCAAAAGTGCAGCTGGATTTGATAACATATTGTGGGGTGGATTTGAGAATGGGACTTGGAATTGGTTAGGGGATCTTGGAAATTGCAAAGGGTTCGGGGATTGAGTTAGGTCCAATGTAACAGTAGGAAATGGCGCGGAGGCAGAAATTGTAGCCATGCTAGAGGAACAAGGGAGTAAAGTTCTGGCAAAGAAATTGGAATTCATTAGTCCATCTGCACTTGGCATTGAACCTGAAAGCAACATTCTTGCTGCTGAGGACGTTGTCGACGCCATTGCCATTGCTGCTGGAGGTAATGGATGGTTGTGAGTTCCTTCATAAGTTGTGATCAATATTGTTCTGTCCTCTGCACATCTTTGAACCTGTCAATAATGCAGCAAAATTCACTTCAGTCAAAAGATTCTTGGCACTAAAACAATTCCATATGAAAATGTAAAATGACTAAGGTTGCTTTTATTTGCTTTATAATATATATCTTTGACTTGAATTACTCAAGATTCTCACTTGATTATTGTTGGAAAAACATATTTTTGTATTTGATCAAGAACCATCAATAGCAACCTAATACCAACTAGTATTAACAATCAGTGTTAGATATGAAGTTTACAACTAACACGTTTTTATTAAGATTGTTGACCTTTGTGATTCAGATTGACTAAAAAACTCTGGAAAAAATCATGAGTTAGTACAGAAATAAATTATTGGACTAAACAAAAACATACTTGCTTCCGAACTGGGCAACCAGCTGCCATGGTGCATCGGTAATAAGCCCGAGGACACGGATTTCCCTTCGCCATTTTCTGTCCATACTTCCGCCATTGGCAACCATCTGTGATCTGATTGTAACCACACAAAAAAAAGCATCTATTAGTTTCCATCAAATAATCTTTTCAAAACTAAATAGAACTAGTTAAAATTGTACCATGGGAGCCTCTGATCGAGCCCTGACCGAGACACGAGCCTTTCTCATAGTAGCCTCAGTAGCTTGATCAGTACTTTTAGAGCCATTGCCAAGTCTTGGAATTTTATTAGGACCCCAACCAGGTGAACCTTTTTCAGGACTATCTTCTCTTACAATTCCACATGTTGAACCTGATTCCATATTATTCGTTGGTGATCGTGATTTATCCCTTCCACTTCGCCCCTCCGACGAAGACAGAGAAGTCTCTTCTGCTTCAGAACCAGTGGCAGCTGCTAGGCCAAGATCCATAAATTGCCTAGGCACTATTTGTCCTCCTCCTCCATGGCCATTTTTGCTCTGAATTTGTTGTCTCACTTCTTCACTTTTCCCGTCGTGTTGATCATTTTCTTGATGTTGTTGTTGCTGTATCATTGTCATCATTTGCATGTGGAGGTTACTATAATTGTTCGTCGCCTGATTTAACATGTCCTTTAAACGTCGATTTTCGCCATTCATTCTTTCCAGTTCAGCTTGAAGAACTGCTAACTGAAATAGGAATATAATGAAACTATAAAATTCATGTTTAACAGAGCTAAAATACTAGTAACAGGTAAATGATTTTAGTGTTACCTCATTCTTGGTTCTTTTATCTTCAGAGTTAGGGGATAAGCCATCTTCTACTATGGACTGATCGCTATAAGTATTTGCAGTGAGAAGATGCAAACCAGTCTACAAAAGTGATATATAATAATTGGATCAAATTCAGTACTTAAAATTCAGTAAACTGATAAGAAGGAAAAATGCTAAATTAGGAAGACGCCAGCCCGGTGCACGAAACATCCCGCGTTCACGTAGGGTTCAGGGCACCCAATAGGTGTGACGTAAACAGCCTACTCTGATACAAGCATCAGCGGCTGAGTCCACACCTCGAACCCATGACCTATAGGACAACTTTACCGTTGCTCGAAAGCTCCCTACTAAATTGGGTTACTTACATTAATGTTAAAATCCAATTCAGGAGGAGGGGTGTTGGATTCTTTTCTTTCAGTGTCCACAGCAGTATTATTAGCTGTTGTTGCAGGTTCCTCAGAATTACTACCATCTTTTTTATGATCAGCAAAAAAGTCCATTTCATCAATAACTGGTCTAATTTTCTGCTCTTCTTCTTCTTGATTATGATCAGTATTTGAGCAGTTAAGGTTAACTGGGAATTGAATAGTAGAAGGTGGTGACCTGTTTTTATAAGGTGAAGACTCCATTGATGTTAACAAAGGTTGAAAGTTGAATAATTTTGTAGGTTGAAGAAAAGGAAGGAAGTGTTTGATGGGATCTGGATCAAAAGAGAGTCCACTACCATTGGCCATTATATGAAGAGAAATGAGAAGAAAGGGAAAAAACAGAAAGGGAGAGAGAAATGGGAAGTGAGAAGAAAAGAAGCAATGGACTCGGCTAATTAAAAGGGGAAGTTGAGACTTGAGACTTGAGACTAGGGAAAGGAAGACCAAATAAATATAAGGTGGGGTTTTTGTGGAAGTGAAAAAGAGTTGAGTTTCTAGATTTGTTTGAAAGAGATATTGATAGGATTTGATTTTTCTGAAAATTAGACAAACAAAAAGAGTGTAAAGAATTGGAGAAAGGATTGTCAAGTGACCCCACTTGGAAATGAGCTGTGTCAAAGCTGGGACCATCCTAGGGGTTTTAGTGGGGTCCATGTGATAGAAAAGTTTGGTGAAAGAGCTCATCAAAATTATAAACATTTTTAGATGTGACAAAAAAGAATTACTCCATAAATTAGAGAATAATTATTGAAATTAAACTATTCCAAATGAACGGAAAAATATACTTAGAGCCAGTTTAGATTAGCTGACGGTAAATAGCTAATAAGCTTGAAGTGCTGAAACTGATTTTTAAAATAAGTATTTACGGGTTTGGATAAAAGTGTTAAAACTGATAATAAGCAGTTGATATGTTTGATAAAAAAGTGCTCATAAGCTATTCTTTTGTTAAAATGACTAAAATACCCTTGAATTATTTTTAAAAGATTATGAATTAAAAAATTCTAAAGAAAAGAATTAACAGCGAATATGGAATGAAGAGAAAGTCAGAAAATTTATTTTGAAAAAAATATTTTGTGATTAGAAAGTATTATTCAGGATAAATTAGTAAAAGTGTTGGTCAAACTAAATTTTTAGCTTATAAATACTTGCTTATAAATACTTTAAATATTTATCAAATATGTAGATAAGTCAAAATATAATTATAAGCCTATCTTATTTCGTTACAAACTTTACTCTAGCTGAAAATCTTCGTAGTAAGGATTGGGTTTTTTTTTTTTGGGGGGGGGGGGTGTTGTGAAGTTTTTGAGCAAAAGAAATGACATTGATTTTTATCTTTTTGTCAAAATAAAGAGTGAGAATGTGACATTGACCCGTTCCAAGAAATTCACCGCCCCAATTGGCCCGGCACTTAGCTCGTGACGACGGAGTGCTGATTCTTTATTGGGTAAAATATAAAATTGTTCTGTGCGACGAAACTAATTATATTCCTTAGCTAAAAGTTATATAAAAATATATTATATATGTATAAAAAATATATATTTTATCGACTATTATTTTTTAGAGCGGTTAAGAGTATATATTTTTCTTTTTTTATTTTTGGGCCTCGTTTGGATGCATTAGAGTCAACGAATTTCACAGACCGGCCCACTTTATCACGACTTGTGGACCCACTGTTTGCCACGTAGGAATTTTTTTCTTCTTCTTACCCCACCTTGACTTCTTCACTTGTCAGTTGTCATATGATTTGAACACTTCAAATTAAGAAGAAAGTGATTTTACTTGGTAAATGACGTTATAGCTGTGTGGTAAGTTTTTCTCGTCTTCTCTATATTTATGGACAAGATCTAAATTTGTGGCTTTTAAAACAGGCAAAAAATGTGAATCTATACGCGAATTAAGGTTAAAAGTCATCTAAGATGATAAGAATGCAATTCTAAACACGTAAATATATACTATGTTATTTATTGTTTAATGTAATATACATATTTCTTCAAAAAAGAAGAAGCTCCACAAAATGATACTTGATTGTGGTAATATACAAATAATAATAATGATAAAATAAGCTGAGATAAACGAGATACTGCCACGTGGGGGGGGGGGGAGGGGGGTCGAGAAGAGGATGGTAGGGGTGGACACACGAATTATATGAGCTCAGATATTTATATACTCTTTAGAAAATTCCAAAGAAATATAATGTCCAAATATTGTTATAAACGAATATTAATTAGATGCAGGAATACTCCATAATCACTAGCTTAAATATTGCGATCTGCCCATAGGAAAATCATTAAATCTCACATACAATCATTTACAAAATAGATCAGTTTCAGTTAGAGGTAGAACTAGTATTCAAACTCCATGGACTCGGGATTATAATTATTTTAAGTTACTAGATTCTAAATTAATAATTTGTACAATATTCATTGAATTTCTTAATACAAATATAGAGTTTGAACAAAAACTATTGGGCTTGACCGAAACCACAACCAACAATATGGCTCTGCCCCTGGTTTCACTTATTGATATTTTACTATGACATATAGAGACATGAAATATTTAGTTGATAAAAATGAGATTCACTAAGTAAAATAAAAATAAAATAGAAAGATTAGGGTTTATTTCCATATAGGTTTAGCTAACTAGCTACTCTAGGCGGAAATTATTATTAATATTATTGGTTAATAGTATGTGTATAGAGGATATTGAATTTAAGGATGGTCCAATCTATAGGTATTTTTCAACAATGGTAGCCAATTAAATATTCAGTATGCAATTGACCTTAAGAGAAGTGCATGCAGAAATATATTTAATTTTCATAGCATATTAAGAAAAAGAAATTAGGTCCTTTGGTCCCAACTTAGCGTCGCCCGCCGAACATGACTATGAAAACTTACTGCAGTCGAATATTAATTTGGTTTAGCTTTTCCATTAGTTCACAAATACAAATGAAATAAAAGTTTAAAAGACGAACAGTACATAAAATAAATGGAAACAAGTTAAAGGAGGAAGAAAATTCTATGAAGAAACTCTAACATATATAGTCACATGCAATAGGGGTCGACAAAGAGGTAAATATATTATATAAATTAAAATTAAAGTCATTTTTCACCGACCTTGGCCTCCTGTCTATTTTTATTTTTTCTAAAATAGAAGAAGAATAACTTTCAGAAAATACATAGACAAATACAACACCTTTCTTATTTGTAGGTATAATGCAAAATTGCCATAGATAGTTCTATAACAACTTGTTTGAATGGTTGTTATGTATCGTTTTATATTGTATTGTATAGTATTATATTATTTTGATGTATATAATGATTGGATAAATTGTATTATTTGTCGTTGTTTCATGATGTAAGATGTATACACCAACAATATGAAGAGAAAAGAACTTGCAATATTATAAAGAAAAAGTAAGGTACGAGGTAGAATTATTGTATAAAAAGGTAGGGTAAAAGATAAAATAGGATTATTTAATACTACCTGCGGTCCACAAGAAGTGATCATTTTACTTTTTATTTTGGTCCAAATAAGTGTCCATTTACATTGTCACACCCTTTTTTAACAAACCTCACTTAACCCTCTTAAAATAAATAAAAAGATTTAGTAAAGCTCAAAAGGGTTTTTCAATTTTGAAAGTGACAAAAGATAGTGTTCAAAAGGATTAACTCAGAGTCGCCACCTGACATTGATTTCGGTGTGTCAGGTCACCATTTTTAAAAAAAAATAATTTTTCTTTTAAAACACTTGGGACTCCAAAACTAAGTCCGCACTTGAGATTTGGGTAAGGGGGTTCATTTTAGGGCTGTTCATTCGGATCGGATATCCGAAATCCGAATCGATCCATTCAATTTCGGATTTTGGATTTTAGATTTCGAATTGTGTTTATTAAAATTTCGGATTTCGGATAGTGTTTATTAAAATTTTGGATTTCGGATCGGATTCGGATTGGTATATTTTAATCCGATCCGATCCGAAATTCGAAATTATTAAGGCATATATAAATACTACACTTTAATTTTTGGATAGTTAATACTTCTTTTACATCAACCTCCTAGTTATTACCTTTACGATTGCTAGATTTAGCTATATTGGCACCATAGTACTCTCATAATTGCATAAACATGAATTTTTCTTAATGTATTGCCTTTTTTACAAAGAAAATATACATATTAGTTTAACTTTGAGGCATAATAATACGATCCGAAATCCGATCCGATCCAAACTTTAAAATCCGATCCAATCCGATATAATTCGGATTGGATTCAGATTGCATTTTTTAGAATCCGAAATCTGAAATTCGAATCTGAAATGTGCTAAATCCGATCTGATCCGATCTGTGCACAACCCTAGTTCATTTGACTCGGGGAGAAGGTGTTAGGCACTCCCCAAGTCCCGTAACTATTACAGTTGCATACTTGATCTAGTCGGCTTTTAAAATGTTCAATTGAGATAAAAACATAAAAACAAAATAAACACACAAGAGGCTAGAGGTCGTCCCCACCTAAAAAGATAAAAATAAATAAAAGAAAATATTAAAGTTCTATTCTACGCTTCCTCACGTCATCCAATCTCTGGCCTTCATTTACATGTACTTCGGGGCATACTCCGGAGAAAATATATACAAATCCTTCGGGGCATTCTCCCGTTTAACTAAGGGAACGACCTTTCGCCTCAAAACTAACAAAATCCTAAAGTTTGCCTACCCAGGTGATGACGGCTTAAATATGCTACTAACGCACAACGTGACAAAATAAAGTGAAACAAACGAAACTAAATAAAGCAATAAAATTCATTACCTACTCACTTTCTTTTGATTCATTCACATAACCAAACCTAGATTCTACAACATCTGGACATGATTTAATTTTTAAGGGCTGGTAGTATCATTTTCCCACGACCAATTTCAAATTTTATCAACCTGAGCTCAATTCGTTGTTTGTTTCAGATTTCGGGCTATATTGCCATAACTTTATCAAGCAAATGCAAGATAATAGTGACATAAGTATCAACTAAACACAAAGTCCAAATTAGAAAACAACAACCTACTTCATTCATCCTCATATAAGTGCATAAAACATCAAAAATTATATTAATCAAGAACAAGTTAAGAGACGGACCTTTTCCTTTCCAAATGAAATCTGAAAACGCTTAACAAAACTTCGACGGAACCGCGACCAAAATTCAACAACGGACCTCGAATCGGCATCAGAAAACTCAAGCAAACACGGATTCAGACCCAAACAAACTCAAGCAATGAACTTTCGATAATAAAGTGACTCCAACTTTGTTTCTGTTTTTGATTTTTTTCAAAATGACGTTGAATCAAAAGAAAGTAAAATATTTTTTGGTACTTTGTTATTGCAATGCTCAGATAAGTCCATTCCCCATCCCCCTTGTCCATTTTTTGCTTCTGTTAGTGTGTGTGTGTCTTTGGGCGGTGAGGTGAAAGAACCAGGAAGGGTCGCTGGGCGGAGTAAGCGGCGACTGGCTGGGGGACATTTTTGCCGGATTTTCTGGCCAGTTCTGGTGGGGGTGGAGTTGGCTGGAGATAAGTGTGTTGAGAGTGGTCGGCGGCGATTTACAACAACAACCAAAGGGTGAACGATTAAATCACTGAAACTCTGGCGAGTTAATGACGAGCAGCGGCTGCTGCTGTCCCTTTTCGCGGTGAGTTCGGGTGGCAGAAATGGTGGAGTGATGGTCGTTTAAGTGAGGTGAAGAAGCAGGTTGCGACTGGCTTCTTTTTGTGCTGATGGCTGCTGATCGTTTTTGGGTCCTAGGGCTCTAGGGTTTTCCTTGTTCTCTTGTCTTAGTTCTGTTCTAGGTTAGAAGAAGATGATGAGGAACAAGGGGGGGGTCGTATGGTGTTTGAGATTAGGAAGAAGAAGAAGGGCTGCTACAGTGTTTTGTGTCTTCAGGCGTTAGTTCCTCTAGGTCTAAGGTCTTGGGTTTGATTATTGTATATTCTCCTAAATGGGGTCTAGGTTTGGGCTTTTTTATCTCTTTAGGGGAAATGGGATATGGGCTAACAAGATTTGGACTTCATATTTGGGCTAAAAATTCTATATAATTGGGCTAAGAAAAGGCTAAAATTTAATCTACTTCTAAAAATACTTATAAGAAGATATAAGTAATCTAAAAACTAAAGTTGAAACTATTTTTGGTATTTTCAGAGATTATAAATAAAATAGGTTCAAAGAAACATATCTTTCTAAAAATATCTAATACGTGAATTAAATAGAGAAATATGGAACTATTTTTGTAATTTTCAATTTTTGTTCTTAAAATAAAGTAAAAGAGTTAAAACTACGTAAAATAATAATATTAGGCCTAAACTAAATATCTAAAAGAGTAAAATCTCGGGGAGGGTCAAAAATTACATGTCTACAGCTGCCCCTCTTTGATTGGAAATACGAAGTATTTTCAGACAAAGAACGACTAGACAAGTTTTTTGACCCAACCCTTATTTAGATAAACCAAAAATTTAGAGCAAGGAAGAGAGTGTGACCGAGCCCTAGTATCTGAGCTGCCTACATATCCTTGGCTATTAAGGAATCAGGCCACGTGTAGTTCAGAAGTGAATGAGGTGATGGAGTATACTGAGGTGGAGAATCGGTCGAGGTGTCGTCGAGGTTCCGGTCCGCAGTTCCTGCCATTACATCGAAAATGAAAGGAACAATTACAACAAAAGTAAAATAAAAATGCAAGATCCTATCTACTTCTTGTCTTGGATCTTCCGTGAATCTCTACTTGATCTTCAATATGAGACTGAAAAATGGGCCATGTTCTTTAGGCGAGCTCCTGATGCTTCTTGAATTTGCGAATTGGAAGTAACTCTGAAATGAATCCCCTTGTTCTCTAGGTGGGTGCCTGATTGCCAAAACTTGAATTGCATTCCCTTATTATCCAGGTGGGCGCCTGATTACAAAAACTTGAAATGTATTCCCTTGTTCTTCATGTGGGCGCCTGATTTCCAATACTTGAATTTCCCTTGTTATCCGGGCGCCTGATTGCCAAAACTCGAAATGTATTCCCTTGTTATCCGGGTGGGCGCCTGATTTCCAAAACTTGAATTGTATTCCCTTGTTCTCCAGGTAGGCGCCTGATTTCCAAAACTTGAATTGTATTCCCTTGTTATCCAAGTGGGCATATGATTGCCAAAACTTGAATAGTATTCCCTTGTTCTCCAGGTGGGCGCCTGATTTCCAAAACTTGAATTGTATTCCCTTGTTATCTAGGTGGGTGCTTGATTGCCAAACAATTGAATTGTATTCCCTTGTTATCCAGGTAAGCGCCTACCATTACAACAAAACAGACGAAACGAAAGAAATTTTTCTGCCCCAGTTTGGAACCTGAGCGCATCTGTGAGTGTTAATCGAATCATGTTACCTAAAAGAGCTCTAAGAATTTAAAAGCTAAATCCCATTATCCAAGGGGGCCCTGAAAACTTCAAATTAAATCTCATCATAAGAGTGACAACTTTAAAGCTAAATTATATTTCCTAATGGTAGAACTTACGTTAAATCTTGTTATCTAGGAAGTTCTTGAAATTTAACTAGGTTCCATTATCCAGGAGGGTCATGATAATTTTAAATTAAATTCCATTATCCAGGAGGGTCCCGAGAACTTTTAAAAATTAAATTCCATCATCCAAGAGGGTCCTGAAAATTTTAAATTGAATCCCATTATCTAGGAGGGTCCTGATAAGTTTTAAAAATTAAATCTCATTATCCATGAGGGTCCTGAAAACTTAAAAACTAAATCTCATTATCCATGAGAGTCCTGAGAACTTTTAAAAGTTAAATCTCATTATCAAGGAGGGTCCTGAAAACTTAAAAACTAAATCCCATTATCCAAGAGGGTCCTGAGAATTTTAAATTAAATCTCATTATCCAGGAGGGTCTTGATAATTTTAAATTAAATCCCATTATCCAGGAGGGTCCTGAGAACATTTAAAATTAAATATCATTATCCAGGAGGGTCCTGAAAACTTAAAAACTAAATCCCATTATCCAGGAGGGTCCTGAAAACTTAAAAACTAAATCCCATTATCCAGTAGGGTCCTGATAACTTAAAAACTAAATTCCATTATCCAGGAGGATCCTGAGAACTTTTAAAAATTAAATTCTATTATCCAGGAGGGTCCTAAAAACATAAAAACTAAATCTCATTATCCAAGAGGATCCTGAGAACTTTTAAAAATTAAATCCCATTATCCAGGATGGTCCTGAAAACTTAAAAACTAAATCCCATTATCCAGGAGGGTCCTGAGAATTTTAAATTGAATCTCATTATCCAGGAGGGTCCTGAGAACTTTTAAAGTTAAATCCCATTATCCAGGAGGGTCCTGAGAATTTTAAATTAAATCTCATTATCCAGGAGGGTCCTGAGAATTTTAAATTAAATCCCATTATCCAGGAGAGTCCTGAGAATTTTTAAAAATTAAATCTCATTATCTAGGAGGGTCCTGGAAACATGAAACCTAAATCACATTATCCACGAGAGTCCTGAAAACTTAAAAATTAAATCTCATTATCCAGGAGGGTCCTGAGAACTTTTAAAAATTAAATCCCATTATCCAGGAGGGTCTTGAGAACTTTTAAAAAATTAAATCCCATTATCTAGGAGGGTCATGAAAACTTAAAAACTAAATCCCATTATCCAGGAGGGTCCTGAGAACTTTTAAAATTAAATCTCATTATCCAGGAGGGTCCTGAGAACTTAAAAAAATTAAATCCCATTATCCAGGAGGGTTCTGAGAACTTAAAAACTAAATCTCATTATCCAGGAGGGTTCTGAAAACTTAAAAACTAAATTCCATTATCCAAGAGGGTCCTGAGAATTTTAAATGAAATGTCATTATCCAAGAGGGTCCTGAGAACTTTTAAAATTAAATCTCATTATTTAGGAGGGTCCTGAGAACTTTTAAAATTAAATCCCATAATCCAGGAGGGTCCTGAGAATTTTATATTAAATTTCATTATCTAGGAGGGTCCTGAGAATCTTTTTAAAAATTAAATCCCATTATCCAGGGGGGTCTTGAAAACTTAAAAACTAAATTCCATTATCCAAGAGGGTCCTGAAAAGCCGAGAATGAACTTACCTGAGCCATGCTCTCTTCTTGGAGGATCTTGCACAGAATTTCTTGCTCCTGAACCATGCCTTCTTCATGGGAGGGTCCCTGTGGATTAACAAATTTTCTTGCCCCTGTTTCAGATAAATAAAATTTTGCTAGTTTGAAAACGTGGTAGTTAGTTTGTGGCATCATTGCTGGGTGTCTGCTTCTGCCACTGCTGCGCTTCATTCTGATCAACTACTCCTAGCCAGCAATGAGTTGTTGACCTTTGATTGGAACTGGACCACAAAACCTCCGGATGACCTGAATCTCTTACACTCACTTGTTGCATTGTGTCTTCGTTTTGAAAGTTGTTGAGTCCTTGTATTTTCTCAAAATTCAAGATTCACTTGATTGCCTGAACCTCAGTTGTCAATATACTTCTTATTCTAAATCATGTCAATTGTGATGTGTCTGGCCGAACTCCGCTTTGTGCAATTTAGAAGTTGGTAGTAGGCTTTGGAATCCTTTCCTGCTTGTTCAAAAAGGCTAACTCGAAAAGACTCATAAAGATATACTTAAAGAGCAAAGTGAAATGATTTTTGACAAAAGGAACAAAGGAAAATTTTGAACACAAATGACTATGTGAAGAAGAATGGGAAGAAGAAGACTTATCTGAGGGAAGCGGCCAGCGCCAATGTTCATGACATGCATTTCGGATTGATCAGCCTAATCCGTCCAACCAATCATACTTTCAGTTCATGTCATGTCTTCATACTTCAATAACCGGGCTTTCACTGATCCAATTTCTCTGTAAATTCATGAGCCTCATTCGACTTGTAATGCCCCGAAGGGTTTTCACCAATAAGCCTTTCTCATTTGTTCATCTCTCAACTCACCATCGCCTTCCGGTGCCCGTAAGGGTTTTCACCAATAAGACTCTCTCATTTTAAATTTTCTCTCGGCTCACTATCGCCTTACGGTGCCCGTGAAGGTTTTCACCAATAAGACTCTCTCATTTTATATTTTCTCTCTTGTGCCCATGAACAAAGTATTACCCATGATGTAAATTGTACCTCTATCTCGCTTTACTTGGCATCCTCAAAGATTGATCGAAAGGTCTTTCTTTGGACCGTAATGTAGGCTTTTGGACAGGGTTAGAAATAAAGGGTGACATGAAGGCTCAAAATAATTTAAGATGAAAAGGGGTTCAAAATTATAACTTTTGGAATCAGATCTTTTGCAAAACCAAAACTTTTGCCCCAGTTTCTTTGGGTCTGGGGAATTTTGGATTTTACTTTGATGGGACCGAACCGTGTAAGGCTGCCTACGTATCCTTAAAAGGAATCAGGTCGAACGTAGTTCACACAAAAGTTGTTTGTTTTTGTAGCTTTTCTTTTTTCTTTTCTCTTTTTTTTTCATTTTTTCTTTCTTTCTTTTCTTTTCTCTTTTTTTTTTCATTTTCATTTTTTCATTCTCTAATTCTACTCCTGATTCCAAAAGAGGGTTATAAAAGAAACTAAATAAGGCTCAAAACGGGTAGCAAATGATGTAAGTGTTTGGGTAGCGGAACAAAATGCCTTCGTCATTTCAACTTTGAATATGCCAAGTGCAAAATGCAACTGAAAATGAGCAAAGAACTCACATATAATATCTCTTGATGGCATCAACGCAAACAGAAAGTGTCGATGGGAAATACCTTTGTCTCAATGAATGATCTTTGCCAATTCGAAGCAGACTTGACTCAACCTTGCCTTGATGTGGAAGAATGCATTTCAACACTGAATGATCTACCTCAAACTATTCGGGAGACATTTCCTTGTTGTATGCTCTTATCAACCTCTTGATTTCCCAGACTAACTGCCTCAGTTTCACTCAATTCAAGCTTCAAGCTATCTAAGAATGCATGAATCTTTACTCGTTTCCTCAAATGCATCTTTTTATCATATTCAAAACTATGTTTCATTATTCCATGATTAGATTGGCTTTCAAAATCTGGCTAAAAACTCTGCATGCATGTCATGTCACCAGAACTGGCCTGGAGAGAACTATATACAAGAAAAGAAATTAAACGAAGACTGCAAATAACAAAAAAAAAATCTCATTTGATCAAAGGATGGAAGGGTTTGAACAGCAGAATGAGATCTATATTAAAGACCTAAAATAACTCTAGATGACAGACTTAGAGACACAAAACTAACTAACAAAACTCCTAGAGATAGGCAAAAGAGGATAGAAGGGTTTGAATCACCAGAGCAAACAAGATAAAATCTGGGTTACAACCCTGAAATAACTAGATAGCAGAAAAGATGCCAAAATAAACTGCCAAGACTCCTTCCCTACGAGGATATGAGGTGCTTTCTAATTACCAAGCTCGAGATCTTAGCTACTGAGTTGCACATCAAAATTATTGGGACCTTCACCAACTTCAATCGCATTGCCTTCACCACATGGCTCATTGACTCCTTTGAACAAACTTCCCTCAGCACTGACTGTTGAATTGGCGACTAACCCCCTTAGAGATCTTGCCGCAAATGACTCACCAAAGGACTTGAAGGAACCTGCACATTCGTTGTCATTGCAAACCATCCCAACAATTTGTGCGTTGTCATGTACATATAGAGGATTATGTGTGACACTTGGGGTACTACTGCCTTGGACCACAATTATCCCTTCTTGAATCACTCTTTCTATCTCCCTTTTCAAAGCACGACAATCTTCAATGATGTGACCTTGGACATTAGAGTGGTACATGCACCGTACAGCGAGATCAAAACCTTTTGCATATGGGTCCGGAGTGTAGCAGAGGAGTGGCTCAATCAGGCCAGAATGTTTTAACTTTTCAAACAACTTGTGTAGGATTCTCCGATTGGTCTGAAATTATCTTTCTGCCTTTGTTTCCCTCCATGCCTATGTTTTCTAGGGTTATAGGGTTCCTGAAAATGCTGTGAAGGCGCACGAGGATTTTGGGATACTGATGCTCGCCCCAAGGAGTAACCTAGTGGTTGGACAGATGACCAGACAGTGTTCGGAAGATAATACTAGGGTGGATTATATGGAGCTCGGGGGTATTCATGGGGTCGGTATTGAGGCTGAAAGCATTTAGCAGGGTTGTCCACTGGATCATGTCGTTGACAGGACTCAGCAACATCTTTTCTATCAATCGGAGAACTGACCCGAGCAACTTGTTCATTTCATCTGAACCAAAACTCCCTAAAACCTTTCTTGGGTTTCTTTCCCATCTGAGATAGGGAGGAGTGGTCTGGGATAATGTCTACATTGTACTGATAGCGCTGAACAAAATCTTGAACCATGTCACCCCATGCATGCCACTTACTGACATCTTGACGAGTATACCACTCCAAGGCTACCCTACTCAAACTCTCACTGAAATACGCCATCAACAATTCATCTTTCCCGCAAACACTTTTTATTTTATTGTAGTAACCCCTCAAATGGGATACTGGATTTCCACGACCATCATATAAGTTAAACTTTGGCATTTTAAACCCCGCAGGCAGACGAATATCCGGAAACATACACAAGTGATTGTAAGACATGTTATTTCCCATCCTTTGCATGTTCTTTAAGGATTGTCCTATACCTTTCAGCTTTCTGGATATCTCATCTTGCTTCACTGTCTTAGCAGGATTTTCAGCTTCACCGGGAGGCTTAAGATGAAGAGCATAAGAGTATGGATCTGAGACTTTGAAAGGGGTATTGGAGCATAGTGTTGGGCATCGGGGACTTTGAACGCATGTTCATTAGAAGATCGATGAAGGGTAGCTCGCGGAGGGGCTACAAAAATAGGAGCAGATGTCAGAATAGGGTATGCGGTTATTTTGGCTGGTGGAGCATGGAAAGTTTGGGAGACATCAGTACCAGCAAAAATCTGGATTTGTGACAATGGCGGAATGGTGACGAGGCTTTCAGAGTAGTTAGTGGGAAATAATGATGGAGAACGCCCACTAATCCAGGCTTGGTACATTCTGACCATCTGTTCTTTCAACCTTAGGACCTCTTCTTTCAACTCAGTATCTCCTTAGGCGGATCGACAACGCCTGTATCCAAGTCTTTGCTAGCCATGGCTTCCTTGCTTTTGACTTTGTGTTGTATGGATGAATCACCAAAGTGTCACAAACTAACCACCCTCTTTTATAATAACAATGAAAGTAACAAAGAGGAGCAAAACAAAGCCAACATGTTAGCGTTAGAGCATTTATCAGGTAGAAATATCACATTGCGTGCAATGCCCCCTAGTCACAGTTAATGGTCCTAGAATAGCTTCGAGGGAACGAAGGTCATATGGCATCATCCCAATTTCACTCTTTTTGCCCCATATCCATCTTCGTCTTGCTTTCTAACACGCTTGGTTTTTCATTTCTTTCCCCCTCTTTTCTTTCTGATTATCGCTCTTTTCTTTTCTGTCATTTCTCATGTCCCGCAATTTGATTTTTTTTCCTTTCCTTTTTTCCTTTTTTTTAAATTTGACTTTTAAAAATGATTTGATCCAACCCTATGTAGGTTGCCTACATATCATGTCCCTCATGAATCAGATCAAGCGTAGTTCTGAAAAAGTAATGGACAAATAAACTAAGACACAAAAATCTTTTTGGATTTTTCATTTATAACTTTTTTCGGTTTTCAAATACAAAACAGGAAGTACGATAATGAGAGACTCGACAAACTAAACTATACTACGATAGCTCTGACACCAACTAAATGACTGAATACTACTGTACATGACTAGAAAGTAAAACATGAACAATAGACTTAAAACATAAAAAAGCTCCCCAAACAACTCCTGAATGTAGTGGTCCTGAGTATCTGTCATGCTTGAGTCCTGGTACATGGATCCACACCTGAATGAGAAAAATAAGACCAAATAGAGTTAATGACTCGAGACACTACGTGAGACCATAATGCTTCCTATTGGGCATATGCAAGGCACGAGTGAGGTTATTTCTGCAAAATGGCCAACGTGGAAAAAAGGTGGTTAAAAATAAAAACTCAATTAGGATGACCTCTAAAACATGGAAACACCTCACGAAGGCCCATAAACTCTCGGGAATCGTGGTCCCTCAAACTGCTTTGCAAAAATGACTCACTTTGCAGAAATGGCCTATGTGGCCGAAAAATGACTAATTATGCAAATTCAACAGGAGTGGACCTTAAAAGTGAGAGGACACCTTGTTGTGAACTTAGGACTCTAAGACATGGGAAAACAAACCACGTTTGCAAAAATATGCCTATTTTGCAAAAACGACCGATGTGGTCGAACGTGGCTAAACTTGCAAGATTTGGCTACGACCCCGCAAAGCCAAGAACCTAAGACTTACTAAGAAAGACCAGACCCTATGTGGGTTGCCTATGTATCACGTTCCGAAAGACGAGAATCAGGTTCGCGTAGTTCGGGAAGATTGGACATGGGAGAAAGCTTAAAAAATGACACTAATTTGGAAAAAATATTTTTTTTTTTGTCTTTTTGAAAAATGATGTAAAATATTTATTTATTTTTTGGAAAATTATGGGAAAGTGCAAATCTTTTTTTTTTTTTTTTTGGATTTTCGTTTTCTCATTTTTGTCTTTTGAAAAATGATGGGAAAGTGCAAAATCTTTTTGGATTTTTCATTTTTTTTTTTGAAAAATGATGGGAGAGTGCAAAATCTTTTTGGATTTTTCATTTTCTCTTCTTTTTTTTTTATTTTTGAAAAATGATGGGAGAGTGCAAAATCTTTTTGTATTTTTCATTTTCTCTCTTTTTTTTTATTTTTGAAAAATGATGGAAAAATGCAAAATCTTTTTGGATTTTTCATTTTCTCATTTGTTTTTGTCTTTTTCTTGAAAAAGTTGTGAAAGAAAAATATAACTAGGCCCTACTCGCTTCATCTTTCACCCTTCTTTCCCAAACATAGGTCCGCCAAATGACCTTTTTACCCTCGAAGATGCAACATGTATCACATAGGGATGATTGAATATTTGTTTGGGCCATGGGCCCATTTTTGACAAAATTTGGATAGGCTTCCTACAACGGGATACGGTGCCTAGGACCGAACCCTGCTAGGTTTAAATGATACGATACAAATAAGCATGACCTAAAGGCTGACCTACGTTTGGGGTTCACTAGACAAGGCAATTCGGGGCAGCACGTGGTCGATCGTGGCTGCTCTAGCTGTCCGCCCACTCAACGCTTCCACGCCACCCCCCCTAAAGACATGGGTGACTCACAAAAAGGCCGTGTACGCTCAAACGTACTCCGGAAGACTTGTTGCAGAAAGAAGACTCGGGGTTATGCAAATGATGACAATTTATAAAGCAGTAACACATAAAGGAAAAACTGTAAACAAATAAGCAACTAGCAAATAATAAAATAAAAATAAAAATCAAATAAAGCAAACAAAACACATAAAAACCTCAACCTAACATCCTAAAAAGCCAACAAGATCAAATAATAGCTCGAACCTGCAACTCTCCAGTAGAGTCGCCAGAGATGTCACACCCCTTTTTTAACAAACCTCACTTAACCCTCTTAAAATAAATAAAAAGATTTAGTAAAGCTCAAAAGGGTTTTTCAATTTTGAAAGTGACAAAAGATAGTGTTCAAAAGGATTAACTCAGATTTGCTACCTGACATTGATTTCGGTGTGCCAGGTCACCGTTTTTTAAAAAAAATAATTTTTCCTTTAAAACACTTGGGACTCCAAAACTAAGTCCACACTAGAGATTTGGGTAAGGGGGTTCATTTGACTCGGGGAGAAGGTGTTAAGCACTCCCCAAGTCCCGTAACTAGTACAATTGCATACTTGATCTAGTCGGCTTTTAAAATATTCAATTGAGGTAAAAACACAAAAACAAAATAAAAACACAAGAGGCTAGAGGTCGCCCCCACCTAAAAAGATAAAAATAAATAAAAGAAAATATTAAAGTTCTATTCTACGCTTCCTCACGTCATCTAATCTCTAGCCTTCATTTACATGTACTTCGGGGCATACCCCGGATAAAATATATACAAATCCTTCGGGGTATTTCCCCGTTAAATTTAACTAAGGGAACGACCTTTCGCCTCAAAACTAATAAAATTCTAAAGTTTTCCTACCCAGGTGATGACGGCTTAAATATGCTACTAACGCACAACGTGACAAAATAAAGTGAAACAAACGAAACTAAATAAAGCAATAAAATTCATTACCTACTCGCTTTTTTTTATTCATTCACAGAACCAAACCTATATTCTACAACATCTGGACAGGATTTAATTTTTAAGGGCTGGTAGTATCATTTTCCCACGATCAATTTCAAATTTTATCAACCTGAGCTCAATTCGTTGTTTGTTTCAGATTTCGGGCTAGATTGCCATAATTTTATCAAGCAAATCCAAGATAATAGTGACATAATTATCAACTAAACACAAAGGCTAAATTAGAAAATAGCAGCATACTTCATTCATCCTCATATAAGTGCATAAAACATCAAAAATTATATTAATCAAGAAAAAGTTAAGAGACAGACCTTTTTCTTTCCAAATGAAATCTGAAAACGCTTAACGAAACTTCAACGGAACAGTAACCAAAATTCAACAACGGACCTCGAATCGGCATCAGAAACTTCAAGCAAACACGGATTCAGACCCAAACAAACTCAAGCAATGAACTTCCGATAATAAAGTGACTACAACTTTGTTTCTATTTTTTATTTTTTTCAAAATGACATTGAATCAAAAGAAAGTAAAATATTTTTTGGTACTTTGTTATTGCAATGCTCAAATCAGTCCATTCCCCATCCCCCTTGCCCGTTTTGTGCTTCTGTTAGTGTGTGTGTGTCTTTGGGCGGTGAGGTGAAAGAACCAGGAGGGGTTGTTGGGCGGAGTAAGCGGCGACTGGTTGGGTGACATTTTCGCCGGATTTCCGGCCAGTTCTGGTGGGGGTGGAGTTGGGTGGAGATGAGTGTGTTGAGAGTGGTCGGCGGCGGTTTACAACAACAACCAAAGGGTGAACGATTAAATCACTGAAACTCCGACGAGTTAATAACGAACAGCGGCTGCTGCTGTCCCTTTTCCCAGTGAGTTCGGGTGGTAGAAATGGTGGAGTGATGGTCGTTTAAGTGAGGTGAAGAAGCAGGTCGCGGCTGGCTTCTTTTTGTGCTGATGGCTGCTGATCGTTTTTGGGTCCTAGGGCTCTAGGATTTTTCTTGTTCTCTTGTCTTAGTTCTGTTCTAGGTTAGAAGAAGATGATGAGGAACAAGGGGGGGGTCGTATGGTGTTTGAGATTAGGAAGAAGAAGAAGGGATGCTACAGTGTTCTGTATCTTCAGGCGTTAGTTCCTCTAGGTCTAGGGTCTTGGGTTTGATTATTGTGTATTCTCCTAAATGGGGTCTAGGTTTGAACTTTTTTTATCTCCTTAAGGGAAATGTGGTATGGGCTAACAAGATTTGGGCTTCATATTTGGGCTAAAAATTCTATATAATTGGGCTAAGAAAAGGCTAAAAGTTTAATCTACTTCTAAAAATACTTATAAGAAAATACAAGTAAACTAAAAATTAAAGTTGAAATTATTATAATAAACTATTATATTTGAAATAGAACTAAAAGTTAAAGTTGAAACTATTTTTGGTATTTTCAGAGATTATATTAAAATAAAATAGGTTCAAAGTAACATATCTTTCTAAAAATATCTAATACGTGAATTAAATAGAGAAATATGGAACTATTTTTGTAATTTTTAATTTTTGTTCTTAAAATAAAGTAAAGGAGTTAAAACTAGGTAAAATAACAATATTAGGCCTAAACTAAATATCTAAAAGCTAAAAGAGTAAAATCTCGGGGAGAGTCAAAAATTACATGGCTACATACATAATCAAGAAGGAATTAATTTTATTTTTTCAAAATTTGCTCTTATTTATGTATTCCAATATGTCAAGGTAACAATTAATTAATCTATACATTTTTTTTCTCTAGGAGTTCATATTTCTTAAATGGGTGTGCCAAAGGTAAATTGGTCACTTATTGTAGACCGTATGGAGTAATAAGGAAGGGCAAGATGAGATAAAGAAAGTAAGATAACGATGCGACCACAACTAATCGATCGTTCCATAAAGTGATATTTTTCGTCGTTACGTAATGATGGATTTAACAATACTACTCCCTCCGTTCCAATTTATGTGAACCTGTTTGACTGGGCACGGAGTTTAATAAAAAATGAAGACTTTTAGAATTTGTAGTCCTAAATAAGTCAAAAAGGGTCCAGAGTATTGGTGTGGTTATAAAAGCTTCTCATTAAGGGTAGAATTAGAAGTTTAAGCTAAATTGTTTCCAAATTTAGAAAGGGGTCATTCTTTTTGGGACGGACCAAAAAGGAAATAGGTTCACATAAACTAGAACGGAGGGAGTAATCGAGTATATAATAAAATTTAAGTAACAATCAAAATAAATATTACATTTAAAGTAATAGTGCGATACAATACAATAGATAATAACCATCCAAATAAGCTGTAAAAGATTCGACCAAATTTGCTTACTTTTTAACTTTGAATGATAACAAATGTAAAATGAGTAGCGAAATTGAACAAGCTAGGAGTTTTTAATTTAACCAGCCTTAACTTTTGGATCGTTTGATTGTATCTTCTTTTGTTGCTATAGTTTCCACACCACTTTCCCAGTATTAATGAAAGAAATCTAAATCCCGTGAACGGTTCCTTTCTTTTATTTGAAGTTTGAAGCAAGTCAAACAGAGCATGGCTGTCTTTTCCTCTCCTCTCATGCATGCACTTTGTAAAAGTAAAAATTACGCTGACACATCAAATATTTATATTGTATTTATTATTCATAATTATACTTAGCAAATTTGTCATTCATAGCTATATTTAAATTTTTTAGCAAATTCATGAAATAAGAGATTAATTGTTTTGAATTAAAATAAGAGAGCAATAAGCTTTCGTAGCTCAGTTGGTTAGAGCGCCCACTTAGTTAGTGGAGGTCTTGAGTTTGACTCTCAACCAGAATATTTTATTTTCCTACAAAGTAAAATGAATAGATACATATTGTATTCGTAGTTAGTGGAGGTCTTGAGGTTTTGGTTATACAATAGATACATATTGTATTCGTAGTAAAAATGAATACAATTGTAGTTGATGCACATTATATTTGTTGTGCGAAGGAATACAATTGACAAAGATTGTATTCGTTGTGCGTTTGAATATAAGTAATACATGTTACTAGAAATTAAGTAGTACCTACGGATGCTAATTAGGCATCCATCTCAAATTTACTCCTATAGTGGTTTATAAACTATAGTGGTTTATAAAAAAATTTACTCCTCCATCTCAAATAATTTGCCGTGTTTCTTTTTTACACGCATCTTAAAAAATATTAATTAGGAGATTTTTTTACTATTTATCATTATTTATATCTTAAGATATAATCTCCCTCCATTGAATATTTACTCTATTTATGTGTCATATTCATCTTCAAGAACAAGTACTATTACAGATAAAATGAGATAAATTAATTTTATCTTGAACTTTTAAAATAACAAATAATTTAAGATAATTATTTTTAAACTATATATACTACAAATTTACTACAAATTTATCTTCTTATCACTTTCCCTTTTCCTTTAGGGTTTAGACTAATCAAAAGACTGGTTCTTTCTATAATTCTCTAGCTCTATCTGCAGACAAGATCCAGTGTAATTGATTGAAAATGCAACCTTTTCCACATTTTAGAACAAGCTCCACAAAAATGAGTAAATACAGAGTTCGAATATCATCTAATGTACGTCGGTGGCTTAAAGGTCAAAGTTGGAAACTTATATTACGACTTTGAATCCAATAGCCTCCTATAGTTTATTGCACTAAGGTTCCTATCTTTTCAAATATAAGTTTTTTTAAGAGAATGTAAAATAAACATAAATGACTTGCTTTAAATTTAAATGAGAAAAGATTAAATTCCGATATCATCATTCAACTTCGGCCTATTTTGATGGGAAAACTTTTTTTTTTCTTTTTTAAAAGGTGCGCTTTTAGATTTTTCTTTATGTATCGTGCTAGAATTGAAGGGAAGTCGATAAAGTATATATTTGTGGCACCCATGACCGCGGGCGGGTCAAGCAGGTTTGACAGGCTTTTATGTTGTCAAGCTTTTGAAAAAGGGGTGCACAAATTATTATAGGCAAACCCCTCATTGAAATGAAAGACGAAAGTGAAGAGCTTTATAATGCATAATATAATTTCATACGATACATATGTTTTTGGGGATCAATGTGGCATATTCGAAAAGACAAATTCATGCGGGCGTAAATCCAAGGTGTATTGTTACCATAGACTTGTGTCAGTGACAATATTACCTTAAATATATTACTCGTTTATTTTTATTGCTTCATGGAGCTACTTTTCGGAAGAAGTATATGATTACTTAAATGACATCTTGTAGTTAAGACTTTAGACAAATATGGAAACAGAAAAAAGGGATAAATCAAAGTTTCAACAAGTAGGGTCCAAAAGTAGCAACAAAATGGAGATCTAATTCCAAAGATATGGTAGTGCTGCCCTATATATACGTGGGAATGGAAATTAAAATTAAACGTGATATTCCTTTTGTGTGGATCCACTCATCTTTACATTTGCTTTTGGAACTATTATTATACTTTGGGGTGAGACATGAAGGTACTTTATCATGAAATAGTCTTATTTATATTAGTCTATTTTTACTGCAAAATCTGGCTACAAATTAAAACCTTGTGCTAGTTAAGCCGGTTTTAATTTGAGATTTACACATGTATGCTTCATAATAATTAAACGCATTAAGTAAGTGTCAAGCTCACACTCTAATTAAAGTTTATCTACATCAACGTGAAAATCTAAAGAAAATAAATTTTGCGAAATTTACTACTCCATTTTATTTTTGGATTGAACCTCAGTTTCTAACTAGGAGAGATAAAAAAATATTAGATGATTTATTTGTATTTGTAAAAAATATTTGATGATTATTTTTATCTGGCTAAACCTAATCGAATATAATAATTAAGGTGTATACAACCATTATTAGAAGAATGACGATTCACATTGTGGGACTATATATAGACTAGAGTCTATGGTTACAAAACAATAGATTTAACTTATTCTCAAGGTCAATTACTGGATTCATACAAATGAGTTTCTTTTGTCAACTCAGCCAATAAATGCTAGTATTAATCATCTCAACTAAAACACGTTTAACCTATACCATGGTCTACTGCATTAAAATATTTAAGAGCCATGATATCACCATTTCTTTCTCCTCCTCGACTTTTCCGGCATAATCACATTTCACTGCTTGTACGTTTCATGGTTTTCCCTTGAGGTTTTCCCCTTGGATTTTCCTTTTAGATGGGGTATCAATGGTTCGGTTCAACCGGTTATTTTATAAAATTTGTATCATACTAAATTTTTAGTTATTCTATTATGTATAACCAAAATTAGAATTTTAAAAACTTTATCAAGGTTTTTCTTCGGTATCGGTACGGTTTGATTAATTTTCGGTATTTTTTTAAATATCATTTAAAAGTCACTAGTAGAAGCAAAATTCAATAAAAACGGACTTTTAAAGGACTTACCAAAACTCTCTAAACATTTTTACTATTTAAAGGGTGATGAATTAAGAAAACATAAAAAATGGCCAGGGTGTAGATCTATCAAGTGTAAAAGAAACTAAGCAAAGACAGAGAAAATATAAATCACACGAGTGGAAAGATATTAAGCAAGTTGAGACTCAAGAATAAAGTCTATAGAAGAATAAATATTCGAAAATATAAATTTAAATCATACAAAATGAGACATATTCAATACATTGTAGTTTGCTACTCATAATAGATAGAATACCTTGTGTCTTGCTTGTGAATATGCAGTTTCAATCAGAGTAATATAATAGGTTTGGGAATTAGGATTTTGAGTTTAATTACTTGTTGCCTTGTAACCATTTTCATAATTCTAAGGCCCAAGGAAAAAAATAGTGTTTTATTTTTTTAAACTTAATATATAAATATATTTTTTCATGTAAATTTATTCGGTACGGTACGGTATTTTTTCCATTTTATTTTCATAAAATAAAAAACCTATCCTAATTATCGGCACGGTTATAGATTTATATAAAAATATACGGTTATATTAAAGAAACCTAAAAATTGGTTATGTGCGATACGGTTCGGTCGGTTTAGTTGGTTTTTAAATATCTATTAACACCCCTACCTTTTAGTCCCCACTAACATAAAATAGCGACGGACAAATACTATAGTTGAACGGAAAAAAATATCTCTAATTTCATTTAACGACGGATTAACGATAAATTACCAAAAAAATTGTAGCTACAAGCAATTTAGCGATAAATTGCTAATTCTAAATTTTTTTTTGTAGTGATTTTATTAGGTTCGTTTTATTCAATGCAACAAATTAATTTTATGCGAGTTTTATTAAATGAAGACACAAATTTCTTTAGGTGCACCAATTAATATGAAGCTCTCTAGATGGAAGGCAATCGTTCTTTATTGATCATAATTTATGTTCCATCTTCCTATATCCCCCCTATTATAACTAATTTAATATGGTGTCTCTTTGAATTATAGCTGCCAACTAGTGTGAATGTTACATCATACACTTTTCTTTCTAAACGCCTTAGTTGGCATACGTAAGTACTTGGTACACTATCGCAATTCTTTTAATAAACAATAATAGTTGGTGAGAACAAGTTGTTGCAAATGGGAAAATATGAGGCCAAAACTGTCACTCTTCGAAGACCTACAAAGAAAGAGAACAAAAGAAAAATTGATAGTATATAAAACTCAAGAAAATACACCAATCATAATGTAATAAAATACTATTTACGTTGAAGAAGACTGAGATTTTGATGACGACGCGTATCAGTACTTCCACAAATAATTTAGTCGCAAAAAGTTGAAAATTTTGATGCTAAGTGGACCTCAAGCAAACTTTAAAAAAATATTATTACAAAATAAACAAAAATAGTGTTAGAAAAAGATCTAGATATATGGTATGAAAGTTGAGGTATGTGAACACAAATTAGTGGCATAGTTAGAAATTTCGTCAAGAGTATTCAAAATTTATAGAAAGGAGTATTTTTTTTTTATGAGTGAGTGTATAGTACCTAAATTTTTAAATCAAACTATGCAACATTTAGCTAAACAATAAAAACAATTGTAATAGAACTACTTGTAATTCTATAAATCAAAACTGATATAAAAAAAAAATAATAGAAAATTTACTAATAAAAGTAAGCATACAACCAAAAGAAAGAGAAAGTCGAGAGGGTTTGTAGCATAAAGAAAGCTCTTGTCGAAGAAACTCTTGTAGAGCTTGATTTTTAATTTGTAAAATTTATTTGAGAAATAAATTTTAAGGTTTTTTTGAAGCAAAAGATAATATTATATTACTAATAACAGAAATATTACAGAGTTCTTACATAGTCCCTAAGGACATTTTCATTGCTAAACTTGGCTAGTTTTTCACAAACAGTAGTAACAACATACTTAGAGCCAAAACTATAGCCATACTTGTCCTTTAGCACTTGAGGTTCAGCAAAACAAGATGGACGTGCATGGTAAACACATTTTGAAACTTTAAAGTTTTTCATTGCTTCCTTCGCCAAGAGATGAGCCATCATATTTTCTTCCCTGAAGTTATGCCTCAGGATTGGGTGCTTCAACTGGTGCATTAATGACCTGCATTTAAAAATTAGATTAGAGAAATTAGGGTTATTTTCATTAAGTAATGATATGGCAACTGTTGAGTCTGTCTCTATCTCGATGTTAGGAAGATCGAGTTCCTGAGCAATTTTTAATCCTTCATGCAGAGCCATTAGTTCACAATGTGTGACAGATGAAGCATAGGTCGACTTGCAGTAGCCGAAGATCTAGTCTCCATTATTGTTTCTGAAAACACCACCAAGGCCAGCTTCCAGTGTATATTTGGAGAAAGCTCCATCAATATTCAGCTTGATTGTATTTTGGGGTGGTTTGTTCCATATGATCTCAATTAAAATCCTGGTCTCTTTGAAGGGGTTATTCTCTGTGAAGAAGTTATATTCCCAAGCTTGTTGGAGAATGTCGGTGTGATGAACCTTATAGTTAAGGTTATTTATGTTGTTGTTGTTGTTTCTATTCTTCCAGATATTCCAAATGGCAAAGGGAAGAATGGTCCTCCAGTTATTTGAATAAAAAAAAATTTGAAAAAAAATCTCTTTCAGGCTCAATAACCAGTGGGTACCTTCTTTTAGCTGGAAATTTGGAATGCCCATATTTGCCCAGCAAGATTGAGTACTGGGGTAGTAGATGAAAATGTGTTGTGTATTTTCAACGTTATTTCTACAAATTGTGCAAACCTTGTCTATGTTCATGCCAATGTGGGATAAGAAAGTTCTGCATGGGATATGATTATGCGCATTTCCACAAGAAGAATTTAATTTTGTTCGGGCATTGTAAATTATACATCTAGTCAAAATTTAATTCAGGAGTGGTAAAAGGATTTATGAGAGTGTAGCATGATTTAGTGGATAAGTGACCACAGGAAGTGATACCCCAGGTCATAGTATCCTTTTTTAAAAACTTATTAGGGGTAGGGGTTGCCATAATTTTTTTCATTAGGATAATAGGAAAGTCAAAAAAGATATCAGTGATGTCTTATTTATCATCTTTTATAATATCTTTGATGGAGATGTCAAGGTCTTTTTTATTAATTGGACCACATAAATTCTTTCTTAGTGAACTGGAGCCGTGAATCCAATTTGAAGACCAAATGTTCATATTTGATTGAGAGTGAGGGTGCCATAAAATTTCATCATTACAAAGATTCCATTCCTTTAGAATGGATTTCCAAATAAAAGAAGAAGTGTTGATTGATTTTTTGTTGGCATATTTATAGGAGATGAGTTGAGCCCAAGGGGTGTTTGAATTTTGTAAAAGCCTCCAAGAAAGACTTGTTAGTAAGGCAATATCCTTGGAGGAAGCTTTATGAATGCCAAGGCCTCCTTCCTGCTTACTCTTTGTGACAATATTCCGGTTTACTAAATGGAGTTTTTTTTGAGGTGCTAGTGCTCCCCCAAATGAAATCCCTTTGAATCTTATTAATTTGTTTTAGAATTTTACCAGGTAGATAAGTGTACTCCATGGAGGAAGCAGGGATAACATTTAGAGTTCTAGTTACGAGAGTTGTACGACCAACCATATTTAGAAAGGAACATTTCCAGTGAGACATTTTGCTATGAAGTTTGTCAATTATGAATTGGAAATCTCTAGGCTTTGGACTATGATTTAGAATTGGGAATCCTAGGTATTTTCCAAAATCATGAGTAACCTTCATTCCAAGAAGGTTTGAGAAGTAGGAAGAAATATGAGGAGGACAAAGTTTTGGGAGGATGATTTTTAACTTAGTATAATTGATGGATAAGCATGATTGAGAGCAAAAAAAAAAAATCCATACTAGATTTTATGCAATTTTCAGTTTTTTTGTTTGCCTTACCCATTAGGGTGATATCATCCGCAAATAGAACATGGGAAAAAGAAGGACCTTTTGAGAGATTTTTATTGGGTCCCAATTTAAAATGCCTGTTTGATAATTGATGAGTTTTGAGAGCAATTCTATGCAAAGGATGAATATGTAGGGTGATAAGGGGTCTCCTTGGCGGATACCCCTACTAGGACTAAGAAACTCAGTAGTAGTCCCGTTAACCAGGATTCCCATAGAGCTGGTAGTAATGCAATGCATAATTAAATTAGTAATTTTTGGGTGAAAAATTGAAGAATCTAAGAGTTCTATAAACAAACGACCATTCTAATCTATCAAATGCTTTTTCCAGATTAATTTTTATAAGCATATCATGGATAGATTTTTTGTGTTTATGAAGATTATTCATAAGCTCTTGAATGATAATAGCATTGTCACTAGCTCTCCTATTTTTAATGAAGCTAGATTGGAGAGGACTAATGAGGTAGGGTAGAAAAGGTTTTATCCTGTTTGCATTTATTTTAGTAATGATTTTGTAAGAGGTTTCACAAAGACCAATTGGTCTAAAATTTTTTAGGTTGTTTGCATTGGAAAATTTTGGGATTAGGCAAATAGATGTCTCATTTATACCATTTGGCAGAGTTTGTGTATCAAAAACCTTATGACAGTAGGACTCTATTGAATTTTTGATGATGTGCCAGTATTTTTGGCAGAAAAAGGGATAAATTCCATCCGGTCCAGGAGCTTTGCAGGATTTGAAAGAAAAAACAATTTTAGTAATTTCCTCATTTGTCAAGGCCATGTTAAGACTAGATAAATCAATACTATTGTGGCACGTAGGAGCCTCTAGGATGGCTTTTCTGTGAGAGGAGGTTTTTGATGTTGTAAAAGCATTTGTAAAGAAAGTAAGAGTATGGTTTAATATTGAAGTTGGATCAGTAATCAAATCACCATTATTGTTGGTAAAATATATAATGGCATTGCGGTGCTTACGATTTGAGGCCATTACATGGTAGAACCTTGTATTTGCAACCCCTTCGTTCAACCAAGAGATCCTGGAGTATAATTTCCAAAAGTCTTGCTCCATTTTCAGAATATTATTGTATTCTAATTGGAGTTTAGATTCTAAGTCTTGCAAAAGAAACTTCTTTGGTAAGATGTGGAGTTTTGAATTCCATTTAGCCGGGCTAGAAGAATTTTTTTCTTTTTAAAAATGTGACCAAATATTTCATTCTTCCAGTTCACAATAGTGTTTTTGAAACTAAATTGAGCTTCAGTTAAGCTATTGTTTGACCAACATTTTTTAACAATGTTGATGAAATCCGGATGTCTACACCAAATAGTTTCAAGTCTAAAAGGTTTATTTGAGAAATTTATATTTTTTGGACTTAATTGGACTAATAACGTGCTATGGTCGGAGTGGGTTCTGGGAAGATGTGTGACCATAGCCTTTGGGGAAAGGGATAGCCAGTCATTCTTTACAAAAATCCTATCTAATCTTTCCACAATTAGTCCTCTAGATTTTTTTGTATTATTAGTCAAAGTATACTTGCATCCTTTATACCCTAGGTCCAGTAGGTTGCATTTGTTGATGTTATTCCAAAGATTATTACTTCTCTTATAGTTTATTGGATTTCCACCAAATTTATCATTAGCACTAAAAATATCATTAAAATCTCCCCTTAGAAGCCAGGGCTTAGAGTTATTTATATGAACGTTTTCAATATTATTCCATAGGGTACATCTTTTTCCTAAGCTAGTACTCGCATATACTGAGGAAAATAACCAAATGGTATTGAAAGGAGTTACCTCAACATTGGCGTGGATCTCTTGGTTCCTCCTAATAAAATCATGCACTCTCACTATGCTTGCATCCCACATGATAACCATACCCCCAGCTTGACCCTCTGTTGGGACCTCGACCATATTAGTAAAAGGAAAATCATTTAGAAGGGTCATATGATTTTTCATACGGGTTTCTAACAAAGTTACCATGCAGGGTTTTGAGTATCAACCATCTCCCTGAAGTTGATACGGAAGTTGTCATTGTTACCACCACAAATATTCCAAATGATTATATTAGTAGGCCTATACATCATTGGAATATGATTGTTGGTTGATCTATTCTCCATTCTTGCATAGAGTACTGGGTTCCTCCTCATGGATGGAATTAGTATCTTTGCATGGCTCCCCACTGTTGGATCTTCTGGAGGTCAGATGTCTATTGAGAACTTGTACAAGGCTGGGGGGTGTGACGACCCGGTCAATCGTCTTAAGAATTTACACCCCGATCCCCTATTAACTGCTTTCTCCGTATTTATTTTTGCTATTTTAATTTGTCGGGATGTTCGGTTTTGAGTTTCAGAGAGTTTTGGCATACTTAGTCCCTAAATGAGAGCTTAAGTGTTAGAAAGTTAGTCGTAGTCGAAATAGTATAAAAATGGCCTCGGAATGGAATTCTGATGGTTTCGTTAGCTCCGTTGGGTGATTTCAGGCTTAGGGGCGTGTTCGGATTGTGTTTTGGAGGTCCGTAGCTAATTTAGGCTTGAAATGCCGAAAGTTGATATTTTGAGTTTTCCGGTTCGATAGTGAGATTTTGATCCGAGGGTCGGAATGGAATTCCAAAAGTTGGAGTAGCCCCGTAATGTGGAATATGATGTGTGTGTAAAATTTCAGGTCGTTCGAACGAGAATTTTGATAGACCTTTTGATCGAAAGCATATTTTTAGAGTTTTGGAATTTTTAGGCTTGAATCCATGATTGATTTGTCGTTTCGATGTTGTTTTAGGTATTTTAAGGATTGGTATAAGTTTGGACAGTGGTATTAGACTTGTTGGTGCCTTTTGTTGAGGTCTAGGGGGCCTCGGGATGATTTCAAATGGTTGACGGAAGGATTTTTGGAGTTTGGAGTTTGCAGCTTCAGTTGGTTTTCTGTCATAACCACACCTGCGAGTGTGGGATCGCAGGTGCGAGACACAGAAGCGGCGGATCAATCGCAGAAGCAGAATGTGGGGAGGTCCAGCACGAGCCGCAGGTGCGGAAGATCTATCGCAAAAGCGAAAAAGGGGATTTAATGAGAAGTCGCAGATGAAATCGTTGGTCCGCATAAGCGGGACCGCATAAGCGGTCCCAGGGCCGCAGATGCGGAAATCGCTGGGCAGAAACATATAAATACTTGCCTTCACAAATTTAGCTATTTTTCACCATATTTCAAACGGAAAGAAGCTTGGGAAGCACTTTTTAAGAGGGATTTTCAGAGGAGTTCATTGGGGTAAGGTTTTTGGTCCCTAAACTCGTTATTGGAATGATTTTTATCAATTTAAACATGAAAAATTAAGAAAAATCAATGGTAATTTGTGGGTTGTGGCTTGACTAATTAGAGGCCTTTGAGTGATGATTTGAGGGACCAATTGAGGTCCGATTTTGGTACTTTTGGTATGATTGAACTCGTGAGAGTGTGAGAATTCTGGAAATGTAAATTTTACCTGATTTCGAGACGTGCGGCCGAGTGGCGTTTTGGTCATTTTACCTAATTTCGCGTATTAGCTTAGAATTTCTTTGTAGAATCACTTACTTGAAGTGTTATTTACATTATGCAATTGAATTGAATAGATTTGGGTCATTTGGAGTCAAGTACTCATGGCAAGAGCGTGGTTTCAGATTGATTTGAGCTGGTGCAAGGTAAGTGGATTGCCTAACCCTTGGGGGTATGGGGGACCTTCCCCTTAGGATTGGTATTATTGATAATTGAAATGCCTTGTACGTGAGGTGATGAGTGCGCGTACTTGTGCTAATTGTTGGAAACCCATTTTTTTCATTAAGTAATTACTAGTATGTTTTCTTTTCTGTTTTTATTGCTTGCACTATTAAGCCTGTTATTAGCTTAGGAAAGCATGTCTACATGATTTAATTGCTTTATTTGCTCAAACTGATTTTACCTAAATTCTATGCAGCATGCTAGGATAGACTTACTTGTTTGCCTTAATATGAAATTTAACATTTCTGAGTATTTTCCTGTTGCTGTTCTGTCTTTACATTGGGACTAAGGATGTGGGATTTCGGTAGCTCCCCTTGTTTGTTTACATTTGGGACTACGGATGTGGGATTCCGGTAGATCCCCCTGCACAGTTATATGGAACTACGAGACTGCACCCGATAGATTCCCCTAGTACTGGGTATTTATATTTGGGACTACGAAACGGGATTCCGGTAGATCCCTGCGCACTATGAGTTAGACTACAGGACGGTATCCCAAGAGACCTATTGGATATGTATATTTGGGACTACAGGATGGTATCCTGGAAGATCCCCGATTGTTATTATTTGGTGCTGAGTTGTATTTCCTTCTGTGTTTACTTTGCCTCTGTATAGTTGTTGTTGTCCTTTATATCCTGTGTTACTTTTACTATTGTACTTATTTATACTGCTCTGTTCCATACTGTCGAACTTTATATTTTATTTAACCTCAGTAGGGCCCTGACCTTCCTCGTCACTACCCGATCGAGGTTAGGCTTGACACTTACTGAGTACCGCTGTGGTGTACTCATGCCTTTTCTGTGCATGTTTTTCATGTGCAGATCCAGGTACTTCGACTCAGTCTTACCACCCTTGAGGCGAGGTGACTGCTCCAAAGACTTCGAGGTATATATGCCGCGTCCGCAGACCGAGGAGTCCTTTTCTATTCTCACTTTTAAGTATTAGCCCTTCTGTATTTCTTTTCTTTGTTAGATATTTGGAGTTAGACACTGTTAGATAATTAAAGGCTTGTGGTTTCATGAGATTCCGGGTTTTGGAAAAATGTATCCGTTTTTAAGAATTTGTATTGTATATGCCAAGCGATATTTTAAATACAGTTTCATTCAGTTATTTTGGCTTTTAATTATTCTTCCGCAAGTTTTGTTTATTTTTCGCACTTGTTAGGCTTACCTAGTCATAGAGACTAGGTACCGTCATGATAGATCACGGAGAGAGAACTAGGGTCGTGACAGGGGGCAACTGAGCACGTATCTCTTCTCTTGCATCCCCCTAAAAAGATAGACCTTTACATCGTTTAGACTTGAGAATTCTATTATCTCTTCCGACCTTAGTAAGTTCATTTCTTATACATTCTCTACTGGTGGCTCTTCGTGTTCTTGCACATTGGGATTTGCTGGTTATGGAGGTAGGTTGTTTACTGGGGGGACTGCTTGAGCATGATTTTGTTGAAAGTGGGGGGCTGCTTCCTATGGCATGAAGATTGGGTTTAAGTTCTGGATCTTCCCTGGGGGAAAGAAAGGGAGATCCAGTGACATATTCTGTGGTTGGAGGGGATTGAAGTAGTGAGGAAGGTTACACTGGTTCCTCATAGCTTGGGCTTGGTGTGCATTCAAGTTGGGAGCCAACGGTTGAAGTATATTGTTTAGCCAAACATGGTTTTGGTAGTTGCTCATGGCCATGTGCATTCCCTCCGAGACAAGTTGGGCTAGGAAGTGAGAGTTTTGGAGGATGATCATTGTTTCCTGGCCATCTAGCATCGTGTTGAAAGTTATTGCATGACCCATCAGTGTTTGTTCTATCCATGATAGAGGTTGGTGATCTTGAGGGAGGGGTGGTTGTATAAAGAAGATTGTTTGGTTTTCGTGTTGGTTGTTCAAATTTGGGGGTGGGTTGGCCATTGTTTGAGCTCTTTGGTGCCTTAGGATTTGAACAAGTCCGAATCTCTTTCTTTGTGATATAGGAATTCTTAGCATAGTAACAATTTAGGGGTTGATTTATATTTGTTGGGACGGGTTGGTCACTGGAAGTCGTATGGATTTTAGTAGAAGGATTATCTAGGGTGTTAATGATTTGGTCTATTTGCATGCTTTCTTTTCATGCAGGAGAAGAGATTTTAAGTTGATTTGGTGTAGCGGTAGGGTTAGACACGTGGTGTTTGCTATTGGTCAAATGGCTAGAAGGTGGGGGCATATGGGACATGTGTTGTGGGTCCTGATCTTCATCCGTGCAGATGTTAGAAGAATTATTAATTTTAATAGGAAGTTTTAGTGAATGGTTATCGGAAGAAGAATCTTTTCTTTCAGGGATAATGTCATTTTTCGTAGCTTGTTATCTACAATAATTTGATTAGTGGGTATAATAAGGGCCTGCATTTTGGGTAAATCACTGACCTCCATGTCAGATACATTGTGATTGGGAGTATTTGGTAAAGCCACGCTATCAACGCTTAATTTAGAATTATTTTCAAAATTTAGTAAATAGTTTTCTTTTATTTTTATTTTTGTGGGCGGATTCTCCAATGTGGAGAACTTGTTACTACAGTTTACGAAATTCCCCCGATGAGATGAGGAATGATTGTTCGAAGTTTTCCTGTTACTCATAGATTGAGTGTTAGAGGGGATATGCATAGTATTAGGAGTTGGAGAAGAATACTTACCTGGTATTGGATGAGATGGTTTTAATTGAATACCTGGATTTTGAATGGTTCCAGAACTCCACCCATTGGTTCTTTTCTTCTTTGGGAACTTAATCGTTTGCCATGTTATGCCATTTACTTCACTGACATTGCTCACTTCTTTAAGGATAGTATTATTATTATCAGGAGTGTAATTTGTTGGCAGTGATGTTTTTACATAGAGGCACTTCATTGCCACATGACCTAGTCTTCACATTGCTTGCATAGAGTATTTTCACCTTCGTATTGGATGATTTGCTTATGGTGGCCAATGTTGATGAATGAGACTACCGGAACCTCAAGTGGTAGTTCAATGCATAGTCTGGCGTAGCGTCCCCTTAGAGTTGAAGAAGTGCACGCATCTACTTTTAGTAATTTACCAATGGTATTTTTAATTTTTACCAATATCATACCATCATAAAACTCAGTTGGTAATTGAGGTAGACGGATCCAAATGGCTGTGAGGGAGCTCTTTACTTCCGTTGCCACAAGGTTTGGCTTCCATCGCTGAATAGAGAGGAAATGGCCAAATATGAACCATGGGCCAGCGTTTAAGACTTTAATCATGTGTTCTTCACATTTGAATTTAGCTATGTAGTAGTCTGCTCCCAAATCAATAAGGGGGAAATTTTCCATAATTTTCCAAGCCTCCTGAGTTTTCTTTTTGAGGATATGATGTTGGATTTTCTTACCAATTAGTTTGATAATGAGAGAATATCACCAAGGTTGATATATACGTTCTTGATCTTCCTCTGTGAGATGAATTCTCTTGTCATCCACGAACTTTGAGTGATTTGGTATGACATTTGTTTCTTGAACCTTTGTAGTAGTATCAATATATGTAGAGTTCTCAACAATTTTTAGGGAATGTTGTACTCCTTTGATAAGTTTGTCTTTAAAACTTTGGATTTCTTCCTTTTGAGTGGTAGTATCCTTGTCTGATGGTTTAGGAGGAATATGGAAATTGATGTTTGGAGTCATTTCAGTGTTTTGAATTGAGAAGATGAAGATTTGTTATAGACTAGAGAGAAGGTATAGTTTCTCTCTCTGATGAGTTCCTATATCTAATAAATTTTAAGGTTAGTTGTTTGTTTATACACAAAATTTAAATTTTAAGAGTCTTTTATTCGAACAATTTTCAGATTAAAAAAGAGTCAAATAAACGACATACAGTGGACAAGGAGTTGAACTCGTGAACCACACCTCACTTTGAACACCTTGGACCGCCGAACTGCCTTGCTCAATTATGTCGAGAGTGTTCAAAAATATAATATATATATATATATATATATATACATATAAAATAATATTTGATCTATATACACAGTATAATTTCTAGTAAAGGTGTTCGTTTAACCCCTTAAGATAGTGTGGCTACGCTGCTGACATTTTTTCTTGCTTTAAATAGCCTACTAAAAGGATAACACGAGTGATACTCACTTCTGAGATACCATATTAGTTTTTCAATAAATAGAGTAAAAAAGAAAAGAAAAGAAATCCCAGGCGCACTTTGAATTCATATCCAGATCAAAGAAAAGGAGAGTACAGACCCTTGAACTAAGGATCTGTTATTTATTACTTTAGTTAGGGGACAAACAAGAAAGAAAAAGAGGAAATAACAAAGATAACTTTCAATATAGATGTATATGATTTTTCAAATTCTAAACAAGGCATCAACGTAATGTGTTATACTTCAACATTTCAAGTTGATGCATAGTTTTCAACAGTTTCCTACTCTTTTTATTATCATTCAATTATTTCAATCATTCAATTGTTTTTTGATCTGTGATTTAACTTCAGTTGTAAGTTGAAAGGGATTTCTCTCTAAGGATTCAAAGTTGGTTAGGAGACCAGTTTGAACAAATCACAACTGGAGATTGAAAGTTGCAGATCCCAAGTCAATCCTTTCCATCAGTTATTGTCAACCTAACTACAAACTTGTCCCTCATTTTTTCTAACTTGTACCTAATATTTGTAATTTATAGTCATGTTGCCAATTTAATTTGAGTTCAAGATAGAAAATGTTATTTAATTCCCCTTACTAGCTAACATTTGTTATATAACATTTGCAGCTATTTCTGTAATTCATTTCTTCGTGTATTATATTATTCCTAGTGATCACTAAAATATATGAATTAGAGCAGTGACTGATTATGTCAATGGATTGAGATTCACCAAAAAGAAAAGAAATGGACCAAAGAAAAGAAAAGGAAAAATACTGGATTATGCTCGCTCTTGGTCTCGAGTACTCTAGATCTAAGGATCATAAGAGAAACTGATTATCTCACCATGGATGCTACCGGAGGCGGATCCGGCATTTAAATTTTGTAGGTAGGTTCAATCTTTAAGTTATTCTTATTATAGTTTTTAGCATTGAACCCGTTATATTTTTAAAGTATGGGTTTAGACCTACCATTTGTTGTAATTTTAATACATTTTACATATAAATCTATGTTTCTCGTCCAAAGTACTAGATTCAAATGTACTAATGATGAAACTCTACATCCATCCCTGGATGCTACCACTTTCCCGATGTTGACTTGGAAGTGCTAAACATTAAATTTATGTTTTGTTTTTCGATAGAAATGACGAATTTTCCGAAAGTCTTCAAATACGGTCTTTCTACTTCCATAAAGTAGGGGTAAAATTTATGTACACATTATTCTCCTCAAACTTTACTCGTAAAATTATATTAGGTATATTATTATTATGGTAATGGCGGATTTGCTGAAGCACTCCTTTTAACTTTTAGATGATAATGTTTTCTGTTAGATTATTTACTGTCGGACCACAAAGGAGTTCCAGCATATAATGTAGGTTAAATGATTACGTCAAATACGAGCACCGAATTTAATTAGCTTGAAATTCCAAAGTCATAACTGTTCTATATATGTTATTTAAGAGAAAAGTTATGTGCAGGCATAATTAACTTACTCGTACTTAGCGTTTACACCAACGTAGCATTTTCACATGCTCTTTTATCTCTATAGTTAATTAATTAATATTCCCTCCGGTCCAAAATAAGTGATTTTTTTGTTGTTTTCACATATATTAAGAAACTCACCTTTTAACATTAATTTGCAATGAAATTGACCATATTAACCTTTACTATCTCTTCATATAAACACTCCTAACACATACTCCAACATTAATTACTCAAAGGGCAATGTAGGAAAAAAGAATAATTAATTCATTCTTAAAATCTGGAAAAATCACTTATTTTGGACCGGAGGGAGTACATATTCTCACCTTAAGATGAAGGAACTAGTATGGTTTTGGTGTAAACATGAGACTGAATAAATGAGTTTGGTTTTAATGTGGAGGCGCATGGATTAGCTATGGATTAATTTCACGAATCCTTTAAAATGTTCTCTTTATAGGTACTCCCAAAACTACTACTTATTGTCTTTGATGTGATGACCCGCCATGTCATCATGCCACATAGATGCCATTTAGCATGTATTAATGCCATGTGGAAGCTTACATAAGAAGAAGGCTAGCATTTGTGAGAAGATTCTAGAGAGGTATGGACATTTCTTTAGGAAGAACCTAGATCCTTATGGATTTGCTAGGAAAGTCCTTGGAATCTTCTAGGCTTGTAGAGAATTCTAGAAAAAACCCTTATCTTGTAAATATCAAAGACTTGTATAATAATTAATATTTACACACTAGCCCCTAGGAGACTAATATATAAAGGGGGTCATTCATTTGTAATTCATCAAGCAAACAATTCAAGTTCTCTCTAATACAAAGCTTCCTTTAACAATTCTCTTGTGTTCTTTCTTCCATTCTCTTAGCGATCTTGAGTGTAGTAAGTCTGACTTGACATAGAAAGAACGTGAGCAAGTTGTGCAAGATCGTAAGCGAGTTGTCAAGTGCCTCACGTGTACTTAGTTAACAACTAAGGACGTGACAACGTGGTATCAGAGCAAAGGTTTCAACTAAGGGAATGGCGAACGACGGAGAAATTAACGTTGCCAACACCCAAGCCAACGTTATACAGGATGCTGCTGACAAGAGCGGTCGTAGCAAAAAGAGGAATGCCACCAACAAGAGCCAGGAGGTGCCACCTGAGGCTGTGTCAAACGAAGGGCTTACATCCCAAGAACTATCTGCCACTGAGGCAAGCGAGGATGAAGTAGAGGTCCTTCCAAGGACGTCTCACTCGATAAAGAGTGGGTGATGAAGATGAACGCATGATGGACATCGTGGAGATCTTTGGCCAATGCTTAGGGAAGGTGGAAGGCATCCTTAACGTTCTTGAGGGTCACACTCTTGAAGAGATTGAGAGTATCCGAAATGACTTAGAGGGACGTACACAGACTGAGATGGAACTAAGGCAAACCATCACTACCTTAGAGTGCAAACTCATGGAGGCTTTGAGTACTATCGATGCTATGAAGGCAAAGATAGAGTCACTGAGAAGTATGTTAATGCTTGCGTGACCGAGGTAGCCAGTAATGTTGTGGTGACGAGGGAGGCCAAGATCGAGGCTACCAAACCCCCGATGTTCAAAGGTGTTTGTGATGCACAAGAAGTTAAAAACTTCCTTTGGCACTTGGAGAACTACTTCAGGCATGGCAAAGTGAGGGACGACGAGCCCAAGATCAACATTGTGGTATTGTACCTCTTAGAGACTGCATGCTATGGTGGAGAAGGAATATGGCCGACGTGGATAAAGGTCTATGTACTATTAGCACATGGGATCAATTCAAGGTGGAGTTCAAACGACAGTTCTTTCCAAACAATGTCTTGTACGAGGAAAGGCGCAAGCTTAGGGAATTGAAGCAAACAAGGAGCATACGTAACTATGTCAAGGAGTTCACTACCCTTATGCTTCAAATCCCCAACCTGACCAATGATGACTTGTTGTTCCACTTCATGGACGGGTTGTAAAATTGGGCTAAACAAGAGTTGCAACGCTGACAAGTCACTGATATAGACCAAGCCATAGTGGAGGCCGAATCATTGATGGATTTCAGGCATGACAAGCACGACAAAGGCAATGGCAAGGAGTCAAAGGTTAACAATGTCAAAGGTGGGGGAGACCGTGGCAAAGTCAAGGAGATACAACAACAATATTCCAAGACTCAAGATTTCAAAAAGTCGAGCGGTCGCCAGGGCTACGCCGAGAAGAAGGCACAGGTCGAGAAGAAGGGATTCTATATATGCAGAGGGCCACATGGCTTCAGGAATTGTCCTAACCTCAAGAGCCTCAGTGCCATAGTACGTGAGCGGAAGGAGCATCCACAAGGAGAGAGTCCGGGAACTGCACAGTTGGGTATGATCGGATTATGTGGTGTTGTCACGAAGCAAGTTATCCAACCTACCGAGAATGGAAATCAGTACGTGGATCTCACCATCAACAACAAGCCCGCTCGTGCAATGGTGGATACTGGAGCAACTCATAATTTCATGACTGAGGCTGCCGCAAAGAGACTGGAATTGAAGCTTTCTCCAACCAACTCTCGCGTCAAGACCGTGAATGTTGAGATACAGAATGCTCGTGGGGTAGCTAATGGAGTTGGTGTCAAATTGGGAACTTGGAAAGGTATGACAAACTTTACTGTAACCGCTATGGATATCTTTGACATCATACTGGGGCAAGAGTTCTTTAGACATTGTCATACTTTAATCGACCCCTACCTCCAACGTCTCTTGGTTATGGAGCGAGAAGGAGCTTGCATGGTACCTACAGTGACTATGCCACACGGACAGATCCAAGCACAACTCTCAGCTATGCAAGTTGTCAAGGTTATCAAGAAGGGGGAGCCGACGTTCGTGGCAACCATTGCAAGTCTAGAGGAAGACAAAAATTTTCAAGAGATAGTGCCGCCTTGCATAGAGAAGTTGCTTAAGGAAAACAAAGATGTCATGCCCGAGGAGTTGCCTAAGCACTTGCCGCCCAGGCGAGAGGTGGATCACAAGATTGAGTTGGAGCCAGGGGATAAGCCACCCGCATTTGCCCCATATCGTGTGGCACCTCCCGAGCTAGAGGAGCTCATGAAACAATTGAAGGAGCTGCTAGATACTGGTCACATTCGCCCATCAAAGGCACCTTTTGGCGCACCAGTATTGTTCCAGAAAAAGAAGGATGGATCGTTACGTTTGTGCATAGACTACCGAGCACTTAATAAGGTTACCGTGAAGAATAAGTACCCGTTACCAGTCATTGCTGACTTGTTCGATAGACTTGGGCAAGCCAAGTACTTTACCAAGGTGGATCTTCGAAAGGGCTACTACCAGGTTCGCATTGCGGAAGGGGATGAGCCAAAGACAGCATGTGTGACGAGATATGGAGCCTTTGAGTGGTTGGTGATGCCCTTCGGCTTAACCAATGCACCGGCCACATTTTGCACCCTTATGAACAAGATCTTCCATCCCTACCTTGATCAGTTCGTGGTAGTCTACCTAGACGACATAGTCATCTACAGCAAAACCTTGGAGGAGCACTTAAGGAAGGTTTTTCAAGTCTTGCGAGAGAACGAGCTATACATCAAGAGGGAGAAATATGAGTTCGCACAATCAAAGGTGCACTTCTTGGGCCATCTCATTAGAAATGGAGAGCTACGCATGGACGAGGCTAAGGTACTTGCTATCCAAGAGTGGGAGACACCTATAAAGGTAACTGAGCTGAGATCCTTCCTTGGCCTTGTTAACTACTATCGTCGGTTCATCAGTGGATACTCAGCAAAGGCTACACCATTGACTGAGTTGTTAAAGAGGAACAAGCCATGGGTTTGGACGGAGAATTGTCAAAAGGCATTTGAATGCCTTAAGACAGTTGTAACAGAGGAGACAGTCTTGGCATTACCTGACTTTGCTAAGACATTTGAGGTGCACACAGATGCCTCAGACTTCTCCATTGGGGATGTCCAGATGCAGGATAAGCATCCCATAGCATTTGAGAGGTGCAAGTTAAATGAGACGGAGCGGCATTACACGGTACAAGAGAAGGAAATGACTGCCATTGTGCATTGCCTTCGTACATGGAGACATTATCTGCTCGGGTCGAGGTTCGTGGTCAAGACTGATAATGTGGCTACTAGCTACTCTCAGACACAGAAGAAGCTCACACCAAAGCAGGCTAGGTGGCAGGATTTCTTGGCCGAGTTTGATTATGCGCTGGAGTATAAGCCGGGAAAAGGTAATGTTGTAGCCGATGCCTTGAGCCGGAAAGTCGAACTTGCTGCAATTACTTCAGCGAGATAGGACATTAGGGAGGCTATAAAAGAAGGCATGCAGCATGATCTAGCAGCCAAACAGCTTATCGAGTTAGCCAACAAAGGCAAGACGAGACGGTTTTGGATAGAAGACGGCCTACTACTCACCACAGGTCGGCGGGTCTATGTGCCTAAATTTGGAGACATTAGACGACAGATCATAAGGGAGAGTCATGACACAATATGGGATGGTCATCCAGGTCAACGTCGCACTAGGGCCCTGGTTGAGTCAGTCTACTATTGGCCACGCATGCATGATAACATAGAGTTCTATGTGCAGACTTGTCTTGTCTGTCAACAGGACAAGGTTGAACAACAACAACCCGGAGGACTTTTGGAGCCACTACCAGTTGCAGAGCGTCCATGGGAGAGCGTAACTATGGACTTTATTACTTGCTTACCGAAGTCCGACGGTTATGGTACTATTATGGTGGTCGTGGATAGATTTTCCAAATATGCCACCTTCATGCCCGCCTCATCAGGTTGCATAGCCAAGGAAGCCGCCAAGCTGTTCTTTAAGAAAGTGGTGAAGTATTGGGGCTTACCAAGGCATATAATCAGTGATCGAGACCCCCGCTTTACTAGAAACTTTTGGAGAGAGTTGTTTTACATACTTGGTACGGAGCTACACTTTTCTACTAGTTTCCACTCACAGACGGATGGACAAATGGAACGAGTCAATTCCTTACTAGAATGCTACTTTAGGCATTATGTAAGCGCGCATCAGAAAGATTGGGCAAAGTTCCTAGACATCGCTCAATTCTCTTATAACTTGCAGCGGAGTGTGTCCACTGGGCGGACACCATTTGAGCTAGCCACAGGCCAACAACCACAAACTCCACATTCATTACCAGCCGCGTTCGAGGGAAAGAGTTTGGGGGCTTATCATATGGACAAAGGATGGGAGGAGGAGCTCGACACTGCTAAGTCCTACTTGGATAAGGCAGCTAAGAAGATGAAGAAGTTTACGGACCGTAAGCGGCGTCCCACATACTATAGAGTTGGGGACATGGCCATGGTGAAGTTTAACCCAGGACAGTTCAAGGCACTACAGGGCATGCATCAGAATCTGATTCGCAAGTATGAAGGGCCATTTAAGATCGTCGCCAAGGTAGGCAAGATCTCATACAAGCTTGACATGTCATCGTATCTCAAGATCTACCATGTCTTCCATGCTAGCATGCTTAAGCCATATCATGAATATAAGGATGATCCGAGTAGGGGCCAATCAAGTCGGCCGCCAATGACTATCACCATCTCACATGATCGGGAGATTGAGGCTATCATAGATTATCAGGCCAGGCGAAAACAGGGGCAAAATGCCACCGCTATGTTCCTCGTCCATTGGAAAGGCCAATCATCGGAGGAGGCCACGTGGGAATGATATGAAGACTTGTGGCAATTCAAAGATAAGATCCGAGAGTTTATGCAGCAACATTGCACTGCGGTCGTCGCAATATTAGGTGGGGGAGAGTGTGATGACCCGCCATGTCATCATGCCACATAGGTGCCATTTGGCATATATTAATGCCATGTGGAAGCTTACATAAGAAGAAGGCTAGCATTTGTGAGAAGATTCTAGAGAAGTATGGACATTTCCTTAGGAAGAACCTAGATCCTTATGGATTTGCTAGGAAAGTCCTTGGAATCTTCTAGGCTTGTAGAGAATTCTAGAAAAAACCCTTATCTTGTAAATATCAAGGACTTGTGTAATAATTAATATTTACACACTAGCCCCTAGGAGACTAGTATATAAAGGGGGTCATTCATTTGTAATTCATCAAGCAGACAATTCAAGTTCTCTCTAATACAAAGCTTCCTTTAACAATTTTCTTGTGTTCTTTCTTCCATTCTCTTAGCGATCTTGAGTGTAGTAAGGATGACTTGACATAGCAAGAACGTGAGCAAGTTGTGCAAGATCGTAAGCGAGTTGTCAAGTGTCTCACGTGTACTTAGTTAACAACTAAGAACGTGACATTGAGCTGCGAAAATTAAAGCATTTGCTTAGAGTGGTCTACTGTTTATTTAGCACAGAAAATTAAAGAAGCATTAATGCCAAGGCTATTGCTTAAATCGTTCTTCCTACTATACTATTTTTCCTCTGACAATTTCTTCTTAAAAAATTTTTTGTGGATAAATAGATACTTATTTTAGAATTAATTCTGATAAACGACATCCTGCTACATTTTTTGTCTAAGATAGCCAGTGACAAAGTCGTGTTTTACTATTTTCGCTTTCGAGTGCATGACCTGTTTACTAGCCATCGCTTTTGCTTTTGCTTTGCATCTTTCTTCTGGATTTCATGTTGTTCCTACTTTTCCTATGATTTCTACAGTGATACTAATATTGTTTTCTTTTTTCCTTTGTCTTTTTTCTTGAGCCGGGGTCTTTCGGAAATAGTCTCCGTACTCCTATGGGGTAGGGGTAAGGTCTGAGTACACACTACTCTCCTCAGACCCCATTGGTGGGATTTTACTGGGTTATTGTTATTGTTGTTGTTGTTGACATCCTGCTACATGTAAATTTTAAACATTTTGGCAACCATGATTCTGACATGATTGTAAATTTATATGTCCAGTGTCCCATAAATTACAGAACTTAAAAAGGTTTATTTATGAAAATTAGCTCGTACTCGGCCTATTGCAAATGGCAAATCACGTCGTCCAACAGCTATATGTATATCACTAGGCAGTTTAATTTGGCTAAATGTGAAATCACATGTGAATAGTCTAAACATGAATATGATTTAAGTCACAAACATTTTACATTTCACATTCTAAATCCAAACATGATTCTAACCATTGCAGACATAATTGCTTGTAATTTATACAACAAGAAACTATTTGCAATAAAATATCTAATTTTCGATTAATTACATCAATCGCACAAGCACATGAATACCTCTTCAAGCCAAAAACTATTCATCTTTATCTTTGTTTATCGTGAAAATGGTAATGACAATTAAATTTGATTTAGTGGTTCTAAAAATACGTAATCTATTTTTATGCTAGTTGATAGGCAGTTGATGCTATGTGGAAGACTTAGAAACGAGATAAGAGCTTAAAAACGAGATGTTAATCAAACTGAATCGCTATCACTCGGGGCCTCGAGCTTGCCTATTCGAGGGCCTCGGGGTCGAGTCTGAAGCTCGACTGGGAGCTATCAAAGGTGGTCGATGGAGACTAACAGTTATAAACAAATCAATGACGGCTCTTTATGGCCAATAATAAGCAATAAATGATGAACTTTAAATAGAACACAATAAATACGAGCAATAAATGAAGTAACGAGATCAAGAGAATGTGTTAGAGAGTAGAGAGAATGTTTTTGTATATTTGGTATGGAGCAACATATATCTACAAAATGACAAGAATCCCCTTTATATAAGAGGAGGAATCTCAATATAGTACGAGTGCATTTATTACAAAGATATGAAGATGGGACAGCTAGTTAATGTCATGATACGGGCTCAGACTAGCCTGACAGACTTTGCCGACTCTAGCATCACGCCTTTGGAACTCGCCATTTTCTTTTCGTAACCATCGGTCTTCTACTGCTCCGAGGTCGAGCGTCGATGGCCTCCGAGGGATGAAACTCAACCGTGGTCTCGAGCCTTCGAGACGTACCTACGAGACATCATAACAATGAAAAATCGGACCCTCCAATTTTACCGTATACAATCTTCTTGACCTCGTGTGACTCTCTGGTGTCCTTATTAGACATATTGAAACTGATAATAAATACTGGTATACTTAGTTAAAAATGTTAGATAATTTTTTTCTATTGAAATGGTTAACGTGCCCAACACGTTCTATGTTTATGAAAAATATCTTATTTTCTATAGAATTAGAATTCTCTCTTAAACTAATTTTTTATGTGATATACTCTATGAAATAACTTAATTGCTATAACAGCAATATCAATTATTATAACGGTACACCCTTTATAAAATTAAGTCTTTATAAGAACCTACTCTATTATCTATATATTTATTGCTTCATAACGATCAAAAGTCAATCTAATTAAGGAGAAATCAATAGTGAATATTCAGGGTGCTATTCATGAATAGCTCCTCGAATTTTGCCCAAGAATTTAAAATGTCAAAAATTCTTATAAACTTGGAACAAGAGAAATTAATATTGTATTTGTTAAGAAATGTAGCTCAAAATAATAATATAAAATAAGAAGAAAAGTAGAATAAGAGAAGAAGAAATAACTTTGGCAGAATACATAACTAGATCCTTAAACTTGGCCTTTTTGTCACTAGGACACTTCAACATAGAGTTGTTCCTATCAGGCCCTTCAACTAACACATGTGCCAATTAGACACTTTGTAGATCATCTGAGAAAAACTTTTATAAAAATTAAATGCTTGTATTACAGTTGCCTCTAGCACCTTAATATATTCCACCTTATAGAATTAACCCCAAAAATAAATTGAAACTCATTTTCAGAAAATGGAAAACCTCACCGTCGGTTCTGACGACTTCGTGCCCTAAAAATCTTACTGAAAATTTCCTCCGTTTAACTTCATCTCACTTCTTCTTGTTTCGATTTCACTGAAATATCACGCTATTCTCAATATTCCTCGTCTAAGTTGGTGCTTTTCATGTCGATTCTAGAACATGGTGACCTATTGGACTTATATGTGTTAAATGTTGTTAATGAGGCTGTAGTTGTAGACTCACATGGGGGCAAGCTGATGTTACAGAAGAGGTGCAGGTTGGTGTAGCTGATTTGTCTGATCTAGAAGGTCTTGAAGATGAACTAGACAGTAGCCATAGTGACTCAGAGTTGGATGCTATTCCAGTATAAGATGATTCTGAAGTACTATTTTTGTTAAAAGTTGTTAATGTCAAAATGCAACTTCTATCAACCATTTGTGTATTTTAGTTTGTAAAGTTTTATTCCAGTAGTTTACAAGTGTCGTGTAAAGAGAACAAGCATGCCAAATGAAAATAGTCAAATCCATGTACACTAAATTAACCTTCTTTTAAAAATAAATTAAGAGGAAAAATGATGGGTTCACGAGAAGAATAAGAGAAATAGAATGTATGGTAAAAGTTAGCTTTAATTGGAATAATATAATAATAATCAACAGCCTTTTTCTCATGTTCACGCGCCCTTCCCCCCCCACACTCAATCATGCCACTACAAAGTGCCTAATTGGCACAAATGTGGTTTAGTTTAAGAGCCTCATAGGAACAACTCTATGTTTAAGTGTCCAAGTGACAAAAAAGGTCAAGTTTAAGGGTCCAGTTATGTATTCTCCGATAACTTTCTTATTTCATCAAGTGTTCAAGTCTATTACAAGATGACTTCTCATCCTCTATTTAGTACTACATAGAGGTATACCAAAAGAATTACATAAATATGCCATTATGCACTTGAGATCATGGTGGAAGATCATGGGGGAGGTATGTGAGTTATAACCATAACTCTATAAGTATTAGAGTAGTGAGAGTTATGGAGATAATGGAGAAGAGTAGTGAGTACTACTCATTTGGTAGTTATGGACATCCACCATAATAATATTTTATAATACTCTCCCTTGGATGTCCATAATAATGTACCTCATTAAAACCTTACTAAAAAAACCTAGTGGAAAAAAATCTTAGGGAAGAAAAAAGAGTACACATATCTTGTAATATGTATTATTTGTTGCCTCGTTAAAAACCTTGCTAGGAAAACCCAGTGGGATAAAACCTCAGCTAAGGAAAAAAGAGTGCAGCGTGTATCTTACTCCCCCTGATGAAAACATCACTTTACTTTTCGGAAATGACGCATTCCAATCTCGTATATCAGCTTCTCAAATGCTGGGGTTGGTAATGATTCATTGAACAGATCCACCAAATTATCAATCAAATAAATTTATTGAATGTCTATATCACCAATCTGTAGAAGATCATGTTTGAAAAGAACTTTGGTGAAATGTGCTTTATTTTGTTGCCTTCAATATACCATTTTTTCAATTGAGATAAGCAAACAACATTATCTTCAGTATTATTGGAATCTTCTCTTCAAAAAAATCACACTCTATTGTGTGTTGAGTCCCTGGCTTTATTAGTTGCTTATCTTGGCATGACTTGAATAAGTATCTACAATTAACTGTCTTGTAAAATGATAATATGACAGTACTCTCACATGCAAATAGATTGTTTGAAGAACGAACTTCAAAAAAATGCCTGCATTTGCATAACCAACAAAATCTTGGCAATATTGTTATAATAAACAAATCTATCAATGATTCTCTTGTAATATATTACTAATTGCATTCCATTGTCTTCATATCGAATTAAAGTTAAATCTTGCTAGTATAACGTTATACTCAAGATTCTAGCAAGAAACATAAGTGCACCTAGTGCACTAAGACACAAAAATAAATCATATATGTGATACATGGATTGCTGAAGCTTTATTTAACAAAATTTTCGGGAACCTCTATATGCTTCAGAACAGTTTAAATCCTTCAAGGATTTTCATTATACGCCTATCAAGTTTTTCATGTATTGCCATATTAAAACCTGAAAATAATTTCATCCACCACATGAGAACCTGTCTCCATATAATTAATGCCAGGATATTTACGAAAAATCGTGTGCCACAAGTCATATTTATGTTTATTATCACGACCCGAATTTTCCACCCTCGGGAGTTGTGACGGCGCATACTAATGAGAGTTAGGCAAGCCAATCCTTAACTGCTCACTTCATTAACAAATTACTTCTTTTAACAATTATCAGTGATAGCATGAAAACAGCGGAATTAAATAAATAAGCGGATGATCTAGATTAAATAAGCTGAACAATAATGCGAAAGTCAACATATGCCTCTACCCAAGAACTGGTGTCACATCACTCACGAACCACTAATAGTACTAAATACAACCGTTTGAAAGAAATATAACATTGTTTGTCTCAAATACATGAGATAACGGAATGAAATTTAAGATAGAGGAGACGCCGGGCCTGTGGACGCCTGCAAGGCTACCTCGGTATCTTGGTGGACTGAAGTTTAGCACCCACACTACTGCTGCTATCCAATACCTGGATTTGTGCAAAAGACCACAGAGCGTAGTATCAGCACAACCGACCCCATGTGTTGGTAAGTGTCCAGCCTAACCTCGGCGAAGTAGTGACGAGGCTAGGACCAGACTCTGAATAAACTTGTGCAGTTCATATATATATATATATATATATATATACAACGAAAAAGAGATACAGAAATAACCAGTCAATGTGCGAGGGGGAAACATGCTGTGGAGGAGATAATATTTCCGAATAAAAAGGCATCAAGCAAGGAAAGAATCAACATAACTAGAATATCAACAAGGAAACGGAAATTAACAATTTGCACGGCATCACCCTTCGTGCTTTTACTCTCGTTCTCACCAAAATAATACACGGCATCACCCTTCGTGCTTTACACTCTTCCTCACCCAAACAACAATCACAAGGCAAATAGGGTAAGGGAATCTATAACCTCGAAGTAAATCAAATAAAAACAAGTAACAAAAGAGACAACATAACCCGAATATCAACAAAGAATCAGAAATCAACAAATGCACGGCATCACCCTTCATGCTTTTACTCTCTTTCCTCACTATATAATCAATAAAATCGGTACGGAATGGTACATCGTGCGGCACGGTATCACCCTTCGTGCTTTACACTCTTACCTCACCATATAATCAATAAATATCGGTACAGAATAGTACATCGTACGGCACGTCATCACTCTTCGTGCTTTACACTCTTTCCTCACAATAGCAAACAATGCACGGCATCACCCTTCGTGCATTATCACTCTTCCTCACCCAAACAACAATCACAAACAAGGGGCAAGGGAGTAAACAAATAATAATAGAAATCCCGGCAAGGGAATACAATTAAACAGCTAAATCCCAGCAAGGGAACAATATCAATAAATCTAAACATCCCAGCAAGGGAGATAATCAACAAAGCAACAAACATCCCGGCAAGGGAACAATTCAATAACTCCTCTTTCTTTCACTTCTTACTTTAAAATTCACTTTACCACTTGAGCCAATGCACCAAAGGGTTCAATTATCTCATATACTTTCACAATTCGTATTATAACTCGAGCCAATGCTCCTCGAAGTTCAAAGATCACAATTTCTTTCATAGGCTTTTTACGACATATAGAAATCATCATTAAGGCATGAAAGATACGACAAAAATCAGAATATCCGCAATATAAAGACTCACGGTCATGCTAGACACCAATGTATAGATACTCGTCACCATGCCTATACGTCGTACTCGACAATTAGCACGTAGCAAATAAGACTCAACTCCTAATCCCTCAAGCTAAGGTTAGACCAAACACTTACCTCAAACTTTCACGGCCAAATCAATCCTCAATTACCGCTTTTCCTCTCGAATTTGGCTCCAAATCGATTGTATCTATACAATAATGACTTCAATACATCAATAAATGCTAAACAATGCGAACTCAATGCCTAATTATAGCTTTCCAAGCATTCTTCCCAAAATCCCAAAAATCGACCCCGGGCCCGCTTGGTCAAACACGAGGTTCGGACCAAAATCAAATCACCCATTCACCCACAAACCCGAATATATAATTTATTTTCAAATTCGACCCCAAAACGAGGTCTAAATCAAGAAAAATCAAAAAGCCCTAACTCTACCCAATTCCCTAATTTCTATCCTTAATCACATGTTTTAGGCCTAGAATTTCAATAGATATTGATGGAAAATGAAGAAAACGAGTTAAAGATTACTAACCCATGACTTAATGGTGAAAAGATGCTTCAAAAGTCGCCCTAGAATTTTGGAGAAGAAAGAGTTTGTGAAGTTTTGTGAAAATCCCGTAATGGTTCTGTTTCTGGTCTTTTAAATCACTGGGCGAAAATGCCCTTCGCGTTCGCGATGGGTCAGGCTGGATAAGCCTTCGTGTTCGCGTGAACGGGCTCGCGTTCGCGGAGAAGGATCCCCTCGAGCCCTCGCGTTCGCGTTCAACCGTTCGCGTTCGCGTAGGGTAATTGCCCCACCCCCTGCCCAGGCCACTTGGCCTTCGCGTTCGCGTGGCCAGGTCCGCGTTCGCAAAGGTATAAACCCCCATTGCCTCACGTTTGCGTCCTGGGCTACGCGTTCGCGTAGAAGGATTTCCCTTCGTCGAAATTTACACATCGTGTTCGCGTGGGTACTCCCGCAAACGCGAAGAAGGAAGCATCAGAAACCCAACGGCTGAAAAACCTGCAACATTTATAAGCCAACAACCATCCCGAAACACCTCCGTAAACACTCCCGAGCCCTCGGGGCTCCTAACCAAACACACGTACTAACTCAACAACATCATACGAACTTATCCGGGTGAACAAATCGCCAAACTAACCTAAAAAACAATGAATCAAACCTCAAAATCAAGAATTTTTCCAAAAACTTCATCAAGTTCAAATTTAAGATTTCAAGTCCGAAACACGTCAAACGATGTCCGATTTTAATCAAACTTTACAGAAACATCTTAAATCATATATAAGATCTGTACAGAGCGCCGGAACCAAAATACGGGCCCAATACCAACACGTTCTAATCAAATTTTATTTCAAAATTCCTTAAACATTTTTAGAAAATAATTTTTTTAAAAAATTCATTTCTCAGGCTTGGGACCTCGGAATTTGATTCCGGGCATACGCCCAAGTCCCATATTTTCCTACAGACCCTCCGGGACTGTCAAATCATGGGTCCGGGTCCGTTTACCCAAAGTGTTTACCGAAGTCAAATTTATTCATTTTAAACTCAAAACTTAGCATTTTTCACAGAATTTCATATTTAAGCTTTTTGGCTACGCGCCCAGACTGCACACGCAAATCGAGGCGACTCTAAATGAGGTTTTCAAGGCCTCAGAAGCACATAATGAATAAGAAAACAGGTGATGACCCTTTGGGTCGTCACATCTATCGACTTGATTTTTCATTTCACTTTTTTTACAATGGACTATCTGTCCAATTTCATATTTTTCAGGTGAAGTCAATTTTGATTGCGTATTTTTCATTTGGCCAATCATTTATCTGTCCAAATTCCATGACAGATTTGAGCTCAAATCCTCGTCAATATTAATAATATTGAGTGCTACATTATATCAACAATATCGTTGATGATCATTTTATATTGGTTCCATCGTTACCCAATAAAGACATAACTTATTGAGATCTCTTTATCTCATTATTTTCAGATACTTGAGCCTCTCCCATGAGGTCTTATGAAGTGTTATGTCATGGTGCTCTTATAAAGTACCTGCCTCCTTATTATTACCATCTTGAACATTTGTTCCTCTCCTTCTTCAAGGAGTTTTATCTTTGGAACCGATTAGTCTATCACGATTCATGTGTCCCATAGACTATGTCTATCATGGACTTTATTCTATTTGGAGCATTACTAGCTGAAATATGACATTTAGCTTTGGGTCAGCAAAATGCGCCTGGAAATATTTTGCAAATGAATTATCACTTGAACTTCAAGTTCACATTTTCTCATATGAGGATCTAGATGTACTCATAGTAATTCATTTCGCGTATCACTTTTTCAGCTACTCATTTTCTCCCCCTAATGTTGGGAATACCAACACATATCCCAATCTTCTTTGAGAACCTATCTTTGTGCATTGTGGTGGAATAATTAAATCATATAGCACATTTATATTTCTAGATAAAACTTATTTGGTTCCTAACCCTGAACCAATTGTGATAGGGAGAATTTATTATAACTTGGCTAGATGCGTACAAGTGTTGTTGTATGTTAAATAATACATGTCATAACTGATACTTTAGCTATAATTGGAGGCATACAATTTCTGTTAAACCAACTTGTATTTAAAACCAACATTATCTAGATAAATCATCATAATTTATATTTTGGAACTATGCTCTAATAATTTGAGCAAGCAACCTTGCAAAAGCCAAACTGCAAGTTGATAACAAACACACATGTGACTATAGAATAGATGCATCTATTAAAATCATATAATAGTAAACGGTCCACATGTCAGGTGACTGGGCCCATATATATATATCACCTTTTATTCGTTCCAAAAATCAGTGAATACAATCTCAACTCCAGCTGGTATAGTAATCAATTTATCATGAGAACAAGTCGTACATCGGAATTCTTGAAGAATCTCCTAATTCTTCAATATATGCCAATGTGAATTCTCAATCATTATTCGCATCATAATTGAACCGGGATCGCCAACCGGTCATGCCAACTAATATTTATTTTAGTAGACATATGTACTATGGTATGTGATTCTATCACCATGCTTATAACTCGGGTAACCTTTCATATTTACCCGATATGATTATAGTAATATGAAGATAATCAATCTTCTTTTCATTTATAGTCTCAATATGCCAACCACTTTGGCTAATATATTTGAAACTCAAAAAGTTTTTTTTGAGACTTACTATAATATTAATGTGATAGACAATTTTATTTATTCGAGTAGTAACAAATTAGCTTTTCCGGAGCTCTTAGTTGATTTTGTACTACAAAACTTTTTTCTCACCATCCATATGGTAAATATCTCTTTCACGGAGAAAAATTAAATTATTGTAGTCATGGTCAATCATCATAAGCAAAATCAATTCTTGCTTTACATTTGCCTTTAATAACTTTTATAAGGCATGTCAAAATATTTTTGGCGTACCACATGTACGCGACCAATGACATATTCATGTAACCACATTGTAATATTCATTATCTTTATTTCTCTCAAACCTCCCTTAGAAGTGAGTTGTGATATTTATCCAACCATGCATAAGCACATTCTTATGCATAATTTTTATCACATATATATTTCAATATTTACTTTCAGGAATGAGTCTACATTTACAATGCTTATCACGAGTCACATTTTCAACGAATGAACTATAATCATGTGAACATGTCTCGTATTAACAGACCACATTGATACATATTCCTTCACCTTTGAAGGATCATTTTGAGAACCCTTATTGTTCTCCTTTTTACAATTACCATAATGATGACTGTTATTATTTGATCTTTAGCACGCCCACGCTCATTGATCAACCACTTGTCTTTACTTAGACTTATTATGCACTGTTATCACATTCACTTCAAGAATGGAGCAAATCAAGTAGGACAAACTTTATGCTTTTTCATGAAAAAAAATATTTTTTTTCTTTAGTCATCATTATATCATCAATATGGTGCATTGGGACTCAAACTCAATGCCTTACCCATATAAAGGCATGTTAGGCCATAATTAATTGGGACTCAAATTTAACTCTTATCATCATAAAGCACCAAGACTCAAACCCGATGTCTTACCCTTATACAATGGCATAATAAGTCTAAGTGGACTCACCCTTGAGCCTTCAATGATATACTACTTTATAATAATCAGTTATTTTTGCCCGAACTTTAATTAAAGTTCACATTGATCTTTTTCACGATCAACCATATGATCAAATATAAAGGGGAAAAACTATCTTAGTTATACAAAATTTATTTTGACCACAACATAAATTTAAATTCTTTTTATTTTTTAAGATTAATTAGAAACCTTCTCAATAGTTAACAGTTCCATAATCTTGGCTTGCAAACTGTCGGAGTAGTACATATGGGAGATGATGTCAAGGCATCATAATATGCTCTTGTTTGTCACTCTATAGCAGGTACTCCATATGTATACATCTGCACAAATAAAACTAAATTTTTAAGTAGCACAAATTAAATCAAGTCTTAAATATTAACATAAGTTAATTGCAGAATTCATGTCAACTAAAAAATGATACTCCCTGTATAACAGAAGCAAACACAACATTGATATGGCAACGAAATGCCCAGATTTTCACAGGCTCAACCAAATTGATTCAAGGTTGTAGCTCCCATGGAAGGCTTTCATCTCTTATAGAAAATATAAGAAGAATATATCAATTCGTGTTGATAACGTGTTAAGAAATGTAGCTCAAAATAACAATATAAAATAAGAATAAAAGTAGAATAAGAGAAGAAGGGATAATTTTATTATTTCATCAAGTGTTCAAGTCTATTACAAGATGACTTCTCATCCTCTATTTATAGTACTACATAGAGGTATACTAAAAGAATTATATAAATATGCCATTAAGCATTTGAGATCATGGTGAAAGATCATAGGTGAGGTATCGGAGTTACAACCATAACTCCATAAGTATTAGAGTAGTGGGCGTTATGAAGATAATGGAGAAGATGTCACGACCCAATTCCCGAACCCAGTCGTGATAGTACCTCTCGTGAAGACAAGGCCAACCAGACCAAAACGGAACACCTCTTTAAGCAGTTAATTATCATAAACAGTAATAAACATAATATAATATCCATAGATTGCGGAATTTAACGATAACAACAGTGGAAACCATCCCGACACAGCCCAAACCGGGGTGTCACAAGTCATGAGCAACTAAGAAATCTGGATACAAGTCTATTGAACGCTAAATCTGATACAATAGTTCTAAGAACATGAAAATGATAAGATAAGGGAGGCACGGGGATGCGGACGCCAACAGCTACCTCGTAGTCTCCGAATCACTGTCTGGACTGGGAGAATCAGCACTCAAGAGCGGACTCTACGATGCCTGAATTTGCACACATGGTGCAGGGAGTAATGTGAGTACTCCGACTCAGTGAGTAATAAATATAAATAATGACTGAAAGTATGAAAACACGTAAAGGCACAAAGCAATTCCATATCAAGCAGTAAAATCACTTAAGGCAGTAAATCAGTGAAGAAATCAAATGAAATCCCTTTTTAAAACAAGTAAAACAGGTAATTTAACAAGTAAATAACAAGTAGAAATCCACCCCTCGGGCATAGTATCAATCACTCAGAACAGTATCAGCCCCTCGGGCTCATTCTTAGTACAGTATCAGCCCCTCGGGCTCAGTATCAATCATTTAGAACAGTATCAGCACTTCAGGCTCACTCTCAGATCATAATGGGTACCCGCGCTCACTGTGGGTGTGCAAACTCCGGAGGGGCCCCTTACGACCCAAGCGTTATATCAAGCCACCTCGTTGTATCATCACTCGACACTCGGCCTCACATCACTCGGCACTCGGCCTCACATCACTCAAGCCACCTCGTGGCGTAAACAAGTATCTCAGGCCCTCGGCCTCATATCACTCAATATATCCTCACATATGGCCCTCGGCCTCACTCAGTCCGAAAATCATCACAAGCCCCTCAGGCATTAGTAACACAGTAGTTCTCGGCCCAAAATATCATTTAGAAATATCATTTAAGTTTCAAATCTGAGTAAAAGTGGCTGAGTTTGTAAAATAGTAGATATCAGCAAGACTGAGTTCAAATAATAAGTCAAACAGTGATAAAAATCCCCGAAGGGTCCAAATAGTTGGCACGAAGCCCAAATATGGCAATCAGCCCAAATTAAGTTTAAGTCAAATACACGGTAAAATCATTAATTGCGACGGACCAAGTCACAATCCCCAGTAGTAAAAGACCCCACGCTCATCATCCATCGCATGTCTTACCTCAATATAGCACTACGATGTGCAATCCGGGGTTTCAAACCCTCAGGACATCATTTACAATCACTACTCACCTCGAACCGGCGAAATCTCTAGCTCGCGACGCCTTTGCCCCTCGAATCGGCCTCCACGCGCGTCAAATCTATCCAAAATCAGAATGAATACATCACAATATGTTAAGGGAACAAAACTCAAGCGAAAATAATCGAAAAATATCGAAAATCCCGAAATTAGCAAAAACCCGAGCCCCCGGCCCACTTCTCAAAACTTAGAAATTTTCACATCATTAGATTCCTTATCACTCCACGAGTTCATACATATCAAAAGTTCTTCAATCCGACCTCAAATGGTCCATTCAAATCCCAATTCAAAAGTTCAAAATCCCAAGTCCTAGTTCTTCCAATTTTAGCTTAAATTTCATGAATTTCTAGGTTAATTTCACAATAGAATCACGTTTTTGGTTCGTAAAACTTACCTACAATCACTTCTCCTTGAATCCCTCTTCAATCTCCCTCAAAGAGCTCTCAAAATGATCAACTATGGTGGGAAAATGGCTCAAAATCGCGGAGGAAATGTCTTATAAACTTTCTGCCCAGTTCTGATATCTTTTCATCGCGTTTGCGACCTCAGCCTCGTGAACGTGAAGCACATTTTTAAATTATCCAAAATTAACCTTACGCGAACGCGACTCACCCTCCGCGAACGCGATGCTTCTTCCTCATATACCTTCGCGAACGCAAACCCCTTGCGCGAACGCAATGAACAAAAGACCTTGATCTCAAATTACACTACGCGATCGTGAGTACCCTCTTGCGAACGCGATGCCCAACCTGCCAACCCTCCGCGAACGCGAAGCTCCACTAGCGAACGCGAAGGCTTAACCCTGGCCTTCCACAATTCCTTCTTTGCGAACGCGAGGACCCCCTCGCGAACGCGAAGAGATAAATTTCTGTAACACTGAACCTGCATTTCTGCAATTTCCCAAACTCAAAAATGGTCCGATTGACCCCCCGAAACTCACCCGAGGCCCCCGGTACCTCAAACAAAGCACAAACACATCCTAAAACCTCATTCAAACTTGTTCCAATCATCAAAACACCTCAAACAACATCAAATTACCCAAACTCATCGAATTCAAGCCTAAATTTTCTAAAAACTTCTGAAATACGCTTTCGATAAAAAAAACCAACCAAACCATGTCTGAATGACCTGAAATTTTGCACACACATCACAAATGACATGACGAAGCTACAACAACTCTCATAATTTTATTCCAACCCCCGGATCAAAATCTCACCTATCAACTGGAGATCGCCAAAATACTAACTTCGCCAATTCAAGCCTAATTCTACACCGGACCTCTAAAACCAATTTCGATCACACTCCTAAGTCATAAATCACCTCCCGAAGCTAACTGAACCATCAGAACTCACATCCGAGCTCTCTAATACATAAGTCAACATCCGATTAACTTCTCCAACTTAAACCTTCTTAAAAGAGACTAAATGCCTCATTTCTTACCAAATCCACCCCGCACGCAAACTAATCAACTCGATCACATAAAATGCGGATAACGAGGCATAGAAAAATAGAAATGGGAAAAACAGAGCGGTAACTCATGAGACGACTGGCCGGGTCGTCACAGAAGAATAGTGGGTATTACTCATTTGGTGGTTATGGACATCCACCATAATTATATTTTATAACAGTATTAGATTTATTTTAGTTTTACTTAATTAATCAAATGTGAATGTCTTTTGGTATATTTACATAATTTTTCATCTTTTACAGTATGACATAAAAAGTTGAGTACTGACTTTTCACTACTAGAAATTTGGCAAAAACCGACTATAGTGGACCGACCAATTTTGGTCGGCCAAAAAATCGACCAAAGTCAGTCGGTTTTTCAAAATATTTTTTTAATTTTTTTTATGAAACCGATCAACTTTGGTCAGTTTTCTTTGGTGCAAAAATGCGGGAAACAATTTTTGAGTCCCGCTAAATTTATTTTTCAAGAAATCGATCAACTTTGATCGGTTTTTCATTTAAAATAAATTGAAATTAATATTGAAAAAAATGTAAGATCGGTCGGTTAATTCAGCCGGTCATTTTAAAAAATCGACCGACATTGATTGGTTATTTTCGTGCGAAAATACAATTAAAGAGTGTAAATGAAATAAAAGACAGTCTTAAAACAAAATGTACCAATGGTTTAGTGGTAGAATAGTATCCGACCACAGTACAGACCCGGGTTCGATTTCCAGATGGTGTCTTTTTTAATTACATAACTAAAATACCGACAAACTTTGGTCGGAAAAAACCGACCAACTTTGATCAGTTTTTTCGGTAATTTTTTTTGAATTTAATTGGCCGACCAAAGTCGGTCGGTATGCCTTTCCGACCTTTAAAATACCGACCACACGTTAATGATCGCATTTTGGACGGTTATTGGCCATTACTGACCTACTTTGGTCGGTCTTTTTGGATAATTTTTCCGAATTTCTAGTAGTGTTCCAATACTTTCTACAATAATAAAAATAAAATATATATGTCAAATCTATTAATATATAAAAGAAGAAGCAAATCCACAATATTATGCCAAATGTCAAAATGAAATATCAACACGTGTCATGTTTTAGGACATAACTCCAATAAATTTGGAAATTCAAAAAAAAATTAAAAATCTATTAATATATAAAAGGAGAAGCAAATCCACAATATTATGCCAAGTGTCAAAATGAAATATCAACACGTGTTATGTTTTAGGACAAACTCCAATAAATTTGGAAATTTAAAAAAAAATTAAAAAGAAAAAAGAATACAAATTTAAATAACTAACCAAATCAGTTATTCAACATGATGAGGTCCCACGTTTTTATGTTAAAATATTACACACAAAAAATATTTTTGGCAGTTAATTTAAATTATTTATTAAACCTGAAAATTAACATATAAAAGTTGTTTGTAAAATTCTGTAAACCTTCGGCAGTTAACTAGAACATGGATTCCCACATTCTTTTTGAGCAGTTAATTTAAATTATTTATTAAACCTGAAATTTTTTAAAAAGAAATTACTCCTACTCAGTTAATATGAAGATTGACCCACGTTTTTTTGGGCAGTTTTTTTTTTAAATAAACATGAAAATTTAACAAAAAGATTACTTTCTCCCAATATATATATATATATATATATATTATTGTTATTATTTATCTATTATTAAAAGGAAGGAAGTCATCTGTGAGATTTTGCCAAGTGTAGCGTGAATAAAATGCCATGTCACGACTTTAGAAAAATATTAGTTATGTTTGTTAATGATTAGTTTTTTTTTTTTTGAATTTAAAACATTCAAATATCTATATGGTAGTTATATGAGTTCTGTGGATAAATTTTGATATACAAGTCCAACTCAATTTTTCTTATATCTTCAAATATAAAAAATATAAAAAGAAAATCAACACCCTAACTGCTACTGCTTGAGTAGCTTATCCATGTAATACTCTTCCTAAAAAAATTTCTCCTAAATCATAGGCACAGACTAATACATGTCTCTCCGCTCAAAATAACAAAAAAGGAAATTAAAAAGTATTTTTTTTATCTTAACTAATTATAAAGATGAAGATAAAATATTTCTTTAAAAAACAACGTGCAACAAATAAGTTGGGTTATTCAATCATGAATAGTCGTTGTTCTTATAGTAAATATATGAATTATGAATTTAATAGATAAAATCACGTAAAGAAAATAATGAATAATAAGAAAAAATCAAACCCCCTCCCTCGTCCCCTCTATACGTGAGGCATAGTGGATTCCTTTTTAAAAGTGAAGTTATAACGTGTCTTTGAGAAAAACCGCTTTTTTTAGAACATACCTTCTGTCTTTTTATACATAACCATTCACTATTTTTTTAATTCTACCTTAATAGTCTGTTTTATGTTTTTTAAACTTGCAAACACATTGTACTTGCAATCAACAACGATTGGAAGAAAAAAGAATATTTACATGGCAAGAGCACAGTATTATTCGTACACCAAGATCATTTCTACTGCATTTGAAATGATAGCACCAAACACTATTAGAAATCGTGATTTCCGTCCAAGACTTTCCGACCGAATAATCGACTGCTTTCCATTTTTTTAGAGTCTTCTTAGGTTGATGGTTTACTTATAGTGTTAGATGCATTGAACAGGTCGTTGGCAAAATGGTGTTGCTGCAGTATGTGTTTGGTGCCTATATTTGCACACTTGTAGAAGTACAAGCAGTTTGTTAACTATTCCATCTAGGTGAGGTACCAAAGTTTCTGGCTTGCCCGGCACACAGAAGAAGCAGAGAGTTACTAATTTGGTCAACCATTTGCTATTATTTATTTGTTTGGTTTCAATTAGTTTATGTGCTGATGCTGTTTTGGTTTAAGTACTCCGAGAGACATTTATTTATTTTATAAGCTTGTTTGGCTCGTTTGATAGCTATGTTGTTGCATCAAATTAATATTCCACTAATGGTATTGCTTTTAATTGGTAGTAGTTCATAATGAGGACTGCTTTGATTGTTTTAAGCTCTAATGGGTAGTATTTTGTTATTGAAAACCGATGGGAAATGTCTTTTTTTTTTCTTTAGAAATTCAAAATTTCCGACCGAATTCGGTCGGAAATTATGAATTTATCTTTATTTTTTAAAAATAAATTAACAATTTATTACAATTTACAACTAATTATATAATTAAATAAAACTATTATTTTTTAAAATTTCCGACCGAATTCGATCGGAAATTGAAAATGAAAAAAATAAAAATTTAATAGTTTCCGACCGATTTCGGTCAGAAATTTGAAAATTAAAAAAAAAATTTAATAGTTTCCGACCGATTTCGGTCGGAAATTAAAGTTTGACAGTCAGTCAACGCTTTGAAGTTTCCGACCGACTTCGGTCGGAAATTTCCGACAGATTTCGGTCGGTACACGTTTGCGATCATTGTTTTTCAGTCCAATTAAAATCGGTCGGAATTTGGTCGGAAATTATCAATTTTCGATCGAAATCGGTCGAAAATGGCGGACAGAAATCACCTGATTTCTAGCGGTGAAAATAGATAACTCCACAATGGTAAGTCGTTATAATTGTTAGTTTATGGGTGATCTTTTGTTATTATCAATGCGATGTCATGTGGTTAATTGTGATACAATCAATAGTACGTGTTGTCATTTGAGTACAGTTTTTAGTTTTTGTTATTTTTTTAAACTATAATAAATTGGGTAAATTTTGATGCAATATAAATGTTTATTGTTAGCAGCGTCTGAAGATTTTCCTAAATAGATAGATAGACCATTCACCGTCAAAGTGTTATAGATGAGTTATGATGAGTCAGTTATTTTAAATTAAATATTGATCGAGTAGTAGCTAAGAGAGGAGAGGATATTAAAATTCTACCTAAACTGCCCTACCATGTTTTCGTTGTAATTCTTTTGCCTTTTTATTGTCTAATGAACTTGATGTTGACAAAAAAGTCATGGTAAATCAGCAAAAAACATGACTTGAATTGAGATAAATGTAATTTCAGAATCATATAATTATTTAATATTTCGTTATGGAGTTTTCCTTAGTTATAATGCAAATTAAAGAACAAATAGAGAAAAGATTTTTTTTAAAAAACAAACATTTCGTCACAAGGAAAAAAAGGATTAAATTTATTTAAATTTTAGATGAGAAAGCATTTTTCTTTATTATAATAAGAAAGTCATGTTGTGGGTAAGGCCACATAATTCAAGTCTAATAAACAAAATAAAATAAAAATAAATTATAGCTAATGAGTTGATATTTAAACAAAGAATTAGTTTAGAAATAAAATAAAGTAAATATACAATACTTAAAAATATTATTGATAAATCTAAACAATTTACGAATTACGAGCAATTTTTAAATTAATTTTATTTTCAGACAACAAAATTACAATATCTATCTACATTATAATAGAGGATAGTAATGAATAATAATATTAAATAAAGTGACAAGTTAATAAAAAGTTACATGAAAATATGATAATACTATATATTAGACAATAAAATAGCAAAATTAAGGAAAATAATTAAAAATTTAATATTAAAATGGAAGGAAAAAACTATTTGAGCTTAAAATTACAAAGTTCTTAAACTTACGATAAGAACGCTCAAACTATGGATATGACTATGAATTTTGAAGTCTTACTAGATTTTAGAAAAGTTGATAACAAATTCAAAATTTAATAATACAAAATAAATGCCTAATTTGTATTATTAAAAGTCAAATTTGTATCTTGAAAATAAAAGAGCAAGAAAGTTTAATTGGATGTAATAAGAAAAATAATTGAAGAAAACTTAATATATTGAAAGATAATAATCAAAGAACTTATGTATTAATATTTTAGACAAATCAAAGTTACAGTTTACAATAAAATATATATTAATTATATCACGATCTGGATTTTTCACCCTCGGGAGTCGTGATAGCACCAACTTATCACGACCCCAACCAGCCCGGTCGTGATGGCGCCTCTCGTGTAGACAAGACCAGCCGACACAACACCCATATTAACCCTTTAATCATTAAGAGTCATTTTTAAGCCTTCAATTAGACAATATCTCATAATATAAGTCTGAATGAACAGTGCGGAAATAACATACAAGCCCGACACCGGAGTGTCACTAGTCATGAACATCTACTAAGGTCTGAAGCAAAAGTGTACTAAGTATAGTAATGAAAATGAGAGGAAGAAAGCAGTATTGCGAATATCGTGCAACCATCTTGCTAACTTCGATGACTCCGCGTCTGAGCAATCAACACCCGTTACTGGGTTCCGAAATACCTGAATCTGTACATGAGGTGCAGGGAGTAATGTGAGTACTCCAACCCAGTGAGTAATAAGTGTAAACAAAGACTGAGCAGTATGAAACAATGAATCCACATCTATGATAAACTCAATAAGCACAACGGGCTTCCAAATCAGAATACGAGTCGATCGTCTCATTTAAACCCAGCCTTTTGGTAAAAATCATTTGAAAACGCTTTCCGAAAGTTTCAGTAGGGGTTCAATACCGTTTATAATAAAAGGGATAAAGACCATAATTGGCCTCTCGGGCAAAACATAGTTCGTAAAACAGCCCCTCGAGCAAAACAGTAATCATAAACACATCATAACTTGAAAATTTCAGTGGAAATAACCGTTGTCAAATCAGTGATCAAATTCTGAATATCTCATAAACCCCAGCTTAAATGAAAGTTGTTTTTAAAACATTTGTTCGACACTTCGACAGAGGCTCAATATAAAGATGAGTGAAAATAGTCAATAAATCAACATATTCAATAGAAACTCATTCTTAAGAGGAGTAAAAAATCAATAAGTTCATAAATAGGCCCTTCAGGCAAGTATCACTCATGTGCGTGTATATATCTATCGCCCCTCGGGCTAGCCTCTCAGTCACTCGCGACTCAACTCTTACCAATCAACGCTCACGCTCAATAGGTACCATATAGTAACCGCTGCGGCAGGCAACCCGATTCATATATCGCTGCGGCGTGCAACCCAATCCATATTTCTCGTCGATGGCGCTCACTGGGGCTATGCAGACTCCGGAGGGGCTCCTAAAGCCCAAGCTCTATATCGTTGCGGCGTGCAACTCGATCCAACATATGCTGCAGCGTGCAGCCCAATCCTTATAAGTATTGCTGCGGCGTGTAGCCCGATTCATATACATATACATATATATATATATATATTGCTACGGCGTGCAGCCCGATCCATAGTTATATAATCCTCACAACTAGGACCTCGGCCTCTCTCAGTCATTAATCTCACCATCAGACTCTCAGTCTATCTCAGTCATCAATCTCACAATCACACTCTCGGTCTATCTCAGTCATTATCTCACGATCACTCGGACCATCAGTAAAACAGGGAACTCAGCCTAAAACAGTTTCCACAGTTTTAAAAATATAGTGATAAAGCCAGATTTGAGTAGTAAACAGGTAAAACATGACTAAGGATATGCTTTCAAATAAATAGAGTGAGGAAAGATAGTAAAAATACCCCTAAGGGTCTCAACAAGTCGGCACAAGGCCCCAAACATGGCATACAACCTAAAGTATAATAACATCAAACGGTTAAATAGCAAATACGCATTAAAATATTCATTCGGGATGGACTAGATCACAATCCCCAACGGTGCTCTACCCCACGCTCGTTATCTAGCGTGTAAGTCACCTCAAAGTAACACAACGATGTGTAATCCGGGGTTTCAAACTCTCAAGACAGTATTTACAATCATTACTTACCTCGAACCGGCTACAACTCTAGCTCGCGATGCCCTTGCCCCTCGAATCGGCCTCCACACGCGTCGAATCTATCCAAAATCAGAACGAATACATCACAATATGCTAATGGAGCAAAGCCCAAGCGAAAACAATCGAAAAATGTCAAAATCCTAAAATTAGCAAAACCCGAGCCCCAGACACACTACTTGAAACTCATAAATTTTTCGCATCATTAGATTCCTTATCTCCCCACGAGTTCATATATACCAAAAGTTCTCAAATTCGACCCCAAATGGTCTTTCAAATCCCAAATCAAAAGTCCAATTTCTCAAGCCCTAGTTCTTTAATTTTTAGGCTTAGTTTCCATGAATTTCTAGGTGGATTTCACAATATAATCGAGTTTTAAGACCAAGATTCTTACCTCAAGTCGATTCCTCTTGAATCCCTCTTTAATTTCCTTCAAAAAATCTCCAAAAACGAGCAGCCATGGTTGAAAATAGACCCAAAATCGCAGACAAGACGACTTAAAAACATTCTGCCCAGGCCTGACTTTCCTTCTTCGCGAATGCGGTCAACCTCATACGAACGCGTAGCACAAAATTGCATTGACCAACTTTTACCTTACGCGAGCGCGACATGCCAGTCGCGAACGCAATGCTTCCATAGCCTTGACCTTCTCAAACGCGATGAATAACTGACCATCAGACCCAATCCTCCTTCGCGATCGCGTATACACACTCGCGAACGCGATGAAGTCCCCTTACAAGCCTGCGCAAATGCGGCATGGACCCTCGTGAACGTGAAGCTTACGAAACCTGGCCCTTCGTGAACGTGAGATCCTCTTCGCGAACGCGAAGGCCAAGATACATGTAACTGCTGGAACAAAATCTGTAATTTTCCTAACTCCAAAATGGTCCGATTGACCACCCCGAAACTCACTCGAGGCCTCCGGGACCTCAACCAAAGGCAAAATACATCCTAAAACCTCATTCAAACTTTTTCCAATCATCAAAACACCTCAAACAATAACAAATCACTCAAAACACATCGGATTCAAGCCTAAGTTTTCTAAAAACTTCGATGTACGCTTTCGATCAAAACCCCAACCAAACCACATCCGAATGACCTGAGATTTTGCACACACATCCAAAATGACATAACGAAGCTACTGCAACTCTCGGAATTCCATTTCGACTCCCGGATCAAATTCTCACCTACCAACCGGAAATCGCCAAAATTCAACTCAGCCAATTCAAGCCTAATTCTACTCCGGGCCTCCAAACCAATTCCGATCACGCTCCTAAGTCATAAATCACCCAAAGAAGATAATCAAATCATAAAAATTCCGATCCGATCTCATATACAAATAAGTCAACTCTTGGTCAAACATTTCAAATTCGAAGCTTTCATCTGAGACTATTCTTTCAAATTCCTTCCGATTTTCTTGAAAACTAAAACCAACGATCTGCATCAGTCATAGACATTACACGGGTTAATTCATGCCCGAGAACTGGCGATCAAGTGCAAAAGCTCAAAACGACTGGTCGGGTCGTTACATTCTCCCCCACTTGAACACATGTTCGTCCTCGAACGTACCCAGAGTTTTTCTAGAAGCCAACCAATAGCTGAAACTTTACCATGAATATACCCGAGGGTGATCCCATGTCACCCTATCTCATATAGGTCTGATAACACATTGCAACTGAAATTACACAATCTAGTCTGGCCCCTAAGCCATAGAATCACATTTCCACTTCTGAAACCATCAATACGATCAAAACCTCACACCTATACTCCGAATAGACCCGAACCACCTGTAATAACCCATGCCTGCAACCTCGGAAGCAATCCTATGATATACTGTATAACGCAAACACTCGTAGCGATAACTTCTATTCACAACAGCTGCACACAACAACCGAATATCGGTAGAAAACCTCTTATCAACTAAAGTCTCATTCCAATACTTCCATATACTGCCAATTATAAATAAACCACACAGTAAGCCATAACCATTCTTCTGTGCTGCCAAGCAAACTCAAATATCAGCAGCCGATCAGACAAGAAGTGCTGCAATACTACCAGAGTACCATCAACTTAATCACATTGCCTCTCTCTGAATCATATACCCTCGCCCAATCACCTCAATTAGCATTACCATTTCCTTAATCATCTAAAGATCATTTCTCAAATCATCTGAAGCTCATTTCTTCAATTTATCTGAACTGCCCGTGATGCCTAAGAATTTATGACCTTCCTTTCAAATCTGAACCGTGACCTTACATATGCCAATCTCACTCCTACACAATATACTGCATAAATAGTACCATTCTAGGATAACCACAAGAGCCTTGTATCTCTTCTGAGCTACAAACAACTATGTACTCAACCAACCAAGAACTTGCCATTGTTCCCGTCTAGAAGAAAATCACTATACATACCATGCTCCTAATGCCCATAGAAAATATACATTTCCAACCGAGGTCGAAACCATCAAGAACTCTCTGAGTTCCCCTTGCATAACCAGACCTGCCAGGACTGAATCCTTCTAACTCAACCAAGCTATGCAGATCACTAAAACCCAAGAGAATTGCTGAGAAACACCTGTAGAAACTCATTACCTCGCAAGCATCCAAAGAACTAATCGTATCCTTACCATACCAACTCGGCTTACTACCAAGATATCCAATCTATTCGAATTTCCTTCTGATTTACCTTCAACTTGATACTCATTCTTGCTATAACATTACAATTCCTCAACCCAGACTTACCACACGGGACCCTAGTATAAACCCACACCGTCTAAGGCTCATAAGCCACTGAATATTTCCTCAAATATTCCTACGAGCACCACGATCAAGGTACTTTGCTCTGAAGAGACTTCCTGCGAATCTAAATCTGTTATCTTTACCTTCCTGGTACTGATACATAGAATCTCATAATTTATAAAGAAAATACCACAAGTCTCGAGATCTTCCAATGAAAACTCAGTTTCTAACCACATATACAACTTTAAAATACCTAATTGTTATATGTAAAATCTTGAACACATTAGAACCATTCTCGAGAGTCATTCACTCTATTCAAACTGCAATCAGCCTGATCAAATGAACAGAACAATCCGTGCCTCAATAGCACTCCGACACCGCAGGGTGTAACCTCGTCCTAGAACAACCAAACCCTTCCTACTCTATGCACTGAGCATCCATTACCACAACAGCTCAAGGCACTCTGAGATTCCCATGCACCTATGAAGCATGACATAACCTCTGTCAAAAATTTTCCTTTACTTGAGACATCCTCGGTCTCAGTCTCCGTAAGCCATAACTGATTCACCAGTGCACCTCAACTGGAACCAACATAGCACATAACTGTGCAATCAACAAATCAATAGCAGACTCCCCCACTTGGCTCGAAGCCATAGATCAAAACACACTTAATATCTCATAACACATATACTCTATTGATGCCATAATACCATAGTGAGATTAAACTCAAATCCTTTGTAAGGTTGCGAAAACACAGATCATCTAATACTTTAACTCTTCTGCAAATCTCGCATTTACTCTCGTAACAATTAAACCCACTCTCTTAAGCGACCCAAATTAAAATCACACATATGTTTCACTTGTAAATGAGATCTTCTAACAGATAGCATAAAGATCGCACAACTTCCGAACACTTCGCAGGTGATAACCCACCTGATTTACCTCAAACTAACATTCCCATATACCTTCTATCGTCGTAAACTTTATGTAGTTACTTAGTCTTCCTGAGTCTGAACTCATACCTCAACATGAAATTTACTTCACTCCCAACTAGGAAACATGAAAATATTCTTCACACGCCCACAACTCGGGGCTATACCTCGAACCAAGATAGAATTCCAACACCTAATAGTTCTTCTATCCTCCAGCAGACCTTTCTCGTCGCTTCTAAATCATATGGATACGTCTCGCAATACTAACATACTCATCACATAGCCATCCAGCCGTTGCTCCCACTAATAGGGACAATACCAAACATATAAGTTCAAAAACACTTGCTCACACCATCAGCACCTCGGTGCTCAAGCCATAGGCAAAGATCCGGCATCAAGTCCTCCAGACTGGCCCCACATCAACTCATAGAGATCACATCTCGCCCCCCGATCGGGGAATCAAAAGCCATCAAGGCACATCTGATACTGAGCGCTCATGCGCGCATGCGAACGTGTGGAAGGAATTTCAAGAGTTACTTTTCAAGCTGAATCAAGGATGCACGATAAGAATTCAAGAATGTGGTGTTTTCCTAAAGGTTATGTAGCCTCTCGAGGATAAATACAAATGTCTCCGTACTGATCCGCGAGACTCTACTAAACCAGCTCATGACTCGTAAGACCTATGTAACCTAGGCTCTGATACCAACTTGTCACGACCCCAACCGGCCCAGTCGTGATGGCGCTTCTCGTGTAGACAAGGCCAGCCGACACAACACCCATATTAACCCTTTAATCATTAAGAGTCATTTTAAGCCTTTAATTAGACAATATCTCATAACATAAGTCTGAATGAACAGTGAGGAAATAACATACAAGCCCGACATCGGGGTGTCACTAGTCATGAGCATCTACCAAGGTCTGAATACAACAAAAATAGTCAAAAGTGTACTAAGTACAATAATGAAAATGAGAGGAATAAAGCAGTGCTACGAACGTCGTGCAACCATCTTGCTAACTTCAATGACTCCAACCCCACTACTGGGTTCCAAAATACCTGAATCTGTACACAAGGTGCCGGGAGTAATGTAAGTACTTCAACCCAGTGACTGATAAGTGTAAATAAAGACCGAGCAATATGAAACAATGAATCCACATCTATTATAAACTCAATAAGCACAACGGGCTTCCAAATCGGAATACGAGTCAATCGTCTCATTTAAACCCAGCCTTTTGGTAAAAATCATTTGAAAATACTTTCCGACAGTTTCAGTAAGGGTTCAATACCGTTTATAATAAAAGGGATGAAAATCATAATCGGCCTCTCGGGCAAAACATAGTTCGTAACATAGCCCCTCGAGCAAAACAGTAATCATAAACACCTCATAACTTGAAATTTTCAGTGGAAATAACCGATGCCAAATCAGTGATTAAATTCTGAACATCTCATAAACCCCAGCTTAAATGAAAGTTGTTTTTAAAATATTTGTTCGACACTTTGACAGAGGCTCAATATGAAGATAAGTGAAAACAGTCAATAAATCAACATATTCGATAGAAACTCATTCTTAAGAGGAGTGAAAAATCAATAAGTTCATAAATAGGCCCTTCAGGCAAGTATCACTCATGTGCGTGTATATATCTATCGCCCCTCGGTCTAGCCTCTCAGTCACTCGTGACTCAATTCTTACCAATCAGTGCTCACACTCAGCACTCAGCACTCACGCTCAATAGGTACCATATAGTAACCATTGCGGCGTGAAACCCGATCCATATATCGCTGCGGCGTGCAACCCGATCCATATTTCTCGTCGACGGCGCTCACTGGGGGTGTGCACACTCCGGAGGGGCTCCTACAGCCCAAGCGCTATATCGCTGCGGCGTGCAGCCCGATCCATATAAGTATCGCTACAGCGTGTAGCCCGATCCATATACATATATGTATGTGTGTATATATATATATATATTGTTGTGGCGTGCAACCCGATTCATAGATATATAGTCCTCACAACTAGGCCCTCGGCCTCTCTCAGTCATTAATCTCACCATCAGACTCTCAGTCTATCTCAGTCTTCAATCTCACAATTAGACTCTTGGTCTATCTCAGCCATAATCTCACGATCACTCGGACCATCAGTAAAACTGGGAACTTAGCCCAAAACAGTTTCCACATTTTTATTAATATAGTGATAAAGCCAGATTTGAGTAGTAAACAGGTAAAACATGACTGATGATATGCTTTCAAACAAATAGAGTGAGGGAAGATAGTAAAAATACCCCTAAGGGTCTCAACAAGTCGGCACAAGGCCCCAAACATGGCATACAACCTAAAGTATAATAACATCAAACAGTTAACTATCAAATACACATTAAAATAGTCGTTCGGGATGGACTAGGTCACAATCCCCAGTGGTGCTCTACCCCACGCTCGTCATCTAGCGTGTAAGTCACCTCAAAGTAACACAATGATGTGTAATCTGGGGTTTCAAACCCTCAGGACAGTATTTACAATCATTACTTACCTCGAACCGGCTACAACTAAAGCTTGCGACGCCCTTTCCCCTCGAATCGGCCTCCACGCGCGTCGAATCTATCCAAAATTAGAACGAATACATCACAATATGCTAAGGGAGCAAAGCCCAAGCGAAAAATGTCAAAAATCCTGAAATTAGCAAAACCCGAGCCCCAGGGCCACTTCTTGAAACTCAGAAATTTTTTGCATCATTAGATTCTTTATCTCCCCACGAGTACATACACACCAAAAGTTCTCAAATCCGACCCCAAATGGTCTTTCAAATCCCAAATCAAAAGTCCAATTTCTCAAGCCCTAGTTCTTTAATTTTTAGGCTTAGTTTCCATGAATTTCTAGGTGGATTTCATAATACAATCGAGTTTTAAGATCAAGATTCTTACCTCAAGTCGATTCCTCTTGAATCCCTCTTTAATTTCCTTCAAAAAATGCCCAAAAATGAGCAGCCATTGATGAAAATAGACCCAAAATTGCGGACAAGACGACTTAAAAACATTCTACCCAGGCTCGGCTTTCCTTCTTTGCGAACGCGGTCAACATCACGCGAACGCATAACAAAAAAATGCGTTGACCAATTTTTGCCTTACGTGAACGCGACATTCCAGTCGCGAACGCAATGCTTCCATAGCCTTGACCTTCGCGAACGCGATGAATAACTGACCATCAGACCAAATCCTCCTTCGTGATTGCATATACACACTCGCGAACGTGATGAAGTCACTTCACAAGCCTTCACAAACACGGCATGGACCCTCGCGGACGTGAAGCTTACGAAACCCGGCCCTTCACGAATGCGAAGGCCAAAATACCTGCAACTGCTGGAATAAAATCTGCAATTTTCCAAACTCCAAAATGATCCGATTGACCACCCGAAACTCACCCGAGGCTCCCGGGACCTCAACCAAAGGCACCAACACATCCTAAAACCTCATTCAAACTTGTTCCAATCATCAAAATACCTCAAACAACAACAAATCGCTCAAAACACATCAGATTCAAGCCTAAGTTTTCTAAAAACTTCCGAAATACACTTTCGATCAAAAACCCAACCAAACCACATCCGAATGACCTGAGATTTTGCACACACATCCCAAATGACATAACGAAGCTACTGCAACTCTCAGAATTCAATTCCGACTCCCGGATCGAAATCTCACCTAACAATTGAAAATTACCAAAATCTCAACTCCGCCAATTCAAGCCTAGTTCTACTCCGGGCCTCCAAAACAAATTCCAATCATGCTCCTAAGTCATAAATCACCCAACGAAGCTAACCAAATCATAAAAATTCCAATCCGAGCTCATATACAAATAAGTCAACTCTTGGTCAAACCTTTCAAATTCGGAGCTTTCATCTGAGACTGTTCTTTCAAATTCCTTCCGATTTTCCTGAAAACCAAAACCAACGATCTACATCAGTCATAATACATTACACGGGCCAAGCCATGCCTGAGAAATGACGATCAAGTGCAAAAGCTCAAAATGACCGATCGAATCATTATATCACCTACTAATGTGAGCTACGCAAGCCAAACCTTTAATCTAATTACTTCATTAACCAATTATTTCTTTTTAACAAATATAAGACGATAACGTGGTAACAACAAAAAATTCAAATTTAAGCGGAAGACAACAATAAGATTTATGAAAATTGCATCTATTACAAATACTTAAGCCTTAACCACCCAAAACCTGGTGTCACAGTATCACAGACTGTCTAAGATTGCTACATACAAAGTCTGAAGAAATAACAGTACACTGTTTCTGAATAAAAGGAAAATGAAACAGGAAATAGGGATAGAGGGAGATGCTAGGGCCTGCGGACGCCTGCAGGTCTACCTTGGGTCTCCGGATGGACTGAAGGAAGCCTCCAAGCTACTGTCCAAAAGCTGCTCCGGGATCTGCACATAGTGCAGAGTGTAGTATCAACACAACCGACCCCATGTGCTGGTAAGTGTCCAGCCTAACCCCGGCGAAGTAGTGACGAGGCTAGGACCAGACTACCAAATAAACCTGTGCACTTCCAATATATATACAACGCAAAAGAAATACAGAAGTAAACAAATAAAGATAGGATGGGGAAACATGCTTCGAGGAGTAACATGTAAAATAGAATATCAAGAGAATTATAAAGGAGTCAAAATCAACCACTAACAAGAATAAGGAAAACAAAGGCAGATTTCACTTTATTTTCACATCTTGTTACAGGTGTGCAACCCGATCCCATTTCCTGTGTCTCGTGGCAGGCGTGCCACCCGCTCCCATTTCATTCATCTTGTGGTAGGCGTATCACCCGCTCCTATTTTATTATATCTTATGGTAGGCGTACCACCGACTCCCATTTCATTATATCTTGTGGTAGGCGTACCACCCGCTCCGATTTCATTATATCTTGTGGTAGGCATATCACCCGCTCCCATCTCATTATATCTTATGGTAGGCATACCACCCGCTCCCAATTACAAGCCAACAATAATTACAAGAAATCCCGGCAAGGGAACAAGAGCAATATAACAACTTCCCGGCAAGGGAACAATGATATTTCAACTACATCCCGGCAAGAGAACAATAATATCAAACAAACACCCTGACAAGGGAACAATACTATCAAAACAAACATCCCGGCAAGGGATCATTAATATCAAACGAACATCCCGACAAGGGAACAATGGTGATAATAACATATGAAGTGCAATAAACCACAATAGAGTCATAACAATTATAATACAAGACTCACGGGCATGCTTGACACCAACGTATAGATACTCGTTACCATGCCTATACGTCGTACTCCACAATTAACATATAACAAATAAGACACAACTCCTAATCCCTCGAGCTAAGGTTAGACCAAACACTTACCTCGATGCCACAAACACAATTCACGTTTCAATTATAGCTTTACCCCTTGATTCCACCACCAATTCGCTCGAATCTAGCCACAAGTTACTTAATTACATCAGTAAATGCTAAATGAATCAACCCCAATGCATGGAAATGAGTTTTTCTAAAGTTTTGCCCAAAAAGTCAAAAAATCGCCTCCCGAGCCCACATGGTCAAAACCCGAGGTTCAAACCAAAACCCGATTACCCATTCCCCCACGAACCCAAATATATAATTTGTTTTGAAATCGGACCTCAAATCGAGGTCCAAATCCCCAATTTTTGAAAAACCTAGGTTCTACCCAAAACACCCAATTTCCCCATGAAAATCATTGATTTTAAGTTGAAATCATGTTAAAAGATGTTAATGATTAAAGGAAATGAGTTAAAATTAACTTACAATCGATTTGGAAGAAGAGTTGTTCTTGGAATATCGCCCAAAGGAGTTTGCGTTTTGAAAAAAATGTGAAAAATGAGTTTAAAATCGTCTAAGTATAAAAGTTGTAGGTCTCAGATGCGGGAATTGCGAACAGGGGTTCGCAATTGCGAACCTCGACCTCTGCTAGCTTGGGAATTGTGAAACATGGCTCGCATTTGCGAAGCCTTCAGAAAAAACTGAACTTTCGCATTTGCGATTAACATGTCGCATTTGCGACTTGGGAATTGCGACCACAACATCACATTTGCGATCACCGACCAAATGGGAAACTTCGCAATTGTGAAGATAATCTCACATTTGCGAGAGGGAGCTAGCCTGGGCTTTCTTCGCAATTGCGACAAGCTGCTCGCATTTGCGAGCCAGGCCTGCTATGCACAGCTAAAAACCTGCAATTTTTTAAGTTAAAAATGCACTCCGTGGCCTATCCAAAACTCACCCGAGCTCTCGGGGCTCCAACCCAAATATACACACAACCTCAAAATATCCTACGGACTTATTCGTGTAATCAAATCACTAAAATAACATCATGAACATCAAATTAAACCTCAAGATCAATGAAATTTCTCAAAACTTCTTTAAACATCAAATTTTGCATTTAAGGTCCGACTCACGTCAAACGGATTCCGTTTCTAACCAAACTTCACAAAGTTATCTTAAATCATATATAAGACCTGTACCGGGCGCCGGAACCAAAATACGGGCCCGATACCAACACGTTCTAATAAAAATTTATTTCCAAACCTTATGAACAATTTCAGAAAATAATTTTCTTCAAAAATTTATTTCTCGGGCTTGGGACCTCGGAATACGATTCCGGGCATACGCCAAAGTCCCATATTTTCCTACGGACCCTCCGAGACCATCCAATCACGGGTCTGGGTCCGTTTACCCAAAACGTTGACCGAAGTCAAATTAATTCATTTTATAGTCAAAATTTATCACTTTTCACAGATTTTCAAATTTAGGCTTTCTGGCTACGCGCCCGGACGACGCTCACAAATTGAGGTGATGCTAAAAGAGGTTTTTAAGGCCTTGAAACGTAGAATTTTATTTTTAAAACAAGTGATGATCTTTTGGGTCATCACATTTTAATTATAGGCAACTATTAATGTAAAAAACTAAATAAAATTTTCATAGTAGGATAGAGAATGTATAAAGAGAAAATAAAGATAATGTGAAGATACTTACTTTGAATTAATTTAAATATAAATAAATTAAACAATTAAAGTAATACTTAAAATATTATTAATAGATTTAAATGATAAAAGAGTTTTGAGTAAGAGGATAAAAGCATAAAATACATTAAATTTCGAGGAATATTATTATATATATATCGATAATATATATATATATATATATATATCAATAATTATTAAAAGGATAATACTAGGCCCCACATGTAAAAATATAATGGGTATGTTGTTGTTATTAAAAGTGTAATAAATAAGACATTAAGTCAATTGGTAAGCTAATAAAACATCACATGACAATATAACAATATTAAGTAATAAATAATACAATACTTATAAGCAAAGAACAAAAAAAAAGTTGTGAAATATAGAAGAGTAAGACTTATTTTAATTTAAAATAAAAAATAAAGTAGTAGTAAGAATTTTGTTAAAATAATATTATCTAATATACTCAAACAAGACATATCACGGTATGACATGTTTAGTATTCTATAATATTGATAGTGAAAACGAAATGCAAGTACTATAATCGACGGCTGTGTTGTAACAAATATAGAAAAGAAAATAGATTATCGATTATGAGATTTGAGAAATAGTTTCATGTCATGCTTTCTATTTAATATCTAATGATTATATATAATATTTATCTGGAAGATTTATATTTTAAGGATATTTCACAGAATTCAAATAACCCAAGTTAGTTTTGACATAATTTGTGTCAACTAATACTAGTTATACTTATAGCGAATCACCAAACAAAAGAAGTTCGAAACAAATAGGTTGATCCCCGTTTCCAGGAAAAACGCTTTGCACCGGTCCAACACCCTCTCCACTTCTCGCCATTTTTCAGAGTAAAAGAATTATGGCTTAGGGCGGAGCTTAAAGAACGAACTCGCACGGCCAACAGCCGCTGCAGTAGTACAATTGATGCCGGTAAGTTGGAAATTTCTTTGATTTTAAACGTGCTTCCATTGATGTTATCGGAAATGAAAATTGAGTTAATTGAATTTATTAGGGTTGTGCTTTTTCGGTTTGTATTAATTGGGCAATGTGAAACTATGTTGTTATTTGATCTAAATGGGCTGCTGCTAGTTTTCTCTTTGTAGTTGACAACCTTATTTCCTGTATTCACAATTTGTCAATTGAGAAGAGCTCACAATTTGGGTGATTGAGCCATGTAATGAAGATGAACACTAAATTATCCCAACAGAAACTCAGAATGTACTATCTAAATTATTCAGAGGAAGAAATTAGCAGACCTCAGTTGTGACACTGCAGCCTCTTTCTAAAGCAGGCAAAGTTTCTTGGATAGTATGCTTAGCTAGAATTTCCTCCGCAATATGCATTTACTTGGTATAATTAGTAGTGTTGGACTGCCATTTGAAGAATGGAGTGTGCATAGATGATAGGAACAAAAGGGAGAGCAAGTAAAATAGGTTCCACATAATATGAAACATTGTATTGTGTCAAACTACCTATACCTGTTTGATCTGATCTTTTTGACAAGAATGTAATAGAAGATGTCGTAGAAGACATCCACTTGGACGCCAGCCAGTAAGATTGATCTAGTTCAGCTGTGGATCTAGAATTTTGGGTTTGAAATGCAGGTCCTGGAATATATATCTAACCTTATTTATACTCTATTTTCACACATATATCAATCTTTGACTGGAAGCCGAGTTTCTACAGAAACCTGAGAGTTGATCTGCTACTTACCTAATTAGCTCACAACTAGTGAGCTAGTCATACGGCTTGCTAAGCACAAAGCAGTGTTTTGGAAAGCGTTAAGTGCAAAAAAGCGACGAGGCCTCGCTTCACAGAAGTGCTTTTTTTCCCCATGTGAAGCGCAATTTAACACATAAATAAAAAAAATTAAATAGGCATAGATAAATGGCTAAGAACTCATTAAAAATAACATATTAAGCAAATGGCTTGATGCCATTGAATAATCAAATTAAATTTACTACAATCAACAACTAAAAAAATAATAATTTAATTCACTGATAAATTGTAGAAAACAGAAAACAGAGCATAATTGCAGAAAACAGAGCATACAACAACATAAAACAGAGCACTTTTAATAACAGAAGAAGAAGAAGTCATTTAGGGAACAAAATGAGCGCTTAAAAAGTGAAAAAATTTGAAAGAATTCCATCAGAAGAAGAATAACAGAAGAAGAAAAACAGAAGAAGAAGAACAAAAGAAGAACAGAAGAAGAAGAACAGAAGAAGAAGAAGTTGAAGAAACTTACTGAGATCTGGAGAAGAAGTTGTTGGAGCAGCAGTGGTCGTCGCTGGAGTTCGCTGGAGAAGAAGTCGCGTATGTTTGTTTGTTCACAGATGGTTTATTTGCCAAATTTTAAAAAACAAACCCTAGCTGATGCCTTCTGCTCGCTTAAGCACGCTTTTTCTCACTTTTCCTACCGGCTCGCTTGTCGCTTAAGCCACGCTTTTTGAATGTGTCGCCTTTTTAGCAGAAAAGCGCTAACCTTGCGCCTTGCCTCGCTTCATCGCTTAAAGCGAGAAGCGAGCGCTTATGACTGATGAGTGCCATTTTAGTCTTTAAAAGGCTCTGAGTTAAGATGGCTGGCCACATTCAACCATAGCTAAATCAAGATGCGATAAGACTGAAAACTATTTAACAAAGTGCTTTTGATTGCTCAAGACATCTCTTTTCACTTGACTCGAGGAACAAAATACTCTTAAATTGTTCCAGCTTCACTAATTGAGGCAATCAAATAGGTACCATGCATGAGGAGGATGAAATAAAGATATGCTATTGAAGAATAGTGGACATTATACAAAGAATGGCTCAAAACAGAAGGCTGAACATCTTTGAAAGCTGTTTCTCAATCAAGACATTCCATCAAATGTTGTTGTCACGACCCTAAACTCATACCCGGTCGTGATGACGCCTCTCGTGAAGACAAGGCCAACCGACACAACACCCAAATCTTTATAAGCAATTAAAAAAATATAAATTAAGTCTTTAACATAGTAATAATCCCAAAATAAGCAGTGAAACAGTACAATTTGCGGAAATAAAACCAACACAGCCCGACATCGGGGTGTCACCAGTCATGAGCATCTATCATAATTACAAGTCTGTAAGAGTCTACACAACTATTACATAACTAAAACGGAAGGAAATAAGATAGAGGGAGAAACACTGGGCTGCGAACGCCGAGCAGCTACCTAGTGAATCTCCGAATCTGCTGGAAGCTCTCAACCCTCGCAAGCAGGACCTTAAGCGCCTGAATCTGCACACAGGGTGCAGAGAGTAAAGTGAGTGAACTCAATGAGTAATAATAATAAATGAAGACTGAGCGATAAGAAATCACGTAAAGGCACATCAACATGCTATAAGGAGCAGTATAAAACCAGTAAAAATAATGAAATAGTGAAAACATGTAAAGTCACCTTAGTTCAATTTAAGCTTCTTTAGAATACCTTTTTAACAGTTAAGCAGATAAATGACAGGCAGCTAGAAAAGATAAACACATAAAGAACCGCCCCTCGGGCACGATACCAACAGAATCAGCCCCTCGGGCAACACATGGAACAATACCAGCCCCTCAAGCTATATCTCATATCTCAATGGGTACCCGCGCTCACTGGGGGTGTGCAGACTCCGGGAGGGCCCCCTTACGGCCCAGGCGCAATATCAAGTCATCTCGTGGCATAATCAGTAGGCTCTCGGCCTCCTATCAACAAGCCACCTCGTGGCGTACAATCTCAGGCCCTAGACCTCATAATCATAAATCAGTGTATCCTCACAACACAGACCCTCGGCCTTACTCAGTCAAAATCTCGTAAGCCACTCGGGCAACTGTAAAACATGATGCTCAGCTCAAATTATCATTTAGAATATCATTTAATGTGTTAAAATAGAGTAAACATGGCTGAGTTATGCAAACAGTAGAATATAGCATGACTGAGTACAAGTATAAAGTCAAAACAGTGAGGAAATATCAGTAAAAATCCCTTGAGGGTCCAAATAGTTGGCACGAGGCCCAAATATGGCATTTAGCCCGAAACATGATGATAACAAATAGTTTTCAATCAAATACGCGGTAAAACAGTCATTCGGGATGGACTAAGTCACAATCCCCAACGGTGCGCGACCTCACGCTCGTTATCTAGCGTGTGTGTCACCTCAATATAGTACCACGATGTGCAATCCGAGGTTTCATACCCTCAGGACAACATTTAAAATCATTACTCACCTCTATCCAGTCCAACTCTAGCCCGCGACGCCTTTGCCCCTCGAATCGGCCTCCACTCGCGTCGAATCTATCCAAAATCAGAATCACAACGTCAAAATATGCTAAGGGATCGAAGCTCATGCGAAAATAATCAAATTATAGCATAAATCCCGAAATTAACCAAAACCGACCCCCGGGCCGACGTCTCGGAATTCAATAAAATTTACATCAATAGATTCCTTATTTCCCCACGGGTTCATACACATCAAAAGTCCCAAAATCCGACTACAAATGACCCCTCAAATCCTCAAGTCAAGGTCTCCAATACCAAGCCCTAGTTTCCCAATTTTTAACCCTTAATTTCCATTAATTACAGCTCTAATCCGTGAAATAATACCATAGGATCGATTATTAGACTCAAAAATCTTACCTCCAGATGATATCTCTTGATTCCCTCTTCAAAATCTTCCAAAAAGCTCCAAAACCGACTTGAAATGGTGAAGAACAACTCAAAAATCGCGAAAGAATGCTTTTATACCTTCTGGCCCAGGCTTTTCGCACCTGCGGTCCAGATCTCGCTTCTGCGGTCCCAAGCGCCGCATCTGTGGTCCTCACTTAAGTCTTCAACTTTCGCATCTGCGATGCACAATCCGCACCTGGGCCATCGCAGGTGCGGTTCTTCAACCGCTTCTACGGTTTTTGCCTTCCTAGGCTCTTTCTGCTTTTACGACTCCTATTTCGCTTCTGCGAGACCGCACCTGCGGTCCCCTAGCCGCAGGTGCGGTTATGACAGCAAATGGCACATCTTCGGCTGCCAAAACCAACTTCCAAACTTTCCGCCAACCATCCGAAATCACCCCGAGGCCCCCGGGACCTCAACCAAAAGCACAAACACATCATATACCACCATCCAAACTTATACCAATCTTCAAAACACCTCAAACAACATCGAATCAACCAAAACACATCGGATTCAAGCCTAAATTTCCAAAATCTTCCGAATTACGCTTTTGATCAAAAGTATACCAAACCACGTCTGAATGATCTGAAATTTTTCACACACATCCCAAATGACACAACGAACCTACTGCAGCTTCCGGAATTTCATTCCGACCCCTATATCAAAATCTCACCTATCAATCGGAAAACGCCAAAATTCCAATTTCGCCAATTCAAGCCTAAATCTACTCTGGACCTTCAAAACACATTCCGATCACGCTCCTATATCCCAAATCATCTCCCGAAGTTATCCAAACCATCAGAACTCACATCCGAGCCCTCTAATACATAAGGCAACATCCGGTTGACTTTTCCAACTTAAGCTTCCTCAAAAGAGACTAAGTGTCTTAAACCTTACCAAAACCTTTCCGAACCCAAGCCAACCAACCCGATCACACATAGAACCGATAAACAAAGCAATAAGAAGCAGAAATGGGGGAAACAGAGAGGTAACTCATGAGACGACTGGCCGGGTCGTCACAGTTGTGCTTCTGCATCTAACCCCACTTTTCCCAACCCCACTTTTCCCCAGTACAACCTGAAATTTACAAAGAAAAGGAAAACACACACTAACCATCAGCCTACATCATTTGACACCCACAGTTCCTTGACCAGAAGTTCATGTGTGAAAAAAAAAGAAGTAATCCTGCTCAGGAATAAGTGTTTGTAGCCAGAATCAAATTGAAAAATCCTCTGAGCATGGTTTTTAATCGCATAACCAACACCCCACCACTCCTGTAAATTGTAATATAACTACTCCTGGAGCATCCTCTTTTCCAATTACATAAGCATCAAATGTCTGCATTATACGATCACCCAAATGATTTAAAACAATTTTCTTTACTTTCATATCTGATTGGAAAAGAAAAAGAGAGACATACAGTGTCTTCTCTCTGAATCTTAGCAGGAATAAGTACTTTGTGGCCAGAAACAAATTGAGAAATTTTCTGAGCATGGTTCTTAATCTCATAATCAACCCCCCACCTCCCTGTAAATTGTAATACAACTACTCTTAGAGCATCCTCTTTTCCAATTACATAAGCATCAAATGTCTGCATTATACGATCACCCAAATGATTAAAAACAATTTTCTTTAATTAATTTCTGGTGGAAAAAAAGTAGAGATACATACAGTGTCCTTTCTTGAATGAAGAAGTAGACTCAGCCTTAGTCCTAACTTGCAGGCCAGAAAACGACAAACGAGGAGGAGAGAGTGTTCTGGTATGTGCAGGCCTTAACGTGTCAAGGATTGCACTAGCTTGAAGAATTTATATTTTCTCGAGTGAGCTTTATTATTAGTCATAGTTACGCTGAAATGACGCCGTTCATTGTTCGTTCTTTTTTGTAAATAGTTTATTTCCTTTGTCTCCTCTTGGGACAAGTGAAACTTTTGTCTTTATAATGACTAAAGATGATTCTCGAATTTATACTTATCAACTGTAGGTCTATTCCTGTGGGTTTCTAACGCAACCCGACTGGACACAACTTGGGAGTCCATAGCAGACACTTCCAATTTGAATGCGAAAATGTCAAAATCTCCATCTGTTATCACTCCCATCAAATTGATAGCATTGTCCTTCTTGGTATTTCTATTCTTCATATTTCAATTTTCTTCTCCAGTATCCGCTATCCGGAAGGATGTAAGTCTTCAAGAAAGATATACCTGTAGAACTACAGTTCAAGGAAGATATTTGGTTGCTGATGATATGGGTCAAGTCTGTGATGCGCTGTCCATTGATCCACACTCTCGCTGCTGCCGTGGAAAAAGAGAGCAATTTGCTTGTCATGGTTGCAATCTCGTTTCACAGTGTTGCAACTCCTATGAGTTTTGTGTTTCTTGCTGTCTGAATCCGTCTAGGACACAAAAGGATCTGGCTCTAAATGTCAAGATAGCTAAGCCTGTAACAGCAGGGACTTATTCAAGCCTTTTTGATTTTTGCATGGGAAGATGTCGTCACAATTCAGAGAGTGTGGTTCATGAAAACGCTTATCTCAGTGAATTTCATCATTGTTTCTCTATACCATCTAATTCTTCCGGTTCTTCTGGTGCACAAGCTGAAGCAAGGCTGGCTGGTATAAATGTTGTGATAGGAAGACAAGGTGAATCATGCAATTCAGTATGCAAATCAAGTGGTCAATCTTGTGTTCCCTACAAATTCTTATTGCTCAACCAGTGTGAAACGATGCAAAAGTACTTGGGCTGCAAAGGTGGATGTCTGGCAAGTGTCGGATCAGATCAGCCTGCTGAAGTAGTTGATGATGCCCCCAGAGATCTGAACCCTGGAGCCTGCTTGTACACCTCGCAACAGTCGATGCTATCTTGTGAAGGATCGCATCAGCATACGAAGAGGCTCTGCCCCTGCGCATAGTGTGGTGAATTTCCCCTGCTTCCCCCCTCCCCCCCCACCTCACAAACACCCCTGCACCCCTGTACTAGTTATTAGTTTCTCTCATTTAGACTAATGCGGGCCTTTTTTCTTTAAAATTTTAAAATTTCTTAATAAAGTATTTGAGGCACAAATTTAAAATTTTGATTCAAATTGGATACTAATTCAAATATCGTTGTAATCTACTAAAGTTTTTTCATTAAAAGTAAGATCTTTATAATTATTTCAATATGTACTTGGTTTGAGTAACAATAGCGTCGGTGTTGGTTTGCAGGGAGGAGGATGCAGCCAGGGAATTCCACACAATTCATTCACTAGAGGTTAGCAAGAATGGCTCTTTTAAAATGATCACATAGTTATGAATGTGATATACTTGATGTGACTATCTAAATCATTATTTTCTTATTCTTTTTTTTATTACGTTGGATATTAGGGAAGGATGGAAATATCTGACTAGCATGCAATGAGTTGGAATTGCTTAACTAGTTAGACTGAAATCATAAAACTATCTCATGATATAGCTTTAACCTATTATAAGAAAAGAAGCTATTTTATCAGGTTACAAATATATTTGTAGCAAGACGTAGGTCTAGCTGAAGTGAATCCCCTCCATAAAAAAGATATTCCCGTGCGTCTTTTTTGCCTCCATTTTTAACGTATTGAGGCTTGTTCTGCATTCCAATTCTAATTTATTTTTTCATGTTTATTGTTTATCCGTGTTTCAATATAAGGTGACATCTCCGAAATTTTTACTCTAAACTTTAAAATCAAGGAATAGCAGTATGCACTATGAATTTGGTAAATATTCCATTGGATGGAAAATATGAATATATGGCTTGGATGAATTGGTTAACCATTAATTGGATTGAGAGTGCGAAGAATTTGATTTGCTACTTATTTGAATATGAAGCGGCATGTTTAAATTTCTTCCCTCTTCTTCTCTTTACTCAGATTGAAATGATATGATGTGTTGCTAGGATTGAATGATTGGTAGTTATAATATTTTTGTAATGGTGATGTGCCATATGATATGTGAAAATAGGTGTTTAAGGTGGCTTATATCACTGTATATCATCATGCATACTTGTGTGTATAGCATATATTGCGATATACATTGTCGAATATATGATATACAATAATATTCACGATATACATTTTGATATACACTGGCAGAAAATGTGTCTGGCATAAAATCTGTGCGTGATATAGAGTGATACACAACAACAACGACCCAATGAAATCCCACTAGTGAGGTCTTGGGAAGATAGTGTGTACGCATATCTTATCCCTATCCCGAGGGGTAGTGATACACACGATATACAATTATGAGGGGTAGTGATACACACGATATACAATTATGTACTCCCTCCGGTCCACAATAAGTGACCAATTTGCTTTGGGCATACCCATTAAGAAAATACTAAATTCTAGACGAAAATAGTTAATGTGACTAAACTACCCCTCATCAAATGTTGCACAATAGTTATAGTAGTACTTACTTCTCTTCTCAAATGTGAGGAGTAAATGACTTTTTAAGGATACGTACATAAAGGTAATTTTGAAAAAATAAATTGAATTTTTTCTTGATTATATAAATGGATATTTATTTTGGACCAAAATAAAAAAGTAAATTGGTCACTTATTATGGACCGGAGGGAGTATATATTATCTATAACGGAAATTTTAGGTGACCTGTCATTTTCTTCCGGTGATAGAGTACGTTGAAAATTTTATGAGAATTTTGGAGGTTATTAAGGGGTTGTTGGAGAAAGTATCTGAGATAGTGTTGAGAAACAGACAAAATTATAGGAGCTACTTGTTGCTAATTTTTTGGGCTACATATGCCAATAAAATTTCTCGGCCGAAAGATGGTCAATTACAGAATTATTCATTAAAGTTGTACATAGATATCAATTTTGTAAGGCCCCGTGAAAATTTCTACTCAAAACCCGAAAGCTCGTAGTGCCAAGTTAGGCATGTGTTAGAGATGTGTAAAAGCGAGCCGCGGTTCAGACCCTTTGGATTGACCTGTGTATTAAAAAGTTAAGGAATAATGTTTTCCAGAAAAGTGCGTTTCTGCGGTCCATTATGCGATCGCAGAATAGCTATACGGACCGCATAGTCGCCGCAGAGTCAGACAGTGTGATGGTTAATTTGAGGTCAACTATGCGGTCAATTATGCGATTGCATAAACACTATGCGGGCCGCATAGTTATCGCATAATCCCCTTGGAATTTTGTAAGGGGTAGTTCTGCGGTGCATTATGCGACCGCAGAACAGGTATGCAGACCGCATTTCTGTCGCATACCCAGACAGTGTGTTCAGGTTTTGGGGCCATTTTTGCGGTCCATTCTGCGGGCCACATGTCCATTATGCGATCGCAGATTGTGTCAGGACTCCTATTTTCTAACTTTTAAAACCCGGCTCCATCCCATTAAAAATACCCCATTAGACCATTTTTCTGTTATTTCACGGCATATAGAGTGAGAGAGGAAGTTCTAGAGAGAGAGAGGGAGTGATCTTCATCAAGTCCCCACTCAACTCCTTGCCCCAAATCCTTGAAGATTGTCAAGTGAAATTGCTAGGTCTTCACCCTAAGAGGTAAGAACTTGTACCCTCATCTATAATTTCAAAATTTCTATTAAAATAAGTGATTAGCAAGTGAGTTCATGGGTATAAAGGTTGATAATCTCGCATGCATAAAAGATAATGGGGTATGGGGAGGTTGTGAACCAAAAAGATAACAATTGTGGTATAGGATGATGAAAATCTCTCACAAAAGGGGTCCTAAAAATCACTGTGCACACTTAGTGCTTGATAATTTACTTAAATGAGCCAAAATCTTATTCATGTCTCTAATTCTTGGTTCAACTTGTAATTTTCATAAAATAGATCGAGGTTGCTAGGAAATTCCGGAATTTATTATAAGGATTTAAGGAAAGCTCTATTGAGGTTTGTATGGCTAAAACCCCCTCCTCTTAGAAATTGAGCCTCCATGGTGCCTGTGCAAATGTTGTAAGTCCGAAATTTGATTGATGTAGTACTTGTTATGCCAAATGAATTGATGTTGTGAAAATGCATGTGGAAGGTGCTTCTCTATGTGTTTAATGTGTTATTCTTTGTAAATTGAGGATGTGTGGTGGACATGAACTATGTGCTAAATGCCTAAATGTCAAGTTAAGGTTACATTGTGATTAATATGCCGAACTAGATAAATTCCCCTCTATGCTTATAACTTAAATTGCTTTTGTGTGTGCCTATGATCTTAAATGGCAAGGTTAATGTTGAAAATGAGAATAATGTGAAACGTGAGTTATGAATGTGGCAATTGTGGCCCCAAGTGCTGATGAACTAATACATGTGGAACCAAAGATTGAAGTGAGAATGATCAATAGAAAAGGGTAACGTCTTGGTAAGATGGCTTAGCCGATCGGGCCGTGATCGGACGCCATGTTATACACACATGGTGGTAATGTATTGATAATTGAACCTGGAAAGTGAGAATGAAATAAGGGTAACGTCTTGATAAGACGGCTTAGCCGATCGGGCCATGATCGGACTCCACTCAAGGAAGCGGTGGTAATGTGGATGATGATGCAATGATATGGAATGCCCCAATCTAAAATTTCAGAAATTATGTGAAAACTATGTGAACCTCTTATATTGTTGATGTAGTGCTTGATTGAAGCTTGTTGTCCTTATGATTTCTTTTTTACTTTTGTATGGTTGTTCTTTCTAATTGGAAGGTGTTTAGTTATACATACTAGTACTATTCCATGGTACTAACGTCCCTTTTGCCAGGGGGCGCTACATTTTTAAATGAATGTAGGTGGCTCCATAGCGGATAGTGCCGATCGCGCGTAGCGGAGCATCCTCCTCTCAAAGGCTTGGTGAGCCCCTTTCTCCCTCAAGGGGTTATGTTGTACATCTTTTGTTATAGATATCCACTTTTGAGGTATAGCCGGGGCCTTGTTGCCGGCGTTGTCATTATTGTCTTTTGTATCCTTAGAGGCTCCGTAGACGTTTGTGTGAGTTATGTATGGGTGTTGGATGAATCAATGAACTATGTTGTAACTTGGTACTTTAGTTCCTCTAAACTATAACTGTATGAAATCTTGAAACTTAACCATGATTTTAGGTTTGGGACATGAAAATTGATTAATAATGTGAATGTTTGATTTTGCTATTGTCTAAATAAACGGAAGCATGGTTCCCTTAACCGTATTGAGTTGGGTAGAAATGTATGAATAAGGCTTGGTCAGTTGGGATTTACTCGATTGAGTGCCGGTCGCACCTCCCGAGGTTGGGGCGTGACAAATTTCTCAATAAAAAATCTAAGGAATACAAAATCTAGCTGCATGAAATTATATTTGGTATTAAATTTAACGGTATAAAAAATATGCTCGCTCTCTTATTTGATATAGTTCATGCAACATATATTTGTCACTTAAAGTAACTCATTCTTTGTCAAATCTGTTGTCCTAATCTATTGTCTATAGTCAAATCTATTGTAAAGATATGTAATGAGAAAAAAAAAAAATACAAGTCTAACTTCTTCTTCATTATCCTCTATTGCTTACCACCAAATCCCTCTTTTGTTTATTCAATCAGAAATTGTTAGCTGTTTTAAAAATTTCAGAGGCACTAAACAATTAAATTCGGACCTTCCATTAAACAGCTCGTTCATCTTTCCGATGCAACCTAATTGCAAGAATTAGCTAAAAATGAACGAGAAACTTATTTTTCCTTAATTCATTTGATCTAGGTTTTCATTTTTAAGTTTTAATTTGATGTTTTGAGATTTCTATTGATCTGCCTGTCTGCATCTGAAGTGATTTTTTTTTATTTTATTTTTGTTTGAGTTTTTAAGCTTGAAATTTGATGTTATTGTGCTACGTATTTTCTTGGTGTTTGAGAAAATGGAAGAATGAAAATAAAATATACCGACTAGTTTTACATGGTATCTCTTTGAGTTATAGCTGCTAATTGTTATCCTAGAGTTTACGCTCCGCACCTAAGAGACAGATAAAACAACTCGTCATGTCCCATCACTTTTTAGAACGGGTTGCTCTTATTAATGATGTAACATTCACACTAAGAGGAAAAATATAATTTTTAAGAAATAGGGAATTGATTCCCACTTAATACTTTTATCCTCATTTCTTTAGTGATGCCCCTATATTCTAAAAATTCTAGATCCACATGTGAGGACAACTAAACAGGTTTTGGACTAGAGATGAAAAATGAGCCAAAAAAGAATAAGCTGTGAATAAATTTAATAATTGTTAGTTTATGGAGTCCACCAAACTATAGAGTACCTGGTCCTTTATGAGTTTTTGTTGAGAATACTAATGAAATAGTAGGTAAATGAGACACGGGTTTTTTACGTGGAAACATTCCACACAATCGGACAAAAACCACGGCCTACACTTGTAGGTTTTCAACTTCACTAACTTGTAAATACCCTATTACAAGCCACTTTGTAATGACTCTATTACAAAGACTTCAGCTCAACTAACTTGTGATACTCTTACCACAAGCCACTTTGTCACTCACTAGTTACAATGACTTTAACTTATGACTAACTCTAGTCACAACACAAACTCACAAGTTTATGGTTTTACACGGAGGTTCCTAAGCAACGCTTCTAGCTAAGCCTAGGAATTACAATAAGAACAATTACAAAGTTACAACTCAACTAAAGACAACAAAATACTAAATTGAGGAACTGGTACGTAGTAGCGTTTAACTTTTTTCTTCAAGCTCGTGAGAATTGAGTTCACTGTTTTTAGAAGGCTTGAATGTTTGAAGTGAAAACTCAAGTGTTCAAGTGGTGTTTTGTTATAATGCTCTTGTTAATACGCCATTGTTGACATCACTTGAATGATGTAAGCATTCGGTAGGTCAAAAACAAGTGACTGCAAAACTGCTGCATTGTGTGCACTGTTTCTGTGGCAGTCACTTTCCAGCTATCACAGTTGACTTTCATACTGCTGTCAGGGAAACACAAGGTATTAGGTCCTTGGCTTGTTTCTTCATTTTCTACACTTGCAGCAGTTCACATTAGCTGGAGTCCAGGCTGTAATCCGTTCATTTGTAATGTGTACCAAGTGTGTCAGGTTCCTTATCTGTTTCTTGACAGTAAGTTTGTTAGATCATCAAAACATAAGACAAATACATTGAAAACTCATCAATTTTCCCCTTTTTGATGATGATAAACTTAGACATTGATACCATGTATTTAGAGCAAAGAGAAACGGATGACATAACATGAACTTCACAAGTTCCCCCTCACTTTATGCTTCCCTCTTAATCAGATCCCTGATTCGATTAAACTTTTCCTTTTGGCATTATTAAAAGACACAAGCACACAAACAACATAAAGAAGTCTGGCCTAGCTAACTCATGCCACATATGTGCACACAACATGATAGAGAAGAGAAACAAAGAGTACAAGCAATGAGATAATAAAAGAGGATAAATTATATATATATATATAACATATGCCTTTGCTTAAAAAGCAAAGGCATAATTGGGTTGTTAAAAATGGGAACAGTACTGTGACATCCCAACCACATCAAAGAAAAGACACAAAACATCTGCCAAGTCATAAAAACTAAAAAGAGACAATCCAAAAACTAGTCACTGAAGGGGTTACTTAAGGGGAAGGGCTTGGAAGCTTCAGCAAGAGTTTGGAGAACTAGTTCTATTCGGGCATTGACCGACTTTTGCTCATTGAGCAGTACTGCTTTCAAGTTCTTCACTTGTGCCCTGAGATCAGCATTCTCTTTTGTCAAACGATCCACTTCATCATTTGACTCCGGAGCCCCTTGGGCTTGCTGACCTTCCAGGATAGCATTCCTAGCCTTCAACCTTCGAATCTCCTCAGTTGAACTATTTTGAGCATTAATGCGCTATGAGATGGTTGATATACTGCCTACCCACCATTCTTATCTATGCGCTCACATTCTTCCAATGTTGTCTATGAGAAAGTCTACTTCTTGGTTCCTACCTTGCATTGCCCCAACGGTACCTTGAAAAACGTAAACACTTGCGTAAACAGAAACCCGTATGGAAGACCATGATTACCATCCTTGAAGGTTGCTACTTTTTGCATGTGTTCGATCATAATAGCAGGCAAGTTGACAGGGTTAAAGCCATCCAGTTGCTCCGTTAAAAAATGGGTCAGACTTAGAGGTCATGGACCTCATCTCAGCACGAGGCAACATAACTTTGTTTACCAATTCAAAGAGCAACTGATAAACAGGGAGTAGTGTCTTCTTGTGGATCTGGTCCCCCTTTTGGTTCGCATTATCCTTTATCACAGTATTCCGGAAATTATACTGACACGCATCCTTCATACTAGACACACTATCCGTCGGGACCTTGAGAATATCCCCAAGCAAACTCACGTCAAACACAATGTCCACATTATTCACCAAGGCACAGATATGGTCGGTATCGATGGGGAAGAGGCTAGCATAAAAGCTTTGAACCTCATCCTTATACACTTTGGGTGCATCCATTTGAAACAGATGCCCCCATCGTTGAAACTCAACCATTGCAAGAACTTGCCGCATACCAGCCATATCAGAGATCGCTGGGTCAAAAGTACGACCCAACAGAACCTTTTGATACCTTAGGCGTTTTGAAGCAGAACTACTTTCACTCCTCAGCTTTTTCACAGAACCAGGTTCCTTAACGGTTTCAGACTTTCGTTTGCTAGACTTCACACCACTTGATTTTGCTTTTCCCTTAGACTTGACTAACACATCCTCATCAGAAACGAAGAGCTCACTCTTAACATCCTTCAACTTGGAACTGGGAGTTGTAACATTCTATATGGAAGCAAATGCCTTCTTCTTCTGGGACCTTCTCACTAGGGAACTAGGTTCCTCAGTTGTTTCCTCTTCAACCTCTACCATTGGAACAACCTTATAACACATTATCACATTGTCTTTCACCAATCTCCTCCTTTGCTTCTTACTACTTTTTCTGCTCTTTTGAAGGACAGAGTCATAGGCTACCTTTGCTTGTAACCTGGTAGTAGGTCGCTTAGTAGAAGACTCAGGAGTGGACACCACCATTCGCTTGACTATGAAAGCATCAAGAGAAAGGTTGTATAGATCCTCCTCATCACTAGACCTTATCTCAAGGACTTGAATGTTCAAGGGCGCAACAGCAAACATAGGAGCAGAACTAGCATGAGAGTGAGAACCCTAACCTATTTCTTCTAGAGAGGGGTCAGGTTCCTCACGAGAGGGCCTAGTAGTTTCTGCTAGTGCAGAGCCCTCAACAGTCACAATCGATCCTTTTCCCCCATACCTTGTATCTCGTTTCTCTGAGAAATTATCTCATGCAGGATGCCGTCAACTGATACCACAAAGATGGTTACGACATTTTCTTCCTCAATAGGCTCCACGGCCACCACGGAATCTTCAGCAACAATGGCGAAAACCTCTGCGACCTCAGGACTTTGACCCTGGTCTCCACTTTTTCTTTGATCAAAGGGAATCTCAGAAGATAGAGAGGAATGATCAACAATTTTAGGGGTTTCTAGGATGGAGAGAGATGGGGAATTTGGGTTAGGTGTGATTTCAGAGGTGAGGGCAGGAGTGGTTATAAAGGACTCAGTGGGGATGGAGGACTCTATAGGTTTTTTAGTATTAGAGATGACTGAAGTAGGGATTTTGAAGTTTGTGTCAGCCATTGAAGAGATGGAGAGAAGGTGCTTTGGAGAAGTTCTAACGTAGGACTTATGGTTTATGGAGAAAAGATAAGGGTTTTAATAAGAGTTGATAATTATGAAGAGAGAGATTAGAATCGGTTCTGAAACGACGGTTGTGCTTGGAGAAGTGCAACGTTTCACAAGGAGATGGAACGATTTGAAGTAAAGAGACATGACAACAGGGTTTGAAAAGGTGGATGACATGACAGTTGATATTTGTACCTTTTCAAGACGTGTATTAAAGAATGCACATAACTACTAACCTTTGGTACAAGAACCAGGTTCTTGACCTGTTATTTGAAAATATCAATCCTCTTTTATCATCCATGCACTGCATCTACAACTTCTATAGTCATCATGCATGTTTGCCTGCAACGGTATTGAAGTGAGTTAGACTTGGCCAAAAAAACACTTTAGCTAGTGTTACCTGAAGGTGATTTTCATAGCCAATTGATGAGGAATCAAGTGCTCAATTGGGCTTCAAAAGCCCCAGCTTCACCATGTTTCTTTCAAAATGTTCCCTACCCAATGCTTTGGTGAAGATATCTGCAATTTGGTCTTCTGTGTTGCAGAATTTCATGCAGATCAGCCCTTTTTCCATATTGTCCCTCAGAAAATGATGTCTCATATCAATGTGCTTGGTTCTTTTGTGTTGAACTGGATTTTTAGCCATGCTAAGTGCACTTGTGTTATCACATAGAAGAGGCACACACTTAGTAAACACCCCAAAATCCTCTAGTTGCTGCTTAATCCATAAGAGTTGAGCACAACAAGATGGTGCAACTACATATTCTGCTTCAGCTATTGAAAGAGCCACTGAGTTTTGCTTCCTTGTGCCCCAAGAGATGAGACATAATCCTAGAAAGTGAGCCATTCCAGCAGTGCTTTTCCTGTCCACGAGATAACCTGCATAGTCAGCATCATCATATCTAATGAGATTAAAACTGTCACCTGAGGGTTAATACATGACGGGGTCCTATGTACCCTTAAGGTATCTCAAAATTTTTTTGGCATCCTTTAAATGAGATTCCTTGGGATTTGATTGAACCGTGCACATAGCCCCACACTAAACACAATATCGGGTCTGCTGGCAGTGAGATAGAGAAGAGACCCAATAATCCCTCTATACATAGTTTGATTTACAGGAGATCCAGTTTCATCCATGTCCAGTCGAGTAGCAGTGGCAATGGAGTGGCAATGAGAGTGTCTATCACTTCTGACGCTTTCATATCAAACCTCTTCAAAAGCTCCTTGATGTATTTCTGCTGACAAATGAATGTACCCTGTGTGGACTGCTTCACTTGAAGACCCAAGAAGAAATTCAGCTCCCCCATCATGCTCATTTCGAACTCATTCCCCATGAGTTTTGCAAATTCTTCACACAGAGAATCAGTTATTGCCCCAAAAATGATATCATCAACATAGACCTGAACAATGAGTAGGTTCCTTCCCTGTTTCTTTAGGAACAAGGTGTTGTCAATTTTCCCTCTTTTAAAGCCATTTTCTAAGAGGAACTTCGACAACCTTTCATACCAAGCTCGAGGAGCCTGCTTCAACTCATACAGTGCTTTGTCTAGTTTAAACACATATTCAGGGTGTTCATGACATTCAAACCTTGGAGGTTGCTTCGCATATACTTCTTTCTTAAGAAGTCCATTCAGAAATGCACTTTTAACATCCATTTGGAACAAGGTGAATTCCATATGAGATGCAAAAGCGATTAGGATTCTAATAGCTTCCATGCGAGCAACCGGAGCTAAAGTTTCATCATAATCAATCCCTTCCTCCTGATTATAGCCTTGAACCACTAGCCTGGCCTTGTTCCTTGTGGTGTTTCCATGTTCATCAAGCTTGTTCCTGAATACCCACCTGGTTCCTATAGTGGTTCGATTTGAGGGTCGTACCAGGTGCCAGACATTGTTCCTTTCAAACTGATGCAACTTATTTTGCATGGATGTAATCCATTCTGCATCATTCAGGGTTTTATTGATATTTTTGGGTTCTATTTGGGAGATAAAGGCTTAGAAGGCAAGTGAATTTCTGGTTTTTGACCTGGTTTGTACTCCAGAATCTTAGGGGGTAATTATATTATCAAGAGGATGAGAACTTTTGTGTTTCCAGTTAGACATTTGAGTTTCATTAGTTGAGGAGGTGGGTATATTTAACTAGTTCTCTTGTGTTCTTCTCTCTGGTACTAGTGGAGTACCCTGGACTACATCAACCACTTTTTCTTCAGCTTCAGTGGTTGTAATTGAGGTACCTGGTTCCATTGAAGAAGAGACAACATTGTCTTCACTCGGCTCATCATATCTACCTTTCCATTTGTCATGTCAATGACTTCACCAGGAATCAGTAAGGGCTCTCCATCTTGATCATCTTTAGCACTTTTCTCACAGGAAAAATAGGACTCATCAAAGATAACATGAGCACTTTTCTCAACACATTGAATCCGCTTGTTGTATATCTTTTAAGCTTTGCTTTGAGAAGAATATCCCAGAAATATTCCTTCATCACTCTTGGCATCAAATTTACCAAGCTGATCCTTTCCATTGTTGAGAACATAGCATTGTACCCAAATGTTCTTAGGTGAGTCACCTTGGGTTTCCTTCCATTTAGCAACTCATAGGGGGTTTTGTTCAGGAGAGATCTGATCATGCACCTGTTCACCAAGTAGCAGTCAGTGTTGACAACTTTAGCCCAGAAGTTCTTTGCAATTCCACTGTCGATCAACATTATTCTTGCCATTTCTTCAAGAGTTCTATTCTTCCTTTCCACTACTCCATTTTGCTGGGGGGTTCTTGGAGCTGAGAAGTTGTGAGTAATGCCATTTTCATTGTAGAACTCATCAAATTTGGCATTGTCAGATTCTGTTCCATGATCTGATCTAATACATGCGACTCTGGACTCCATCTTCACCTGAATTTTCTTCACAAAAGCCACAAACACCTCAAAGGTTTCATCTTTAGTTCTAAGAAATAGAGTCCATGTGAATCTCGAGTAGTCATCCACTATCACAAATATTTATCTTCTTCCTCCCCTGCTTTGTACTCTCATAGGGCCACACAAATCCATATGCAGAAGATCGAGTGGCTTTGATGTGCTTACATCCTTTTTAGACTTAAAAGAGGACTTCATATGCTTTCCTCTAGCACATGCATCACATACTTTCTGTGTTTTGAACATTGACATGTGTAAACCATGGACCAGGTCCTTCTGAATTAATTTGTTCAGAAGTGAGAAGCTTGCATGCCCCAGTATTCTGTGCCAGAGTTCATCATCATCATCAACAGTTTTCAGACAACTTAGATCACTGTCGCGCCCCCTTTTTCCCCTTTGACGGGGAAGTCCAGATTTCGACATTCACGGGATAAAATGACTCATTTCCTTTTGGGAATTGAGTATTAGAAGAGTCCCCACCTAACGGATTACGGTGCGTTAGGGCACTTAGAGTGATTAACTCTTGGGTTGGTCTACATTATCATAGATTAGGGTAAGGGCTCGAAATAACCTCGAGGGAAAGGTGTTAGGAACCCCTCTTGGTCCACAACTGTGGGTCTCGACCGAAATTATATTCACAAATTAGTATATTACAAGTAAACAATTGAATCAAATAGGTTGCAGGTAAAGCACGTTGGATAAACCAAGTAATAAGATAAAAATTTGGACAAATTGTAATGGAAAGTTTAAATAAAAGGGGGACTTTGGTAAAGGAGGGGTCCTAGGTTGTTTATCCTATAGGATCACCCCACACAATGTCCAGTAAACACTCATCGATGAGGGGCTACACGTGACATTAGCGCATAGTCATCATATCCCATATCTACCCTTCCCATCCCCTTAGTGGTCATGCAAAATGAGTGTTTGGTCAGCGATCTCTATTGCGTGCTGTTGCCTGTCCCTTCTTAATGGTCCTGGAGGGATTTAGAACCTCTACTTATAGGTGGTTCTAGATAGACCCCCTAAGGGTTTTAAAAAGTGAAAATTCTAAGGCGACAATCAAAACACTCAAGACTTTCAGCACATAAAGAGGAGCAATTAGAGGCTCAAAGTTTTCTCCTCAAACAAGCACATAAACAACACGACTCAAATATAATTAAGGGCTTTTATCAGACAGTGTCCTAAGGCAGGATATCTAGGTGAATATGCAGAAATAAACAACATATTATTTTTCAGAAACTCAGGAGTAGTGACCCTAGCAGTTGCCTATTGATTTTCTAAAGCCCGTTAGGATAAGAAATATTAAGCAATAGAAACAGTTTTCAGAAAATGCAGTTTTGAAAATGCCCTAAAGGCTTGCCTATACATAGAGTACTGATGACTATATTAATACAGAAAAAAAGAAGGTTTGAAACAGACTTCTTTAATACCTATAACATGCAGTCTAGTGGTATATTGAGGCAGTTTAAAAAACTTGTTTCAGGAAATAAAGAATACTTACTTAAACCAATTCAGAAGTGAGCTAAGCGTGGACTAAGTTAAATTATTCAGACTAGTTTAGATTGACAAGCAATATTTCAAGTATGGTTCCCTATAGGCATGATATCTAAATGTAATACTGATTTTTAACGGTTTGCAGGTATGGAAACATACACAACACTTGTTGTAATAGAATCTGAATTAAGTCCTATAGGCATGGTATCTATTAGTTAATCTGATTTTAAGACATTGAAAACATGATTATTTGGAACCTATAAGCATGATTTCTAAACATGACAAAATGTAAAGCATTATAAACATGATTTCTACTTGGTAAGGCAATCAAATTTAAGCATAAAGTCCAAGGAGCATGATTTCTACTAAAAAACAATCAAATTTAAACATAAGGTCCTAGGAGCATGATTTCTACTGGAAAATAATCATATTTAAACATAAGGTCCTAGGAGCATGATTTCTACCCGTATTACCCTATAAAATATGTATCTACCCACCCTTTTCACTAAATACCCCAATATTTGTTTACAATTTATTACAGACCAATGAATGAATTACATAAGTAAATAAGAAAAGTAAGAAGTTATTATATAAGGAGCCTTCGATTAGGCCCAGATGTCCAAAGCCTCCAATAGCCTCAATTCCATAGACAATGACATAGTCTAGGTACATCAAAGTTCCCTAAGGAGCTCAAGGATCCCGGGCAGTGCTTACACCTAGACTTGGTAACCAAAAAGTGAACAAGTGCAGTATGGAAAGACCAACCTCAGTATGCCAGAGTTCAGAAGGTTCTCAAGAGGATCCCAAGGTAGTACACATGCTAGAGGGGGCAGAACTTATTGATTAAGAGTAGAGTGGGAGTGATTGACACAAGTTGAGAGGTTTTAGTAAAAAAAATGTATTAAAAGGAAGTTTGTTTGAAAGTAATGTAGTAAAATAACAAAGACCATTTGGAAAGAGATTGAAGAAAAGTCCAAACACAACACCTTAGGATAGGTTTATACATAGCCAGTAGTCACAGAACCAGAGTAAATTCAGTAGTCATAAACAGGGGTCAAGGGGTTTGGGATACATAGAACACTTGACTATAAACACATAATCAAGCAAAGGTCTAGGAATTAGTATAAACATGCTCAGAAATAGCTGACCAGGCATAGTTACCAAACCAGACACAAAGAACAAGATCATTACAGGGGTGGCAGGGATATGGGGACTCATGGAGCACATGATGGTAATCACACAACAAGTAAGAGATAATTGGTATAAACATGCTCAGAGACAAGTACATGGGTAATATACTGATATTAAAGAAGGGAGGTATAACATGCTAATATTGTAAATATCAACTACAAGTTTCAAAATGAAACCACAGATAGAAGCAAACAAGAAACAAGATGAACTGAAACAATAAGAGAATCATATTGTTGTTGGAACTCTGAATTGAAACTAGAACATACCAGTAAAGAGGATAATGAGCAGAATGAAAGGACAAGATAACACAATGGTTAGCCTTGGCTTGCATCTGACTAACTTAAAGCAGTAGCAAGTAGCACAAAAGAGAGAGCAGAAAGTTTGAGAGTGAGAGATAGTTTTTGAACCAAGAGTTCGTGTGTTGTGCTAATGAAAGACTAGAGTATTTATAGTCTGAAAGCAGGTAGTAAATAAGCTAGAAATTATCTATTAGTAATTAAGGAACTCAGAATCAATCAGTCAGGAAATCAAGGTATGCACTCCCTTAAGTCAAAGGAATTAATTCGAACGGTAAGAACCAGTAGCATATAAGGCAAGAAAATCAGTATATGACTAATAAGGGAAAAATCAAAGTTCAGTAAGCATAGGGTAGACAATTAGGACTAAGTTCAGAAAACTCCAATTAAAGAAATGGTTCAGTAAGAATAAAGTACCAGAGCAAATAAGGTAGGAGAATCAGTCAATTTAAACAGATGAGGTAGAAATTTAGGGTTTAAAAGAAAATCCTTCAATCAAACCATAAAATAAGGAAATCAGAATCAATCAAGAGGAAGTTATGCTTCTATACTCAACATATAAATAGAGTAAGGACAACAGATGTAGCAAATAGGCAAGGTCAATAATATCGACAGAAAGAGGCAAGTCTTGAACAACCAAGATGAATATAATCACATAGAGGTGGTATAAGTTAGGCTAAGAACTCAGTAAAACATATTCAAAGCAAGGTAACCACAGAACTTAACAAGAATCGAGTAGTCATGCTACCACACAGAACCAAACAAAGAAGATCTAGAAAAATTAGGGATTTTGGAATAGGCGAGTTGAAAAAGTAGTAAAAGCATAGAATCCGTCGAGATATGAAAATGATAGAAGCTTGAACATAAAAATCGGTTTAAACAAAGTGTAGAAGAAGTTTCGAAAAACCCTAACTTCAAAAGAAATTAAAACCAACTGAAATTGATGATTTTTGCAAAAAATGTTCAGGAACAGTGTAAAACATAAAAGGAACGGACTTGAATCATTTAAAAATAACACATATCTAACAGATGCAAACGAAAATTAGGGTTTCAAAAGAAACCCAAATAAAGATGGAAGAACGTGCTTAGAACTTCAAAGATTGTAACAAATACAATGTGATTTTGCTCAAAATCACACCGGAGTAGCCATGAACAGCCAAAACAGCAAACCCTAGATATAAGTTGGCGTGGCCCAGGGCCCTTGAAGGCATCAGAAAAGATGAGCAAGGCAATGGAGGAGCCATTGGAGGCTTGGGGTTGAAGGGTGGTCATCGGAGAAGACCGGATAAGGGAGGCGGTTGAAAAAGGTTAAGGTTAAGTTGAGAGAAGAGAGGAGATGAGAGAATCTGAAGGCAGCGGTGTGTAGAGAATGATTAGGGTTAGGGGTATTAGGAATTAAAAAAGGAAAAGATTGATACGGGCAGTTGATCTGGGAGATCAACGGCCAGGATTTAATTGATGCTGGGTCGTGTAGGCGGGTTCAGGGTTTGGGTCGGGTAATTGGGTACGAAATTGGACTGGGTATTAGGTTCGATTTAGGCTACAATTGAAATCCAAATCTGGCTATAATTTAAATAGCCAATTTTTCCTATTTAATTTATAATAAGTAATAAACAATCTCTGAAAAATAATTTTATGTACAAAAATGATTTAAAATATATATTTATCATTTTAAAAATATATGGACCCATTTTACACACATAAAAGTAATTATACGTTAAATGGGCTAATATTGCAATTATATGCAATTTAGCTTAAAAAAATACCAAATGCAATTATAAAAATGCATAAAAATATATTAACCATATTTTGGCATAAATATAAAGATTAAATGACTAAATCACCATAACAATAATTTGAGAAATAATTATTGGGGATTTTATGAATAAAAAGAAAACAAAATAAATCAATTTAAATCCTTAAAATTATGGAGAAATTATAAAACCCTGCGCATGCTTATATATGCATGTATATGCTATTTTGAAGGTATTTATACATATTTAAAAATATATAGAGAAAAATTGGGTATCAACAATCACCATTTTATATGGACTCAAAATCAGTAACATAGATGTTCTTGTATCTTTTGGCCACAAGTACCACTTCACCAGTTACCATATTAGTAACTGTACATATCTTGGACAAGAACTCCACCTTGTTTCCTTTATCACAAATCTGAGAGACACTCAAGAGACTATACTTTAGACCATTGACATAGTACACATTCTCAATAGAGTGAGTAAGAGATTTCCTGACTTTTTCAACTCCAAGAATGTATCCCTTTTTCCCATTGCCAAAGGATACACTCCCTCCTTGCGGGGCTTTTAGTGAAATAAAGTCCATGGTTTCCCAGTCATGTACTTTGAACATCCACTATCCATGAACCATTGTTGATTGCTTCCTTTCACTATTCCCGACACAAGGAGATCAAGAGTTAGTTTTAGGAACCCAAGCAAGTTTGGGTCCCTTGTAGTAGGCGAGAGGATGAATAAGAACTCTCTTAGTCCATGCAGGTAATATACGCTTTTTGTGGGTGGAACCTAGTCCTTTTTAGTAGTTACATTTTCAGCAAACACTTTGTTTTTTTGAAAGGACTGGACCTTGGCTTGGCAATTTTCCTTGAAACCCATTGCTCCCATAGTAGGTGCACAATCAGTTATCTGGTATAATAACATACTTGCTATGGGGTTTGTAGGGACCCTTTTCCCTCTAGAACCCTATTCCCTGCCTGTTTCCACCATTATTAGCGTACATGGCAATGATAGCTTCTGAGGACCAGGTCCACTTTAGGGACTTTTCAAGATCATTTTTTATTCTTTCCAGTTCAGTATGGAGATGCTTGTTTTTCTCAGATTCAACGTACATACTAGTTCTCACAGCCTTCAACTCGTTTTCAAGCCTAATGTGTTTCTCACTTGCTATCTCCTTTCCTTTTCTAGAATTTCCAGGTTTTGACTCAGTCCCTAGTCCCTCTATTGTTTCCCTTAGGTCTGCAATCACTACCAAGAGATCATCTCTTTCTTCCTCAATCTCAGTCACTCTTTTCATCAAAGCTTCTCTTTCTTTTCTGAAGTTTTCAATAGTTTCCTTATGGTCAACAACTACAACCACTAAATCATCTCTTTCATGTTCTATGTTTGTAATTTTTTTTGATTAAAACAGAGTTTTCTTTCTCCAGCTCACAAATAGTTTCCTTAAGATCAACAACACATACTACCAGATCATCTCTAGTTTGTTCAGCTTCTCCTAGTTCTAAGGTCAAGGCATCTTTATCCTCCACAAGACTATGATAGACATTAATCAATACACTAGCTAAAGACATGAGTTTCTTAGAAGAGTGGGATTTCAGATTTCTCTGAACATCCCTGAAATTTACCTCAATGTTATCATTCTCTTCATCATCATCTAATTGGGCCATCAAAGCAAAAATTGAATCATATTCATTTTCCTCACTTTCAACTACCATCATGGAGCTGTCACCTTCATTAGTTTCATCTTCAAACTCACTAGAGGAGTCTCCCTATGCTGCAAGAGCCTGTTTCACCACATTGTCAATAGATCTCTTCCTTTTGAAATCCTTTTCAGGAGTCGGGTTCCTCTTAGTTGCTTTCTCAGGGTTGTACTTGGAGAAATCTTGCTTCAGAAGAGGAAAGTCTTTGATGAAGTGCCCAGGCTTTCCACAGTTATGGTAGAGATCATAGTTCTTTGGTTTGCTAAAACTGTCCCTTTTCAGCATTCCTCCATTTCTTCTGACCATCTTATGAAATCTTTTGGTTAAGTAAACCATGTCACTGTCCTCCTCACTTAAGTAATTGCTATCAGCTTTGAGTACCAAGTTCTTTTCTTTCTTTGGTTCTCTTCTTTCACTGTCTATCTTCCTCTTCATTTCGTAGGTCTTCAGATTTCCAACCAACTCGTCTATGGTTAGCTCCTGCAGATTCTTTGCTTCAGTAATGGCATTCACCTTGCTTTCCCAAGAAGTGGGCAGGATATTGAGAATTTTCCTCACTAGCTTGTTTCTAAGAATGGTTTCACCAAGTAAGTATAACTCATTTATGATGGAGGTGAATCTAGCATGCATATCTTGAATAGATACATCGTCCTTCATCCTAAAGAGTTCATACTCGGTAGTGAGTATATCAATCTTAGATTGCTTTACTTGAGTAGTTCCCTCATGTGCCGTTTGTAGAGCTTCCTATATCTCCTTTGCAGTTTCACAAGCAGGAATTCTATTGTATTCATCAAGTCCTATTCCATATACCATAATCTTTTTGGCACGCAAATTTTTCTCCACAGCTTTCCTGTTTGCGTCAGTGTATTCTTTTCTGGTTTTTGGCATTGAGAATGGAAGTTCTTCAAGTACTTTTGTTAGGATGTAAGGACCATCACATATGACATCCCATAACTCAGAATCCTCAGCCATGATAAAATCATGCATTCTTGTCTTCCACCACCCATAGTATTGCCCATTGAACCTGGGTGGTCTGTATGTAGATTGACCTTCTTCAAAATTTGGTGGAGCAGCCATATGATCCTTCCTAGGTGTTAGCCTGATAGGAGGAACTTGCTCTGATACTAATTGTTAGTTTATATGAGTCAACCAAACTATAGAGTACATGGTCCTCTATGAGTTTTTACTGAGAATACTAATGAAACAGTAAGTAAATGAGATACGGGATTTTTACGTGGAAATATCCCACACAAGGGGACAAAAATAACGACCTACACTTGTAGGCTTTTAACTTCATTAACTTGTAAACACCATATATAAGCCACTTTGTCATGACTCTATTACAAAGACTTCAACTCAACTAACTTGTGATACTCTTACCACAAGCCACTTTGTCACTCACTAATTACAAAGACTTTAACTTATGGCTAACTCTAGTCACAACACAAACTCAAAAAGTTTATGGTTTTACACGGAGGTTCCTAAGCAATGCTTCTAGCTAAGCAATTTATAAATTACAATAAGAACAATCACAGAGTTACAACTCAACTAACGGCAACAGAATACTTGATTTAGGAACTGGTCTGTAGTAGCGTTTAACTTTGTTCTTCACGCTCTTGAGAATTGAGTTCACTGTTTTTAAAAGGCTTGAATGCTTGAAGTGAAAACTCAAGTGTTTAAGTGATGTTTTGTTATATGATCTTGTTAATACACCCTTGATGACATCACTTGAATGATGTAAGCATTCGATATGTCAAAAGCAAGTGACTGCAAAGCTGCTACTCTGTGTGCACTATTTCCGTGGCAGTCACTTTTCAGCTGTGCACAGTTGACTTTCGTACTGCTGTAAGGGAAACACAAGAGATCAGGTCCTTGACTTGTTTCTTCTTTTTCTACACTTGCAGCAGTTCACATTAGCTGGAGTCCAGGCTGGAATCCGTTCATCTGTAATGTGTACCAAGTGTGTCAGGTTCCCTATCTGGTTCTTGACAGTAAGTTTGTTAGATCATCAAAACATAAGGCAAAAACATTGAAAACTCATCAAATAAATAAAGAAAGAAAAGAATTATGAAAAAGTTGGTAACCCGACGACGTAATTAAATAGTATTGAGAGGATAGGACAGCAGATTTATCAAATTTGAACAGCTAATAATAATTTTTAGATAATATTTTTGAAGAAAAAGTTCGTAGATAATTGTGTTTAACATTGTTAATCTTTAAAGACCAGAACAAAACAAACACCGATTAAAATTTGTAAATACTTCTTAAATATTCTTTTGAAGTTATATACACTTTACTTTGATGGAAGATCGGTATGACTGGCATAAAAATCGAATATTCTAGGCTCTGCTAATATCCAGATATTTTACCACTACTTGATAAGGAAAATCGAAGTTTGAGATTTCGAGAGAATAGAAATGAAAAAGGGCTCCCTCAAATGATCATAACATAAACTCTCTTCAGAAAAAAATTTCAAAATTAGCTAGGTCAATTTTGCAGCATTGGCACCAAAAAAAAAGAGAAGAAAAATCACAAAAGAAATTGCTAAGTGAAAAAACATAAACTTGATTGGAGAAAAATAAAGATAAATCTGGACATATGTGTTGAAACAGAGTATATACCCGGACCTTAAAAGATAAGGGTCTTATAATGATCCCAGAAAATGTAAGCAATAGCCCAATGGTGAACAAGAGATAATCTAGGAAATTTTATTACTACTTATAACTACCTTTTTTATTTTATAGCAAAATAGGTATTTATTTTATACCCTACCATTGAGGCATGAAATACGACAATTATGTTCTTTCTCTCTCTCTCTTCATTCTCTCTCTCTATCAGCAAGATTCTGAATCTTCTCTCTTCTCCCTCAACATAACACGACCTTTTTGACATCTCGGATTTGGTTTGTTGTTAAACTTACCCAACTTCTAGACTTGAAGAAGAAGAAGTAATATTAGCGCTGCTACCTTCGTGCTACGTTCTCAGATCAACATTCTCCATCAATTCGCATCCAGGCAGCTCGCTGACTGCTGGCGAACAAATCTGGACATGGCTACGCCGAAGAAGATTTGAGGGTCGGGTTTTTGTTCGTCTCGATTTTTAGTTTTATTACAATGTATATAGTATTTTGCTTGGCCGGAAAAAGCCATCTCCGACAAACTTTCTTCTCTTCTTTTCTATTTAGTCACATACAATGATACAAATACATTGTATTCTGTACAAATACATTCAAATATATTGTATTTTTGTATAAATATATTATTTTTTCACCTGTATTTATATATTTTGAAGGTCTGTATTTTTTGAATACAGTCGAATATCACTGTATTTTGTGATTTTTTGTTGTTTGAATACAGTTGAATTGAATACAATGTATAATAGTGAATAATGAATATACATGAATTGAATACAATGTATACAATCGAATTGCATAGAACGGTATACACCCTATTTCTTGATTACCTCATTGTATTTATAAATACAGTTGCGAGAATACATGAAATACAACACAGTAGTAGCGAAATTATGTAGAATTGATTTTTTTGAGTTAAATTATGAGTGATACACGCTAATTGATCCTCTTTTCGTTATTAAACAACTGGATTCTCCTGTTTTTGGGCGAATTTTGCTACTGTATTCATGAGTACAGTAGCGCGAATACAACAAATACAGTCGCACATCTGGATTCCCCTATTTTAGGCGAATTTCGCTACTCTATTCATGAATATAGTAGCATGAATATAACGAAAACAATCGCATAACAACTAAATAATAGTTTTAGGAAGTAATTATGTATATGGTAGTTATAGGAAGTTAATAACCACTAAACAATAATGGTTTCTGAAAATTCCTCATAAATCTATTGTCCTGTCTTCTCAAAATAGTTGGTATACCTCACAAAAACATCTCCTCACAAAAACAAACAACAACCTTCTTCCAAACTACTTGCAACGACGCTCAATAAGATGCTAACCTTCTTGCAATGCTACACTTGATTTTGCCGAAGCCTTGGAATTCCTGCCTCTTCCCGTTGGAGTTCTTCACCGAGAAAAACTTCTCTCCCTTTTCATCTGTACCAAATCCTACAATCAGGAGGGCATGTTCGGATCTAGCCTCCCTCTCCACTATTTCTTACTCAGTGGCACCCGTATAGACCTCCTGAAATTTATTTTTAAGTAAACCAATTAGACAAAGCAGAACCTGTAATTGGCTAAATGTACAAATAAAAATGTAACTATTCACCTCTCTTGTGTGTCTTTGAAAGCTAGGATAATGAGTTATAGCATATGTGATATACTGTTTCCTGATAAGTTCTTCAATGGCCTTTTCATCCAATTTGACACCTCCATATAGTCAGATATCTTGACATATTTATCCTTCTTCTGCATCATAAAATCTACAAAAGTTAGAGAGAAAAAACAAGAAACCAACAAGAACAAAAAACAGATATTAATCAATTATTCTTACAAAATTCACTTGACAATGACCCCTTTCCATTGTGTATTTATATGACCTTTCTTCAACAATTTCGAAATCCTTTGCATAAGTTTAAGCCATTATAGACGAGCCAGGAAAACACTCATTGTAAAGAATAGCAGAAGAAAAGTATTATTGGAGGCCTTGTGCTAGCCCAAGATCGTTAGTTAAGATTGGAGGATTCAACTAAAGAAGAGAAAGCTTGAAAAGAGAAGAGAGAATAGAGTTTTTAGATAGAAGAACTTGTTTAGGAAAGAAAGACTTTCTTGATTTTTTGGCTTAGTCAAAAATGCCTAGGCCACCCCTATTTATATTTCTCTAAGGATGGTCCTAGATAATATTCTAGAACATGTACAAGAAAGTTCTAGTTCACCTTATCTTCCCGCAATACTCTAGAATATCTAGACGTGTCTAATAGATAACTTATCTTCCCACACTATTCTAGACCATCCAGATGTGTCTCCTACATAAATATCAAGAATACTACACTAGGACATTCTAGAGAAATTTATGTTTTTCCAAAAAATCAACTTTACTTTATTTCTCATACTCATTTTCCCCCAAATCTTTGAAGTATTCAGACATGAAATACTTTTTGAAGAAGCAGTCAATGAGCTGCTGTTTGGAATGGGGGGTAACCTCTGTTTTCTTCCGCTTAATCTGATCTAATGCTGATAGGGCCTCCGTTTCGGCAAAAGCCCAACAACAAACTAAATGCAATAACATCAAGAACAACGAGAGACACTTTTATATTAGTAGCAGTTTCTAATTGAACTCAACCTTTATTGCTCTAAACCCTAAAAGAAAAGGAGCAGTGGAAGTTAAATATTACAGACAATTTACTTTGGTCATGGGACTTCTAATTGCCCTAGAGTATTAAAATCTCTAACAACAATGACAATATCAATAACAACAACAATAATAATAACAGTAAAAAATCTAACTTACCACACGTTCCTTGGTTAACAACATCGAGCAAACACCCTTTTCCTACCCAACAATATTCCATCTAAAAAAGAATACGGATCAGATTAGTTTACAGTTTTGATCTCATTTTTATGTGTGAATAGTGATGGCAAAATTGATCCATTTTTTAATAATCTGTCCAACCCGCCCATATTTAAGCTGGTTGGCTGAGTGATACTAAAAATGGGTAAAATATAGGTTCAACCCATTTTTAAACCATATAAAATTGGGTAAACCGCGGGTTGATTGCAGGTCAAATATGGTTTGCCTTCAGTCAGCTTCCCTGTTAAGATTAATTATATCTTCCACTTGTTTATATAGTTAGTGCATCAGTGTTAGCTTGGTTAGAGAGTCAGTTAGTGGTCGAGTTTGGACAGCTGTCAATTAGCTGTCAGTTAGTTGGTTTGCTTATCTCTCTCTCTTTACATACTTGTATATAGTGGGAAAAGGAGTCCCATTAGTTTTACATAGTCTTTGAATGAATAATATCAAAAACTCTCTTCCAGAATGTTCTTCTCTTCTCATCGCACGACTTCGTGTTCACAGCACTGAGCTTCCGCCATTGTTGCTACTGCATTCTTAGCTCAGCTAAGGAAGAAGCTACTGTTCCATTGCCGGAATTTAATATGGTATCAGAGCAAGGTCAGAAGCTCCGATTCGCTTTTCCAGATCTGTTGAATCTAATTTCATCATCCTCGATTTTGTTTGATCATGTGCATGCAGACTTTGATCTCATCGGTTTCAACACATTTCTCTTAAAATCCTTTATCAGAGTACTAGTTTTGTAGTTAGAATCCTGTCTTGGTTGATTAGTTGATCTTTACGCCTCATAAGAGATGGCTACTAATGGAGATGTTGAACAACCTGCACCAACTGTGGTTGAATCTCCTAATCAGCCAATTGTTGACACTAGTAGTCCTTTTTACATGCATCCCTCTGATAGTCCGGGAATAGCCCTAGTTCCTATTCCATTTGTTGGATTTGGTTATCGCTCATGGAGAAGAGATGTAATGAGAGCCCTATTGATGAAAAGTAAACTAGGCTTCATCAATGATGACTGCAAAAAGCCAGATCCAGACTCCTCAAACTATCGATTGTGGGAGAGATGTGATGATATGATGACTTTATGGATTTTGAATTCCTTGGCAAAAGAGATTGCAGACAGTGTTGAATATGTGACAGATGCAATCGAGTTGTGGAAAGATCTTGAAGATCGATATGATCAGACAAATGGAACAAACCTCTACCAAATTCAAAAGGAGATTAACAACTTGTCTCAAGGAGCGCTTGACATTACTGGCTACTATACAAAAATGAAGAAGTTGTGGGAGGAACTTACTACTCTGATTACTAAATCTCATTGCACCTGCAATTGCACATGTGGAGCAAGGGAAAGTATGCACAAAGCAAAGCAGGATAGAAGATTAATACGGTTCCTTATGGGGCTAAGAGACCTACACTGTTGTTCGAGGAAGTATCCTCATGATGAATCCTCTTCCCACAATTGCACAGGCCTTCTCATTATTAATTCAAGAGGAAACACAAAGAGAAATTAAGCCTCATAACCACTTAGCTCTTGAGTCATCAACCCTAAATGTCAACACACACAGGACAACATCATTCAAGACAAATTATTCACCTAACAACTCTCAGAGCTATAGAAACAGACCCTTCTGTGATTACTGTAAGAAGCCAGGCCACATGAGAGAGAAGTGTTATAAACTTCATGGCTATCCTCAAGGCTCCAATCAAAATCAGAATCCAAATCTAAGTCACAATCAAGCTTCTAGTTTCAATCAAAATCCAAGACAAAGCTATAACTATGAGAATAACTCAGGTGTAAACAAGGTACCAGGTTCAAGACAAAACTATAACTATGTGGAAGCCGTGTACGCAAGGTGACGAGTGTGTACACGAGCTAAATGTAGTAATCGACCAATTTTAGCTATTTAGATTCCTTTCATGCCTTTACTTGAGTTACCATAAAATACTATTCATCATAATTAGCTGTCAGTTAGTTGGTTAGCTTAGCTCTCTCTCTTTACATACTTGCATATAGTGAGAGGAGTACCATTAGTTTTACATAGTCTTTGAATGAATAATATCAAAAACTCTCTTCCCGAATGTTCTTCTCTTCTCATCGAACGACTTCAAGTTCACAGCATTGAGCTTCCACCATCGTTGCTGCTGCATTCTTAGCTCAACTAAGGAAGAAGCTACTGTTCCATTGCCGGAATTTAATAAGTTCAAATACTTTTTGCTTCAGCGATAACTTCGAAATGTGGCAAATAATCATTCATCTACTATTTAAGTAGTCTTTGCTTTAGCTTGCAGTAAAGACTTCAATAGAGAAACTTCAAATTCTATCTATTCTTGATTAAGTCTTTTAGGATAAGATTCTATACTATAAAGAAAGGTTTCTTCCAAATAAACTTGTTAAAAAAATCTCCTTGACATTATTAACATCATATGCTCTTATTTTTATAGAAAAAATGATCCCAAACTAGCTGTGTGTTGTCATATATATACACACACTAGTGTAAAACCAAAATAAGGTACATGAGGTAATATATATGGTTATAATAGGTGCAAACCATATATCTCTTTAAAAAAGGGCTGCAGGTATTTTACTAAGATTCAATCATTTAGCTTTGTCAAACCGTTCAACTTGTTAAGTAGTGGTGTCCCTTCTTCCTACACGACCCGATGAATGAATAAAGAACGCAAAAGCAGTAGTTATAGGAATGGTTCCAGTATAATTGAGAAATAAGATTGGTGATATTCCATGAGGGAAAAACAATTGCAGAGGAGTCACTCATTCAATTATCAGATAGTCAGTTGGTTAGTAAGCAAGTTATCAAACAAACAATTTTCAAGGACCTTAATGCAAACAGATCTAATATGGTTAAAAATTAACTTTTGCAACTGTAGTTGAAAAATGTTTCTTCTTAGTCTTCATTGAACTATTTCTTCTCACTTAAGTGCCTGATCATATATTTGAACAATTTTTTGAACTGGAAATATGCTTGGACAATTTATGCGAAAACATCAATTAACGGTATGCAGATAGCACTAGAAAAAAGGATAGCACTCAGATATAAATACAGCACTTAAAAAAAGAAAAAAGAATAGCACTCAGATATAAATACAACCAGTAACACAGAGTAGTAACAACACCAGCAACTCATTAATTTGTGATATTGTAAATCCTAGTTTTATCGCCCTGGTGACCATACTTTGCAGCAATATGCGAGGAATCATTCCAAGAAAATGAAGATAAATCATCATTCAGCATGTAAAACTAACCTAAAGTTTAGTACATGACAATCATATCGAGTCAAAAGAATCTCCAGCCTAATACAATTTTTTCTTGAACAATAAAAAGTTTGTATACTTTCAACTGTGAAGTAAAAAAGAGGGCGAAGACATGCAATTTTATTTTTTTTCTTCGAACCAAAACTAAGAAAAATTTAAAGGTAAATACTGATATTGAATAGACCATTTGACCTTTGTTCAAAACTAAAACAGTCAATTTTTTTACAGTAAGAAATTTACAGAGAAGATGTAGCGAGGCCAATGAAGATCAAATTGTATAGTCAATTAAAGCTCTCTATGAAGCAAGATTGCAGAATCTATTATTATTATGGAGGAAGGTTATCCAAATAGTGATTTAAAGGAGTAGATTAAGATTTTATTTTACTTCCTAAGGTATTATATCGTTGTAACCTTTCCTTAAAAATAACAGTAAGCAGCACTTGCTAGTGGCATTTTAATTTGACATGGAGATTAAATACTTTAATACTAAGAGCCATGAGTGAAATTAAATCGTGCATCTGTTGCATTATACGGCTAGCCCAACTTTGAGAATATCATTTTCAAAGATTTTTTGGGTGTAGAAAATAGTTGGGGAAAACAAAGTCAAGCCATGGAGGTGTTTTTGGGGGTAAAATGAAGAATGAGAAAAATGAAAATAATAACAGAAGTGGGGTTTTGCTTTTCGTGGAGTCGGAATTTGTGAAAGCGCTGGTGAAGTAGCGTGCATTAAGACAAAATACGTGCCCATGGAAATACTTCCAGTATGTGAAATTGGTCATGAAATAAATCTTTCACGTGACATCTCTTCACACACACACATATATATAAATATGATAGGACCAAACCTATTGTTGTACGTGAAAGTAGACAAAACAAAAGAAAGAAAAATCAAAAAGAGATGAAAATATGATGTAAGCGCTTACATCGACATTCTTGTGATGTAAGCGCTTACCTCAGCATTCTTATGATGTAAGCGCTTACCTCAGCATTCTTATGATGTAAACGCTCGCATCGGTAGGACATTCAAATGCCTATAAATAGGGGTCTACATTTTCATTTGTAGAACATCCCAAAACTTCTTCTTTCTCTCTTCAATTAATAAAGAGCTATTCTTTGTGTGGCCGTGGAGTAGGCAAAAATTGCCGAACCACGTAAATCTTGTCTTGTCTTGTCTTGTGCAATTTATTGCTTTTCTCTCTTAAATATCCTTTTCCTTCTATTATCTTGACACGCTTCCTCAACAACTGTTATCAGAGCACAGACAGTGTAATTCTGGTAGAAAAGTACAGTATTGGTGCAGGTACTATTCACAAGAATAGTGCGACATTATTGATCATCGTTACTATTCACAAAATTGTTTTTGTGAAAAATGGCATCGGAAGAAGGGAAGGTTAAGATTGACAAGTTCAATGGCAAAGATTTTGGACTCTGGAAAATGCAAATAGAGGATTATTTGTACCAGAAAAATTTACACTTACCTCTGACCGAGGTGAAACCGGAGACTATGGTCAAAGCAGATTGGGATCTATTAGATCACCAAGCTCTTGGTGTGATTCGTTTGATGCTAACACGAAATGTGGCGTTTAACATCATTAACGAGAAGACCACTGCAGGCCTGATGAAGGCGTTATCAAATATGTACGAGAAGCCATCTGCTTCAAATAAAGTCTATTTGATGCGTCGATTGTTCACCTTAAAGATGACAGAAGGTGGATCAGTCACAGAGCATATCAATGAGTTTAATATAATATTAACTCAGTTGAGTTCTGTTAATATAACAATTGATGACGAAATCAGGGCGTTGATTCTACTATCATCTCTACCGGAGAGTTGGTCTGCAACAGTAACTGCAGTTAGCAGTTCATCAGGAAGTACCAAACTCAAATTGAGTGATATTAGAGACTTGGTTCTAAGCGAGATATTCGCCGAAGAGAATCAAGTGATTCCCTAGGATCTGCTTTTAATACCGAAAGCAGGGGGAGAATCAACCAAAGAGGACAGAGTTACGGTCGTGGCAGATCAAAGTCAAGGAGAAGAGGACAATCCAAAAATCTCAAGGACATTACTTGTTGGAATTGCGATAAAAAGGGTCACTACAGTAGTCAATGTAGAGAACCAAAGAAGAAGAAGGAAGAAAATTCAGCAAATGTAGTTGCTGAACAAGTTGGTGATGTACTAATTTGTTGTGCAGACAGTCCAGTCGAATCTTGGATTCTGGACTCAGGTGCATCCTTTCACTCTACATCATGCAAAGAATTATTGCATAATTATATTGCTGGAAAATTTGGGAAAGTTTATCTAGCAGACGGCGAACCTCTCGACATTGCCGGAAAAGGTGAAGTTCATATAAAGACTTTACAAGGCACGCTATGTAAATTGCAAAATGTACGACATGTTCCTGGCCTCAAGAAAAATCTGATATCTATGGGTCAAATTGACGATGAAGGATATACAACAACATTCAATAACGGATCGTGGAAGATAACCAGAGGGAATTTGGTTGTGGCACGAGGCTTCAAAAGGGGAACACTGTATGCAACTGCAATAGAAAGAGATACTATAACAACAGTTGATCATAGTCGTGATACAACATTGTGGCACAGGAGGCTCGAGCATATGAGTGAGAAGAGAATGAAGCTTTTGGCATCCAAAAAAAAGTTGTCAAACCTAAAACATGTTGAATTAGGTTTGTGCGAAGGTTGCATTTACGGAAAACAAATTAGGGAGTTAGTTTCTCAAAGGTGGGAAGGACGCCAAAGAAAGAGAAGCTGGAACTAGTGCATACAGATGTGTGGGGACCAGCTCCTGTAACTTCTCTAGAAGGCTCACGCTATTATGTCACCTTCATTGATGATTTCACAAGAAAGGTATGGGTTTATTTTCTGAAAAATAAATCTGATGTGTTTGTTACCTTTAAAAGATGGAAAACTGAAGTTGAAAATCAGACAAGTCTAAAGTTAAAATGTTTGAAGTCTGATAATGGAGGAGAGTATGATAGCCAAGAGTTCAAAGCATTTTGCTCGGAGAATGGGATCAGAATGATCAAGACAGTTCTTGGAACACCGAAACAAAATGGTGTTGCTGAGAGGATGAACAGAACCCTGAATGAACGAGCCAGAAGTATGAGAATACATTCTGGATTGCCGAAGTATTTTTGGGCTAAGGCTGTTAACACGGAAGCTTACCTCATAAATAGGGGACCCTCTGTACCGCTGAATTTTGAATTTCCTGAGGAGGTATGGACAGGAAAGGAGGTAACTCTCTCACATCTGAAATTTTTTGGTTGTGTTGCTTATATGCATGTAAACTCTAATGATAGAGATAAGCTTGATCCTAAAGCAAAGAAATATTTCTTTATTGGCTATGGTGATGATAATTTTGGTTATCGGTTTTGGGATGATCAGAATAGAAAGATCCTAAGACACATGAATGTCACATTTAATGAAAATGTGATGTGCAAGGACAAGCTCGAAGTAGAACCAACCAACACCAGCAAACAGATAATGTCTGAAACAGTTGAGTTAGAAGAAATCTCAGAAAAAAAGTGGCTAGAAGGATTACAACTGATTCTGAAATTTAAGATGAAGAACCAGAAGCCGAATTTGAAGAAGAACTAGAAGCCGAACCTGAATCAGAACCAGAACCAGAACCAGAACCAGAGATGGAATCAAATGCAGAACCAAATCTGGAATCAGGACCTGAATCAAATTCGGATTCTGTTACTCATGAACCTACATTGAGGAGATCTAAAAGAGTCACGAATGCTCCAGATAGGTTAACTCTCTCTCTTCACTATTTACTTCTTACTGATGCTGGAGAACCAGAGCATTTTGTTGAAGCAATGTAGGTGATAGCCTCTGATAAGTGGAAGCTAGCCATGAAAGAAGAAATGAATTCTCTTCAAAAGAATAAAACATGGATACTTACGGAGTTACCAAAAGCAAAGAAGGCATTGCAGAACAAGTGGGTGTATAAAGTCAAGGAAGAGCATGATGGTAAGAAGAGATACAAAGCACGATTAGTAGTAAAAGTCTTTCAGCAGAAGGAAGGAATTGACTACACCGAGATCTTCTCTCATGTAGTCAAATTAACTACTATCAGGTTGGTGCTAAGTATCGTAGCTGCAGAAAAATTTGTATTTGGAGCAGCTAGATGTTAAAACTGCTTTCTTGCATGGTGACCTTGAAGAAGACATCTACATGAAGCAACCTGAAGGTTTTCAAGTTTCTGGTAAAGAAAACCTTGTGTGTAAGTTGAAGAAGAGTTTGTATGGTTTGAAACAAGCTCCCCGACAATGGTACAAGAAATTTGATGGCTTCATGCATAAAAATGGTTTCACATGATGAATCCTATATCATTTTATTGTTGTACGTTGATTATATGCTAATTGCAGGATCTAGCATAAATGAGATCAACTTGGTTAAGCAACAACTGGCGGAGGAGTTTGAAATGAAAGACTTAGGACCAACTAAGCAAATGCTTGGGATGAGGATTAGCAGAAACAGGTCGGAAGGAACCTTAAAGTTGTATCAAGAAAAGTACATACAGAAGGTACTAAGCAGGTTCAGTCTTCATGATGCAAAAACCAGAAGCACTCCATTTGGAAGCCATCTAAATCTGTCAAAGGACCAATCACCTAAGACAGATGAAGAAAGGAAGTACATGTCCAAAGTTCCGTATGCTTCAGTAGTATGAAGTTTGATGTATGCTATGATTTGCACTAGACCTAACATAGCCCATGCAGTTGGAGTTGTCAGTAGATACATGTCAGATCCAGGAAAGGAGCATTGGGAAGGTGTAAAATGGATATTGCGATATCTCAAAGGCACCTCAGGTATGACACTTTGTTTTAAAAAGAGCAATATTATCTTACAAGGTTTTGCTGATGCAAATTTAAGCGGCGATCTGGATAGTCGAAAAAGTACCACGGGTTATGTGTTCACCTTGGGTGGTACTGTTGTTAGTTTTCAGAAAAGTATTGCTCTATCTACCACTGAAGCAGAGTACATGGCAATCTCAGAAGCTGGAAAAGAGATGATTTGGCTTAAGAATTTTCTTAAAGAGCTAGGTAAAGAGCAGGACAATTGTGAGCTTTTCAGCGATAGCCAGAGTGCAATTCATCTTGCCAAGAATCCAGTGTTTCATGCAAGATCGAAGCATATCCAGTTGAGGTATCATCATATCCGAGAGTTGATAAATGAAGGAACTCTTTCCGTACAGAATATACTAGGATCAAAGAACCCGTCAAACATGTTGACCAAAGTTGTCGGTGTTGACAAACTGAGGCTGTGCACTGCCTCAGTTAGCCTTCAAGACTGATAGAGTGAAGGCGCCACCAGAGAATAGCAAATCTTTCTTTATTTTCTTTCTTGATGTAACATAGGTTTGAGGGGGAGATTGATAGGACCAAACCTATTGTTGTATGTGAAAGTAGACAAAACAAAAGAAAGAAAAATCAAAAAGAGATGAAAATATGATGTAAGCGCTTACATTGACATTCTTGTGATGTAAGCGCTTACCTCAGCATTCTTATGATGTAAGCGCTTACATCAGCATTCTTATGATGTAAGCGCTTACCTCGGCAGGGCATTCAAATGCCTTTAAATAGGGGTCTACATTTTCATTTGTAGAACATCCCAAAACTTCTTCTTTCTCTCTTCAATTAATAAAGAGCTATTCTTTGTGTGGCCGTGGAGTAGGCAAAAATTACCGAACCACGTAAATCTTGTCTTGTCTTTTGCAATTTATTGTTTCTCTCCTAAATATCCTTTTTCTTCTATTATCTTGACACGCTTCCTCAACAATATATATACCAACAACGTAATTACATAGATAATTGCTCCTCTCATGATCCTTAAGGCTTTAAGGCTCCGTATGGCAGCTGGAAAGAAAGACGACCTCATCTTCCCTGGTGACAGTGAGAGCTATTTGAGTATCCCCGTTGACCTTCTTTTGTAGATATTTTCAATGAGTGGAAGATGGTAAATGAACGCGCCATCCCTCCTTTCTCTCGCAATCACAATAGCTGTACAGTTGAATAGTTGAGTTAGACAGGGGATAATGGTCGAACTATCGCAGGAGAGCTATTGGATGACCCATCTACTTACATGGAGACTTGTTGGCTACTGTTAAGGGTCCCACTCATCTAGAAAGGATAGACAATTGAGAGAGAATAGGACGATAGTGGCAGACACAGAAACTGAAATAGATTAAAAGATTACTTCCGTAGAGGAGAGGGAAAAGCTGCTTAGATAAACCACGGTAAATATCGAATAGGAATGCACACAGTTAACTAGATAACAAGCAAATAAACACATATTCACTCGCTTACAGTCTTACACACACACAAAAACATCAAATATCAGAATCTTCAAATTACAATATTACCAAATTTAAAAAAAAAAGAAGCACAAACTCAGTTATGCATAAAATTTATCATGAGGTACTATCTTATGAACAAGTCTAAAATAATTTAACAGTACTATTTTAGTTTGTTTTATAAATGTCGGTGAAGAGAATATGCTTTAATTATATGAACTGAGCTAATTGTTATAAATGTCGGTGAATACTTTTGTTCCAAAAACCACATACTATATAATATGGGTTAATTTCAATAGTGGTCATCCAACTAAATGTCATTATATAATATAAAACATATTTCACTTGCAAAAGAAAGAATGGATCTATTATTACACACATTGCAAGTAAATATTTGTTTTCAAATAATCATAATGTATTGAGGCTTGTTCTGCATTCCAATTCTAATATATTTTTTCATGTTTATTATATTGTTTATCCATGTTTCAATATAAGTTGACATCTCCGAAATTTTTACTCTAAATCTTAAATCAAGGAATAGTAGTATGCACTATGAATTTGGTAACTATTCCATTGGATGGAAAATATGAATAGATGGCTTGGATGAATTGGTTAACCATTAATTGGACTATGAGAATGCGAAGAGTTTGATTTGCTATTAATTTGAATATGAAGCGACATATTTAAATTTCTTCCCTCTTCTTCTCTTTACTCGGATTGAAATGATATTATGTGTTGCTAGGATTGAATGATTGGTCGTTATAATATTTTTGTGATGGTGATATGCCATATGATATGTGAAAATACGTGTTTAAGGTGGTTTATATCACTATATATCATCATGCATACTTGTGTGTATATCATATTATTGCGATATACATTGTCGAATGTATGATATACAATAATATAAACTATATACAATAGCAGAAAATGTGTGGCAGAAATCTGTGCGTGATATAGAATGATACACACAATATACAATTATATATATTATCAGAAATAGAAATTTTAGGTGACTTGCCATTTTTTTTCCGGTGATAGAGTACGTTGAAAATTTTATGAGAATTTTGGAGGTTGTTGGAGAAAGTATCTGAGATAGTGTTGAGAAACAGACAAAATTATAGGAGATACTTGTTGCTAATTTTTTGGGCTATATATGCCAATAAAAAGGGGCATTTGTATCTATACCCGCTTTTTGTGTCACATTTTAACTTGTGCCCGCTTTGCAAAAAAATTGCAAGTGTACCCGCCTTTTCGCATAACTTCAGCATACGGGGCTGAAGTAGCAAAGACAATCACGCAAAACTTCAGCATTCTAGTAGCCGGGCCTGAAATTCAGCTCTAGAGCTGAAATTTTTGTGTTATAAATGGGAAACTTCAGCTCTAGAGCTGAAGTTTTTTTACCACCTATTAATATTACATACTAGAGCTGAAGTTTTTTACCACCTATTAATATTACATACTAGAGCTGAAGTTTTTTTTACCACCTATTAATATTACATACTAGAGCTGAAGTTTTTGTGTTGTAACTGGGAAACTTCAGCTCTAGAGCTGAAGTTTTTATGTTGTAACTGGGAAACTTCAGCTCTTTGGAAACTCAATTCCATCTTGTTTGTGAAATTCTCTCTTATAACTTGTTCATTTTTGTTCATTTGTGATTTCCGAAATGGGCAGTCTCCTAATACCAGATGTTGTTCCCTCTCCAACTCAAGACACTGAAACACTCGGGAAATCCTTCAAAGGATCTTTTTTCTTTCTCTTTTTCACAACTAAGATGGAAATACATTACTCCTGCTTGCTAATGCATAAGCAGATTTTATTAATGTTAACCAAGTACAATAGAATGATGATACAGCAGAAGGAACAGATAAATACTTCACTCCCAAAAAAGAAGCAGAGTTTTGGAACCTGGAGGAATCAGAATTTAGCTTGATAAAAATTATTCTAGTCTTTGAGAATTGAGAGGAGTAGGAGCACAAAGGAAAACGAAGAGGAGAAGAAGGAGGAGAAAGGAAGCTGAAGTTATTTAAGAAATGAGTACAAGTTAAAATTTTTTTAAAAAATGAGTATAGGTTAAATGGGGGCGACCAAATAGGGCGCCCCATGCAATTTTTACCAATAGAAATTGTCGGCCGAATGATTGTCAATTACAGAATTATTCATTTGAGTTGTACATAGATACCAATTTCTCAATAAAAAATCTAAGGAATACAAAATATAGCTGCATGAAATTATATATGGTATTAAATTTAACGGCATAAAAAATATGCTCGATCTCTTATTTGGTATAGTTCATACAATATATATTTGTCACTTAAAAGTAACTCATTCTTTGTCATATCTATTGTCCTAATTTATCGTAAAGATATGTAATGAGAAAAAAAAAATACAAGTCTAAGTTCTTCTTCAATGTTTATTTGTTTCATTTCTGTCTCCTCTTTTGTTTATTCCATCAGAAATTGTTGTCAGTTGTCGTAAAAATTTCAGAGGCACTAAAGAATTAAATTGTAACGATCCGATCGGTCGTTTTGAGTATTTTAATCCCGTTCCCCTTTTTATTGCATCCTCTATATTGTATTATGATTATGTGACTTGCCAGTGGTGTTTGGTTTTGGTTCGGGTGAGTTTCGAGTAAAATAGGACACATAGTCCCTAAGTTGGAGGTTTAAGTTGAAAGAGTTGATCGTAGTTTGACTTTTGTGTAGACTATCCCAGAATGGAGTTTTGACGGTTCCTATAGCTCCTTATGGTGATTTTGGACTTAGGAGCGTGTGCAGATGTTGATTTGGAGGTCCATAGGTCGTTTCGGCCTGAATAGGCGAAAGTTAGTGTGAACACCTAATTTTTGACCATACTTGGGATTTTTCAACACTTTTTAGTATGTAAATAATTTTAAGTTTAATCTACATATTTTAAACTTTATTTCATTTTTAGTAGGTTTTATTTAAGAAAATTAAAAATCAAAAGAAAATATATGTTCTTGATTTTAAAATATTTAGCTAGTATTTTAATTTTACACTCTTAAAAGAAAGAGAAAAAAAATATTAAAAACAAAAGCCAATGAGTCATTTCTATATGGCAAGATACTTCGTTATCTTTTGTAACAAATTCACATGCTCCCCCTCAAAACTTACATGCACATACACACTCTTTTTTCTTGGCCACAATTAATCCCTATGCCCTGCACCTATATATATATATATATATATCTTTCCCTCACACACAATTAAAGGATACACATACCAAAAAACAAAAAAAAGGGACGGCTACACAATACCATATGTTTCCACCTTTCTTCAACTAAAAAGAGAACCAGCAACTCTCACGGACTCCATTTTAAAAGATTCAGCCACACCCATCATCTTCTACGAGCTGCCACCCTAACTTCCCCAACAAATCGCAAAAAATCCCAACTAAGAACCAGCCTAAACAACCACCATCTACTCTTTCCGGAACCACCCCTAAACCTTCCTTCAAATCTCCCAAACATCACCAAAAACTAGCTAGAATTTCCAGCTAAAAAATGCAACAACATAGCCTCGAGAAAGCTGTAAAACCATCTCAAAAAACGTAAAAACAACAGCACAAACTGCTGCCATTTTCATCGAGGAAACAACTCCAAAATCCTCCATTAATCCCGTGAAGCTCTGTGCTCGAGTTTGTCATCGACGAGATTCACACGAATCGCTGTATCGAGTTCCGGTTAGTGGCTTTACGTATTTGTCTTATGGACTTGTAGAGGAAATATTTGAGGTCAATTTTCTTCTCTTTCTATATTAAGGTTAAATATTGGTGCTGTGTACTGATGTGTTCTCTACTATGTGATGTGTATGTGTGATGCGTATGCATATAGAGTGTACACAAATTGGAGAAACAAGCTAATTAACAGGCTAATGCTACTCTAACATGATTTTTACATGTGATTATTTGGTAGATCGTAACAAATGAACTGATAAACCGTATATGGACAATACGTTCCATCAAAGGTCCTTTGTATTCGTTGGTTTATTTTTTTTAAGATTATAATTTGCTGCTAGTATGTTTCTTACAAGGTTACCAGCAAAATCATTTCTATTCCTTGACAGAAAACTGTTTAGAGCATGCTAAGTTATGGTTTGGTTGTTGTGTTTGACAGAAACTCTGTTATAGATAAAATTGCTACCATTATTACCTTGAGTTTGGATTTAGACCATAATGAATTGTTGACTATTTTTAACATAAATTAGCCAAATTGGGTTGTCCTTTTTCTAGTAATTAGCTTTTCAATACGAGCTGGCGAGAGTAGGATTAAATTACTAGCTTTGTTCCTGTGTAGGTGGAGAATTACAGATTCCTTTGACTTCTATTCTCTAATGAATTTCATGTTCCATATTGAAATATTTGTAATGTAGGGAAACTTTGGATAATGAGGAGAGTTCTTGTAGTGTTATTTTAAAGAATAAACAGAAAGAAATTTGATAGTGCTTTATTGGTTAAATATCTAAATTGTGTATAAATTGAAATGATTTTGACACTTTCTTATTGTTCCTTTTGATCAAAACAGAAAGAAATTTGATAGTTTTTTATTGGTTCCTTTTGAATAATTGCTAGTATGTTTTAGGCGCGACTTAATCTATCATCATGATTATGTACACGTTCGCATGACGTATTTATGATTTTCAAAATAAATTGAGGTATGCGTTCGCGCAACATCGGCCAAAATTTCTTAATATTAACAAAGCGTGATTGATTGTGTACACGTACACGTGACATGATTCCTGACACGTCGAACAAAATGAGTACACATACGCGTGACTCGTTTTAAGATAATTCTAAATTACGAATAATTAAGCAATTAAAAGCGGTTAAGGGAGTAAATACACATAGGTTTAAAAAAAAGTAATTAAAACGATTAATTAAGCCAGGTATGATTAAAGCGACCATGCTAAAACCGCAGGACCCGAAAATGCCTAATACCTTCTCCCGGGTTAACCGAATTCCTTACCCGATTTTCTAGTTTCGCAGACTTTTAAACAGAGTCAAACTTCCTCAATTTGGGATTTAAAATAAACCGGTGACTTGGGGCACCATGAATTATCTCCAAGTGGCGGCTCTGAATAAATAAATAATCCTATATTGATTATGTCACTTTAATTGAAAAAACTCCCTTATATCCCTTTCGGGTAAAAAGGAGGTGTGACAGCTCTGACGACTCTGTTGGGGAACAGAACCCAGGATCTCTGGTTCAGGGTTCCAAGAATTTGAGCTTGTAAGGTAATCCGTACTTGGCTTTATTGTTTGTTGATATTACTGTGTTTGTGGGTCTAATGTGCTAATTGCTGCTCATTTACCGCTTTGATATTGTTTGAACTGTATTAAACTGTCTTCTTACGTCTCCCTTCTAAGTCTTCTAAAAATATGGTACACACGTACGCGTGATCCACTTTTATGTTAGAGGTCATACCAAATAGAACGAGGATGGATCAGCCACTAGGCCGGGTAGACTTTCGTCCTCCCAGTACGTTGCTCCCACCTCAGCTCAAGTTGTCCGCTTGGGTAAACCATGTCTAGAACACATCCCCAGGTTTAAACCTAGAATAACATAGCCTCATGCCGGATCCCTAGTAAGAATATTTGTTTGCATCACATGCATTTGACTTTGGGGACTCAACACAGGGGTTGGGTCCATCTAGGACAGGTATACCCGAAATAAAAGACTATTTTGATGCATCCTACGTGCTACTTGTACATTTGTTTGATCCGATTTGTATGTTGACTGGCTTTTAGAATATGGAAAGAAAATTGAAAAAAAAAACAAGAGGAGAGAAAACAAGAGAGTTTACTCCAATTTTTTTTAAAAATAGACTGAGATTTCAAATTATTCTCTGCTTCTGGCTGAACTATGCGGGTCTGGTTTTCACCGGATGTGAGATACGTAGGCAAACCTCATCGGTTTCAGCCCAAAATTTCTTTAAAAAAATCCAAAAATATTTTTCTTACTTCCTCCTTTAGAAAAGTCTTTCTTTGAGACCATAACTATAAAAGAAACTCCACAAAATATTTTCCTTTACTTTTTTCTTTAGAAAGTCTTTCTTTTTAGACCACAATTTTTAAAAATACAAAAATATTTTCTTTTAATTTCTTCTCAAAATCCAAAAATATTTTCGTTCTTCCTTCAAAAATTGAAAAGAAAATTCAAGATTCAAAAATATTTTCTTTTCTTTAGAAGTATTTCTTTCATAAATTCAAAATAAAAGTCCAAAAATCCAAAAATATTTTCTTTCTTCTTTAGAAGTTTTTCTTTTTAAATTCAAAAAAAAAAAAAATCGAGATTCAAAAATAAAAAAAAAAGATTTCTATCTTCTTTGGAAGTCTTTCTTTTCAAAAATTCTTAAAAAAACAAATAAATCGAAATCGAAAAATATTTTCATTTTTCTTCGTAAGTCTTCTTTCGGAAATTAACAAAAATTCAAAAAAAGTGTTAGTTTATTTAATTTATTCCTAATCTTCTCGAACTATGCAAGATCTGATTCATGTTCCCATATGATACGTAGGCAACCCATATTAGGTTCAATCGACCATTTAAAAAAATAAAAAAAAATGAAAAAAAGAAATAAAAAATGATGATGATAATAATAAGGACTGACTGAGTTCATTTTAACATGTCTCTTGTTTTTAATTGTGAAGAAAGTTTGAGGTGGTCGGTTTGTGGTAAGCTAACAACACAAGATCTAAGAGAAAAATGATAACTGACATCGATGCTGTCACGAGTGCTCAAGAGACTCAAGGTTAGAAGGTTCAACAAGAGTCTATTGTGGTTTAGGAAAATGGAATACTGAATAGTAAATGACTAAAATGTGTCAAGCATGGGCCAATAGCCAAGGACCACCTATTTCTATTCATGGTTTCCCCGAGTTCACATCCATCTTGACCACTACTATTCCGGTCTCATTGTTCGATCAATCTTATCCATTTGGGTTTAGTTTTTATCCCAGTTGTATGACTACAACTGTAACTTCTGTTGTGCGCTCCCAAAGTGTGCCATTGATAACCAATTAGACAACCACTACTGTTATGCCTGTCTTTACCATCCCACAGCCGACAATGGTGCAGAGAAAAACTCATGAGCCATAGTTTGCTACCCAACAAGAATATTACCACTTTCCTGAGTACCACTCATACCTATTTGATCTTCCTGCCAAGATTGAGAAGCCTACCCGAAAGATGGCATAGGAAGAAATGACCTAAAGAATGAAAAGCTTAGAACAATAGTTGAAAAAGATGCAAGGGTTGGCATGTCAGAAGAGTATTGCCTTTAAGGATCTATGTATGTTCCTCGATGTTCGTTTGCCACTTGGTTTCAAGACTCCCAAATTTGAAAAGTATGATGGACATGGAGACCCCATATCCCACCTGAAAAGATATTGCAATCAACTAAGAGGTGTGGGAGGAAATGAGGAATTATTGATGGTTTATTTCGGGGAAAGCCTGACAGGGGTAGCCTCTGAATGATATATGGATCAAGACACCTCTCACTGGCATGTGTGGGATGACATGGCCTAGGCCTTTGTCAAACAGTTCCTATAAAACATCGATATCGCCCCAGACCACAATTCCCTTTCAAACTTGAAGAAGAAACCAACTGAAAGTTTCAGGGAATATGCCATTAAATGGAGAGAGCAAGTGGCTAGAGTTAAGCCACCTATGGATGACCACGAGCTAATCACTATCTTCCTTCGGTCTTAAGAGCCAGATTATTTTCAAAACATGATGTCCGTAGTGGGCAAATCCTTCTTGGAAGCAATCAAAATTGGGGAAATGATTGAGAATGGCCTTAAGACATGCATAATTATAAGTCAAACAGTTCTCAAAGATGCAACTTAGGATGTCCTAATTGAATCTGTTAATTTTAGTGACACGAATGAGAAGGATAAAGAAACCATGATGACAACAGGGTTGAGAAGAGGTCCCAGGAGAACATCTTGAAGGTATGAGCAGCCATATCAGGTTTCCCATGACTCCCGGAGCACTACTATCCACCTCAGAACCCACAATACTCTGTTGCTCTACCTCAGTATGTTGTCCAGCCAACAAAACACCCCAGAAGGCGAGCACGCGCATCACAAAATCTCCATCATTCTCCATAAAATTTTCAAGTGCCCTATAAACCATATCCAAGTCAGGAGTATAAAGGGGAACAAAGGTTGAAAGATAATTTTATACTAATAGGAGAGTCCTATGCAAGCTTGTTTGAGAAATTAAAGCATTATAACATGATTGCACCTATTCCTCCAAATCATGTGGACCCATGTGCAAGAAGCTTTGACCTTTCTAAAAGATGTGAATACCATTCCAATGCGCAAGGGCACAATGTTGGAAACTGTCGGGGATTTGAAAAGAGAAATAGAAAGGATGATCCAGGAAAAACTGATTGTGATCCAAGACACTGACACCCAGAATATCGTGCAGAATCCTTTACCTGCACATGATACACACTTTGCGGGGATGATGCGTGGTGACAGGGAGTATGAGAATACTCTTGGGAACTTGCTGACTGAAGTTAATGATTTTGAAATTAGAGAAGGCTCTACTGATTCTGATGAGCAAATTTGTGGCTAAATGTTAAGCCTAACAATTGAAAAGTCATTCCCTCCTCACTAGGAAGGAATCTTGGTAGCTTGTTTTGATATTTTTTTCTATTATCTAGGTTATTTCAGGGCTGTCATCCATATTTTATTTGCTTTATTGAGTCAAACCCTTCTATCTCTCTATTCTATTTGTGTGAGTCTTGTCTGTCTATTTTGTTGCTATTTTCATTATCCGGGTTATTTTAGGGTTGTAACTCGGATTTTAGGTTGTTTGTCTTGTTGTTTACTTAATAAAATAAAGTTTTCATTTTGTGTCATTCCATGCTTAGTTCTTTTCCCGCTAGTTTTAGTGATATGACATGCATGCGGAATTTTTGGCCAGATCTTGGAAAAATGATTTAAGATTGAATTGGACACTAAGAAAAAGACACTTTTAAGGATGAAAAAGAGTGTAAATACCTTGGAATTAAGCCCGAATAAAATTCAAGTGGAACTAGAATAGTCATACCCGTGGAGGTTAAGAATCTTTACCTTCAAAATCATTATGAAGATTGGGTTGAGGAAGAATCAATTGAAGTTTGTTGGAAAGTTTGACATTAAGGGATGGAAAGTGTCTTGTGACCACGACACACCAAGAAGACAAACATGTTCGTCAATGCTGTGATCGCAAAAAGATACTATGTTTGGCGTTCTCAAGGCTGGGAGGTCTTTTTTCTGCTACCCAAATACTTTATACCCTTTTTTACCCCTTTTGAGCATGTGCTATTTTCTTTGACCACCCTCTTTTGCAATCAAGTTTAGAGTCAAAATTCAAAAAAAAATTGAAAAGGAAAGTCCATGCCCCAAGAGTAAAAACTGGGGCAACTTTTAGAAAGTTCAAATGAAAAAAAAGAGAGAAGAAAAGAATAGTGGAAGGTCCATGCCCTTAAAAAATAGAAGTTGGGGAAACTTGTTTTGAAAAAAAAGAAGAAAAAAAAGAAAAAGAAAAAGAAATAAAGATGAAAAAAATATATTTAGGTCAGATGTTTGAACTGCATTAGACCTGATTCCTTTAAAAAGGGATACGCAGGCAGCCTTACACGATTCTGTCCAACCAAATAAGAATGTGAAAAATGAGTATCAAAAAAATCCCCAGTATCTGAAACTGGGGCAAAGATTTTATTTCACTTTGGAAAGAGTTGATTCCAAGAGTTTTAAGTCTACAACTCATTATTTTGAGTTTACTTTGAGCCTTCATGCCGACCCTTATTTCCAACCCTATCCAAGAACCTTCCAAATAAAGACCTCCCGATATGCCTTCAAGAACTCCAAGAGAAGCATACATTGAGCAACGACCATCACACGACATAGAACAGTGTCAAGTTGCTCACAAAAGAAAACCAAAAAAAAGGAAAGAAAATGAAGAATAAAAAAATGAGAGAGTCTTACTAGTGAAAACCCTCACGGGAACTGTAAGGCGACATAAGTAGAGATAAATAAATGAGAGAAACTTATTGGTGAAAACTCCTCGAGGCACCACTAGTCGAAAGTGAGCCATGAAGCTGACGCAAAGGATTGGCACGAACAAGCCCGACTTAAAGTCATAAGAATGGTAAAAGGAAAAATTTGATCAGTTTGATAGATCAGGAAGTTAGGTCCAAGATGCATGTCATAATCATTAAGGCTAGTTACTGCAAAAAGAAAAAAAAATCTCTCCCTTTTGTCCTTCCCGACAGGGGCATTTCTTGTTAATGCTGTTTCTTTGCATTATTGTATCCCTTCACTCTGAGTCCGTCCTTGTCAAAACGAGCAAGAAAGGATTTCAAAATCTGCTACCAGCTTTTCAGTTGCACAAAGTAAATTTTTCCAGCACACTCAGTTGTTACTTTCAACATGCCTTGAGGATTCATGCAAAGGCTCCCCCAAAAGACTCGTCAGCCAACTTAGCGCAAACAAAGATAACTTGTGGTTCTCTCTGACAGACAAATTGCTCAAAAGTAGGAAGTCATTCAATCAGAAAAGGTCACCTAAACAAGGATCTCCAGTTGGGATAAGGCTGATTGAGCCGCAAATACAAATGGTATTGGGTGTGAAACAGTCAGAGTTGGTGCAGAACAAAAGTCTCCTGAGACTGACTCAAGCTGATCGAGTAAAACCCAAGCTGCTCAAGACTCAAGGCCACAAACCGACTACCACTTTTAAAACTGACAAAAGTTTCTTTGTTTGAACAAGAACAAAGTAGTGCAAGGAAAGTGGTTTCAAAAAAAAGAGAAAAAAAGAGAAAAAGAAGAGAAGAAAAGAGTCGACAAAGGGAAGTTTCTCAAATCTTTTCCTTTATTTGTCTTCCTAATGTGCATGAAATGTTGCCATTGCACTCACATTTCCCCCCCCCCAAGATAAAAAGCCCTAGTCTGATGGATTTTCTCCCAATAATAATCTTTGTCTGATAAATCTTTCTCCTAAGATAGAAAACCTAGTCTGATGAACTTTCTCCTAAGATAAAAATCTTAGTCTAATGAATCTTTCTCCTAAGATAACAAATAAAATCCTAGTCTGATGAATTTTCTCATAGGATAGAAATCTTAGTTTGATGAATCATTCTCCTAAGATAAAAAAAAAGACCTAGTCTGATGAATCTTTCTCCTAAGATAGAAAACTTAGTCTGATGAACTTTCTCCTAGGATAGAAATCTTATTCTGATGAATCTTTCTCCTAAGATAACAAATAAAACCCTAGTCTGATGAATTTTCTCCTAGGATAGACATCTTAGTGTGATGAATCTTTCTCCTAAGATAACCAAAAAAGGACCTAGTCTGATGAACTTTTTCCTTGGATCGAAATCTTAGTCTGATGAATCTTTATCCTAAATAGAAAACCTAGTCCCATGAACTTTCTCCTAGGATAGAAATCTTAGTCTGATAAATCTTTCTCCTAAGATAACAAATAAAACCCTAATCTGATGAATATTTCTCCTTGGATAAATGTCTTAGTTTGATGAATTTTTCTCCTAAGATAGAAGACCTAGTCTGATGAAATTTCTCATAGGATAGAAATCTTAGTCTAATGAATCTTTCTCCTAAGATACCAAAAAAAGAAGAAGAAAAGAGACCTAGTCTGATGAACTTTCTCCTAGGATCGAAATCTTAGTTTGATGAATCTTTCTCCTAGGATAGAAAACCTAGTCTGATGAACTTTCTCCTAGGATAGAAATCTTAGTCTGATGAATCTTTCTCCTAAGATAACAAATAAAAACCTAGTCTGATGAATCTTTCTCCTAAGATAAATGTCTTAGTCTGATGAAACTTTCTCCTAGGATAGAAGACCTAGTCTGATGAATCTTTCTCCTAAGATACCAAAAAAAAGAAAAGAGATGTGGTCTGATGAACTTTCTAATAGGATCAAAATCTTAGTCTGATGAATTTTTCTCCTAAGATTAAAACCTAGTATGATGAATTTTCTCGTAGGATAATAAGTTTTTAAAAAAAAGGGAAGTCTGGATTTGAAAAAGGGTCAATTTTTAGTTTTCTTAAGTTATTAATCTTTAGTTTTCTTGAAATTAGGGGTCCCTCCTGGAGAATAGGGTATGTTTTTACTTTAGTCAAGCATAGTTTATAGTTTTTCGCAAGCTCAATCTTAAATCTAGGAGACACACTTCCTAGTCTGGGTCATTTAGGTTTTTTTAGTAGACGTATTTGCTAGCCGAAATTTTCTTGGTTTCACTCACAGGAGACGCACATCCTAGTCGAGTCTTCAACTTTACTCTCATCAATATCATAAGTGATTTATAGTTTTGCTAACAACTCACAAATCTTCCTAGTGTAAATTGGGGCAGAAGTTTCTTTTGTTTTTTCTGTTTTGTTGTAGTAGAAGGCGCCCACCTAGAGAACGAGAGAACTCATTTCAGAACTCATTTCAGAGTCATTTGAAGTTTCAAGTCAGTAGCAGTCGCCCACCTGGAGAATAAGGGAATTCATTTCAAGTTCTAGTCAGAGACAGCAGGATCCCTACTGAAGAATAGGGGCAAACTCTAGTCCTGTTGTCAATTCAAGTTAGAAGTAGCAGAAACTCGCCTCAACAATGCGGGTCGGCAAGGGTTCGAGATAACCAAAAGAAGGAGTCTCAATCTAGAATAAAAGGAAAAAAAGAAAAAGAAAAAAGTGAACTCAAAGTGCAGAAGCGGAGAAAAGATGTGGACTGCTCAAGATGTGATTGAAGTCACAAGCTTTGCATGTCCCACCTTGATTCGAGAAGTTAAAAAAGGAATGAACTAGCACCTGCAGCTAACAAGCATCAGGATTCAGATCAGAGTTCCCATGAAGAACCATCCAAGACTCAAGATCAAGTTTCAGAAAACTCATAGATAGGAATCTTGTAACTCGTAGCTGATAGGCTTAGTTAGTCTTTTAATTTTAAATTTTGACGTAATAACAGGACCATAGACCGGATCCTCAACGGAACCTCACTAGACTCTCGAACTCATCATTCTACCAAAGCTTCTTAAACTACACGCGACCTGATTCCCTTATAACTCGGGATATGTAGGCTGTCCAAAATCAAGACTCGGTTGCGCCTTTTTCTTTTATTTTCTTCCTCTTTTGAATAACGATATGGTCAAAAATTAGTCACATGACTCACTTTATCTTTGCTCGAAAACTGTTTATATTTCCAAGCAAAGAGGGGCAGCTGCGAGCACCTAATTTTTGACCATACATGGGATTTTCAACACTTTTTAGTATGTAAATAATTTTAAGTTTAATCTACATATTTTAAACTTTATTTCATTTTTAGTAGGTTTTTTTAAAGAAAATTAAAAATTTTAAAAATATATATGTTCTTGATTTTAAAATATTTAGCTAGTATTTTTGTTTTATTCTCTTAAAAGAAAAAGAAAAAAAATATTAATTAAAGCAAGAGCCAATGAGTCATTTCTATGTGGCAAGATTCTTCCTTATCTTTTGTAACAACTCACATGCTCTCTCTCAAAACTCACATGAACATACACACTCTTTTTTCTTGGCCACCAATTAATCCCTATGCCCTACACCTATATATATATATTCCCTCACACACAATTAAAGGATACACACACCAAAAAGCAAAAAAGGGACGGCTACACAATACTAGCCGTTTCCACATTTTTTCAACTAAAAAGAGAACCAGCAACTCTCACAGACTCAATTCCAAAAGCTTCAGCCACACCCATCATCTTCTGCGAGCTGCCACCCTAACTTCCCCCAAAAATTGCAAAAAATCCCAACTGAGAACCAGCCCAAACAACCACCATCTGCTCTTTTTGGAACCACCTCTAAACCTTCCTTCAAATCGCCCAAACATCACCAAAAACTAGCTAGAATTTCCAGCTAAAAAATGCAACAACACAGCCCCGAGAAAGCTGTAAAACCATCTCAAAAAATGTGAAAACAACACCTCAAGCCGCTGCCATTTTTGCCGAGGAAATAGCTCCAATCTCCTCCATTAATATCGTGAAGCTCTGTTCTCGAGTTTGTCGCCAACGAGATTCACACAAACCGCTGTGTCGAATTCCGGTTAGTGGCTTTACGTATTTGTCTTATGGACTTGTAGAGGAAATATTTGAAGTCAATTTTCATCTCTTTCTATATTAAGGTTAAATATTGGTGCCGTGTACTGATGTGTTCTCTACTAAGTGATGTGTATATGTGATGCGTATGCATATAGAGTGTACACAAATTGAAGAAAAAGGCTAATTAACTAGCTAATGTTGCTCTAAAATAATTTTTACATCTGATTATTTGGTCGATCGTAACAAATGAACTGATAAACCGTATATGGACAATATGTTCCATCAAAGGTCCTTTGTATTCATTGGTTTATTTCTTTTAATATTATAATTTGCTGCCAGTATGTTTCATACAAGATTACAAGCAAAACCATTTCTATTCCTTGACAGAAAACTTTTTAGAGCATGCTGAGTGATGGGTTGGTTGTTGTGTTTGACAGAAACTCTGTTATAGATAAAATTGCTACCATTGTTACCTTGAGTTTGGATTCAGATCATAATGAATTGTTGACTATTTTTAGCATAACTTAGCCAAATTGGGTTGTCCTTTTTTTTCTGGTAATTATCTTTTCAATACGAGCTGGCGAGAGTAGGATTAAATTTACTAGCTTTGTTCCTGCGTAGGTGGAGAATTACAGATTCCTTTGACTTCTATTCTCTAATGAATTTCATGTTCCATATTGACATATTTGTAATGTAGGGAAACTTTGGATAATGAGGAGAGTTCTTGTAGTATTATTTTAAGGAATAAATAGAAAGAAATTTGATAGTGCTTTATTGGTTCAATAGCTAAATTGGGTATAAATTGAAATGATTTTGACACTTTCTTACTGTTCCTTTTGATCAAAACAGAAAGAAATTTGATAGTTTTTATTGGTTCGTTTTGAATAATCGCTAGTATGCTTTAGGCACGACTTAATCTATCATCGTGATTGTCTACACGTTCGCGTGACATATTTACGATTTTCAAAATAAATTGAGGCATGCGTTCTCGCAACTTCAGCCAAACTTTCTTAATATTAACAAAGCGTAATTGATTGTGTACACATACGCGTAACATGATTCCTAATGCGCCGAACGAAATGAGTATATGTACGCGTGACTCGTTTTAAGATAATTCTAAAATTATGAATAATCTAGCAATTAAAAGCGGTTAAATGGGTAAATGCACATAGGTTTGAAAAAATAAGTAATTAAAACAATTAATTAAGTGTAACAACCTGACCGGTCGTTTTAAGAATTAACGCCATGATCCCCTATGTCGTGCCCCCTTTTTCCTCCGTAGAGTCCGGGGTTCGACATTCACTGGGTGTAATGACTCATTTCCTTTTGGGAATTGGATATTTGAAGAGTCGCCACCTAACGGATCATGGTGCGTTAGAGCACCTAGAGTGATTAACTCTTGAGTTGGTTTGTATTACTAGAGATTATTGTAAGGGCTCAAAGTAACCTCGAGGGGAAGGTGTTAGGCACCTCTCTTGGTCCACAACTGTGGGTCCCGACCGAACTTATATTCACAAATTAGTCCACATAAATAGTTGAATCAAATAAGTTGCTAGTAAGGCACCTTGGATAGTTCAAGTAGTAAGATAAAGGTTTGAACAAGTTGTAAAAAACGAAAGTTTTAAATAAAGAAAGGATTTGGTAAAGAGGGGTCGTAGGTTGTTTATCCTATAGGATCACCCCACGCAATGTCCGGTAAACACTCCTCGATGAGGGGCTACACGTGACATTAACGCGTAGTCATCATATCCCATGTCTACCCTTCCCATCCCCTTATTGGTCATACAAAGCGAGTGTTTGGTCAATGATTCCTATTGCGTACTGCTAGCCATCCCTTCTTAATGGTCCTGAAGGGAGTTAGGACCCCTACCTATAGGCAGTTCTAGACGTACCCCTAAGGTTTAGAAAGGCAAAAACTCTAAGGCGACAGTCAAAACATTTAGGACTTTACACATAATGGGAGCAAATAAGAGGCTCACAGTTTCCTCCTCAAGTAAACATACAAGCAACACGACTCAAACACAATTAAGGTCTTTATTAATCAAAGTCCTAAAACAGGATCTCTAAGTGACTATGCAGAACAAACCAAACTTTTATATTTGGAAGTTCTAACCTAGTAGTTGCGTAGGGACTCCCTTTTAAAAGCCTGTTAGAATCAGAAATGCTAAGCGACAGAGACAACTTCAGGAAAATGCAGTTTTGAAGACGCCTTAAGGCTTGCCTATATGCAGTATAATGGCGTCTATGTTAATGCAGAAACAAATAGTTTTTTCGGAATAAACTCATTTAATACCTATAAGCATGATATCTAATGAGATTAAAGCAATTTTGAAAGAACTTGTTTCAGGAATTGTTTGACACTTAATAAGACTAGTTTTGAAAATGAACTAGGAGTAATGAAGTTTTTTATTAGGTTAATTAAATTATTAGACAGAATTGTGAGTAGAGATCCCTATAGGTTTGATATCTAAACGTATTACTAATTTTAGTCGATTTGCAGCAACATACAGAAAGACTTATTAGAACTAAATCGGAGTTGAGTCTTATAGGCATGACATCAACTGATTTAAGACATAATGGTTTGGAACCTATAAACATGGTTTCTAACATGATAAAATGCAGAACCTTATGAACATGATTTTTACTTGATGCAAACGAAATTAGAAGTGAAATCCTGTAGGCATGATTTCTATTAGGCAAAGCAATCAGATTCAAAAGAGCAAACCTATGATCATGCTTTCTACTTATGCAAGCGGTTAGACTTCAAAAATAAGGTCCTAAGTGCAGGACTTCTACCCGTATTACCCTTTAAAGTATGCATCTACCCACCCTTTACTAAATACCCCAAATATCTGCTTACAAATTATTACATGCCAATGAATGAATTACATAAGTAGAAATAGAAAATCAAGAAGATATTCTATAGGGAGCCTATAATTAGGCCCAAGTTTCCCAAAGCCTCCAATGGTCTCACAAGCCTCAATTCCACAGAAAAATCAGAGTCTAGGTGCATCAAAGTTCCCTAAGGATCTCAAGGACCCCGGGCGATGCTTACACCTAGACCTAGCAAACAAGCATTGAACCAATGCAGTGTGGAAAGGACAACCTCAGTATACCAGAGTTCAGAGGGCTCTCAAGAGGATCCCAAGGCAATACACATACTAGAGGGGGCAGAACTTATTGACTAAGAGTGAAGTGAAAGTGCAGGACACAAGTTGAAAGAGGTTTATTAAAGACTGGATTAGAAAGTCTGCTTTGAAAGCAATTAGTTAAAGCAATAGATATCGTTTGAAAAAGAGGTAGGAGTAGTAAACAAAGCTTAAACACATTAAGATAGGATCACACACAGCTAGTTTACAGAATCCAAATGAATTCAGTAGTTACACATGAGTCAAGGGGTTTGGGATACACAAACATTGGACTGCAAACACATAACCCAGCAAGGGTCTTAGGACTGGTTTGGACATGCTTAGAAATAGTTGACACTGGCATAATCACAAATCAGTTAGGAAGAACACAAACACATAGAGAGGTATAGGGATTTGGGGATTCATAAGATGGTAAGTACGTAATAAGTAAAAGACAATTGACAAGGCATGCTTTGAAACACACATAAGGGAATACATTAATCTAAAGGGAAGGGGAGACATAACAACATACTGATAATGTAACTTAACTACAAGTTTCACAACAGAACCACAAGTAGAAACAACCTAGAAATAAGAGAAACTAAAGCAGTAAGAGAAGCATGTTATTGTTGAGGCTTTAAATTAAAACTAGGACATACTAGTGAAGAGAGAAGTAAGCAGAATGAAAGAACAAGAGAGCACAAATGATTAGCCTTGGCTTGCAGCCAGCTAATAACAACAAATAGCACAAGAGAGAGGGGAGAGCAGAGATTTTTAGTAAGAGAGGTAGTTTTGAAAACCAAAAATGTTCATGTCTATTAATGAAAGACTTAGGGTATTTATAGATTTGAAAATAGGTAGAAAATAAGGTAACAAGTAAAGGTTTGGCACAATTATGGAAGTAATCATAATTAGAATCCAATTAATACAAGTACTCCCCTTTAATCAAGGAATCACAGCTTAAATGGATACCAACATGGATAATTAAGGAAAGAAAATTAGTTGAGAAAGATTGATTTTTACCATATAAGGGGTAGTAAAAGTATTGAGCATATGATTGAGTCTAAATACAGAATATACCAATTAAGAAAAGGATTCAGTAAGAATGAAGTACCACAACAAATAAGGAAATAGAATCAGTCAATTTAAATAAATGAGTAAAAATTTAGGGTTTTGAAAGAAAATCTTGCAATCAAACCATCAATTAAGAAAATTAGAATCAAATCAAGAGAGGATCATGATTCTATATTGCAACACATAAATAGAGAAGAATGAACAAACGTAGAAAACAAGCAAAGTCAGCCATATCGACAGAAAGAAGCAAGAGGGGAACAAACAAAATGAACACAGTCATGTAGAAGTGACATAAGTAGGCTAAAGACTCAGTAGAAAACCCATTCGAAGCATGGTAACCAACAGAAACTTAACAGAATCAGGTAATCATGCTAACACACAGAACTGAAGCAAAGAAGATCTTGAAAATTAGGGCTTTTTAGTAGAGTCGAGTTAAAAAGCAGTAGGAACATAAGATCAGTCACAATACACAAGGAAATAGGCTTAATCATAAACAAAATTGGTTAAAACAAGTGTAGAAAGAACTCCGAGAAGCCCTAATTTTTTAAAGAAAGTAGAAACGATTTAAAGTTGAGGATGTTTCAGAAGAAGTTCGAGAATAGTGCAAATCATAGGAAGAAACAGACCTAAAGCATAAAAATAGCACAGATTTGAGAGATTCAGACGAGAGTTAGGGTTTCAAAGGAAACCCAAATAGAAATCGAAAGAACCTGTTGTAAACTTTACCGATCGTAATATATAAGGTGTGATTTTGCCCAAAATCACACCGGAGAAGCCATGAGTAACAGAAACAAAAACCCTAGATCCAAATCGTCATGGCCCAGGACCCTTGAAGGCCTTAGAGATGATGAGCAAGGTGGTGGAGTGACCATTGGAGGCTTGGGGTTGAAAGGTAGTCGCCGGAGATGACCGGAGAAGGAGGCGGTGGTTGAAGAATAATTAGGGTTAGGTTGAGAGAGAAGAGAGACGAGAGCATCTGAAGACGGCGGGGGTTTGGAAATGAGTAGGGTTAGGCGGTCGTTTAGGAATTAAAAAGGAAAGGGTATGTGTGGACCGTTGATCTCGTCTTCAGATGCTCGCGAAGATGGTCTCGCGTTCGCGTAAGAGGAGGGAAGATGGCCATCGCGTTCGCGACTTGGACATCGCGTTCGCGAAAGAGGAAGGCTGGCCAGTGGAATTTTGTGCATCGCGTTCGCGACAGTGGTCTCGCGTTTGCGAAGAAGAACGCGTCTGGGCAGAACTTAAATTTCTAAATCGAGGGTTTTGAGTTCATATCACAAAATAGAATTGGGAGCTCGGTAGGAGACGAATTTTGGAGAGTTTTTCGTAGGTAGTTTGTGGGTAATGATTTTTAACTCCTTTTTGCTGATAACCCATTAATCTAAATATGAATTTATCATCTAATTTTGGATTTGGGGTGAGAAGTTGGGGAAAAATTTAGAAAATTTCATTAATCTTATTTTCGAGTTTTGATTGAGGATTTGATATTGGATTTGGATAATTTTTGTATGGTTGGACTTGTGAGTTAATGAGGGTTCATAATCCGTAACTTTTACCCAATTCCGAGATGTGGGACCAGGGGGCATTTTGGTTATTTTATCTAATTGCGCGTATTAGCTTAGAATATATTTGTGATATTAGTTACTTGAAGTTATATTTACATTATGCAATTGAATTGAATAGATTTGGGTCATTTGGAGTCGAGTACTCGTGGCAAGAATGTGGTCTCAGGTTGATTTTGAGCCGGTTCGAGGTAAGTGGCTTGTCTAACCTTGTGTGGGGGAAACGCCCCTTAAGATCTGGTATTATTGATATTTGAAATGCCTTGTACGTGAGGTGACGAGTACGTACTTGTGCTAATTGTTGAAAATCTAGTTTTCATTAAGTAATTATAATTGTGTTTCTCTTTCTTGTTTATACTACTTACAATTTAAGCTTGTTGTTAGCTTAGAGAAGCATGCCTAATTGACTTAATTCTTTACTTGCTCAAACAACCTTATCTAGATTATGTGCCGCATGCTAGGCTAGAAGTACCTGTTTTACCTTAGTATGGAATTTGAATTGAATTGTGTATTCTGTGTTGTTGTTGTGTGTTTACTTTGGGACTACTGGACGGTATCCCGGTAGATCCCCTTGCATGTTTACTTTGGGACTACAGATTTGTATTCTGGTAGATCCCCTGCACATTTACATTGGAACTACAGGACTGCACCCAGTAGATTCCCCCTATACTGGATATTTACGTTTGGGACTACGAATCGGATTTTAGGTAGATCCCCGCGCATTATGAGTTGTACTAAGGGACTACACCCAGGAGATCCACTGGATATTTATATTTGGGGACAACAAGATGGTATCCTGGAAATCCTCGGTTGTTATTTCTGTGTTGAGCTGTACTCATTTCCGTGATTATTTTGTCTCTGTTATAGTTACTGTTGCTCTTTCTATTCTGTGTTATTTCTTATTGTCTCACTTAATTATTACTATCTTATTCTATATTGTTATACCTTATATTTCATTTAATATCAGTAGGGCTTTGACTTTTCTCATCACTACCCGACCGAGGTTAGGCTTGGCACTTATTGAGTACTGCTGTGGTGTACTTATGCCCTTTCTGTGCATGTTTTTCATGTGCAGATCCAGGTACTTCTACTCAGTCTTATCATCCTTGAGGCGAGGTGCTTTGTAGAGACTTCGAGGTATATCTGCCATGTCCGCAGACCGAGGAGTCCCTTTCTATTTTTTGTACTAGTATAGCTCTTCTGTATTTTCCTTTTGATAGACATTCCTGGAGTTAGAGCTTTTTATGTATCTCTTAGCTTGTGATTCATGGGGTTCCGGATTTTGGGAGTGTTAGGTTGATATTCTTGTACTGTTATATGCCAGGCAGCATCTTAAACACTATTTCATTTTGTTATCTCGATTTTTACTTATTTTCTTTCCGCAATTGTTCTTTTTCCGCATCTGTTAGACTTACCTAGTCATAGAGACTAGGTGCCGTCACTATAGTTCACGGAGGGCGAACTGGGGTCGTGACAAGTTAGTATTAGAGCTCTAGGTTCATAGGAGTCATGAATCACAAGCCGGTTTATTAGAGTCTCACGGATTGGTATGAAGACGTTAGTACTTATCTACGAGAGGCTATGTAACTGTTAGGAAAATTCCACTTTATTTGATTTCCTTGTCGTGCGAGATTTTTGATATCACAATTCTAAACTTCTGTCTTCTATTCTCTCACAAATGGTGAGGACATGTGCTACCAGAGACGATCAGGCACCCGGCCCCCTACTAGAGCCGTCAGAGGCTAGGGCAGGGGTAAAGGCCGAGGACGCGTACGCGGTGCAGTCAGAGCACATGCGCGAGCTCCCACCAAGGTTCTACGAGCAGTTCCAGCCGGAATCTAGGCACCTGATACGCCTACTGCTACTACTACTCCCGCGCTCTAGGAGACTCTTGTGCAGTTCATGAGCATGTACACCAATCTGGCTCAGGTAGGGTTGCTTCCCCTTGTTGCAGCCACATCTCAGGCTGGGGGAGAAGCACAGACTCCTGCTTCTTGCTCTTCTGATCAGCAAGTGCATGTTGATCAGGTCCCAGAGATTATACCTGTACAACCTTCAGTCCCAAATCAGCCCGAGGACAGGGCAGCGGTTTCCAAGGATGAGCAACTGAGGCTTGAGAGGTTCAAAACGTACAAGCCTCCTGTATTCTGTGGTCTAGCATCAGATGATGCTCTGGGATTTCTAGATGAGTGCTACCGTATTCTCCGTACCATGGGTATATCAGGTCGAGCGGGGTTTCCTTTACTACCTTCCAGCTTCGAGGATCCGCCTATGAGTGGTGGTGCACCAATGAGTTAGACAGTCCAGATGAGGCTGCTTCCCTGACTTGGACTATGTTTTCAAATATGTTCCTGAGAGAGTATGTTCCTTAGAGCCACAGGGACACATGGCGCATAGAGTTTGAGCATTTGCGCCAAGGTACTATGACTGTCTCGGAGTATGCTGTCCGTTACACTAGCTTGGCTAGACATGCCCCAACCTTGGTTTCTACTGTTCATGAGAGGGTTTGCTGATTTATTGGGGGCCTTATTCCCATCATCAGGTCTAGCATGGCTTGTGAGTTGGAGATGGATATTTCTTATTAGCAGGTGGTGAGCATTGCTAGGAGGATTGAGTGTATGCATGCTAGAGATATAGAGGAGAGGGAGGCCAAGAGGTCTCGAGAGTCAGGCCATTATTCTGGTGCCCGTGCCCTAGCTACATGTCATCATGGTAGGGGTTATATGAGTCGCCCTGTTCATTCAGCTCTTCCAGCAGCCAGTGGTATTTCAGCTCCTCCTAGGCCTTAGGAGCCTTATTATGCACCTCCAGTATCTAGTGTACCTCCTGTGCGGGGTGCTTTTAGTGGTCAGTCCAGCAGACTTGGCCCGAGCAGTCATAGCTGTCACGTCCTCCCAAAGCTTGTTTTGAGTGTGGTGACATATGCCATATGGTGAGGGATTGCACTAGACTTAGGATGGGTGCACCTCCACAGACTTCTCAGCCACAACGTGCCCCGCAGAGTTCTCAGGCTATGGTTACAGCTCTAGTTGCTACCTTACTGGCCCAGCTAGCTAGAGGTAGAGGTCGGGGAGGTAGAGGTCGCCCTCGAGGGGGAGGCCAAGCCAGATACGATGCCCTTCCTACCCATACCGAGGCTATTGCCTCTGATTCTGTCATTATATGTATTATATTGGTTTGTCATAGAGATGCATCGGTTCTATTCGATCCAGGCTCTACTTACTCTTATGTGTCTTCTTATTTTGCTCCATATTTGGGTGTATCTCGGGATTCTTTGAGTTCCCCTGTTTATGTTTCTACTCCAGTGGGAGATTCTCTTGTTGTGGACCGCATTTATCGGTCGTGTGTGGTTGTTCTTAGTGGTTTTGAGACCAGAGCCAATTTATTATTGCTCAATATGGTAGATTTTGATGTTATATTAGGCATGGACTGGTTGTCGCCCCATTATGCTATTCTTGATTGTCATGCCAAAACGTGATGCTGGCTATGCCAGGTATACCGTGAGTAGAGTGGAGGGTTACCTTAGATCATACTTCTAGTAGAGTTCTTTCATTCCTTAAGGCTCAGCGTATGGTTGAGAAGAGGTGTGACATGTATCTAGCTTATATGAGAGATGTCAGTATTGATACCCCTACAGTTGATTCAATCCTAGTAGTACAGGATTTTCCTGATGTGTTTCCAGCTGATCTTCTAGGCATGCAGCCCGATAGAGATATTGATTTTTTCATTTATTTGTTGCCGGGCACTCAGCCCATTTCTTTTCCTCCGTATAATATGGCCTATTCTAAGTTGAAGAAGTTGAAGGATCAATTGCAGGAATTGCTTAATAAGGGTTTCATTTGGCCCAGTGTATCACCTTGGTGTGCTCCGGTCTTGTTTGTGAAGAAAAAGGATGGTTCTATGTGTATGTGCATTGATTATCGCCAGTTGAACAAAGTTACAATGAAGAACCGATATCCTTTGCCTCGTATTGATGATTTGTTTGACCAGCTTCAGGGTGCACGAGTGTTTTCTAAGATCGACTTGCATTCAGGTTACCATCAGTTGAAGATTCGGGAGCAAGATATCCCGAAGACTACTTTCAGGACTCGATATGGTCATTACGAGTTCCTTGTTATGTTATTTGGGCTGACCAATGCCCCAACAGCCTTTATGCATTTAATGCACAATGTGTTTTGGCCATATCTTGACTCATTCATCATTATTTTTATTGATGATATTCTGGTGTATTCCCGGAGTCGAGAAGATCATGAGCAACACCTAAGGACTGTGCTTCAGACTTTGAGGGAAAAGAAGTTATATGCAAAGTTCTCAAAATGTGAATTTTGGTTGGATTCTGTGGCATTATTAGGCCACGTGGTATCGAGTGAAGGTATTTAGGTGGATCTGAATAAAGTGGAGCCAGTGCAAAGTTGGCCTAGACCATTCTCAGCTACAGAGATCCGCAATTTTCTTGGCTTGACGGGTTACTACCGTCGTTTTGTTGAGGGTTTTTTATCGATTGTAGCCCCTATGACTAGGCTGACCCAGAAGGGTACTCCATTCCAGTGGACGGAAGAGTGTTAGGCGAGCTTTTAGAAGTTCAAGAGAGCTTTGACTACAACCCCAGTTTTGATATTGCCTATAGGTTTGGGGTCTTATACTATCTATTGTGATGCCTCGAGGATTGACCTTGGAGCGATATTGATGCAGGACGGTAGGGTGATTTCCTACGCGTCCAGATATTTGAAGGTACATGAGAAGAATTATCCTATCTATGATCTCGAGTTAGCTGCTATTGTTCACGCCTTGAAGATCTGGCGTCATTATTTGTACGGTGTGCCTTGTGAGATTTATACTGATCACGGGAGTTTGCAACATCTGTTCAAGCAAAAGGATCTTAATTTGCGCTAGAGGAGGTGGTTAGAGCTGCTGAAGGACTATGATATCACAATTTTGTATCACCCAGGCAAGTTCAATATGGTGGCCGATGCTTTGAGTCGCCGGGTAGAGAGTTTGGGGAGTTTGACTTATTTACCAGCAGAGAAGAGGCCCATGGGGCTGGATGTTCAGGCCTTAGCCAACCAGTTTGTGAGATTGGATCTTTTGGAGCTCAGTCGGGTTCTAGCTTTCGTGGTTTCTCGGTCTTCCTTATTTGATCGTATCAAGGAGCATCAGTTTGATGACCCTCATTTGCTCATCCTTAAGGACAAGGTTCAGCACGGTGATGCCAGAGATGTGACTATTGGTAATGACGGAGTATTGAGGATGCTGGATCGGATATGTGTACCCAATATTGATGGGTTTCAGGAGTTGATTTTAGAGGAGGCCCACAGTTCGCGGTATTCCATTCATCCGGGTGCCGTGAAGATGTACCAGGATTTGAGGTAGCACTATTGGTGGATGCGGATGAAGAAATATATAGTTGAGTTTGTAGCTCGGTGCCTCAATTGTCAGCAGGTGAAGTATGAGCACTAGAGACGAGGTGGTTGCTTCAGCAGATAGAGATTCCGGAGTGGTAGTGGGAGCGGATCACCATAGACTTTATAGTTGGGCTCCCATGTACTTTGAGGAAGTTCGATGCCATTTGGGTGATTGTGGATCGGCTAACCAAGTCCGCGCATTTTATTCCTGTATGTACTACATATTCTTCGAAGAGTTTGGCGTAGATTTATATTGGGAGATTGTTCGTCTGCATGGTATTCCATTTTCCATCATTTTAGATAGAGGTACTCAGTTCACATCACGGTTCTGGAGGGCTGTACAACATGAGTTGGGTACTCGGGTGGAGTTGAGTACAACATTTCACCCTCAGACGGACGGACAATGTGAGTGCACTATTTAGATTCTTGAGGATATGCTCTGTGTGTGTGTGATTGAGTTTGGAGGTTCTTGGGATCAGTTTTTTCCATTGGCAGAGTTTTCCTACAACAACAACTATAAGTCCAGCATTCAGATGGCACCATATGAGGCTTTATATGGTAGGCGGTGTAGATCCCCGATGGGTTGGTTTAAGCTGGGTAAGGCTAGATTATTGGGCACATACTTGGTTCAGGATGCTTTGGAGAAGGTTAAGGTGATTTAGGATAGACTCCGTATAGCCCAGTCTAGACAGAAGTGTTACACGAAACGGAAGGTTCGTGATGTTTCCTATATGGTTGGAGAGCGGGTTTTGCTTTGGGTTTCGCCTATGAAGGGCGTTATGAGATTCGGGAAGAAAGGGAAGTTGAGTCCGAGGTTTATTGGTCCTTTTGAGATATTGCGGCATGTTGGGGGGGGGGGTTGATTATGAGCTTGCCTACCTCCCAGCTTGGCAGAAGTTCATCCGGTATTTTATGTTTCAATGCTCCGGAGGTATTATGGTGATTCGTCGCACGTGTTGGATTTCTGTTCGGTTCAGTTGGACAAGGATCTATCTTATGTTGAGAAGCCAGTGGAAATATTGGACATATAGGTTCGAAAGCTGAGGTCAAAGAACATTGCATCAGTAAAGGTTCAGTGGCGGGGTTATCCGGTCGAGGAGGCGACCTGGGAGACCGAGCAGGATATGCACAACCGTTACCCTCATCTTTTCACTACTTCAGGTATGTCTCTATGCTCGTTCGAGGACGAACGAATGTTTAAGTGTAGGAGGATGTAACGACCCAGCCAGTCATTTTAAGAATTAATGCCCCGATCCCCTATTAACTGCTTACCCCGTATTTGTTTATGCTATTTTGATTCGTCGGGATGTTTGGTTTTGAGTTTCGGAGTGTTTTGGGACACTTAGTCCCTAAATAAGAGCATAAGCTTTAGAATTTAAACCGTAGTCTGAGCAGTGTGAAGACAGCCTCAGAATAGAATTATGTTAGTTTCGTTAGATCCGTTGGGTGATTTTGGATTTAGGGGCGTGTTCGGATTGTGTTTTGGAGGTTCGTAGCTTATTTAGGCTTGAAATGCCAAAAGTTAAATTTTCGATGTTTTCGGTTCAATAGTGGGATTTTGATATCGTGGTCGAAATGGAATTCCGAAAGTTGGAGTAGCTCCGTAGTGTTGAATGTGACGTGCTTGCAAAATTTCAGGTCATTCGGGCGAAATTTGATAGACTTTTTGATCGAAAGCATAATTTGAGAGTTTTTGGAGTTCTTAGGCTTGAATCCGATGTTAAATTGGTGTTTTGATATTGTTTTGAGCGTTCCGAGGATTGAAACAAGTTTGAATGATGTTTTAGGATTGGTTGGCATGTTTGGTTGAGGTCCCGGGGGCCTTGGGTATGTTTCGGATGCTCAACAAGTCATTTTTGGAACTTAGAGAATTGCAGAAAAAAATTGCAGCAGTCAGTTCTGCTTTCCTTCTTCGCGTTCGCGAGTGGATCTCGCATTCGCGAAGAGGAGTTAGGGTTGGTGGAGGTTTAATGCTTCGCGTTTGTGAAGGTATTTTTGCGTTCGCGAAGCTGTGGGTCTTATACCTACGCATTCGCGAAATGGTCCCGCGTTCGCATAGGAAGAGGGAAGATGGTCATCGCGTTCGCGACTTGGACATCACGTTTGCAAAAGAGGAAGGCTGGCCAGTGGTATTTTGTGCATTGCGTTCGCGACAATGGTCTCGCGTTCACGAAAAAGAATGCGTCTGGGCAGAACTTAAATTTCAAAATCGAGGGTTTTGAGTTCATATCACAAAATTGAATTGGGAGCTCGGTAGGAGACGAATTTTGGAGAGATTTTTGGAGTGAGTTTGCGAGTAATGATTCTTAACTCCTTTTTGCTTATAACCCATTAATTTAAAAATGAATTCATCATTTAATTTTGGATTTGGGGTGAGAAATTGGGGAAAGATTTGGAAAAGTTCATAGACCCAATTTTTGAGTTTTGATTAGGGATATGACATTAGATTTGGATAATTTTGGTATGGTTGGACTTGTGAGTGAATGAGGGTTCAAAATACGTAACTTTTACCCGTTTATGAGATGTGGGCCCCGGGGGAATTTTGGTCATTTTACCTAATTTCGTGTATTAGCTTAGAATTTATTTGTGGAATCAGTTACTTGAAGTTATATTTATATTATGCAATTGAATTGAATAGATTTGGGCCATTTGGAGTCGAGTACTCGTGGCAAGAACGTGGGCTCGAGTTGATTTTGAGTCGGTTCGAGGTAAGTGGCTTGCCTAACCTTATGTGGGGGAAACTCCCCTTAGGATTTGGTATTATTGATATTTGAAATGACTTGTACGTGAGGTGACGAGTGCGTACTTGTGCTAATTATTGAAAATCCGATTTTCATTAAGTAGTTATAATTGTGTTTCTCTTTCCTGTTTATACTACTTGCAATTTATGCCTGTTGTTAGCTTAGGGAAGCATGCCTAATTGACTTAATTCTTTACTTGCTCAAACTACCTTATCTGGATCATGTGCAGCATGGTAGGCTAGAAGTACCTATTTTACCTTAGTATGGATTTGAATTGAATTGTGTATTCTTCGTGTTGTTGTTATGTGTTTACTTTGGGACTACAGGACGGTATCCCGGTAGATCCCCATGCATTTTTACTTTGGGACTACGAATTTGTATTCCGGTAGATCCCCCTGCATATTTACATTGGAACTATGGAACTGCACCCGGTAGATTCCCCATGTACTGGATATTTACATTTGGGACTACGGATTGGACTTTCGGTAGATCCCCGCGCATTATGAGTTGGACTACGGGACTGCACCCGAGAGATCCACTGGATATTTATATTTGGGGACTTCAGGACGATATTCTAGGAGATCCCCGGTTGTTATCTTCGTGTTGAGTTGTACTCCTTTCCGTGATTATTTTATCTTTGTTATCGTTGCTGTTGTTCTTTCTATTATGTGTTATTTCTTACTGTTGCTCTTAATTATTACTGTCTTATTATATACTATTATACCTTATATTTCATTTAATCTCAGTACGGCCCTGACGTTTTTCGTCACTACCCGACGGAGGTTAGGCTTGGCCCTTACTGAGTACCGTTGTGGTGTACTCATTCCCTTTCTGCGCATGTTTTTCATGTACAGATCCAGGTACTTCCACTTAGTCTTATCATCCTTGAGGCGAGGCGCTTTGTAGAGACTTCGAGGTATATCTGCCGCGTCCACAGACTGAGGAGTCCCTTTCTATTTTCTGTACTAGTATAGCCCTTCTATATTTTCCTTTTGATAGACATTCCTGGAGTTAGAGCTTTTTATGTATCTCTTAGATTGTGATTCATGGGGTTCCGGATTTTGGGAGTGTTAGGTTGAGATTCTTGTACTGTTATATGTCAGGTGGCATCTTAAACACTGTTTTATTTTGTTATTTCGGTTATTAATTATTTTCTTTCCGCAATTGTTTCTTTTTCCGCATCTGTTAGGCTTACCTAGTCATAGAGACTAGATGCCATCATGATAGTTCACGGAGGGTGAACTGGGGTTGTGACATTAAGCCAGATATGATTAAAGCAATCGTGCTAAATTCACGGAACCCGGGAATGCCTAACACCTTCTTCCGGGTTAACAAAATTCCTTACCCGATTTTCTGGTTTCGCAAACTTTTGAACAGAATTAAACTTCCTCGATTTGGGACTCTGAATAAATAAATAATCCCATTTCTATTATGTCACTTTAATTGGAGAAACTCCTTATATCCCTATCGGGTAAAAAAGAGGTGTGACAGTTAGAAAGTTGAAGTTTTGGAAGGTTGAGAAGTTTGACCGGGAGTTAACTTTATTGATATTAGGGTCAAATTTCAATTCCGGAAGTTGGAATAGGTCCGCCATGTCATTTATGAATTGTGTGTAAAATTGTAAGGTCAATTGGAGTTGTTTTGGTATGATTCGACATTAGTTTTTGAAGTGAGATGTTCATAGTTCAATAGGCTTGAATTGGGTTACGATTCGTTGAATAGATGTTATTTGATGTGATTTTCCACCTTGAGTAGGTCCGTTATGTATTTTGGAACTTGTTGGTATATTCAGAACGGCTCTCGGGGGCCCCGGGTGTGAATCGAATTGAAATCAGAATGATTTTGGGACTTAAGGGAATGCTGAACCTGCTGTATCTTGTGCAATAACACCTGCGCACTTTGGGCCGCATGTGCGGCACCGCAAAAGAGGCCCTCGAGCCATAGAAACGAAGGTGAGAATGGCCAGCTGGGATTGCAACTACGGTCAGTGGCGCGCAAAAGCGGATGCGTAGTAGTGACTGGCCTTCTTCAGATGATCTTAGGGGTCCGCCGATGCGAGTGTTCAAAGCTTTAGTTGGAACCGCACCTGCGAGGGATTTTTCCACAGGTGTGTTATTGTAGGTGCGACCCTATGCCCGCAAATGCGGAATCGCTGGGCAGAAAAAGGGATCTTCGAGGGTTTATTTTCATTTTAATCTTTTGGACCTGGAGAGCTCGGTTTGTGGTGATTTTTTGAGGTATTTTCACGGAAATCATCGGGGTAAGTGATTCTAACCTGGATTTGACTAGATTACGTGAATCAATTATTATTTTCATCATTTATTTAGTGATTTGAGTTGAAAATTTTGTAAAAAATTGTGAAAACTTCTTAGACTAAATTTTGGGTATTTGAAAGGCAATTTGAGCAATTCTTATATGGTTGGACTCAGTATCGAACGGATGTTCAAATTTTATAATTTTGGTCGAGTTTCGAGACGCGGGTTCAGGTTGACTTTTTGAGTTGACTTTTTGTTTCTCTTTAAAGATTGCAATTTTATTGTTTGGAACAACTTCCTATAATTTATATTTATGGTATGAAGTTGTTTTGCTAGATTCGAGCTGTTGGAAGTTGGATAATCGAGGGTAAGGCTTACTAGTGGATTGAATTAGCATGTTTTGAGGTAAGTGTTTTGCCTAACTATACCCTTAGGATTGGTGTTGTTTGTGTTAATTGTGATATGTGGAAGCCGTGCACGCAAGGTGAGGAGTGTGTGCACGAGATAAATGTAGTAATCAACCAATGCTAGCTATTTGGATTCCTTTCATGCCTTTTCTTGAGTTACCATAATATATTATTCATCATCATTAGTCTTACTTTATTTGCCTTACTTGTCATCATTAATACTTGTCTTACCTCTTACTTGTTAACTATTTTTACATGTTTAGATGAAGTTATTGTTTTCTCTGCTCCTTATTCATTATTTAACCGTTTAGTTCCTTACTAGAATTTGTTATTTCTTGGAATATCTTGTTGTTGAAATTGGTATTGAGTTATAAAGGTCTTGATTCACATTGAGGCAAAGTTTTAAAGTTGTGAAATACCATTCTTGTTGAGTTATTCACTTTCGGTTGCTATTGTTGAGACTCTTGTGTATATTGTGGTATTGAGACTTGGGCTATTTATTGTACAAACACTATTATTATTTGACTTCTTTGGCAAGTTGTGATTGTGGATACTGAGGTGCAGTTTGTGATACGTTGTGATATTGATATGAATACGGTAGTATAAGAATTGAGGTTGAAACGCATGCGGTGAAATAAGGTGGGCTTGATACGCGTATTGTTAGTAGGGGAACTACTTGAAGCAACGAGGTGCGATAAGGTGGGCTAAACCGCGGAAAGCTATATCGAGAAAAATGATTTTCAAAACTAAATGCAAGGCTTCCGTGTGATATAAGGAAATATTGTGAATTGTTTTGTGATATGAGACTACGAGGCGGTACCTCAGTAGTGATTCTTGTTGATACTTTTCTATTACATCACTTTTGTTTGGGTTGCTTTGTTTCCTTGGCTATCATTCCTTGTTTTATCCCGTCACGACCCAAATCTCCCACCGTCGGGACTATGATGGCGCCTAACATTGTACCCGCTAGGCAAGCCAACATTACAAATGTTTTTTTACCTTTTTCCTTTATCTTTTAACAATTTACAAGTTAACATAAGAAAATCAACAGAATAAATGCGGAAGAACAGAATTTAAAAGATTATCTTAATACAAATACGTATCCGTAATAAAACTCCACCCAGAACTGGTGTCACAATCTCATGGACGGTCTACGAACACTACAAACAGTGGTCTAAACAAGGAAATATACATCTGTTCGAAAATAGATAAACAAAAAATAAATATTATAGAAGGGGACGCCAAGTTCCGCGGACGCCTGCAGGACTACCTCGGTTCTCCAATGGACTGAAGGCAGCAACCTTGAACTACGGTCCGTATGGTCCAGTACCGGGATTTGCACAAAAAATGCAGAGTGCAGTATCAATACAACCGACCCCATGTACTGGTAAGTGTCGAACCTAACCTTGGCAAATTAGTGACGAGGCTAGGACACGACAAATATCATAAACCTATGCAGTTAATTAGTATAATAACAGATTAATAAGTAATAAGAACTAAGCAGAAATGTACGGGAAGGGGCAACATGCTATAGGGTTTCAACATAAAGAATTACAACAATAAAGGAATTTAAACAGTTAAAACACTTGAACCGATAAAAGAAAACGAACACAACAAATAGAAAATGCACGACATCACCCTTTGTGCTTTTACTCTCAATCCTCACCATGAAATCAAAAATAGAAATATGCACGGCTTCACCCTTTGTGCTTTATCACCCTTTCTCACCATATAAATTGTATAAACGGGCACGACATCACCCTTCATGCTTTATCTCTCTTCCTCACCATATGTATCAATATAAATGTAAACGTGCACGGCATCATCCTTCGTGCTTTATCATTCTTCCTCACCATATGCATAAGTATGAATGTGCACGATATCACCCTTCATGCTTTATCACTCTTTCCTCACCCAAACAGAAGAAACAATAAAATCTTGGAAAGGGAATCAACAATAGAAACAAATACATCCCGACAAGGGAATCAACTATAACCAATCTCATTCCAACAGTTAACTTCACAAAATAAATCTCAACTCGAGCCAATACTCAACAATGGTCAATTACCAAGAAATTATCATAACTCTTTTTCAACATGGGTAATCATCAATTTAAGCATTGACAGTACATAATAAGAGTCATAACAATCACAGTATAAGACTCACGGGCATGCTCAACACCAACATATAGATACTCATCGCCACACTTATACGTCGTACACAACACTAACACGTAGAAAATAGGATATAACACCTATTCTCTCAAGCTAAGGTTAGGCCAAACACTTACCTCAGATTCCACGACCAAACTCAAGCCTCAAATACCGCTTTCCCTTTAGATTTCGCCTCCAATTCTCTTGTATCTAGCTATAATTAACTTAACAAAATCAATAAGTTCTAAAGAATTCAACTCCATTGCTTAATTATAGGTTTTTTATCATTTTCTCCAAAAAGTCAAAAATTGACCACGGGCCCGCTTGGTCAAAACTCGAGATTCGAACCAAAATCCAATTACTCATTCACCCACGAGCCCAAATATGCAATTAGTTTCGGAATCTGACCCCAAATAGAGGTCTAAATCCCTGAATTTGTAAAATCCCCAATTCTCCTGAAATCCCTAATTTCTACCCTTAAAGAACAAGATTTAGGCCTAGAAATCTAATGGGTGTTATGGAAAATGTAAGAAATGAGTTTAAGAACACAAACCTATGATTTGGTGATGAAATCCCTCTTCAAAAATCGCCCAAGGTCGAGTTCTATGGAAAAAAATATGAAATTTTGGTTTAATCCCGTTTTGAGTTTTGTTATTAAAAGACTGGGCAGGCCTTTTTTGCGTTCGCGAAGGGCCTGCCGCGTTTGTGAAGAGCTGTCTTGCTCAAGCTTATGCGATCGTGAGTTCTTCCACGCATTCGCAATGGGTATGCCCCCCGACCTTCGCGTTCGCGGACCATTGTACGTGTTTGCATATAAGAAATGACTGATTCCCAGCCCACCTCCATTTTACTATACGTGTTCGCGTGACACTGGTCGCGTTCGCGAAGAGCAGCCCCCCAGTGCTCCGCTTCTCGACCATGGCTATGCGTTTGCGATGAACAAATCCAACCCCAGCCCTGAGTATACTTCGCGCCCGCGAAGCACAAAATGCCTGCACACCAGAAACAACAAGTTATACAAGATTTTCTAAGTGTAAATCACCCCGTAGCCTATCCGAAACTCACCCGAGCCCTCTGGGCTCCAAACCAAACATGCACACAAGTCTTAAATTCCGGGCATACGCCCAAGTCCTATTTTTTTCTACAGACCCTCCAAGACTGTGGAGGGTCTATACGATATCCCTAGTAGGTCTGCAGGAAATACTTTTGGAAACTCATGAACTACTGGCACATAATCCATAGAAGGAACCTCAACACTAGAATCATGAACATACTCCAAATAGGCCAGACACCCCTTATCGACCATACACTGAGCCTTCATATATGAGATAACCCTGTTGGTAAAATGACCAGGAGTCCCTCTCTACTCTAAACGAGGCAACCCCGACAATGCTAAGGTCATAATCTTGGCATGACAATCAAATATAGAATGATAAGGTGACTACTAATCCATCCCCAAAATGACATCGAAGTCTACGATATCGAGAAGTAGGAGATCTACACGGGTCTCAAGACCCCCAATAACAACCACGCATGAATGATAGATACGCTGGATGTAGACACAATCAAAGGATCACGAGGCATAACCAAATATGAAACAAAATAAGAAGACACATAAGAGTATGTAGACGCTGGATCAAACAGAACTGAAGCATCTCTACTACAAATGAAAACAATACCTGTAATAACTACATCAGAGGACTTAGCCTCAGGCTTAGCTGGAAAAACATAACATCGGGGTTGGGCCCCATCACCTTGAACTACATCCCTAGGATGACCTCCTACTGGCTGGCTTCCACCTCTAGTGGCCTGACCTCCACCTCTAACGGCCTGACCTACACCTCTAACATCTCGACCTCTACCTCTAGATGGCTGAGCGGGTGGTGGAACACTCGGTGCCGGAACTAAGGCACGAGAACCCTGATGCTAAGAGCTGCTCAAGGGAAAAATCTAGCAATGTACCTCGTATTGCCACAAGTATAACAAGACTTTGACCCTGAAACTGACCCTGACGGCCTGAGTAGCCACCCTGAAAACTCTAGAGTGGACATGACTAATAGGAGCTGGTGGTGCACTGTAAGGTTGCTGATCAGAATATTGCATATGAGAACCACGACCACCTTGAGCACAGTGAGAAGCCTAAAGTGCTGAATGAAATGGCATGGGAGGATGACCTCTACCAAAAGAATCCCTGCCTCTATATTAGGCTCCACTGGATCTTCTAGAATGACGAGTCCTCTTGTCAGACCCCTGACTGCTCCCCTGAGTTAGAACCATCTCAACTCGCTTGGCCACATTGGCACTGAGCGAGTCCTTCAATAAACCTCCTTACCCTCTCTCTCGGTGGGGAGTATTAGAAGAGCATGACGAGCCAAATTAATAAACTTCGTCTCGTACTAGGTGACAGTCATAGAACCCTGTTGAGGACGCTCGAACCGCCTGCGATACTCCTCTCTCTGAGTGACGGGAAGGAACTTCTCGAGAAATAGTAGTGAGAACTGGTCCAAAGTGAGAGCTGGTGACCCAGCTAGTCTGGCCAAACAATAATTTCTCCACCATTTCTTGGCGGAACCTGACAAACAAAAAGTAGCAAAGTCGACCCCATTGGTCTCCACTATCCCCATGTTCCGTAGAATCTCATGACAACTGTCCAAGTAGTGAAAAGCTTGGTGAACCTATCCAATATACAAAAAGCATATGAAGACATAGCTGATCCATCATCGATCTGAGCTGCAACACTTGGTGGGACTGCCCCAACTGGCTGAGATGGTGAAGTCTAAATATGGGGAGCCATCTGCTCTGGAGTGCGAAAAGTGGGAGTCTGTACTCCTCCACCAGCCTGAGAGACGGTTGGTGCTACAGGAAGTATACCTACCTGAGTGACACTCTCCATAAGGCCCACTAGACAGACCAGAACATCCTGGAGTACCGGAGATGCGATGAACTCCTCTGGGACCTAAGCTGGGCCCGTTGGGACTGTATGGGCTGGACCTCATCATCAAACTCTACTTGAGGTTCCGCCGATGGTGCTGCTGCTCTAGGCTGAGCTCTGCCCTTGCCTCTGCCTCTAGCACAACATTGGCCTTGTCTTCTGCCCCTCGTAGGAGCTGCCGTTGGGGGCTGGGGCTGTTGATCAGCTGACGAAGCGATATGTGTTCTCGCCATCTGTGAAAGAATAGAGTAGAAGTTCAATTTGCATTGAGAAATCAATCCGCACGACAGAGAAGAATATAAGTGAAACTGTTCCAAACTCTGTAGCCTCTGTGGATAAGCACATACATCTCCATACCGATCTCTCAAACTCTACTAAGCTTGTTCATGAATTGTGAGACCCAAGAAACCTAGAGCTCTGATACCAACTTGTCACGACATGAATCTCCCACCGTCCGGACTGTGATGGCACCTAACATTGTACCCGCTAGGCAAGCCAACATTACAAATTTTTTACCCCTTTTCTTTATCTTTTAACAATTAACAAGTTAACATAAGAAAATCAGCAGAATAAATGGGGAAGAACAAAATTTAAAAGATTATCTTAATACAAATACGAATCCGTAATAAAACTCTACCCAGAACTGGTGTGACAATCTCATGAATGGTCTACAAATACTACAAATAGCAGTCTAAATAAGGAAATATACATATGTTCAAAAGTAGATAAACAAAAAAAATATGATAGAAGGGGACGCCAAGGCCTGCGAACACTTGCAGGACTACCTCGGGTCTCCACTGCACAGAAGGCATCAACCTCGAACTTCGGCCGTATTGTCCAGTACCAGGATCTGTACAAAAAATGCAAAGTGAAGTATCAATACAACCAACCATATGTACTGGTAAGTGCCGAGCCTAACCTCGGCGAAGTAGTGATGATGCTAGGACACAACAAACATCATAAACATGTGCAATTAATCAGTATAATAACAGAGTAACAAGTAATAAAAACTAAACAGAAATGTACGGAGAGGGGCAGCATGCTATGGGGTTTCATCATAAAGAATTACAGTGGTAAAGGAATTTAAACAGTTAAAACACTTGAACTGATAATAGCAAATGAACACAACAAACAGAAAATGCACGACATCACCATTCATGCTTTTACTCTTAATCCTCACCATGTAATCAATAATAGAAATGTGCATGGCATCACTCTTCGTGCTTTATCACTCTTTCTCACCATATGAATAGTATAAATGTGCACGGCATCACCCTTCGTGCTTTATCTCTCTTCCTCACCATATGTATCAATATAAATGTAAATGTGCACGACATCACCCTTCGTGCTTTATCACTCTTCCTCACCATATGCATAATTATGAATGTGCACGGCATAACTTTTTGTGCTTTATCACTCTTTCCTCACCCAAACAACAGAAACAATAACATCCCAACAAGGGAATCAGTAATAGAAAAAAATACATCCCGACAAGGAAATCATCTATAACCAATCTCGTTCCAACAGTTAACTTCACAAAATAAATCTCAACTTGAGCCAATACTCAATAATGGTCAATTACCTTGAAATTACCATAAGTCTTATTCAACATGAATAATCATTAATTTAAGCATGGACAATACATAATAAGAGTCCCAACAGTCACAATATAAGAGTCACGGGCATGCTCGACATCAACGTATAGATACTCGTCACCACACCTATACGTCGTATACAACACTAACACGTAGAAAATAAGATACAACACCTATTCCCTCAATATAAGGTTAGGCCAATACTTACCTCGGATTCCATGGCCAAACTGAAGCCTCAAATACCGCTTTCCCTTTAGATTTTGCCTCCAATTCACTTGTATCTAGCCATAATTAACATAACAATATCAATAAGTGCTAAAGAATTCAACTCCAATGCTTAATCATAGATTTTCTCATTTTCTGCAAAAAGTCAAAAATCTACCCCGAGCCCGCTTGGTCAAAACTCGAGGTTCGGACCAAAAGCTGATTACCCATTCACCCACGAGCCCGAATATGCAATTAGTTTAGGAACCCGACCCCAATTCGATGTCTAAATCCCCGAATTTGTAAAATCCGCAATTCTTCTAAAATCCCTAATTTCTACCCTTAAAGAACAGGATTTAGGCCTAGAAATCTAATGGGTGTTGATGGAAAATGAAAGAAATGAGTTTAAGAACACAAACCTATGATTTGGTGATGAAATCCCTCTTCAAAAATTGCCCAAGGTCGATTTCTATGGAAGAAAATATGAAATTTTGGTCTAATCCCGTTTTTAGTTCTATTTTTAAATGACTGGGCATGCCTTCTTCGCGTTCGCAAAGGGTCTGCCGCATTTGCGAAGAGCTACATTGGTCAAACATATGCGATCGCGAGTTCTTCCACGCGTTTGCGAAGGGTTTGCCCCCTGGCCTTTGTGTTCGCAGACCATTGTACGTGTTCGCGTAGAAGAAATGACTGATTCCCAGCCCACCTCCATTTTACTATATGTGTTCGTGTGACACCGGTCATGTTCGCAAAGAGCAGGCCCCCAATGCTCCGCGTTCGCGGCCATGGCTATGTGTTCGCGATGAACAAATCCAACCCCAGCCCTGAGTATACTTCACGCCCGCGAAGCACAAAATGCCTGCACACCATAAGCAACAACTTATACAAGATTTTCTAAGTGTAAATCACCCCGTAGCCTATCCGAAACTCACCCGAGCCCTCTGGGCTCCAAACCAAACATGCACACAAGTCTTAAAACATCATACAGACTTGATCGTGCTATTAAATCGCCAAAATAACACCTAGAACTACAAATTTAGCATTAAAATCAAGGAAAAATCTCAAGAACTCTTAAATTTTCCATTTTCACAACCGAGGGTCCGAATGACGTCATATAAACTCCGTTTCTTACCAAATTTTACAGACATAATTTAAATACCATATTAAACCTGTACCAGGCTCCAGAATAAAAATACGGGTCTGATACCATTATATTCAAGTAATATTCAATTTCTAATCTCCTTATATTTTTCATTTAAACAATTTTCATCAAAAATTCATTTCTCGGGCTAGAGACATCGAAATTAAATTTAGGGCATACGCCCAAGTCCCATATTTTTCTATGGACCCTCTGAGACTGTCAAATCTTGGGTCCGGGTCCGTTTACCCAAACTGTTGACCGAAGTCATATTAATTCAATTTTAAAGGCAAAATTATCATTTTTATCAAATTTTTACATGAAGGTTTTCCGGATATACGCCCGAACTGCGCACACAAATTGAGGTGAGACAAGAGGAGGTTTTTAAGGCCTTGGAATACAGATTTGACTTCTAAAGAAAGAGATGACCTTTTGTGTCATCACATTCTCCACCTCTAAAACAACCGTTCATCCTTGAACGGACATAAAAAAATACCCGAGTCGGTGAAAAGTCGGGGATATCAGCTCCGCATATCAGACTCGGACTCCTAGGTAGCTACCTCGATAGGCTGACCACTCTACTGAACACGAACCGAAGGGTAATCCTTCGATCTCAACTGACGAACCTGCCGGTATAGAATAGCTATCGGGTTCTCCTCATAGGTCAAGTCCTTGTCCAACTAGACAGTGCTGAAATCTAACATGTGGGATGGATCGCCCTGAACTTCCGAAGCATGGACACATGAAACAATGGATGCACAAATGATAAACCTGGCGGCAACACAAGTCTGTAAGCCACCTCCCCTACTCTATCAAGGATCTCAAAAGGCCCGATGAACCTAGGGCTTAACTTGTCCTTCTTCCCAAATCTTATCAAGCCCTTCATAGGCAACACCAGAAGCAACACTCGCACTCCGACCATGAATGCCACATCACGTACCTTACGGTCTCCATAACTCTTCTGCCTAGACTGATCTTCACGAAGCCTATCCTAGAAAATCTTAACCTTCTCTAAGGCATCCTGAACTAAATCTGTACCAAACAACCGAGCCACTCCCGGCTCAAACCACCCAACTGGTGACCGACACTGCCTACCATATAATGCATCATAGGGAGCCATCTGAATGCTCGACTGATAACTGTTGTTGTAGGCAAAATCTGCTAAAGGCAAGAACTAATCCCAAGTACCTCCAAAGTCAATAACACATGCTCAGAGCATATCCTCCAAAATCTGAATAGTACGCTCGGACTGTCTGTATGTCTGAGGATGAAGAGCTGTGCTCAACTCGACCCGCGTACCCGACTTACACTGCACTGCCCTCCAAAAATGCGAGGTAAACTGCGTCCCTCAATCAGAAATAATAGACACAGGCACACCATAAATATGAACGATCTCACAGATATAAATCTCTGCCAACTGCTCATAAGAATAGGAAACTGCCACAGGAATGAAAATAACTTAGTTAGCCTATCCATAATAACCCAAACTGCATCGAACTTCCTCTAAGTCTGTGAGAGTCCAACAACAAAGTTCATAGCGATACGCTCTCACTTCCACTTGGGAATTTCAATCTTCTGAAGCAAACCACCAGGTCTCTGATGCTCGTACTTTACCTCCTGACAATTCAAACACCGAGCTACATACGCAACAATATCCTTCTTCATCCTTCTCTACCATTAATGTTGCCGCAAATCCTGATACATTTTAGCGGCACCCGAATGAATAGAATATCAAAAACTATGGTCCTCCTCTAGAATCAACTCACGAAGTCCATCCACATTAGGCATACAAACTCGACCTTGCATCTTCAAAACTCCATCATCTCCAACTGTAACCTTCTTGGCACCTCCGTGCCACACTATGTCTTTAAGGACAAGCAAACAAGAATCATCGCACTGCCGATATCTGATACACTCAAATAAGGAAGAACGAGCGACTGTGCAAGTTAGAACACGACTGGGCTCAGAAATATCCAACCTCACGAACTGATTGGCTAAAGCCTGAACATCCAAAGAAAGCGGTCTCTCACTGACTAGAATATATGCAAGGATGCCTATACTGGCTGACTTCCTGCTTAAAGCATCGGCCACCACATTGGCCTTCCCAGGATGATACAATATGGTGATATCATAGTCTTTCAATAGCTATAACCACCTCCTTTACCTCAAATTTAGCTCCTTCTGCTTGACTAAGTATTGCAAACTCTTATGATCCGTGAACAACTCACATGACACGCCATATAAATAATGTCTCCAAATCTTTAGCGCGTGAACAATGGCTACTAGCTCCAAATCGTAAACTGGATAATTCTTCTCGAGAATCTTCAACTGCCGTGAAGCATATGCAATAACTTTCCATTCTGCATCAACATTACACCAAGTCCAATACAAGATGCATCATAATATACTGTATATGGCCCTAAATTTGTGGGCAGTACAACACCGGTGCCATAGTCAAAGCTGACGTGAGCTTCTGAAAGCTCGCCTTACACTCGTCTGACCACCTGAACTGGGCACCCTTCTGGGTCAACCTAGTGATCGGGGCTGCAATAAATAAAACCCCCTCCATAAATAATAGTAATAGCCCATCAAACTCAAGAAACACCGGATCTCAATAGCTGATGTGGGTCTAGGCTAGTCCTTGACGGCTTCAATCTTCTTAGGATCCACCTGAATACCCTCTGCTGATATAACGTGACCCAAGAATGCAACTAAACTCAACCAAAACTCACATTTCAAAAACATTGTATACATCTGACTGTCTCTCAGAGTCTGAAGAACGACTTGAAGATGTTGCTCGTGCCCTTCTCGGCTGCGGGAGTAGAGCAAAATATCATCAATGAATACAATCATGAAGGAATCCAAATAAGGCTTGAACACTCGATTCATCAAATCTAGGAATGCTTCTGGGGCATTTGTCAACATAAAAATAACATCGCTAAGAAGTCATAATGCCTGTACCGAGTGCGAAAAGCTATCTTAGGGATATCGGATGCCCCAATCCTCAACTGATGGTAGCCAGATCTCAAATTAACCTTCAAAAATACCTTGGCACCCTGAAGCTGATCAAATAAATCATCAATCCTCGATAATGGATACTTATTCTTGATAGTGACTTTGTTCAATTGCCGATAATCTATGCACATCCTCATCGATCCATCCTTCTTTTTAACAAACAACACCGGCACACCCCAAGACGAGGCTCTAGGTCTAATAAAGCCCTTATAAAGCAGGTCTTGCAACTGTTCTTCCAATTCTTTCAACTCTGGTGGGTCCATACGATATGGCAGAATAGAAATAGGGTGAGTACCCAGAGCTAAATCAATGCAAAAGTCAATATCCTTGTCGGGTGGCATCCCTAGTAGGTCTGTAGCAAATACTTTTGGAAACTCATGAACTACTGGCACATAATCCATAGAAGGAACCTCAATACTAGAATCACGAACATACTCCAAATAGGCCAGACACCCCTTATCGACCATAGACCGAGCCTTCATATATTAGATAACTCTGCTGTTAGAATGACCAGGAGTCCCTCTCTACTCCAAATGAGGCAACCCCGACAATGCTAAGGTCACAATCTTGGCATGACAATCCAATATAGAATGATAAGGTGACTACTAATCCATCCCCAAAATGACATCGAAATCTACGATATCGAGAAGTAACAGATCTATATGGGTCTCAAGACCCCTAATAACAACTATGCATAAATGATAGATACGCTGGATGTAGACGCAATCAAAGAATCACGAGGCACAACCAAATATGAAACAAAATAAGAAGACACATACGAGTATGTAGACGCTGGATCAAACAGAACTGAAGCATCTCTACTACAAATCAAAACAGTACCTGTAATAACTACATCAGAGGACTTAGCCTCAGGCCTAGCTGGAAAAACATAACATTGGGGTTGGGCCCCATCACCTTGAACTACATCCCTAGGACGTCCTCCTACTAGCTGGCCTCCACCTCTAGCGGCCTGACCTCCACCTCTAACGGCCTGACCTACACCTCTAACATCTCGACCCCTACCTCTAGCGGGCTGAGCGGGTGGTGGAACACCCGGTGCCGGAACTAAGGCACGAGAACCCTGATGCTAAGAGCTGCTCGAGGCTTGAGGGCAAAATCTATCAATGTGCCTCATATCGCCACAAGTATAACAAGACTTCGGCTGCTGAGACTGCTGACCCTGAAACTGACCCTGACGGCCTGAGTAGCCACCCTAAAAACTCTGGAGTGGAGGTACACTAATAGGAGCTGGTGGTGTACTGTAAGGTAGCTGATCAGAATATTGCATATGAGAACCACGACCACCTAGAGCACCGTAAGAAGCCTAAAGTGCTGAGTGAAATGGCATGGGAGGATGGCCTCTACAGAAAGAATCCCTGCCTCCATATGAGGCTCCACTGGATCTCCTAGAATGACGAGGCCTCTTGTCAGACCCCTGACTGCTCCCCTGAGTTAGAACCATCTCAACCCGCTTGGACACATTGGCACTGAGCGAGTCCCTTAATAAACCTCTTTACCCTCTCTCTCAGTGTGGAGTATTAGAAGAGCATGACGAGCCAAATTAATAAACTTTGTCTCGTACTAGGTGACAGTCATAGAACCCTGCTGAAGACGCTCGAACCGCCTGCGATACTCCTCTCTCTGAGTGACGAGAAGGAACTTCTCGAGAAATAGTAGTGAGAATTAGTCCCAAGTGAGAGCTGGTGACCCAGCTGGTCTTGCCAAACAATAATTTGTCCACCACTTTTAGGCGGAACCTGACAAATGAAAAGCAGCAAAGTCGACCTCATTGGTCTCCATTATCCCCTTGTTTCGTAGAACCTCATGACAGCTGTCCAAGTAGTGAAAAGCATAGTGAACCTATCCAATATCTATAAAGCGTCTGAAGACATAGCTGATCCATCACCGGTCTGAGCTGCAACACTCGGTGGGACTGCCCCAACTGGCTAAGCTGGTGGAGTCTAAATATGGGGAGCCATCTGCTCTGGAGTGCGAAAAGAGGGAGTCTTTGCTCCTTCACCAGCCTGAGAGATGGTTGGTGCTACAAGAAGTATACCTACCTGAGTGACACTCTCCATAAGGCCCACTAGACAGACTAGAGCATCCTGGAGTACCAGGGATGCGATGAACCCCTCTGGGACCTAAGCTGGGCCCGCTGTGACTGTCTGGGCTGGACCTCATCATCAAACTCTACCTGAGGCTCCGCCGCTGGTGCTGCTGCTCTAGGCTGAGCTCTGCCCCTGCCTCTGCCTCTAGCACAACCTTGGCCTTGTCTTCTGCCCCTCGTAGGAGCTGTCGCTGGGGGCTGGGGCTGGGGCTGTTGATCAGCTGAGGAAGCGGTACGTGTTCTCTCCATCTATGAAAGAATAGAGTAGAAGTTCAATTTGCATTGAGAAATCAATCCGCACAACAGAGAAGAATAGAAGTGAAACTGTTCCTAACTCTGTAGCCTCTGTGGATAAGCACAGACATCTCTGTACCAATCTCTCAAACTCTACTAAGCTTGTTCATGAATTGTGAGACTAAGCAACCTAGAGCTCTGATACCAACTTGTCACGACATGAATCTCTCACCATCGGGACCGTGATGGCACCTAACAATATACCCGCTAGGTAAGCCAACGTTACAATTTTTTTACCCTTTTCCTTTATCTTTTAACAATTAACAAGTTAACATAAGAAAATCAGCAGAATAAATGCGGAAGAACAAAATTTAAAAAATTATCTTAATACAAATACGAATCCGTAATAAAACTCTACCCAGAACTGGTGTCACAATCTCATGAATGGTCTACGAATACTACAAAAAGCGGTCTAAATAAGGAAATATACATATGTTCGAAAGTAGATAAACAAAAAATAAATATGATAGAAGGGGACGCCAAGGCCTTCGAACACATGCAGGACTACCTCGGGTCTCCACTGCACAGAAGGGAGCAACCTCGAACTACGACCGTATTTTTCAGTACCGGGATCTGTATAAAAAATGTAGAGTGAAGTATCAATACAACCAACCATATATACTGGTAAGTGCCGAGCCTAACCTCGGCGAAGTAGTGATGAGGCTAGGACACAACAAACATCATAAACATGTGCAATTAATCAGTATAATAACAGAGTAACCATAATAAAAACTAAACAGAAATGTACGGGGAGGGGCAACATGCTATGGGGTTTCAACATAAAGAATTACAGTAGTAAAGGAATTTAAACAGTTAAAACACTTGAACTGATAATAGCAAACGAACACAACAAACAGAAAATGCACGACATCACCCTTCGTGCTTTTACTCTCAATCCTCACCATGTAATCAATAATAGAAATGTGCATGACATCACTCTTCATGCTTTATCACTCTTTCTCACCCAAACAACAGAAACAATAATATCCCAACAAGGGAATCAGTAATAGAAACAAATACATCCCGTCAAGGAAATCATCTATAACCAATCTCGTTCCAACAGTTAACTTCACAAAATAAATCTCAACTTGAGCCAATAGTCAATAATGGTCAATTACCTTGAAATTACCATAAGTCTTGTTCAATATGAATAATCATTAATTTAAGCATGGACAATACATAATAAGAGTCACAACAGTCACAGTATAAAATTCACAGGCATGCTCGACATCAACGTATAGATACTCGTCATCACACCTATACGTCGTACACAACACTAACACGTAGAAAATAAGATACAACACCTATTCCCTCAATCTAAGGTTAGGCCAATACTTACCTCGGATTCCATGGCCAAACTGAAGCCTCAAATACCGCTTTCCCTTTAGATTTCGCCTCCAATTCACTTGTATCTAGCCATAATTAACATAACAATATCAATAAGTGTTAAAGAATTCAACTCCAATGCTTAATCATAGGTTTTCTATCGTTTTCTCAAAAAAGTCAAAAATCGACACCGAGCTCGCTTGGTCAAAATTCGAGGTTCGGACCAAAAGCTGATTACCCATTCACCCACGAGCCCGAATATGCAAATAGTTTAGGAATCCGACCCCAAATCGAGGTCTAAATCCCCGAATTTGTAAAATCCCCAATTCTTCTAAAATCCCTAATTTCTACCCTTAAAGAACAAGATTTAGGCCTAGAAATCTAATGGGTGTTGATGGAAAATGAAAGAAATGAGTTTAAGAACACAAACCTATGATTTGGTGAGGAAATCCCTCTTCAAAAATCACCCAAGGTCGAGTTCTATGGAAGAAAATATGAAATTTTGGTCTAATCCCGTTTTTAGTTCTATTTTTAAATGACTGGGCAGGGCTTCTTCGCGTTTGCAAAGGGTCTGCCGCATTCGAGAAGAGCTACATTGCTCAAACTTATGCGATCGTGAGTTCTTACACGCGTTCGCGAAGGGTTTGCCCCCTGGCCTTTGTGTTCGCAGACCATTGTACGCGTTCGCGTAGAAGAAATGACTGATTCCTAGCCCCCCTCCATTTTACTATATGTGTTCATGTCACACCGGTCACGTTCGCAAAGAGCAGTCCCCCAATGCTCCGCATTCGCGGCCATGGCTATGCGTTCGCGATGAACAAATCCAACCCCAGCCCTGAGTATACTTCGCGCCCGCGAAGCACAAAATGCCTGCACACCAGAAGCAACAACTTATACAAGATTTTCTAAGTGTAAATCACCCCATAGCCTATCCGAAACTCACCCGAGCCCTCTGGGCTCCAAATCAAACATGCACACAAGTCTTAAAACATCATACGGACTTGCTCGTGCAATTAAATTGCCAAAATAACACCTAGAACTACGAATTTAGCATTAAAATCAAGGAAAAATATCAAGAACTCTTAAATTTTCCATTTTCACAACCGAGGATCCGAATAACGTCATATAAACTCCGTTTCTTACCAAATTTTACAAACATAATTTAAATACCATATTAAACATGTACTAGGTTCCAGAATAAAAATTCGGGTCCGATACCATTATATTCAAGTATTATTCAATTTCTAAACTCCTTATATTTTTCATTTAAACAACTTTCTTCAAAAATTCATTTCTCGGGCTAGAGACATCGGAATTAAATTTAGGACATACGCCCAAGTCCCATATTTTTTTATAGACCCTCTGAGACTGTCAAATCTTGGGTACAGGTCCGTTTACCCAAATTGTTGACCGAAGTCATATTAATTTAATTTTAAAGGCAAAATTATCATTTTATCAAATTTTCACATGAATGTTTTCCGGATATACGCCCGAACTGCGCACACAAATTGAGGTGAGACAAAAGGAGGTTTTTTAAGGCCTTGGAATACATATTGGACTTCTAAATCAAGAGAAGACCTTTTGTTTCATCACATTCTCCACCTCTAAAACAACCATTCGTCCTCGAACGGACATAGAAAAATACCTGAATCGGTGAAAAGTCGGGGATATTGGCTCCGCATATCGGACTCAGACTCCTAGGTGTCTACCTCGACAGGCTGACCACTCTACTGAACACGTACCAAAGGGTAATCCTTCAATCTCAACTGACGAACCTGCCGGTCTAGAATAGCTACCGGGTTCTCCTCATAGGTCAAGTCCTTGTCCAGCTAGACAATGCTAAAATCTAACAAGTGGGATGGATCGCCTGAACTTCCAAAGCATGGACACATGAAACAATGGATGCACAACTGATAAACCTGGCGGCAGCGCAAGTCTGTAAGCCACCTCTCCCACTCTATCAAGGATCTTAAAAGGCCCGATGAACCTAGGGCTTAACTTGCCCTTCTTCCCAAATCTCATCACGCCCTTCATAGGAAACACCCGAAGCAACACTCGCACTCCAACCATAAAGGCCACATCACGTACCTTACGGTCGCCATAACTCTTCTGCCTAGACTGATCTTCACGAAGCCTATCCTGGATGATCTTAACCTTCTATAAGGCATCCTGAACTAAATCTGTACCCAACAATCGAGCCACTACTGGCTCAAAACACCCAACCGGTGACCAACACTTCCTACCATGTAATGCCTCATAGGGAGCCATCTGAATGCTCGACTGATAACTGTTGTTGTAGGAAAAATCTGCTAAAAGCAAGAACTGATCCCAAGTACCTCCAAAGTCAATAACACATGCTCGGAGCATATCCTCTAAAATATGAATAGTACGCTCGGACTGTCCGTCCGTCTGAGGATGAAAAGTTGTGCTCAACTCGACCCACGTACCCGACTCACACTGCACTACCCTCTAGAAATGCGAGGTAAACTATGTCCCTCGATCAGAAATGATAGACACAGGCACATCATAAAGACAAACGATCTCACAGATATAAATCTCTGCCAACTGCTCAGAAGAATAGGAAACCGCCACAGGAATGAAAATGACTTAGTCAGCCTATCCATAATAACCCAAACTACATCGAACTTCCTCTAAGTCCGTGAGAGTCTAACAACAAAGTCCATAGCGATACGCTCTCACTTCCACTTGGGAATTTCAATCTTCTGAAGCAAACCACCAGGTCTCTGATGCTCGTACTTTACCTACTGACAATTCAAACACCGAGCTACATACGCAGCAATATACTTCTTCATCCTCATCTACCATTAATGCTGCCGCAAATCCTGATACATCTTAGCGACACCCGAATGAATAGAATATAAAAAACTATGGGCCTCCTCTAGAATCAACTCACGAAGTCCATCCACATTAGGCATACAAACTCGACCTTGCATCCTCAAAACTCCATCATCTCCAGCTGTAACCTGCTTGGCACCTCCGTGCTGCACTGTGTCTTTAAGGACAAGCAAATAAGGATCATCACACTGCCGATATCTGATACACTCAAATAATGAAGAACGAGCGACTGTGCAAGCTAGAACACGGTTGGGCTCAGAAATATCCAACCTCACGAACTGATTGGATAAATCCTGAACATCTAAAGTAAGCGGTCTCTCACTGACTAGAATATATGCAAGGATGCCTATACTGACTGACTTCCTGCTCAAAGCATCGGCCACCACATTGGCCTTCCCAGGATGATACAATATGGTGATATCATAGTCTTTCAACAACTCTAACCACCTCCTCTACCTCAAATTTAGATCCTTATGCTTGACTAAGTATTGCAATCTCTTATGATTCGTGAACAACTCACATGACACACCATATAAATAATGCTTCCAAATCTTCAGCGCGTGAACAATGGCTGCTAGCTCCAAATCGTAAAATGGATAATTCTTCTCGTGAATCTTCAACTGTCGTGAAGCATATGCAATAACTTTCCATTCTGCATCAACACTGCACCAAGTCAAATACAAGATGCATCATAATATACTGTATATGGCCCTAAATCTGTGGGCAATACAACACCGGTGCCGTAGTCAAAGCTGACGTGAACTTCTGAAACCTCGCCTTACACTCGTCTGACCACCTGAACTGGGCACCCTTCTGGGTCAACCTGGTGATCGGGGCTGCAATAGATCAAAACCCCTCCATAAATGACGGTAATAGCCTCTCAAACTCAAGAAACACCGGATCTCTATAGCTGATGTGGGTCTAGGCCTGCCCTTGACTGCTTCAATCTTCTTAGGATCCACCTAAATACCCTCTGCTGATATAACGTGACCCAAGAATGCAACTTAACTCAACCAAAACTCACATTTCGAAAACTTTGCATACATCTGACTGTCTCTTAGAGTCTGAAGAACGACTTGAAGATGTTGCTCGTGCTCTTCTCGGCTGCGGGAGTAGATCAAAATATCATCAATGAAGACAATCACGAAGGAATCCAAATAAGGCTTGAACACTCGGTTCATCAAATCCAGGAATGTTGCTGGGGCATTTGTTAACCCAAATAACATCACTAAGAACTCATAATTCCCGTACCGAGTGCGAAAAGCTATCTTAGGGATATCGGATGCCCCAATCCTCAATTGATGGTAGCTAGATCTCAAATAAACCTTCAAAAATACTTGGCACCCTGAAGCTGATCAAATAAATCCTCGATCCTCAATAATGGATACTTTTTCTTGATGGTGACTTTGTTCAATTGCCGATAATGTATGCACATCCTCATCGATCTATCCTTCTTCTTAACAAACAATACCGGCACACCCCAAGGCGAGACTCTAGGTCTAATAAAGCCCTTATAAAGTAGGTTTTGCAACTGTTCTTCCAATTCTTTCAACTCTGGCGGGTCCATACGATATGGCATAATAGAAATGGGGTGAGTACCCAGAGCTAAATCAATGCAAAAGTCAATATCCTTGTCGGGTGGCATCCCTAGTAGGTCTGTAGCAAATACTTTTGGAAACTCATGAACAACTGGCACATAATCCATAGAAGGAACCTCAATACTAGAATCACGAACATACTCCAAATAGGCCAGACACCCCTTATCGACCATAGACCGAGCCTTCATATATGAGATAACCCTGCTGGTAGAATGACTAGGAGCCCCTCTCCACTCCAAACGAGGCAACCCCGACAATGCTAAGGTCACATTTTTGGCATGACAGTCCAATATAGCATGATAAGGTGACTACCAATCCATCCCCAAAATGACATCGAAGTCTACCATATCGAGAAGTAGGAGATCTACACGGGTCTCAAGACACCCAATAACAACCACACATAAGCGATAGACACGATCTACCATAATAGAATCACCCACTGGCATAGACACATAAACGTGAGCACTAAAAGAATCACGAGGCACAACCAAATATGAAACAAAATAAGAAGACACATAGGAGTATGTAGACCCTGGATCAAACAGAACTAAAACATCTCTACTACAAATCAAAACAGTACCTATAATAATTACATTGGAGGACTCAGCCTCAGGCCTAGCTGGAAAAGCATAACATTAGGGTTGGACCCCATCACCCTGAACTGCATCCCTAGGGTGGCCTCCTGTTGGCTGGCCTCCACCTCTAGTGCCCTGACCTCAACCTCTAATGGCCCAACCTCCACCTTTAACACCTCGACCCCTACCTCTAGCTGGCCGAGCATGGTGGAACACCCGGTGCCGGAACCAAGACTCGAGAAACCTGATGTTGAGAGCTGCTTGAGGCTCGAGGCTTGAGGGCAAAATTTAGCAATGTACCTCGTATCTCCACAAGTATAACAAGCTTTGGCTGCTAAGACTGTTGACCCTAAAACTGACCATGCCTGCCTGAGTAGCCACACTGAAAACTATGGAGTAGAGGTGCACTGATAGGTTCTGGCGGTGCACTGTAGGGTAGCTGATAAGAATATTGCATATGAGAACCACGACCACCTGGAGCACCGTGAGAAGCCTGAAGTGCTAAATGAAACGGCTTGAGACTACCAAAAGAATCCCTGCCTCCATATGAGGCACCACTGAATCTGCCAGAATGACGAAGCCTCTTGTCAAACCCTTGACCGCTCCCCTGAGCTAGAACCATCTCAACCCGCTTGGCCACATTGGCGCTGAGCGAGTCCCTCAATAAACCTCCTCACCCTCTCTCTTGGTGGGGAGTATCAGAAGAGCATGACGAGCCAAATCAATAAACTTCGTCTCGTACTGTGTGATAGTTATAGAACCCTGCTGAAGACGCTCAAACCGCCTGTGGTACTCCTCTCGAGAAATAGCAGTGAGAATTGGTCCCAAGTGAGAGCTTGTGACCCATCCAGTCTGGCCAAAAAATAATCTCTCCACCATTTTTTGGCGTAACCTGATAGATGAAAAGCAGTAAAGTCGACCCCATTGGTCTCCACTATTGCCATATTCCGTAGAACCTCATGACAGCTGTCCAAATAATCCTGGGGATCCTCTGAATATGTACCACCATAGGTAGTAGTGAAAAGATTGGTGAACCTATCCAATACCCACAAAGCATATGAAGACATAGCTAATCCATCACCAGTCTGAGCTGCAACACCTGATGGGACTACCCCAACTGGTTGAGCTGATGGAGTCTAAATATTGGGAGCTATCTGCTCCGGAGTGCGAGTAGCGGGAGTCTGTGCTCCTCCCCTAGCTTGAGAGATGGTTGGTGCTACAGGAAGTACGCCTGCTTGAGTGACACTCTCCATAAAGCGCACTAGACGGACCAGAGCATCTTGGAGTACCGGGGTAGCGATGAACCCTTCTGGGACCTGAGCTGGGCCCGCTGGGACTATCTGGGCCGGAACCTCATCATCAAACTCTAACTAAGGCTCCGCCGCTGGTGTTGTTGCCCTGGGCTGACCTCTGCCCCTGCCTCGGCCTCTAGCACAGCCTAGGCCTCGTCTTCTACCCCTCGTAGGAGCTACTGCTGGGGGCTGGGGCTGTTGATCAGCTAATGAAGCGGTACATGTTCTCTCCATCTACGAAAAAATAGAGTAGAAGTTCAATTTGCACTGAGAAATCTAGGGGATAAGCACAAACGTCTCCGTACCGATCCCTCAGACTCTACTAATCTTGTTCATGAATTGTGAGACCTAAGCAACCTAGAGATCTGATACCAACTTGTCACGACCCAAATCTCTCAGCGTCGGGACCATGATGGCACCTAACATTGTACCCGCTAGGCAAGCCAACGTTATAGATTTTTACCTTTTTCCTTTATCTTTTAACAATTAACAAGTTAATGTAAGAAAATCAGCGGAATAAATGCGGAAGAACAAAATTTAAAAGATAATCGTAATACAAATACGAATCTGTAATAAAACTCCACCAAGAACTGGTGCCACAATCTCACGAACGATCTAAGAATACTACAAACAGTGGTCTAAACAAGGAAATATACATATGTTCGAAAGTAGATAAACAGAAAAGAAATATGATAGAAGGGGACGCCAAGGCCTGCGGATGCCTGTAGGACTACCTTGGGTCTCCACTAGATTGAAGGAAGCAACCTCGAACTACGGTTCGTATAGTCCAGTACCAGGATCTGCACAAAAAGTGCAGAGTGAAGTGTCAGTACAACCAACCCTACGTACTGGTAAGTGCCGAGCCTAACCTCGGCGAAGTAGTGACGAGGCTAGGACACGAGAAACATAATAAACTTATGCAATTAATCAGTATAATAATAGAGTAACAAGTAATTAAAACTAAGCAGAAATGTACGGGAAGGGGCAACATGCAATGGGGTTTCAACATAAAGAATTACAACAGTAAAGGAATTTAAACAGTTAAAACACTTGAGCCGATAATAGCAAACGAACAAAACAAACAGAAAATGCACGACATCACCCTTCGTGCTTTTACTCTCAATCCTCACCATGCAATAAATAATAGAAATGTGCACGGCATCACCATTCGTGCTTTATCACTCTTCCTCACCATATGAATAGTATAAACATGCACGACATCACCCTTCGTACTTTATCTCTCTTCCTCACCATATGTATCAATATAAATGTAAATGTGCATGACATTACCCTTCGTGCTTTATCACTCTTCTTTACCATATGCATAAGTATGAATGTGCACAACATCACCCGTCGTGCTTTATCACTCTTTCCTCACATAAACAGCAGAAACAATAACATCCCAACAAGGCAATCAACAATAGAAACAAATACATCCCGGCAAGGGAATCAACTATAACAAATCTCGTTCCAACAGTTAACTTCACAAAATAAATCTCAACTTGAGCCAATACTCAATAATGGTCAATTACCTTGAAATTACTATAAATCTTTTTCAACATGGATAATCATTAATTTAAGCATGGACAATACATAATAAGAGTCACAACAGTCACAATATAAGATACACGGGCATGCTCGACATCAACGTATAGATACTCATCACCACACCTATACGTCGTACACAACACTAACACGTAGAAAATAAGATACAACACCTATTCCCTCAAGCTAAGGTTAGGCCAACACTTACCTCAGATTCCATGGCCAAACTGAAGCCCTAAATACCGCTTTCCCTTTAGATTTCGCCTCCAATTAACTTGTATCTAGCCATAATTAACTTAACAACATCAATAAGTGCTAAAGAATTCAACTCCAATGCTTAATCATAGGTTTTCTATCATTTTCTCCAAAAAGTCAAAAATCGACCCCGAGCCCGCTTGGTCAAAACTCAAGCTTCAGACCAAAAGCAGATTACTCATTCACCCACGAGCCCGAATATGCAATTAGTTTTGGAATACGACCCCAAATCGAGGTCTAAATCCCCAAATATGTAAAATCCGCAATTCTTCTAAAATCCCTAATTTCTACCCTTAAAGAACGAGATTTAGGCCTAGAAATCTAATGGATGTTGATGGAAAATGAAAACAATGAGTTTAAGAACACAAACCTATGATTTGGTGATGAAATCCCTCTTCAAAAATCACCCAAGGTCGAGTTATATGGAATAAAATATGAAATTTTGGTCTAATCCCATTTTGAGTTCTGTTTTTAAAAGAATGGGCAGGCCTTTTTCGCGTTCGCAAAGGGCCTGCCGCGTTCGCGAAGAGCTGCATTGCTCAGGCTTATGCGATCGCGAGTTCTTCCATGCATTCGCAAACGACATGCCCCCCCTGGCCTTCACGTTCGCGGACGATTGTATGTGTTTGCGTAGAAGAAGTGACTGATTCCCAGCCCACCTCCATTTTACTATATGTCTTCGCGTGACACCGGTCGCGTTCGCAAAGAGCATCCCCTTAGTGCTTTGCGTTTGCGTCCATGGCTATGAGTTAGTGATGAACAACCCTATCCCCAACCCCAACCCTGAGTAAACTTCACGAATGCGAGAGTGGCTTCGCGATCGTGAAGCACAAAATGCCTGCACCCCAGAAGCAACAACTTATACCAGATTTTCTAAGTGTGAATCACTCGTAGCCTATCCGAAACTCACGCGAGCCTTCAAATCTTCAAACCAAACATGCACACAAGTCTTAAAACATCATATTGACTTGCTCGTGCGATTAAATCGCCAAAATAATACCTAGAACTACGAATTTAGCATCAAAATCAAGGAAAAATCTCAAGAACTTTTAAATTTTCCATTTTCACAACCGAGGGTCCGAATAATGTCATATAAACTCCGTTTCTTACCAAATTTTATAGACATAACTTAAATACCATATTAAACCTGTACTGGGCTCCAGAACTAAAATACGGGTCCGATACCATCATATTCAAGCATTATTCAATTTCTAAACTCCTTATATTTTTCAGTTAAATAATTTTCTTCAAAATTTTATTTCTCGGGCTTGGGACCTCAGAATTAAATTTCGGGCATACGCCCAAGTCCCATATTTTTCTACGGACACTCCGAGACCGTCAAATCACGGTTCTGGGTCCGTTTACCCAAAATGTTGACCGAAGTCAACTTAATTCAATTTTAAAGACAAAATTAGCATTTTCCTCAAATTTTCACATAAAGGCTTTCTGGATATATGCCCGAACCGCGCACGCAAATTGAGGTGAGACAAAAGGAGGTGTTTAAGGCCTCAAAATACCTATTTGACTTCTAAAGCAAGAGATGACCTTTTGGGTCATCACATATCTCGTGATGCCTATTTGCCTTAGTTCGGTGCAACTATTCTTGGTATATTTCTTCATTGTTTCATTTTCATTGTTTATCATTAATACACTGTTATATACCTGTTCAATTTCTTATTTATTCTAGTAGGGCCTTGACCTGACCTCGTCACCACTCTAGCGAGGTTAGGCATGACACTTACTGGGTATCGTTGTGGTGTTACTCATACTATGCTTTTGGACATCTTTTTGTACAAATCCATGTACCTCTTATTAGTCCACGCACCAGTGATTTGAGTTCGGACTTGGAGACTTCAAGATATATATGCCGACGTCCAAAGGCCTCAGAGTCACCCTTTATCTAGTTCTATTTTATTTTCTTTTATTGTTGTATATGGATGTTCAAGCCTCATTTGTTTTCACTTAATGGAGGTCTGAATCTTAATCCATCAGATCTCAGATATTAAGTGCATTTGTTTTAAAGTCTGAATCTTAATTATTCAAATCTTAATCAATAAGTGTGTATTTTTTTACGTCATAACCACTTAATGGGTCTGACTAGGTCTATATGATTAAGATCTATAACAGAGACTTGATTTCATTAAGATGCTATCACATATTCATTATTAGCTATTGTCACCACGTACCATTATCAACTACCACCATGCCACCACCACCACTATACTCAACCACCACTACCACCCCACCACCACTACCTCCACTACCACCATGCCACGATCATCCTCAATCATAGCCGCCACCATTATTGATCATCACCACCCACTATCCCCACCACTCCGTCCACGATTATTCTCACCCACAATCAACACTCATCCACATCAACTACCACAACTAACCACCTCATCACCATCAATAAGCATAATCGGCACTGCCCATCATTATAACTTACCACCACCCACCCACCACCTTCTTCAGTCACAACTACTACCACCACTCGCCATTATTAACTATTACCATCCACCATCACTATCCTCAATCATAATCGCCACCACTACTAATCACTACTAGCTACTAGCATGAACCACCATCATGAACCAAAACTACCAACAACCACCGCCTCTAGTTGGCATTCACCAGTTAGCCATCACCACCAACAACTATCATATTTTAAAAAGCTATATATTTTATTGATAGAATATTAGATTAGTTAGTATTTTATTTGAATTTTAAGTTTATTAATTTTTAAATAAAGATAAATTTTATACATTCAGATGTTAAAAAATCAAACAGTTTTAATTATTTAGTATTCAGATCTTAATACACATCTTAATATATTCAGATATGTATTCAGATTCAGATGTCTTAATCTTGATGCATATCTTGATATTTAGATGTGTATTCAGATTCAGACGTGTAATGACCCCGCCGGTCGTTTTAAGAATTTACGCCCCGATCCCCCATTAACTGTTTTCCCCATGGTTGTTTCTGCTATTGTGAGTTGCCGGGAGGGTTTATTTGGAGTTTCGAAGTGTTTTGGGACACTTAGTCCCTAAATGAGAGCTTATGTTTTGGAAATTTGACCGTAGTCAGAACAATATGAAGACAGCCTCAGAATGGAATTCTGTTGGTTCCGTTAGCTCCATTGAGTGATTTTGGATTTAGGAGCATGTTCGGATTGTGTCTTGGAGGTCCATAGCTAATTTAGGCTTGAAATATCGAAAGTTGAATTTTTGAAGTTTCTGGTTCGATAGTGAGATTTTGATCCGAGGCTCCGAATGGAATTCCGGAAGTTGAAGTAGCTCCGTAGTGTTGAATATGGTGCGTGTGCAAAATTTCAGGTAATTCGGATGAGGTTTGATAGACTTTTGATCGAAAGCGTATTTTGAGAGCTTTTGAAGTTGTTAGGCTTGAATCCGATGCTAATTAGTTGATCCGATGTTGTTTGAGGTGTTGTGGACATTTGTATAAGTTTGGACAATAGTATATGACTTGTTTGTGTTTTTGGTTGAGGTCCCATGGGCCTCGGGATGATTTCAGGTGGTTAACAGGAAGTTGGAAAGTTGGAGTTTGTAGCTGAAGTCTTTGGGCTGCTATCATAACCGCATCTGCAGTTGAGAGACCGCAGATGCGGAGCCAAGCCGCAGAAGCAACCAAGAGAAAAGTGAGCAGGAACCGCAGAAGTGGATGTGTTACTGCACCAGCGTGACCGCGGATGCAGCATATGGGTCGCAGGTGCGGAGAGGAAATTTTAAGTAAGAATCGCAAAACCGGTTCCCTTGACCGCAGAAGCGGTATGATGAAAAAATTGAGCTGTATATGGGACTTTGCTGGGTAGAAAAATCAGAATTCGAGGGTTTAGTTTCAAAAAGTTAGAAATTGATTTGGAGCTTAGGAGAGTGCGATTCTGTGGGGGTTTTTTAAGAGAAGATCATTGGATAAAAATTTCTCCCTTTCTAGTTATATTCCATTAATCTATTGTTAGTTTTGTCACTTAATTTCGGATTGGAAGTGAAAATTGGGGAAAAATTGGAAGAAAGTTCTTAGACCTAAAATTCGAATATTTATTTGGAATTTGACCTTGGATTTAGATAATTTTGGTATGCATGAACTCGTGAGAGTATGGGGATTCTGAGATTATAAATTTTACCCGATTCCGAGACGTGGGCCCAAGGGGCATTTTGGTTATTTTACCTAATTTCGCGTATTAGCTTAGAGTTTATTGGAAGAATCAGTTACTTGAAGTGTTCTTTACATTATGCAATTGAATTGAATAGATTCTGGCCATTTGGAGTCGAGTACGCGTGGCAAGAGCGTGGTTTCAGGTTGATTTTGGAGCTAGTTCGAGGTAAGTGGCTTGTCTAACCTTGTGTGAGAGACATTCCCCTTAGGATTGATATTGTTGATAATTGAAATGCCCTGTACGTGAGGTGATGAGTGCATACTTGTGCTAATTATTGAAAAATCCTATTTTCATTAAGTAACTTTAATTGCGTTTTCTCTTCCTATTTAATCTACGTGCAATTTAAGTCTGCTGTTAGCTTAGAGAATCATGCCTAATTGACTTAATTGTTTTATTTGCTCAAACTGTCTTATTTGGACTACATGAAGCATGCTAGGCTAGAAATACCTGTTTAACTTGTTGTGAAATTGAACTTAATTGAGTATTCTTTGTGTTGTTGCTGCGTGTTTACTTTGGGACTACGGGACGGTATCCCGAGAGACCCCCCTACACCTATATATATATATATATATATATATATATATATATATATATATATATATTGATTTGGACTGTAGTGCCGGATACCAAGAGATCCCTGACACGTAGTGAAGATACTAAGAGATCCTTGGGATACCGAGAGATCCCCAACATAAATATTGATGATACTAAGAGATCCTCGGGATACCAAGAGATCCCCGGTACACATATTGAGGATACTAAAAGATCCTTGGGATACTGAGAGATTCCCGATTGTTGTCTTTGTGGTGAGTTGTACTTCTTTCTGTGACTTCCTTGACTCTATTATAACTGTTACTGTTCTTTATATTCTATATTATTTCTTAATGTTGCACTTAAGTTTTACTGTCTTTTTCTACACTGGCATACCTTATCTTTCATTTAACCTCAGTAGGGCCCTGACCTTCCTCGTCACAACCCAACCGAGGTTAGTCTTGGCACTTACTGAGTACCGCTATGGTGTACTCATGCCCTTTATGCGCATGTTTTTCATGTGCAAATCTAGGTACTTCCACTCAGACTTATCACACTTGAGATGAGGCGCTTGTAGAGACTCCGAGGTATATCTGCCGCGTCCGCAGACCGAAGAGTCCCTTTTTACTCTCCCTTTTTGTATTAGCCCTTCTGTATTTCCGTTTCTTTATTAGATATTCTGGAGTTAGATGCTTGTAGACATATAAGGGCTTATGATCATGAGATTCTGAGTTTTGGGAAATGTTATTTGTTTCGAGAGTTGTTATTATGTATGCCGAGCAGTAGTTTAAACACTATTTTATTTCACTATTTCTATTTTTAATTATTTCTTCCGTAATTTTGTTTAATTTTCCACTTTGATAGGCTTACCTAGTCGTAGAGACTAGGTACCGTCACGATGGTTCACGGAGGGCGAACCGGGGTCGTGACAAGTTGGCATCAGATCCCTAAGTTCATAAGAGTCATGAATCACAAGTCAGTTTATTAGAGTCTCGCGGATCGGTACGGAGATGTCTTTACTTATCTGCGAGAAGCTATGTAACTGTTAGGAAAATTCCACTTCATTTGATTTCCTTATCGTGCGAGATTTTTGATATCACAACTCTAAACTTCTGTCTTCTATTCTCTCACAAATGGTGAGGACACGTGGTACCCGAGATGATTAGGCACCCACGCCCCCTACTACAACCGTCAGAGGCCGAGGCCGGGGTAGAGGCTAAGGACGCGCACGTGGTGCAGCCAGATCACCCATGCCAGCTACCACCGATGAGCCACCAACAGTGCCAGTCGGAGCCCAGGCACCTGATACGCCTACTGCTACTACCACGCCAGTACTTCAGGAGACTCAGGCATAGTTCATGAGCATGTACACCACTTTGGCTCAAGTAGGGTTGCTTCCCTTGCTATAACCACATCTTAGGCCGGGGGAGGAGCACAGACTCCCACCACCCGCACTCCTGAGCAGTGAGTGCATGTTGATCAGGTCCTAGAGATTATTCCTGTATAGCCTGTAGTCCTAGGTCAGCCCGAGGACAAGGTAGCGGCTTTAGAGGATGAGCAGCGGAGACTTGAGAGGTTCAAGAAGTATGATCCTCCTGTATTCAGTGGTTTAGCATCAGATGATGCCTTGGGATTTCTGGAGGAGTGTCATCGTATCCTCCGCACTACGGGTATATCAGGATTAAGTGGGGTTTCTCTTACTGCCTTCTAGCTTCGAGGAGTTGCCTATTAGTGGTGGCGTACCTATGAGTTAGATAGTTCGGATGAGGCAACTTCACTGACTTGGACTTAGTTTTCAGATATGTTCCTGAGGGAGTTTGTTCCTTATAGCCTCAGAGATGCATGGCACACAGATTTTGATCATTTGCACTAGGGTACTATGACTTTCTCGGAGTATGCTGTCCGTTGCACTAGCTTGGCTAGACATGCCTCACCCTTGGTTTCTATTGTTTGCGAGTGGGTTCGCCAGTTTATTGAGGGGCTTATCCCTATCATCAAGTCTAGCATGGCCCATTAGTTGGAGATGGATATTTCTTATCAGTAGGTGGTGAGCATTTCTAGGTGGATAGAGGGTATGCATGCTAGGGAGAGAGAGGAGAGGGAGGCCAAGAGGTCTCGAGAGTCGGGCCATTATTCTGGTGCCCGTGCCGCAACTGCAGGTCGTCATGGTAGGGGTCATATAAGTCGCCCCATTCATTCAACTCTTCTAGCAACTAGAGGTATTCCAGCTCTTCCTAGGCCTCAGGAGCCTTATTATTCACCTCCAATATCTAGTGCGCCTCCTGCGTGGGGTACTTTCAGAGGTCAGTCCAACAGACCTGGCCTGAGCCAGTCACAGCCACCACATCCTCCTAGAGCTTGTTTTGAGTATGGTGACACACGCTATGTGGTGAGGGATTGCCCTAGACTTGGGAGGATTGCACCTCCACAAACTTCTCAGTCGAAGCGTGCCCCGCAGAGTTCTTAGCCTATGATCACATCACCAGTTGCTACCCTACCTGCTCAGCCAATTAAAGGTGGAGGTCACCCTAAAAGGGGAGGCCAGACCAGATACTATCCCCTTCCTGCCCGTACCGAGGCCGTTGCCTCCGATTTTGTCATCACAAGTATTATACTAGTTTGTCATAGAGATACATCGGTTCTATTCTATCTAGGATCCACTTATTCTTATGTGTCTTCTTATTTTGCTCCGCATTTGGGTGTATCTCAGGATTCTTTGAGTTCCCCCATTTATGTTTCTACTCTTGTAGGAGATTCTCTTATTGTGGACGGTATTTATCAGTCGTGTTTGGTTGCTCTTAGTGGTTTTGTGACCAGAGCTAATTTATTGTTGCTCATCATGGTTGATTTTGATATTATCTTGGGCATGGACTGGTTGTTGCCCCATTATGCTATTCTTGATTGTCAATCCAAAACCGTGACGCTGGCTATGCTAGGTGTACCGCGTGTTGGGTGGAGGGGTGCTTTAGTTCACACTCCCAGTAGAGCTATTTCTTTCCTTGAGGCTCAGCGTATGGTTGAGAAGGGGAATGACACATATCTAGCTTATGTGAGAGATGTTAGTATTGATACCCCTTTCGTTGATTTAGTCCAGTAGTACGGGATTTTTCTGATGTGTTTCCAGCTGACCTTCCGAGCATGCCGTCCGACAGAGATATTGATTTTGACATTGATCTGTTGCCGGGCACTCAGCCCATTTCTGTTCCTCCGTATCATATGGCTTCTCCTAAGTTAAAGGAGTTGAAGGATCAGTTATAGGAATTGCTTGATAAAGATTTTATTAGGCCTAGTGTATCACCTTGGGGCGCTCCTGTCTTGTTTGTGAAGAAAAGGATGGTTCTATGCGTATGTGTATTGATTATCGCAAGTTGAACAAAGTTACAGTGAAGAACCGTTATCCTTTACCTTGTATTGATGATCTGTTTGACCAGCTTCAGGGCGTACGAGTGTTTTCTAAGATTGACTTGCGCTCAGGTTACCCCCAGTTGAAGATTCAGGAGCCAGATATCCTGAAGATTGCTTTCAGGACTCGGTATGGTCATTACGAGTTCCTTATTATGTCATTTGGGCAGACCAATGCCCCAGCAGCCTTTATGCATTTGATGCACAGTGTGTTCCGACCGTATCTTGACTCATTCATCATTGTCTTTATTTATGATATTCTGGTATACTCCCGGAGTCGGGAAGATCATGAGAAGAACCTGAGGACAATGCTTTATAACTTGAAAGAAAAGAAGTTATATGCTAAGTTCTCGAAATGTGAGTTTTGGTTAGATTCCGTGGCATTCATAGGCCACGTGGTATCGAGTGAGGGTATCCAGGTGGATCCGAAGAAAGTAGAAGTAGAGCAGAGTTGGCCCAAACCATCCTCCGCTACATAGATCCGTAGTTTTCTTGGCTTGGCGGGTTACTATCGGCATTTTGTGGAGGGATTTTCATCGATTGCAGCCCCTATGACTAGACTGACCTAGAAGGGTGCTCTGTTCCAGTGGATGGAAGAGTGTGAGGCGAGTTTTTAGAAGCTTAAGACAGCTTTGACTACAACACCAATTTTGATATTGCCTACAGGTTTAGGGTCTTTCACTGTCTATTGTGATGCCTTGAGGATTGGCCTTGGAGCAGTTTTGATGCAGGACGGTAGGGTGATTGCCTACGCGTCCAGAAAGTTGAAGGTACATGAGAAGAATTATCCTGTCCATGATCTTGAGTTAGCTGCTATTGTTCACGCCTTGAAGATCTGGCGTCATTATTTGTACTTTGTGCCTTGTGAGATTTATACTGATCATCGGAGCTTGCAATACCTGTTCAAGTAAAAGGACCTTAATTTGTGCCAGAGAAGGTGGTTAGAGTTGCTGAAGGACTATGACATCACTATTTTGTATAACTCGGGCAAGGCCAATATGGTGGCCGATGCTTTGAGTCACCGGGCAGAGAGTTTTGGGAGTTTGGCTTATTTACCAGCATTAGAGAGTCCTATGGCGATGGATGTTTATGACTTAGCCAACCGGTTTGTAAGATTGGATCTTTCGGAGCCTAGTCGGGTTCTAGCTTGCGTGGTTTCTCGGTCTTCCTTATTTTATCGTATAAGGGAACGTCAATTTGATGACCCTCATTTACTTGTCCTCAAGGATAAGGTTCAGCACAGTGATGCCAGAGATGTGACTATTGGTGATGATGGGGTATTGAGGATGCAGGGTCAGATTTGTGTACCCAATGTTGATGGGCTTCGGGAGTTGATTTTAGAGGAGGCCCATAGCTCACGGTATTCCATTCATCTAGGTGACACGAAGATGTATCGGGATTTGAGACAACATTATTGGTAGAGGCAGATGAAGAAAGACATATTTGGGTTTGTAGCTCGGTGCCTCAACTATCAGCAAATGAAGTATGAGCACCCGAGACCGGGTGGATTTCTTCAGCAGATAGAGATTCTAGAGTGGAAATGGATGTGGATCACCATGGACTTTGCAGTTGGGCTCCCACAGACTTTGAGAAAGTTCGATGCGATTTGGGTGATTGTGGATCAGCTAACAAAGTCCGCACACTTCATTGCTGTGTGTACTATTTATTCTTCGAAGTGGTTGGCGGAGATTTATATCCGGGAGATTGTTTGTCTGCATGATATCCCAGTTTCCATCATTTCAGATAGGGGTACTCAGTTCACATCACAGTTTTGGAGGGCCGTTTAGCATGGGTTGGGTACTCGGGTAGAGTTGAGTACAACATTTCACCCTCAGACGGACGGACAGTCCGAGCGCACTATTAAGATTCTTGAGGATTTGCTCCGTGCGTGTGTGATTTAGTTTAGAGGGTCTTGGGATCAGTTCTTGCCATTGGCGGAGTTTCCCTACAGCAATAGCTTTCAGTCCAGCATTTAGATAGCACCGTATGAGGATTTTATATGGTAGGTAGTGTAGATCCCCGATGGGTTGGTTTGAGCCGGGTGATGCTAAATTATTGGGCACAGACTTGGTTTAGGATGCCTTGGAGAAGGTTAAGGTGATTCAGGATAGACTCTGTACAACCCAGTCCAGGAAAAAGAATTATGCGGACAGGAAGGTTCGTGATGTTTCCTATATGGTTGGATATTGGGTTCTGCTTCGGGTTTCACCTATGAAGGGCATTATGAGATTTGGGAAGAAAGGGAAGTTGAGTCCGAGGTTTATTGGCCCTTTTGAGATATTGAGGCATGTTGAGGAGATTGCTTATAAGCTTTCCTTACCTCCCAGCTTGGTAGGAGTTCATCCGGTATTTCATGTTTTGATGCTCCATAGGTATCACGGTGATCCGTCGCATGTGTTGGATTTCAGTTCAGTCCAGTTGGACAAGTATCTATCTTATGTTGAGGAGCTAGTAACAATATTGGACAGACATGTTAGAAAGCTGAGGTCAAAGAATATTGCATTAGTGAAGGTTCAGTGGCAGGGTCAGCCTATCGAGGAGGCGACCTGGGAGACCGAGCAGGATATGCGCAGCCGTTACCCTCATCTTTTCACTACTTCAGGTATCTCTATATGCTGGTTCAAGGACGAACGAATGTTTAAGTGTGGGAGGATGTAACGACCCGATCGGTCGTTTTAAGAATTTACGCCCGATCCCCTATTAACTGCTTTCCCCGTGGTTGTTTCTGCTATTGTGAGTTGCCGGGAGGATTTATTTGGAGTTTCGGAGAGTTTTGGGACACTTTGTCCCTAAATGTGATGTGTGTGCACAATTTTAGGTCACTCGGACGAGGTTTAATAGACTTTTCATCGAAAGCGTATTTTGAGAGTTTTTGAAGTTCTTAGGCTTGAATCCGATGCTAATTGGTTGATCCGATGTTGTTTGAGGTGTTGTGGAGATTTGTATAAGTTTGGACATTAGTATATGACTTGTCTGTGTTTTTGGTTGAGGTCCCGGGGGCCTCGGGATGATTTCGGGTGGTTAACGGGAAGTTGGAGTTTGCAGTTGAAATCTTTGGGCCGTTGTCATAACCACATCTGCGGTTGAGAGGCCGCAGATGCGACTCCCATAGATGCGGAGCCAAGCCATAGAAGCGGCCAATAGGAAAGTGACCAGGAACCGCAGAAGCGGATGTGTTACCGCACCTGCGTGACCGCAGATGCGGAGAGGGAATTTTAAGTAAGAATTGCAGAAGCGGTTCTCTTGACCGCAGAAGTGGTATCGCAGATGCGAAAATTGAGCAGCAGATGCGACTTTGTTGGGCAGGAAAATTAGAATTCGAGGGTTTAGTTTCAAAAAGTTAGAAATTGATTTGGAGCTCGGGAGATGGCGATTCTGTGGGGGGTTTTGAAGAGAAGATCATTGGGTAATAATTCTTTAACCCTTTCTAGTTGTATTCCATTAATCTATTGTTAGTTTTGTCACTTAATTTCGGATTGGAAGTGAAAATTGGGGAAAATTTGGAAGAAATTTCTTAGACCTAGAATTCAAATTTTGATTGGGAATTTGACTTTGGATAATTTTGGTATGCATGAACTCGTGAGAGTATTGGGATTTTAAGAATATAAATTTTACCTGATTCCGATACGTGGGACCAAGGGGTGTTTTGGTCATTTTACCTAATTTCGCGTATTAACTTAGAATTTATTGATAGAATCAGTTACTTGATGTGTTATTACATTATGCAATATTTATATATTGATTTGGACTGTAGTGCGGGATACAAAGAGATCCCCGGCACGTATTGAGGATACTAAGAGATCATTGGGATACCGAGAGATCCCCAACATAAATATTGAGGATACTAAGAGATCTTCGCGATACCAAGAGATCCCCGGTACACATATTGAGGATAATAAGAGATCCTCGGAATACTGAGAGATCCCCGGTTGTTGTCTCCGGGTTGAGCTGTACTTCTTTCTGTGATTTCCTTGTCTCTGTTATAACTGTTATTGTTCTTTCTATTCTATATTATTTCTTACTATTGCACTTAATTTTTATTGTCTTATTCTACACTGTCATACCTTATATTTCATTTAACCTCAGTAGGGCCCTGACCTTCCTCGTCACTACCCGACCGAGGTTAGGCTTGGCACTTACTGAGTACCGCTGTGGTGTACTCATGCCCTTTCTACGCATGTTTTTCATGTGCAGATCCAGGTACTTCCACTCAAACTTATCACGCTTGAGACGAGGTGCTTGTCGAGAATCTGAGGTATATCTGCCGCGTCCGCAAATCGAAGAGTCCCTTTCTACTCTCCCTTTTAGTATTAGCCCTTCTGTACTTTCGTTTCTTTGTTAGATATTCTGGAGTTAGATGCTTGTAGACATTCAAAGGCTTGTGATAATGAGATTCCAGGTTTTGGAAAATGTTATTAGTTTCGATAGTTGTTATTGTGTATGCCACGCGGCATTTTAAACACTGTTTTATTTTACTATTTTAGTTTTTAATTATTTCTTCCGCAATTTTATTTATTTTTCCACATTGATAGGCTTACCTAGTCGTAGAGACTAGGTGCCGCCACGATGGTCCACGGAGGGCGAACGGGGTCGTGACAAGACGTGTTAATCTTAAAAAAAACAATTGAGGCCTCAGTATACTCTTGTGGAGCTTGTGACTAGATATGACCAGATTTTGGAGTGTTGGTTTCTGTTGAGTTGCGGAGTTCTTTTACAATAGTTGCTGAGTTATTTGAGAGTTTTATCATTATCTCAATTATATTTTGTATGTATGTTAGACTTACCTAATCTTAAAGAATTTGTGCCATCACAACATCTTACGGAGAAAAATTAGAGCCGTGACATAAATTTGGACGAATTCCATTAAACATCACGCTCGTTCTCCGGAGAAGCAGGCAACCTAATCGCAAGAATTAGCAAAAAATGAACCAGAAACTCATTCTTCCTTAATTCATTTTGATCTAGGTTTTCATTTTTAAGTTTTAATTTTCAGTAGTGGTGATGTCGTTTCAACTGAAACTGTCGAAAGTTTTTGATCTAAACGGTCGAAACATGTGAATAACAAGAATGACCATGTTTTTTAAATTTCCGATTGAAATAGTCTTAAATGTTTAGATCAGCTAATTCTAAGACAATATGTGCAATGTTATATAATAACAATCAGCTAATTTAAATGATTCATTCTAAGACAATAAAATATTTATTGTCTTAAAATAAATAAATGCAAACAAAGTATACTGACTAATTCTGTCGAATAATTTAAAAAATAAATAACTGAAAATTCATGTTTTTTCGATGAATCGGGCAAAATAATTAACAAAAACGAGAAGTTAATCTATTCTGACAGTTTGGATTGGAAATACAGGAATTTTCAGGTTTGTTATTCGACCGCTTCTGTTAAAAATCTGTGCATATTTTAGCAAAATTCTGCAGTATTTTCAACTTCATTACCTGCCAAATAAAACAGCCAACCCAAAGTCCTAATTCACAATGAACTCAAGTGACATTAAACATCTAAAACAACACTAAGCATAGTAAACACTTCACACAAGTGTAAATACCTTACCACACAAGTGATAATTTTAAGACAAACATGTGCAATGTTATATAATAACAATCAACTAATTTAACATTTAATGATTCAAAAAAAAAAAAATTGTATATGTAAGGTATTCAAAATTTAAAATATGTGGCTAGAGATATCAATAAACTCAAAATAGAGCCATACTAAAATAAAGTTTCGCCGGCTAAAAAATTATTTAAATTTTTAGATAGTTTATTAAAGTGGATTTTAAATTAAGGATGATATCTTCACTTGCATCATTATAAAGCTAATCATTATTGAAAGATAACAACATACCAAAATATAATTAGAATTTCAAAATAAAATATTTTTTGAAAGATAACAACATACCAAAGAAGAGTTCAAGTCATAGTAAAAGAGTCATGTCGTAACTAAAATGTCGTTCATATTGTGTCAGCCTTTGTGCGTTGCCATAAATACGAGTTATTATTTCGCTTCGTGACTATTTTTAGGTTCCAATGACTCCAATAAGAATGGTGCAAAAAAAAAAAAATCACTACGAGATTTGAAAAAATATTAGTTTTTTTCATGTAGTATTTCTTAATTAATATCTAACGATTATCTATAATTATATAGAAGATTTAAATTTTAAGATTATTTATATATAATTCAAATAACTCAGATGTTTAATATGGTCAGTGTCAAATATCAAAATAGAGTCATACTGGAAAAAATTCGCTGGCTAAGGAATTATTTAAATTTTTAGATACCTGACTAAACTGAGCTTTTGAATTAAGGATAATATTTTTAATTCCATTATTATAAACATAATTATTTTTGAAAAATAAAATTTTAGAAACTGAAATTTTAAAATAGAAATATTTTTTGAAAGATATCAACACACCAAATAAGAGTTCAAGTAGTAATACAAGAGTCAAGCCGTATCCAAAGAATCCTTCATAGTCTCAACCTTTGATTGTTTTGCCATAGATATGAGTTATTATTTTGCTTCCTCACTATTTTCAGGATCCAATGACACCGCTGAGAATGGTACCAAAAAAGAAAATATAATTATAACTAGGAAATTTGAGAAATGGTTAATCTTTTTCATGTAGTGTTTCTTAATTTATAGGAGTATTCAATAATTATCTATATTTATCAAGAAGGTTTAAATTCTAAGACTATTGACACATAATTCAAATAAATAAATATTTAACATGACTAGTGTCCGCGCATCCGCGCAGGTGCTAATACTAGTTAAGTATTAATCAAATAACATAAAGTCTAAATAATTAAATAAAATCACGTTCATTATTGAGTCTAAAAATAAACCGAGTCTAAAATTTCATATACTACAATTAAATTAAAACATAACACCACTTTCAAATATTTCTCCTCGTTATCAGAATCAGTGTCATCCTCGTTATTAGATTCCTCTACTGTAGGTTGATTGCCATGCCTTTTCATTGATGTTCGCATCACAGTTATTATTTTCTGACATGTGCTCCATTATTGCGTCAAATCATTAATTTGTTTTCCTCATAGATTCCATTTCTTCTTGTGAAATAGAAGCACCAGCGAATAATGTAGCTGGATGATTAGAGGATAATTATACTTCAAGTCTGTAGACTCTACCTTTATTTATTTTTATGAGTAACAAAGAAAAAGGAAGTAAAATGGGTCAAAGAGGAAACGAACAACTTGCAAACTAATACTAAAACATATATTTCTAAATAATTGTGTACTTTTATTCACTCCACTGGCACCTATGTCCATATTGAAGTCACATTTTCTGGTGAAGGTTGGGTTGAATCAGGCTGAGTTTGTTGACATTCCTCCAAACTTCTTTGATATCCTTCCTAAAATAAAAATGATAAACATTATATAAACAAACTAATCTTAAGGAAGAAATAAAATAATATTGAACTTAGGATCTTACATATGTCTCCGGTGTATGCGATACGATTCATCATTCTCTTGAACTGTTATTTTCTTTTTTCTTATGTGTTTCCGCAAAAACCTGAGCATGAGTTACATCCTTTCAATGTATCTTTTCCTGCAAAACTAAAAAATAAGAGCTAGAGATATATATATTTGATCACATATATGTAAACTAAAAAACATTAAAGATAAATTATCAATCACAATCGATGGGCCGCAAAATTAATTGAACCTATAGGGTGCAATGAGCCACCCTTACTGGAGGCTCTATTTTTCTTCACTTGTTCACTCTTCTTCTTCTTCACTTCTTCACTTCTTCTTCTTCTTCTTCGATCTAGGGGTATTCCACTTCTCCAAAAGTCTATCCCATACATCTTGATGTAATCAATCGAGCTTGTTGCCACCTCTCTTAGCAACAAAATGACTATCTTTAATCTAATTAAGAGCTCTATTCTATCATGTAAGCACACCTACATAAGTTAGACGCATACTCATCTGGCATCTGTATCTGGCCTTGCGCTTGTAAATGTTGTTTAGGCATATCAGGTACAACGCGCTTTGCCTTAAAATTTCTTTCAAGTTCATCCTGGCCTTCAAGTCACTTTTATGCATTTTCTGCAATATGTTGTAGTCCAATTTTGCGAAATTTAGCAACACATCATCTCGTGCTTTATCTTCTTGGTAAAACGATATGTATTTCCTCGTTGCTACTATCACCATAGTATAGTTGATTGGATATTTTAGTGCATTGCTGATTTTCATCGCGAGAGAATTGCTCAATGTAGGCAACAATAGCTTCAAATGAGTGGTGGTGAAATTAACTGCTTCGCCTAGTATTTCTTCACTGTGTACTCTGAATTGTGTTGCCTCATACAGGCTCAACAATCCTTGCACGTCGCTAACCAATGCCTTCTTGTAATTTCCTTTGTTGTTAGTAAACTTCCAAAAAACATCTGCGCCATCATATTGTATACGGTCAGCGCATAAAAGTTAACTAAACACTTAAACTCAAGTGGAAGGAATTAAGATTACATACCAGCAGAGACATAATAACCGTGTTGCCTAAGTAATCGAAACCGCAGAACAACAACATGGAGGTCACTTTCACCATTCAACTCTTCATAACAAGTGCAAATGTAGGCCAATGATTTCTCAATCTCATGTTCAAAATGGTGCGCTACTCCAAGACATTTGATTGCGTTTATCAGGTCAAGATTCTACAAAGATTTTGAAGGAGACGTCTCTAGCATTTTTTTCACTTCTTCTTTTAGGTCTTCATGCTGTTTCTTTTCCCATTCATTGGCTCCCTGTGCGAGTAAATATATATAACCTTTTTTTTTATATGTTTGTGCTCTAAATTTTTTATTGTTGAGACACAATTAAGTAAATAAAAGTGAACGCGCTAACAGTTTTAGATTTTAGATGAATTGGGAAATGCCGACAATCTCCATGACTTTAGTTATTGTAGGTACATTGAGGTCGAGGAGGTAATGGAGGCAATGCGTAAGATGAGTAGGGGCAGAGCTACCGGGCCAGACAAAATTCCAGTTGAACTTTGGAGATGTGTGGGTAGAGCAGGCTTGGAATGATTAACTGGGTTATTTAATGTTATATTCAAGACGAATAGGATGCTAAATGAGTGGAGGTGGAGTACAATGGTCCCGTTGTACAAGAACAAAGGTGATATCCAGAGTTGTAACAATTATAGGGGTATCAAATTACTGAGTCATACCATGAAAGTTTGGGAGAAAGTGGCAGAAATGAGGGTGCGAAGGACGGTGCCTATTTTAGACAACCAGTTTGGGTTCATGCCGGTGCGTTCTACCACAGAAGCTATCCACCTTATTAGGAGGACAGTGGAACAATACATGGATAGGAAGAAAGATCTCCACATGGTGTTTATTGATTTGGAGAAAGCGTACGACAAGGTGTAACGACCCGACCGGTCGTTTTGAGCTTTTGCACTTTGCTCATCAGTTCTTGGGCATGACTTGCCCCGTGTGATATATTGTGACTTATGTAAATCGTTGATTTTAGTTTTCAGGGTAATGAAAATGAATTTGAAAGAACAGTTCTCAGTTTGAAGACTGAAATTTGAAAGGTTTGACCAAGATTTGACTTGTTAGTATATGATCTCGGATTAGAATTTTTATGATTTGATTAGCTCCGTTAGGAGATTTGGGACATAGGAGCGTGATCGGAATGCATTTTGGAAGTCCGTGGAAGGTTTAGGTTTGAATTGGCGAAATTGAGATTAAGAGACCTTTGAGTGGGGATTTGAGGGGCCAAATTGAGATTAAGAGACCTTTGACCTTGGAGCATCCGGAGGCCGATTCGAGGGGCAAAGGCGTTGCCAACTAGAGTTTGGACCTTTGACCATGAGTAATGATTGTAAATGATGTTCTGCGGGTATGAAACCCCGGGTTGCACATCGTTGTGCTATATTGAGGTGACACAAATGCTAGATGACGAGCGTGAGATCATGCACTATTGGGGATTGTGACTTAGTCCATTCCGAATGATTATTTTACCACGTATTTGACGGAAAACTGTTTGATATCATCATGTTTTTGGTTGAATGCCATATTTGGGCCTCGTGCCAACTATTTGAACTCTTAGGGGATTTTATTGATATTTCCTCACTGTCTTGACTTTGTACTTCAACTCAGTCATGTTATATTTCACTGTTTTCATAAATCAGCCATGTTTACTCTGTTTTAATATATCAAATTATATTTCAAATAATATTTTGGGCTGAGCATCATGCTTTACTGTTTTCCGAGTGGCTTATGTGATTTTGACTGAGTAAGGCCGAGGGCCTATGCTGTGAGGATACTTTTGGGTCGGGTTGTACACCACAGCAGTGATACACTGATTATGATTATGAGGCCAAAGGCCTTAGATATGTACGCCACAAGGTGGCTTGTTGATATGAAGTCGAGAGCCTAGTGATGATGCCACGAGATGGCTTGATATTGCGCTTGGGCCGAATGGGGTCCCTCCAGGAGTCTGCACACCCCCAGTAAGCGCGAGTACCCATTGTGATGTGAGATATAGCCCGAAGGGCTGGTATTGTTGACATTGTGCCCGAGGGGCAATCCTTTATGTGCTTATCTGTCTTATTTGTCTGTCATTTACCTGTTTTAATGTGTATTTGTGCCCGAGGGGCGGATTTTCTGTGCTTATCTGTTCTAATTGCTTTGCATTCAATTGCTTAACCGTTGAAAAGTCATTTATTTAAAAGAAGTTTAAACTGAGCTAAGATACTTTAAGAGATTTCACACCTTCATTGCTTCCTTACTAGTTTTGTATTACCTCTATACAACATGTTGATGTACTTTTCGTGATTTCCTACCACTCAGTCTTTAGTTATAATTATTACTCACTGAGTTGGAGTACTCACTTTACTCCCTGCACCTTATGTGCAGATTCAGGTATTTCTGCACCCGGTAGCGGGTATTGGTTGATCAGAGGTAGAGTATTTGGAGTTTAGCAAGGTAGCTGCCCGACGTACGCAACACTGCTTTTATCGCTTTGATATCATTAGACTGTATTTAGTATATTTACAGAAATTCTGTTGTATTTTAGACCTTAGTAGATACTCGTGACTTGTGACACCCCGATGTCGGGCTGTATCTATTTCCGCACTGTTCTTTTAAACTTACATTATGCAATACCTCATTAACTAAAAGGGCTTAAATTTACTTACTAATACTTGTGAAATGAACTTGGGTATTGTGTCAGCTGGCCTTGTATTCACGAGAGGCGCCATCACGACAGTCTCCGGTTTGGGGTCGTGACACAAGGTTCCTAGGGAGGTTCTATGGAGCTATTTGGAGGTGAAAGGGGTGCTGATTACCTACATTAAGGTGATCAAAGACATGTATGATGGAGCTAAGACTAGGGTTAGGACAGTAGGAGGCGATTCCGAGCATTTTCTGGTTGTTATGGCGAAGCGTAAAGAAGCTGAAATAGGGGAAATAGAGTGGTAACTCATGAGACGACTGGCCAGGTCGTCACTTCCTCCCCAACTTAAACAAACGTTCATCCTCGAACGAGTCAAGAAACATACTTGAAGCCTCAAACAGATGAGGATATCTGCTCCGTATCTCCCACTTGGTCTCCCAAGTAGCCTCCTCTATGGGCCGACCTCTCCACTGCACGTTCACTGAAGCTATATCCTTTGACCTCAACTTCCGAGCCTGGCAACCCAAAATAGCTACTGGCTCCACATCAAAGGTCAAATCATTATCTAACCGAACCATGCTGTAGTTCAAAACATGTGACGGATCCCCACTATACTTCCGGAGCATAGAAACATGAAATATCGGATGCACACTCGACAGGCTGGGTGGCAAAGAAAGCTCATAAGCCACCTCCCCAATCCTCCGAAGCACCTCAAAAGGCCCAATGAACCGAGGACTCAACTTGCCTTTCTTCCTAAATCTCATAACACCCTTCATGGGCGAAACCTTCAGCAAGACCTTCTCACCGACCATGTAGGACACATCTCGAACCTTCCGGTCTACATAACTCTTCTGACATGACTGCGATGTACGAAGCCTCTCCTGAATCACCTTCACCTTCTCTAAGGCATCCTGAACCAAATCTATTCCCAATAGTCTAGCCTCACCGGGCTCGAACCAACCAACCGGAGATCTACACCGACTCCCATACAAAGCCTCATATGGAGCCATCTGAATACTGGACTGGTAGCTGTTGTTGTAAGCAAAATTTGCAAGTGGTAGAAACTTATCCCATGAACGTCCAAAGTCAATAACACAAGCACGCAACATTTCCTCCAATATTTGAATAGTACGTCTGAGGATGAAACGCTGTGCTCAACTCTACCTGAGCCAACTCTCTCTGCACGGCTCTCCAAAACTACGAACTAAACTGAGTACCTCTATCTGAGATGATGGAAACAGGAACGTCATGCAACCGAACAATCTCTCAGATATAAATCCCTGCCAACCGCTCTGAAGAATAGGTAGTACACACAGAAATGAAGTGCGCAGACTTGGTCAGCCGATCCACAATCACCCAAATAGCATCGAACTTCTTTAAAGTCCGAGGAAGTCCAACCACAAAGTCCATCATGATTCTCTCCTACTTCCACTCGGGAATAACCATCTGCTAAAATAAGCCACCCGGTCTCTGATGCTCATACTTTACCTGCTGACAGTTGAGACACCGAGCTACAAATCCAACTATATCCTTCTTCATCCGCCTCCACCAATAGTGCTGTCTCAAATCTTGATACATCTTCGCGGCACCTGGATGAATAGAATACCGCGAACTATGAGCCTCCTCCAATATCAACTCCCAAATACCATCAACATTGGGTACACAGACCCGACCCTGCATCCTCAATACCCCATCATCACCAATAGTCACACCTCTGGCATCACCGTGCTAAACCTTGTCCTTAAGGACAAGCAAATGAGGGTCATCATACTGTCGCTCCCTGATACGGTCAAACAAGGAAGACCGAGAAACCACACAAGCTAGGACTCGACTGCGCTTCAAAAGGTCCAATCTCACAAACTAGCTGGCTAAGGCCTGAACATCCATTGTCATAGGCCTCTCTGATGCTGGTAGATATGCCAAACTCCCCAAGCTCTCCGCCCGGTGACTCAAAGCATCGGCCACCACATTGGCCTTGCCCGGGTGATACAAGATAGTGATGTCACAGTCCTTCAGCAACTCTAACCACCTCATCTGGCGCAAATTTAGATCCTTTTACTTGAACAAGTGCTGCAAGCTCCGATGGTCAGTATAAATCTCACAAGCCACACCGTATAAGTAATGGCGCCAAATCTTCAGGGCGTGAACAATGGCAGCTAACTCAAGGTCGTGAACAGGGTAGTTCTTCTTATGTATCTTAACTGTCTGGACGCATAGGCAATCACCCTACCATCCTACATCAACACCGCTCCGAGGCCAACCCTCGAGGCATCACAATAGACTGTATAAGACCCCGAACCTGTAGGCAGTATCAAAATTGGGGTTGTGGTTAAGGCTGTCTTGAGCTTCTGAAAGCTCGCCTCACACCCCTCCATCCACTGAAATGGAGCACCCTTCTGGGTCAACCTGGTCATAGGGGCTGTAATCGATGAAAACGCCTCCACAAAACGACGGTAGTAGCCAGCCAAACCAAGGAAACTGCGGATCTCGATAGCTGAGGATGGTCTGGGCCAACTCTGTACGACCTCTATCTTCTTAGGATCCACCTGAATACCTTCACTCGATATCATGTGGCCTAAGAATGCCACTGAATCCAACCAAAACTCACATTTCGAGAACTTAGCATATAACTTCTTCTCTCTCAGAGTCTAAATCACAGTTCCCAGGTGCTGCTCATGATCTTCCTGACTCCGGGAATACACCAGAATATCATCAATAAAGACAATGACGAACGAGTCAAGATATGGCTGGAACACACTATGCATCAAATGCATAAAGGCTGCTGGGGCATTGGTCAACCCAAATGACATAACAAGGAAGTCGTAATGGCCATACCGAGTCCTGAAAGCAATCTTAGGGATATCTGATTCCCGAATCTTCAACTAATGGTAACCTGAGCGCAAATCAATCTTAGAAAACACCCGTGCGCCCTGAAGCTGCTCAAATAGATCGTCAATACGAGGCAAAGGATAACGGTTCTTAACTGTAACTTTGTTCAATTGGCGATAATCAATACACATATGCATAGAACCATCCTTTTTCTTCACAAACAAGATAGGAGCACCCCAAGGAGATACACTGGGCCGAATAAAACCTTTATCAAGAAATTCTTGTAACTGATCCTTCAACTCCTTCTACTCAGGAGGAGCCATACGATATGAGGGAATAGAAATGGGCTGAGTGACCGGAAACAGATCAATGCCAAAATCAATATCTCTATCAGGCAGCATGACTGGAAGATCAGCTGGAACACATCGGGAAAATCCCGTACTACTAGAACTGAATCAACTGAAAGAGTATCAATACTGACGTCTCTCACATAAGCTAAATACACGGCACACCCCTTTCCAATGATACGCTGAGCTTTATGAAAAGAGATAACTCTACTGGAAGTGTGATCTAAAGTACCACTCCACTCAACACGCGGAATACCTGGCATAGCCAGCGTCACGGTCTTGGCGTGACAATCAAGAATAGTGTAATGGGGAGACAACCAGTCCATGCCCAGAATAATATCAAAATCAACCATATTGAGTAACAATAGATCTGCTCTAGTCTCAAAACCACGAGTAGTAACCAAACACGATCAATAAATGCGGTCCACAACAAGAGAATCTCCCACAGGAGTAGAAACATAAACAGGAGAACTCAACAAATCTCGGGCTACACCCAAATACGGAGCAAAATAAGAAGACACATAAGAATAAGTGGAGCCTGGATCGAATAGAAATGATGCATCTTTGTGACAAACCAATATAATACTTGTGATGACGGAATCAGAGGCAACAGCCTCGGTACGAGCAGGAATGGCATAATATTTGGCCTGGCCTCCCCCTCTAAGGCGACCTCTACCTCCCCGACCTCCAACTCTAGCTGGCTGAGTAGGTGGGGTAGCAACTGAAGCTGTAACCATAGCCTAAGAACTCTGCGGGGCACGTTGTGGCTGAGAAGTTTGTGGAGGTACACCCCTCCCAAGTCTAGGGCACTCCCTCACAAAGTGGCGTGTGTCACCACACTCGAAACAAGCTCTGGGAGGACATGGTGTCTGTGACTAGCTAGGGACAGGTCTGCTAGACTGACCTCTGAAAGCACCCCGCGCAGGAGGTGCGCTAGAAATCGGAGGTGCATAATATGGCTCCTGAGATCTGGGAGGAGTGGAGCATTGCTGGCTGCTAGAAGAGCTGAATGAACGGGGCGACTCATATAGCCCCTACCATGAAAACCTGCAACTGGGGTACGGGCACCAGAATAATGGCCCGACTTACGAGACCTCTTGGCCTCCCTCTCCTCTCTCTCCCTAGCATGCATACCCTCAATCCTCCTAGCAATGCTCACCACTTGCTGATAAGAAATGTCCATCTCCAACTCACAAGCCATGCTAGATCTGATGGGAGGAATAAGCCCCTCAATAAACCGGTGAACCCTCTCGCAGACAGTAGCAACCAAGGCTGGTGCATGCGTAGCCAATCTGGTGTAACGAATAGCATACTCTGAAACAGTCATAGCTCCCTGGCGCAAATACTCAAACTCTGCGCGCCATGCGTCCCTGAGGCTCTGAGGAACGAACTCTCTCAAGAACATATCTGAGAACTGGGTCCAAGTCAGTGAAGCAGCCTCGTCTGGACTGTCTAACTCATAGGTGCGACACCACTCATAGGCGGCTCCCCGAAGTTGGAAAGCAGTGAAGGAAACCCCGCTCGATCCAGTAATACCCATAGTGCGAAGAATACGGTGGCAATCCTCCAGAAATCCCAAGGCATTATCTGTCGCTAGTCCAATGAAAACCGGAGGATCATACTTCTTGAACCTCTCGAGTCTCCGCTGCTCATCCTCAGAAGCAGCTGCCCCATCCTCGGGCTGAACTGGTACTGTAGTTTGTACAGGAATGATCTATGGGACCTGCTCAACATGCACTCGCTGCTCAGGAGTGCGGGCGGCGGGAGTCTGTGCCCCTCCCCCGGCCTGGGATGTGGCTGTAGCAAGGGGAAGCAACCCTGCCTGAGCCAACGTGGTGTACATACTCATAAACTGCGCCAATGTCTCTTGAAGGGCTGGAGTAGTAGTGGTTGTAGGCGTGTCAGGTGCCTGAACTCCGACTGGTTCTGCTAGCGGTACCTCAGCGGAAGCTCGCGCAGGTGCTCTAGCTACACCCCGTGCGCGTCCATGGCCTCTGCCCCGGCCCCGGCCCCTGCCTCTGACGGCTGTAGGAGGGGGTGCGGGTGCCTGATCGTTCCGAGTAGCACGTGTCCTCACCATCTGTGAGAGAATAAAAGACAGAAGTTTAGAATTGATGTCAAAAATATCGCACGACAAGGAAATCAATGAAGTGCAGAATTTTCCTAAACAGTTACATAGCCTTTCGTAGATAAGTACAGATGTCTCCGTACCGATCAGCGAGACTCTAAATAATTGTCCTATGTTCCGTGACTCCTATGAACCTAGAGCTCTGATACCAACTGTCACGACCCTAGTTCACCAACCATGAACATGTCATGACGACACCTAGTCTCCGTGACCAGGTAAGCCTAACACTTGCAGAAACATAATAATTGCGGAAAAATAGAATACCATATTTAATTATCTAAAAAGAAAATTGTACTGAATGCTGCTCGGCATATATGACTCAATATCTTAAGACTAAAACAATCCCAAAACCCAGAAACTCACGGGAAAACACAGGCTACAGAAATGTATAGTGAGGCTCCAAACTCTAGAATATCTAACAAACGGAAGGAAAGAGAACTAAATACTAAAGATAGAATAAAGAGGAAGACTTGTCGGTCTGCGGACGCAGCAGATCTACCTCGAAGTCTCCGTAGTCCTCCTCCCTCACTGATAGTGCGCCTGAGTAGAGGTACCTGGATCTGCACATGAAAAACATATGCAGAAGAGGCATGAGTACACCACAACGGTACTCACTAAGTGCCAAGCCTAACATCGGTTGGGAAGTGACGAGGAAGGTCAGGGCCCTACTAGGGTTATATAAAATATAAAGATGGCAGGATAAGATAAGCAGTGCAATTGAGAACCTATAGTAAGAATCTATGCAGGATAATAAGAGTATAATAACAGAAACAATGATGAAAGCAAACCATAAGGAAAGTAACCGGGGATCTCTAAGTATCCTGAGAATCTCTTAGTATCCTCGACATGTACTAGGGATCACTTGGTATCCCGAGAATCTCTCGGTATCCTCAATATAAGCCAGGGATCTCTTGGTATCCCGAGGATCTCTTGGTATCCTCAATATATACTAGGGATCTCTTGGTATCCCGAGGATCTCTCGGTATCCTCAATATATGTGCGGAGGATCTCTCGGGAATCTAACCCATAGTCCCAAAGTAAATGTGCAGGGGGAATCTCTCTGGAATCTAACCCATAGTCCCAAAGTAAATGTGCAGGGGGAATCTCCCGGGAATCTAACCCGTAGTCCCAATTTAAAACACAGAGCAGCAACAAAAGAATATTAAATTAAATGCTAATTTCGTACCAAGTAAACATTTACTTCTAGCCTAACATGCTTCACGTAATGCAATTTAGGCAATTTATGCAAATAGACAATTAAGTCAGCTAAACATGCCTTTCTAGACTAGCAACATGCTAAATTCACAAGTTGAATAAAACAAGAAAAGAACTCAATTGAAATACTTAAGGAAAAACCGGATTTTCAACAATTAGCTCAAGTACGCGCTCGTCACCTCACGCACAGGGCATTTCAATTATCAAATATAGCACATCCTAAGGGGAAAGGTCCCCCACACAAGATTAGACAAGCCACTTACCTCGAACCGGCTCAAAATCAACTAGAAACCACGCTTTTGCCACGAGTATCCGACTCCAAATGGCCCAAATCTAATCAATTCAATTGCATATCGTAAATATCATCTCAACCAAATGGTCCTATGTTTTAATTCAAAGCTAATACACGAAATTATAGAAAATGACCAAAACGCCCCTCAGGCCCACATCTCGGAATCGGTAAAAATTTATATTCCCAGAAACCTCACACTCTTACGAGTCTAACCATATGAAAATTATACAATTCCGACACTATTTGGTCCTTTAAATCATCATTTTACATTTTTGAAAGGTTTCACAATTTTTCTTCCCAAATTCTCTCTCAAATCACGAATTAAATGATGAATTCAGTGATAGATTCATGTATTCTAGCCAAATCTGAGTTAAAATCACTTACCCCGATGAATTTCTTGAAAAACCTTCAAAAAAACGCCAAAATCCGAGCTCTCTAGGTCAAGATATTAAATAAAACCCAAAACCTTGTATTTATATAGAGTACCCTTCAGGTCAAACTCATGCGGCCGCGTCCCACTTCATGCGGCCCGCGTCCCTCTCCATGCGGCCGCACGCTATGGTCACGCGGTCCGCATCACTGAAGTTCAGAGAAGCTGCCAAACCCCTTCATGCGGCCGCACCACAACTTTGTGCTGTCCATGTAAGTCTTTATGCGGCCGCATTCTGTCTTTGTGCGGGCCGCACAACACTCACCGCGGGCGCACCTATTTTTTTGCGGATCGCATGGGTGAGTTTTGGGGCCTACAACCCTTGTAGACCTGCTACAACTATGATTTTTGCACTAAAACATCCCGGAACCTACCCGGAACCCCCGGAACTTCAAACCAATTGTACCAACACATCTCATGACATCGTTAAAACTTGCTCAAAACTTCGGAATGCTCACAACAACATCAAATCACCAATTTAACATAGGATTCAGGCCTAAGAACTCTTAAATTAGGCTTTCGATCACAAGGTCTATCAAATCTCGTCCGAATGACCTGAAATTTTGCACACACATCCCAAATGACACAATGAAGATACTGAAACTCTCGAAATTCCATTCCGACCCCTATATCAAAATCTCGCCTATCAACCGGAATTTGCCAAAATATCAATTTCGCCAATTCAAGCCTAAATCTTCTCTACAACTCCAAAACCCATTCCGATCGCGGTCCTAAGTCATAAATCACCTCCCAAAGCTAGTCGAACCATCGAAACTCACTTCCGAGCCGTCTAACACATAAGTCAACATCCGGTTGACTTTTCCAACTTAAGCCTTCTTAAAAGAGACTAAGTGTCTCATTTCTTATCAAATCCTCTCCGAACTCGAACTAATCAACTCGATCACATAAAATACGGATAACGAAGCATAAAGAAGCTAAAATCGGGGAAATGGAGCGGTAACTCATGAGACGACTGGCCGGGTCATCACAGGTACGAGGCACCCGGTTAATGAAGGTTGACAGTGTTTATAATTCAGGATGAGGGACATAAGCTTTTTGAGTTATATTGAACAGTAACTAAGGTATATACAATTGGTCACACCCATTTCAGTTATGCCCTATGGGGGCTAAGTGGTATAGTTAAGAGAAGGACGACATATCAAGATCCGGCTGGGGTTACGATAACCCAAATTGGTGAATGGATTGCTTGTGTTAGTTGACATTACCGAAGGATATTGCAAATGTGCTAATAGATCTCTTTGTGAGACACCAAGATGGTGCACTCTAGAATATTATAATTAGATGTGAATACTAGCATGATAAAAAAATATTCAAATGATAGGCACTAAAATCCTGGATGGGATAAATATTACCTTAGTGTGACTCTTGTCCCTAGTAGAGGGAGGATGTTGAGCAACCTAAAGAGCCGGTGAATGAAGAAAGGATAGCTAAAAGCGAAAGAATGCCACGTTGAAGTTTTCACAAGAAAAGGGATATGCAGAAATATTAGCAGAGTAATGAGAATATAGATAAGAAAACATTATGAATAAGGTGATACATGGATAATGAAGGTAGGAAAAAGAAGAAGAAGAAATGACTGTATTACAGAGTCTAGTCAAGCGAATGAAGAGACGAGAGGTGACAAGCCTTAGGACAACAAAAGAGTATAGGCCATGAAGTCATATCCTCATTATAAGAAGTACGTTTGTGACTCTAATGTGATTACCAATAGGAAAAGCTAGACCCCAGAATAATAGAGATCAGTATGGGCTGATGAACAAGATAAAGTAAACATATATTAGGGATTTAGTGATTTGATAATGGTCAACATCATGAGAATTTAAGATTTCGTGATGGTAATAATAGAATGGACAACAGAAGAAGATTCATGAGAAATTTAGAGAATGATCATTCAATAAGACACTTCCCTAAAGCAAGCAATGTGAGCAAAGTTAAGCTTAAGCGACTATATGTGCTAGTTACACTAAATGTCACCATCACAAGTGAGGAATTTTGTTATCCTTGGTACAAAAAGATTACCGCAAGTGAGTAAGGGTCATCAATGATGTGAAAGGGTGCCAAAGATGAAGAGGAAAAACATCTATAGGCAAGTTGACATAGCTCCAAGTATTAGAACTCCCCTAAAGGGGGGAATATGGAATGATAAAGGAAGAATGCGATAAAAATGAGAAAGGGATGAGATTGCACTTATCCAAATGTTACAGATATGCTATGATTCCAAGACATTATGTAAGCACGAAGTCAAAAAAAAGGGGAAGTACGGGTTCCTTCCTGGGATGTTATTGATAAATAAGGAGCGAGCATGTGAGGTAAGTTAAGACAAGGAAATAACCCAAAAAATATTACGCAGAATATGGATATGAGAATGTGCCGACGAGTAATTAGTAGTTGATTCAGGAAGAGCCTAGTCATGACTAGACAAGAAATTATGGACAAACCAACAGATCATGCAAGATGAATGTAGTAAACCCCAACATGGAGAATTTAGCCTCGCAGTAATGTCATTATAATACTTGAGCTATATTCAAATAGGAGTCAGGGTAGTTAAAGGTACCGTATGAGTGTTATGGAGATAAAGGAAAGTGCCACTGGGAAGACAATCAAAATATTAGTTCATATGCAACCCTATAAATACAAGGGCATGGAGGTAAGCAAGTACGGATGGTTATAGGCAAGAAAGGTCATCAAAAGGGTTTGTAATAAGCTTACAGCTTTACAAGAGTCAAGAGTTCTCCTTAAATACTACAAACGAAAGACTAGCTGAGAAAATAAGGAAGAGGGCTTCAACTTAAGCACAACGACCTAAAGAGGAAATGGTCATGTAACAACAGTCTTACAACAACATTATAAACACTCCAAAGGAAAGTGGCACCTACCGTGACTAATGAATGGGAAGTAAAATTAAAAGTAATATTCAAAGATCATATGAGTTGCACAAAAACTCTGGTAGGTGTGGGCACTAAGATGATCTAAGTGTGGACACAATGAGGGGGCATAAAGACCGGGAAAAGTAATAGCTTACGTTGAAAAAAATGCTAAAATGGAACGAAAGAAATTATTCGATCAATGATCCAGAGTTGGTTACGTTATGAATGCACTTGAGGGTTCAGAGTTTTATATATGCAGCATATACAACCATAGGAGATTCTGGTATACGTTAAAAGAAATAATTGAGCCCTGGTCAAAAACGAATGATTAAATTGTTAAAGGATTGTATCATGCATATTCCTCATCGACCATGAAAGTCTAAATATAATAAATAATGCCATGAACCACAGATCGGAAGATAGCTTAAGCCGACGTAAAGGCCGATAAGAAGAAGGAAGAAACTAAAGAGTTACATCACCCAAGTAAATCGGGAGTTTGATTATTGGACCCAGAAAAATAGAAATATCATAATTAAGAACATTGCAGGATCTCCCTTAAAACAGAGGTACAAGAGAGATTGTACAACAACTTGTTTACCGTGAAAATAGTAATAACAATTAAATTTGTTAATGGGACTCTAAAAATACGCGATCTCTTTATGCTAGTTGTTAAGCAGTTGATGCTAGATATGTGGAGATAAAATATGAAATGTAAGCTAAAATGGAATTATAATCGAACCGGGGGGTTTAGTTATTCGGGCCTCGGACTGACCGATGAGGGGCCTCGAGGTCGATGCCTGGGTTCGAGCTCGAGCTATTGGGAATAATCGGGAAAGGGATAACAGTTAAGATATGATTAAAGGAGGCTCTTTATGGCCAATCGACAAGCATTAAATGAAGAACAAGTATGAAGTAAACAAATAAGAGCTATAGTGCCGAAGGAATATGTTAGAGAGAAAAGAGAGAGAGAGAGAGTTGTTATTTATCTTGTGTAGAATAATTGGAGTAATAGCAGCCTTTTAAAAAATGGCAAGGATCCCCTTATATAGGAGGGGGATTTATAAAGGGGATCCCCACATAGTACAAAATGCATTAATTATAAAGGTATAGAGATGGGACGGCTAGACGTGACACCCTGATACAGGTTTCGGGCCGGCCGACTTTGTCAGACTTAGCCGCGTGCCTTTGGAATTCCCCATTTTTACTCTAGCCCCGAGCAATATTCCCTTTAGGTCGGGCCTCGACAAGTTTCAATGGAGGGAACTCGGCCATAACTTCGCGTCCTCGAGGCCTCGAGATGTTCTTCTAAAATGAACTAATAACAAGAAATTGGACCCTTTAGTTTCGTCGCATACAGATAGTCTCCGCGTTTTCTAGAGCAAAGCGATGGGAAACGATTCTGATGCCCCGCTCTTCGGGCTTCCCATGATGATGTCATACCTGTGACGCAACCTATGTCGTGAGTCTTCACGATAACTGGGACATCCCATGGAATTGTCCTTTCGATGCTATTCAATGCACTGTCAGTTCCCGTAATTCAAAGTGACAGTATCGCCATCGAATCCGCTTTCGAGAACGCATTGATTGCACCTACCGATCCTTCTTTCAAAGGCATTGACCGTTGTGTCACTATCGCCCCATATAAATGGGGGAATTATAGCGTTATCTCACTATCCAAGTGTCTTCCTCCATTCATTCATCCCTTTATTCTCGCCATCTTTCGTTATTGCTAATCAACATGTGTTGGGGTTCCCGGCTTTAAGTTTGTTTGGTCGCATTCTCATCAGCTATGTAGTGGCATTCTACCTGAGCTTCCCCATTGTCGAGCAAGATCATTCTGTCTTGTTGTTGTTGTTGTTGTTGTTGCGCCTGCTACTGCTGTCCATATTGGCTTGAGATGATGATATGGGGGTGGTCAACTTCCTCCGATCTAAAAGGGCATTTGGACTCTACACCGCTGCTCGAGAGAGTGTTCAGACTATACACCACTGCTCGGGAGAGTGTTCGGACTATACAAAGCTGCTCACTTTCCACCCTGGCTTGGTATGGCACTTTATCCCTTGGGTTTTTTCCCAAGGGATAAAATGGCACAACCGGCCGTTGAGGCTGGGGCCCCCCAAATATTCAACCTTGGCTTCGGCGGGTTATGTCTCTTTTTTCTGCCTCTTCTGCATCCTCCCCCTTTCCTCTTCTTTATCTTCTCTCTCGGTGACGTTACTCTGTGGGATTGAGTTGGAAGCTTAGAGGAGGTGGCGATCAAAGGAATTGCCTTCGAGGATGCGAGCTCGAGGAGGTGGCGCTCAGAGATGCTGCTACCAGAGATGAACCTTCGAGGGCAGACTAGTCCCTTAGGAATTCACTATGGGCGTGCACCCCTTCACTTCTTTATTTCTATGTAGAGACCCTTTGTAGTCTTTCATAATCATATGTAAGGACCCCTTGAGGGCTGTTGTAAGCAAATTTTATGAATATAAAGATATTTTCTTGACTTCTGCCTTTGATACTTGGCATATTCTTTTGTATTTGTGGGGATTCTGAATGTATGCCTCTGTTGACGATCGTCAATATCTAACTCAGATGCGAGTATGCCTTCCGGTCTTTAGTTTATATAAATAGCTCCTTTCCGAGCCCACCATTATTCCTTGGACTAAGTGTGAAGCATTCCGATAGACTCGGATCATCGGGACCCTCGAGTCTCATGAAGATAGCGCTTTGAACCTTGAAATTTTTGAGAGTGGTATCTGAGTGAAGGTCAGCTTCAGGCACATGGAGATTTACTTTGAACTTGATGTAGATAACCTTTTAAGTCATTGTAGATAGGTCCCTGAGGAGCGGTTACCCATATTTAGGTGATGTCCTGAGGTCGAACCCTCATGGACGGAACATGAAGCACTTATTTTTCTTTTTGATTGAGGTCCTCGAGGTCGGGTACCAACTCGGAACTGGAGAAGATGTTGTTGGCCTTTTGAAGCCTAACTTCCTTTTGTTGGAGGTCCTCGAGGTCGGGTACCACCTTTGGACTGGAGATGATGTGGCTGGCTTTTTAAGCCTAACTTCTCTTTTATGGAGGTCCTCGAGGTCGGGTACCACCTCGGGACTGTAGATGATGTAGTTGGCTTTTTTAAGCCTAACTTCTCTTTGATGGAGGTCCTTGAGGTCGGGTACCACCTTGGAACTCCTATTGAAGTCATTGGCCTCCCGGGGCCTAACTTAGGTATGCAGATCGTTGCTGTTTTCCCACATATATATGGGGTTGCTCCTGCTTCTTGGGAGATACCACTATTTTAGATAGCTATCCTTCTGTTTTGGCGTTGACTCCTTAGTTACCTTAGTACCAAAGTGTTTGAGTAGGTTCCCGCTTCACTTTGCTAGTCCCGCCATAGCTATGGTTGCTACTTCAGGGTCTGCCCGGTAGAGAGGGCAGAGTTCCACTCCCAGCGCTCAAGATCCACGAGAGTTTACCTTGAAGACTATGTCTTTGATAATAGTGGATCACCTTGGGTTGGTGAGGAGAGAATGCAGATGGGGCGAGGGGGTAGAGTTACAGATGCTTCCCTCGGATGAGGGTATCATGGACCTTGCCGATGGATTTCTGAATGTGTACTTGTACCCTTTCACACTAGGCCCCCTTGATAGGGTCGTGCTCGATTTCTGTTTAAAGTATTAAGTTACTTTGGCGCAGATACATCATTGTTTTGGCGAATATCGCTGATGATGAAGTTTTTCGCGGAGAAGGCAGGGCTTGAATTCACGCTCAGTCATCCTGTCAGGTTGTATCAGCCCTTTCATCATCGAGGTCTACTAACCTTGTGGTGCCATTCGTCCACGCCCTTCGTTGTTGACGATGAGGAAGATGGAGATCGAGAGTTGATTAGTCGGTTTGTCTGGGTCTAAATTGCTGACGTTATTCTAGTGGAACTTATGCCATTCCCCAAGAAATATAATTATATGCATGAGTGGAGCATCTCGTGCTTTCTTCAGATTTTCTCATGGTGGATGCTAGTTTAGTTATCATGTTTTCCTCCTTTTCTGCATCAATTTCAAGAGCGCCAGGAAAAGTTCCTGATCTGCCTGGTTGGGTCCGGAAGTTGGCAACCCATTTGACTTGTGATGAGCGTTAGTGGCGAACTGTGTCCCAGGGCAGATGGGAAATAAAATATCATGGTATGTGTGTATACTACCTTTTCCTCATCCCTCGTACATTTGGGAAGCCATTTTTCCCTTTTCATGTAGTAATCTTGTCGTCATAGGTATCGGAGGGTCTCCTAGGGCGAGGCTGTGCACCTCCGGAGAGGGAAAGGGGTTACCGACTTCCAAGCTAAAGGACGACAATAATAAATGGGATATGCAATTGCATTGTGATGGTGCTCACAACAAGGCGAAAGTGGTGGTGTTCACAACAGGGCGAAACGGGGTCGAGTTTTTGAGAAGAAAACATCATTCGAGCCTCTTGCACCCGAAGTTTTTGGTTTTAGAGAGGTGGTTCCTCCGAGCGATCGTGCTTCTACTAGGCTTGATTCTTCTGGGGCCAACGGGACTAAATCAACAAAGGTGTGCTCGGCCTTCGAGGAAGACCACCGAGGAGAAGGAAGTTGAGTTGGCATACTGGCGATATGAGGGGTAGTGGAGCTCGAATTACGAGAGCTATTTGATGGAGCAGGTAACTTCCCATCCAGGGTGAGTATGCATTTTGCTTTTTAACTTTTAAGGTTAATTCTTTTCCTATCCCAGCTATAGAAAAAGATGGAGGCCTTGGAACGCCTTAAGGGTGAAGCCGACCGAATCAGGAATGACTGTGGCGAGCTTAGAGCTTGGGCGCAGGCTCAAGCTTCAGAGGAGAAAGGTGCATTGGCTAAAGTTTCTGCCTTCGAAGTCCAACTCCACTTAGCTCGTGATAATGCTTCAATTGAAGCAGATATGATCACGAAGCTTGAATCTGAACTTTCGAAGGTCAGGGCTGAAATCGTTGATGCTCGGACCGAAGCAACACTGAGATGGACTAAGGCTGATCAGGAGATGGTAATTTATTTAAAGGAGGCTACTGATGCCCAAGTCGAGTTGAAAAGGGCCCTCGATCGTGAAGAGAGGATCAAAGAATATGCTCATTGCAAATCCTGAAGAAGGGTTCTCGAGGAGATCGGTGCTAGGGGTTTTGTTTTCCGAGAAGGGTTGGCACGAGCGAGGGCAGACGAGTGTGGTGCTCGGTCACTCCTGCCCAATGTTAAGGAGAGTAAAGATAAGGCTTATAGGCCGTAGCCCTCGGGGGGCATAGACATTGCCATTTTGTATGCGATATATTCAGAGCGTGCTTGTAGATGGAGAATGCATTTTTTCACATATGTAAATAAAAGAAAACTTGAGGTTTTACTTCTTCTGTACCTCTTTCTGCTTTTCTTCCAACCAGGTGGGCTAGTTTCAAAATTGGTGAGAATCCTTAAATTCGTGATATGGCCCTGGGGCTCATTAGACAGGCCCGAGGGCTCTTATGCGCTCGGTCGATGCAGTCTTTAGTTTAAGATGGCGTTAGAGCTCTTATGCTGTGGCTCAACTATTTTGGGTTTAGTCTCCGAGTCGGGCTTCGACTCGAGCTCATTCGACCCTCAATATTTTGTGTTTGCATGGGCGGACGACAATGGCTCTTATGCTCTTCCCTTGGGAATTTGTATTTTAACTATTTTGGGTTCTGTTTCTGAGTCAGGTTTTGGATCGAGCACAATTGACCCTCAAGTTTTGTATTTGCGTGGGCTAGCAACAACGACTCTTACGCCTTGGGTCGAAGCAACCTTTTATATGCATGGCCGTGAGGCTTATTAAGGTGGCGACAATAGCTTTTACGCTTTGCCCTTAGGCATATATAGTTAACTATTTTGGGTCCTGTCTCCAAATCGAGTTATGACTCGAGCTCATTTTGACCCTCAAGCTTTCAAATTTTAAGCTGGCGACAATGGCTCTTACGCTTTTAGTCATTACGAGCTTTTAGTGTGTGTGACTCTAGGGCTTGTTAGCCTAGCAAAAATGGCTCTTACGCGGTTGGTCGATGTGACCTTTTATGTAGGCTTTATTTTCCTCTCGTTAAGGACTTTTGAAATGATTTTTCCTGACTCATCGTCAGTTCGGGAAGAACCTCGATTTCAAGTCATTTACGGCGATGTTCGAGCACCTCAGAAGGTTTGGCTCGTAGGCTAAATAGCTCGAAGCCTTGTGATTTGGAGCTGACATGGTCGAAGCTCTTTTTCTTGTCGAGGGTAGCCTATTTAACCAGTTATTTTCGAAGTAGAATCAAAGTAATGGCCTATGATTTTGTAGCGACAGTTGGGCATCCCCGAGTCGCGTTAATTTGGATGGTACAGCCATATGACCGTACTTATTTGTGTTTGGCCGGAGCCATTTTGATCCCGAGAGTAGTAGGTTAGGCATCTATATCGAGGGTATGCCCTTTCGGGAGTCTTACAAATGCAATATATAGCCCAAACTTCGGGATTGAGTTTATTCCTGTAGTAAGGTCTTACAAAATTTTCATGCCTTTTGAGGTCTTACAGTTTTGTTGATACTTGGTACAAGTATGATTCATGCCTTGCTTGAGGTCTTATAGTTTTGCTAATACTTGGTACAAGTATGATACATGCCTTGCTTGAGATCTTACAGTTTTGTTGATACTTGGTACAAGTATGATTCATGCCTTGCTTGATGTCTTATAGTTTTCGTTGTTGCCTTGTGTAGGCCTCACAAGACCGAGTCTGCCCACTCGGGGTCTTAGGGCCTCGGGGTTTTTAATGAATGGCGATTGGCGATAGTCTTCGAGTCATCGAGTTTGTTTAGGCTCGGGAGCCATTACTCGTAAGCTCGGAATTGCTTCTTTGAGGGCTTACGATTTTGGAGATTTTGATCTTGAGGTCATGACACCAGTCTCCGAGTGTTCGAGACGTTTTTCTTTCCTAGAGATTTTTTGTGATTTTTGTGCTGCCTCATTGAGGGCTTATAAGTTTGGTGTTTCAAACCTGAGGTCATGCAGGTGCCGAGTTGATGACTCCAGTCTCTGAGTATTTTGGGGTGTCCTCGGTAGAGGGATCTTTGCTGTGACAATGCTAAGTTTTCTTTGGAGTTTGAGATGATTTGGAAAAAGACATTCTTTGATTGCTTGGCACAAGTACATGTCGTTTTGTTGCCATGGGTCCGGCATATACAGACACAGTTCATTTGACCGTTTGGCCCGGTACATCATTTCCTACTAGAACCTTGCTCGGCGTTCCTTGGTTTTTTTGAATGGATGACCTTTCGAGGGGATACCCTCCCGTGTTCAAAGTTGATTGCCAAAGAAGCCTTGAATACTTGTTGGATCCCCCTTAGGGTCTTCGAGCTAGGTTAGCATTCTGGCCTTGATCAGGCGCCTGCATAAGGGTTAGTCTGAAATACAAAATGAAAAGGAAGATGTTCGTACCTTAATGTGAGACACGTCAGCGATGTTTTGGGGATCGATATGTTCCAATCACTCGAGATGAGGAAGCGGGTACAGTCCTTTATTTCATTTAATCGAGCTTGATCGAGGTTGTGGCTCGATTACCTTTTGGATCTTTTGCGGGAGGAGGTGCGAGCATCGGTGCCACATCGTGCATCGCGAACATTTCCCTTGATGCATGTTATTCCCCGTATATGATTTTAATTCTGTCCTTTGTTAGGAATAAGGCGTAGTGTATACACATTCTCCCGAATAAGGCGTTGTATCTCATGTCTCCTTCATGGAATTTGACATTTTGGGTTGTGCTGACCACGCTGACTGGGAGAGTGATCTCTCCTTTTGTTGTTTCGATCACCGTGTTGAATCCGTTAAGGACTCGAGAGGCGGACATGATTTGGTCTAGCAGTCTTAGGTTCTCTATTACCCTCGACCTAATAATGTTGACCGAGTTACCTGGATCTACGAGTACACATTTTATTTGAAAAGAATTTATAAGGAAAGAGATAACCTGTGCATCATTGTAAGGTTGAGACAAGGTCTCAGTGTCCTCTTCGCTGAATGTGAGGGCGTCCTTGGGAATATATCCCTAGGTCCGCTTTTCTCTGGTGATGGATATTTTTGTCCTTCTCATTACGGGTTCCTGCGGGGCATTGACACCTCCCATGATCATGTGGATGACGTGTTGTGGCTCGTTCGCCTCGTTCTTCTTGGTCGCCTCGCTTTCCCGAAATTGATTTTTGGCTTTATCGCTAAGGAATTCCAGGAGATGCCCTTTGTTAAGTAGTCGAGCTAATTATTCTCGTAGTTGGTGGAAATATTTGGTCATATGGCCGTACGTGTTGTGAAACTCGCACACTAAGTTGTGATTCTTTTGTGAAGGATCCGATTGTATTGGCCTAGGCCACTTGGCGTATCTGATTTTTCTGATATCGAACACGATGTCTGATATATCGACGTTGAAGTTTATCCCTCGTATCAGGTCGTTGACCCTGCGTTCCTATCGGATCTAGCTCAGTTGCTGAGTCCCCGAGGGTTCTATCCTTGATTTACCAATCGGTCACTGCGAGGTGTAAGGCCCCGTGAAAACTATTACTCAAAACCTGGTAGCTCGTGGTGCCAAGTCCCGAATATGTGTTAGGAATGTGTAAAATTCTTCGCGGCGAGCTTGCTCGCCGCAGTTCGGATCTTTTATACTGATCTATGCTATAAAAAGTCAAGAAATACTGTTTTCCAAAAAGGTGATTCTGCGGTTGAGAATGCGGTCGCATATCAGGTATGCAGACCGCATAATCGCCGCAAAGTGAGTCAGTGTGTTGGTCGCATTTGAGGTTAAATATGCGGTCCGATATGCGATCGCATAAATGATATGCGGACCGCATAGTCGTCACATATTTTCCTTGGGATTTTTGAGAGGGGCAGTTATGCGGTGCATTATACGACCGCAGAACGGATATGCGAACCGCATTTCTGCCGCATACCCAGGCAGTGTGTTCAGATTTTGGGAGCACTTTTGCGGTCCATTATGCGGACCGCATTTCCACTTTGCGATCGCAAAGTGCAATCGCATACCTAACTCGAGCTCCTATTTTTCTAAATTTTAAACTCGACCCCTTCTTCAATAAAACATCCCAACCCCTCATTTTAACCTATTTTCTGAACAAAACTAGAGAGAGGGAAGAGAGAATTCTTGAGAGAGAAAGTCTTATCTCCATCAATTTGATTTTTCAAAGTCATCCAAGCCGGGAAATTTCAAGTAATTATCTTCATCTCCGTTCTTGCAGGTAAAATCCCCAACCCTTTTTGCATTTATTTTCAAATTTTAAAAAAAAAAAGGGATTTTCATGCGTTGATTCTTGAAAATGGAAGTTGAAATACACATGCATGCCCTTTAAAACCTAGAATCTAGTAAGAGAAATTGGGTAGAAGTAAAGATTTGCAAAAGAGGGGTTGATAACCTAAGTAAGTTCGGGTTGAGTTTGTGAACTTCAATTCTAAGTTATATGTGTTAACTTATGAACTACATTGACGGTACTAGGTTGTTGGTGAATTGAAAGTAGAAGTTAAAAAATGAATTCGACTCCAGGTATGTAAGGCTAACTTTAACCTTTGTAAAGTCACCTTGTTTGGTGTACGAGTAATTGGTATGTGTTACTTATGTGGACTATTTGCAAATTCTTGTGATTAATATGCCTTGAACGTTGTTGGTTAAGTCTCCCGATATAATGGTTTAAGTAAATGGCAACAAACCAAGTGTGTGTGTGTGAATGTGTTTATGTGGTAAGAGCTGTATAACAAATGATGGAAAGAAATCGTAATTGATGCAATTGAAACAACTGTGGTAATATCATATGTGACTTATCGCGGGCAATTACCGTTATGACTTAAATTGTGTATGGGTTGTTGCATATGATGGAAATCATATTGATGTTTATGAAAATTCTTTGTGAATTGTTGTTGTTGTCGTGTGAAATATGATTGTCCGGTGGGATCGGATTGCGCGCCGCAACACGAAGTTATAAGGTGTGGTTATGGTGATAAATGTGGGAGAGGTAATAAGGGTGGGAGAGGAAATAAGGGTGGAAAAGTGACCGAAATCACTATTGAAATGAAAATATGTGAAAGTTGTGAAATCATTGATGTGATGAAATAATGTTGAAGGGGGAAAAAGAGAGATTGTGGAACTTGTTTGGCTTTGGTTGTTCCTTTCATGTGCATTTGATTGTTAATTCTATTACTGTTTGTTATCTGTGTGTTCCTTGATTTTACTTGGGGTAAAGTTTGTTCATACATACCAGTACAATTCAAATGTATTGACGTCATTTTTGTCGGGGCCTCTACATTCGTGTTATGATTGTAGGTGGTTCTATAGCAGGTACTCCAGCCCACCGATAGTAGCACTCCTCCACTTCCTGTCAGCTGAATTGGTGAGCCCCTTTCCTCTCGGGGCCCTGTGTGTCTCATGCCGCTTTTCTTCCAGAGTTTTATTCTGGCATTTGTGTAAGGTATAGTCGGATCTTTGCTACCGACAAGTATTGTATCACCCTTTTGTATCCTTAGAGGCTCCGTAGACAGGAAATATGGGTTATGTACTTATGTATGTTGTATTTGGGTAGTGTAACTTGTAAACTACGCTAAGTAACCATGTATATTATTTATGTCTCATAAGAGTGTGTTTAAATTATAAATGGCTATTTAACTTGGTTAATGGGTAATGGAAACGCGGGGTAACACGTGGAATAGGAAAGGCACCCAGGTCCACTTGGCTGGGGCTACCCGGTCGAGCGCCGATCGCGCCCCTCGGTTTTGGGGCGTGACACGAGGTGGGTTGCGTATCGGGGCATCCCTTCTATATTCGGGGTACGACTGGTACCTCCCTCTATTCGATTTCGACTCCTTCGCCAGGAGCCTATTTGGATATACTGAGCCCAAGGGGGCACCCATCTGGTCGTCCTCAATCCTGATCTTTGACTGATAATGGTTGTGGATGTCTGACTAGGTTACGGTGAGATACTCAATCAAATTCTCTTTTAGATGCCTTGAGGCTACTGAGCTTCGTTCATTCAGGCCTTGAGTGAAGGCCTACACCGCCCAGTCGTCAGAGACCGGGGGTAATTCCATTCATTCTGTTTGGAAGTTAGATACAAATTCTCGCAGCATTTCGTTCTCCCTCTGCTTGATCTTGAATACGTCAGATTTCCTTGTTGCTCCTTTGATGGCATAGGCGTGTGCCTTTATGAAGGAGTTTGCTAGCATGGTAAATGAGTCTATGGAGTTGGGAGCTAGGTTGTGATAGCATATCTGTCCCCCTTCGAGAGTGTCTCTCCGAACTTTTTCAGTAATACGGACTCGATCTTGTCGTCTTTTATGTCATTGCCCTTTACTGTGCACGTATAGACTGTGACGTGTTCGTTGGGATCTGAGGTCCCGTTGTATTTTGGGAGTTATGGCATTCTGAACTTCTTTGGAAAGCGTTTTGGAGCCGCTTCCTCTAGGAACGGCCATTGCACGAACTTCTTCGAATCTACACCTTTCAGGTGCCCAGGATTTGATCGACCCTAAAGTTACAGGTTTCGACCTTCTTGTTGTTGGCTGCTATCATTTTCTCACCCGACTCTATCCTTTTAGTGAGGTCATCAACCATTTTTACGATGACATGATCGGCTACCGATCTGTTGTTGCTCGATCTCTCCAGTACCTGTTCGGCCTAGGGAGTTGCTTCCGGTGCTACTGTGCTGAGAGTCTTCGGGTGACTTTGCAGCTAAACGATAGTTAGCTGTTGTGCCTGAAATATTTCAAAAATAACGTGAAGGTTAAATTCCTGTTCTTCCCAAGATGGGGTCTTTTGGGCTTCCTATTGGTCGCCATGTTGTATGCTCTTGTCGGTGTGTGAGGTTTTGTCAACCTGCTGTGCGCCTTGCGAACCCGCGTCCGCTGGAATCGGTCCAGGTGCGTTATCGGGGTTCTGTATTGGCGCGCCAACAATTGAAACAGACACATTATTTTCTCTGTGGTTTTCATGGTTGTCGTTCTCAACTCTATTCACTAAGGCAGACATTTTGACCTGAAATCGAAGATCTTGGACAAGAAAAAGTGCGAAAGATAACTCGCGTTGTGTAACGAAACCAGCAAGAAAATAATCAATATTACTTTTAGCCCCACGGTGGGCGCCAAACTGTTTACCGTGAAAATAATAAAAATTAAATTTGTTGACGAGACTCTAAAAATACGTGATCTATTTTTATGCCAGTTGTTAAGCAGTTGATGCTAGATATGTGGAGATAAAGGATGAAATGTGAGCTAAAATGGAATTATAATCGAACCGGGGGGTTTAGCTATTCGTGCCTCAGACTGACCGATGAGAGGCCTCGAGGTTGATGCCCGGGCTTGGGCTCGAGCTATCGGGGATAATCGGGAAAGGGCTAACAGTTAGGATATGATTAAGGGAGGCTCTTTATGGACAATCGACAAGCAATACATGAGAACAAGTATGAAGTCAAAAAATAAGAGCAATAGTGCCGAAGGAATATGTTAGAGAGAAAATAGAGAGAGAGTTTTGTTATTTATCTTGTGTAGAATAGTTGGAGGAACAACAACCCTTTACAAAATAGCAAGGATCCCCTTTATATAGGAGGGGGATCCCCACATAGTACAAAATGCATTAATTATAAAGGTGTGGAGATTGGACGGCTAGACGTGACACCCTGATACAGGTTCCGGGTAGGAAGGCTTTGTCAGACTTCGCCGCGTGCCTTGGGAATTTCCCATTTTTACCCTATCCCTGAGATATTCCCTTTAGGTCATTCCTCAACGAGCTTCGAGGGAGGGAACTTGGTCACAGCTTCGCATCCTCGAGGCCTCGAGATGTTCTTCTGAAATGAACTAATAGCAAGAAATTGGACTCTCTGGTTTCACCGCATACACAACCATAGTCTACAATGGCTCTATGATAAAGCCAGTTAAAACAGTAACAACCTCATAAGAAGTCAGTATGAAGCTTCCACCAGATTGTAGTATTATAATAAAGCTTAAAGTTGTGGTGTGAATCATACCTATGTGGAAGGGAGGTTATGAAAGAGATAGATGATATGATGCAAGATTTTAAGTAAGTAAGGTAAAGGTTAACAACGTACGAGATACTCAAATGCAGAAAGGTGTGAATAGTCCATACTTCGGATAAAAGGCTAGAAGCGGGGGGGGGGGGGGTTCCAATAATCGGTAATGGTAGCGGCATCGTCAACAGCATGTCTTCTAGCCTATGGTTTCTAAGTACTAAGAAATCTAGTTAATAGAGTAGAGAAGGGTTAGAGACGATGTGATGTCTCTCTTGACATTCCTGAATAACATAAGTAAATCTATGGTGCAAGCAAGTTTAAGAAAAGTTGCGAGTAGCATAAATGGATATGTATAGGTCGCAAGCTAAAGTATGGTAGAACGACAAAGTTTTAAGAAAACATGAGCAAGGATAAGGAAAGGAAAGTGAAAAGGTGACGAGAACGAATAAGTCCTCGAGATTAAGTCCATGAAAACAAGAGAGATAATAGTTTCTCTAAGTTACCGAATGTTCAGTATAGCCTGAATGAACTCAAATGAGTCTAAGATTAATAGCATTTAGAAAGAATGATATGCTAACCTGATAATAAAATGAGGGTGTAATTGTGACAGATAAAAGTTGACGTTTGGGCCTTCGTTTGAATAATGATTTGAAAAAAAGAGAAGATAAGGAGAAAAGATTTCACTAACGCCGTGAGATTAGGATACCTCCATAAGGTGAATCACATTGAGACACTATGAAATACGATTATGGAAATCACTTCAAATAGTCTTCAATGCAACGTAAGCCCTAGCGGCAATGTATTACGTAAGAAGTTTCAAGTCTTCAAGTGGAGAATTGTAGATCAACATTGAGGAGAATCAACAATGGATGGATACAAGTTACAAAGTATGACATGAGATTATGCCATCCTTTTTAAGATGAATGGTAATAAAGGAGCATTTAAGGACTAAGATTTATACCTAAAGGATATGCAACAAAAGTAACTGGGAGTTTGGTAAGCATACCTCAGTAATAATAAATTGAAGTAAAAAAAAAATTATGGTATAGTATTACCCAAGTAGATACAGTAAAGTCATACGAATGGATAACCAGATCTATGAAATATGATATGGCCATATTCGCAAATTCTACAAAGTATCGAGCGAAGAACTTCAGTACACCTATAGATGCCTAGAGAGGCATCCTATTAAGTCTTGTATATGTTAACAAAGTAAGGCCTAGAGATTGACTAAAAGCTAAAATGAAAAAGGAAAGATGAATCGCATAAGCGCACTTACAAAGCTAGGGTCATACAGGCTGCATGACAGGAGGTAGCCGCAGTTGCGAGATTAGAAAGATTTCGACCACAAGTCATGATATGATCAAGAAGACTAAAGGGGAGGGGGGAATACCCTAGACTTTGAATTTATTCACAGATCAACTGATTAAATGTCAAGGAGAATATTAAGGTATTCACAAGAGCTATAAGTTATGAAAATGATAAGAGCATTAATCAACATTTGAGGACGAATGTTCCAAATGGGGAATGATGTTACACCCTGCAATATTACGATGAAGTTACGTCCTACAGTATTATATTACAATTATGTTACCTCCTGCAGTATTACATTACGATGATGTTACACCTTGCAGTATTACATAACAATGATGTTACGCCTTGCAGTATTACTTACGGCAAGGTTACGCTTCGCAGTATTAAGTTATGACGATGTTGCATCATGTAGTATTGTACGTTGATTTTTTCATAAGGTAATTAACATCAGTCCAAGGAAAAGATTATTATGAGATTAAAAGTTATGAGTAAATTCGTGAAGGTGAGAGAGGAATCAAGTCAAAGAAAATGAATTCCGTTGAAATTTGACATTTTGGGATAAAATACTGTCCGAGCTAAAATATCCGGTATTTATGGACTAGTGCCATACAAGGTACCATATGGCCATGATAGTAAGGTATATGAAAAGTGAGTAATATTTTAAGTAAGTGGAAATAATTCTTTATTATAAGGGTAATTAGTTAATTACTGGGTAACGAGACATCTCCTAATTAACTAATAAGTGGATAAAGTTTAATAAATTTCACCCCTCAAACGTGGCAGCTAGCCACATTGTAAGTCATTTCTTTGGTAGGTGGCCATTTAAGGTGTTAATTGCAATACACCTCATGCTAATATTTTCAATGCAAAGACTACAATGAGTCTTGACCGTTTGATTTGGATCATTCATGAATCTTGATATTGCTGGTGTAAATTTATTTGGTTCAATGCCAAAAGAGCTAAGTAATTTGACCAATCTTGAATCACTTTTCTTGTTCACAAGTCAACTTAATGAAAAATTTCCATTTGAGTTTGGAAAAATCAGTTCTTTATCAAGTTTGGATCTTTCTTATAATTTGCTTTCACATTAGCAATTCCTACATATTCCTAACATCTTCAACGAAAGTTCATACAACATCTTCAACCAATTCCTACAAAAGAAATCCAACAAGATTTCTTAGCACCTTAGCAACGTGAAATTTTGCGATTCTAAAGGAGTACAATGCAACCTTTTAAAGAAATATCATACGGATTTTTTCCTACTCCAGGTATGTTAAAGCTATCCCTTCTTTCTTTTGGCATGATCTATACGATACAAACGAAACGGAGTACAGTGCAACCTTTTAAAGAAATATCATACGGATTTTTTCCTACTCCAGGTATGTTAAAGCTATCTCTTCTTTCTTTTGGCATGATCTATACGATACAAACGAAACGAGAAAATGCACAAATTCCATAAATGACTTTATTCATAGAAGTATTAGATTGTTGTCTTTCTAAATTGTGCATTTGCTCGTTTCGTTTGTGTCGTATAGATCATGCCAAAATAAAGAAGGGATAGCCTTAACATACCTGGGCTGATTCTCTTGATGATCCTTCCAACAACCATCAAACATGACAAAACATGTGATGGCAAGATTGGAGTAGGGAAAGATTCTTATGATATTCTTGAGAAAGATTGCACCATACTCTCTTAGAATCACAAAATCCCGTTGATATAACCTTATGAAATCTCGTATGAATTTTTGTAGCAAATTCCATATTATCATTTTGTGAATTTGATCACAACCTTGTAAGATAGTTACTGAATCAATAACATTAGAGCCTTTATGGCTTTTTGTCAATTCCAACTCTTTGTGAGTAACGCATATCTTCAATTTAAAAAGTCATTTTTCCTTCTTTCATTAAAGATTGCTACCTTGCACAGTTGATTCAAGAGTCACCTAATATATTTTCATGTGGCTGCCACGTTTTGCGCTTAGTCTTTATCAGAAAGACTTTAATTAATAAACACTAATTATTAATTAACTTGTTAATTCCTTCATTATCCAATAATTCACATAATTAAGGATTATCTCAAATTACTTAAAATACTACTTACCTTTAACATACCTTATATACCTTACTATCATGGTCATGTGGTACCTTGTATGGAACTAGTTAATAAATACCAGGTATTTTAGCTCGGGCCGTATTTTATCCCAACATGTCAAACTTTGACAAAAAATTATTTTCTTTGATTTTCTTACCCTCTTACCTTCACGAATTTACTCCTCACTTATTTAAATACCATAATTCTTATAATAAGAAAATAATCTCATTCCCGAACTTACATGATTAGCTTACGACAAAACTTTAACGTATGAAAAAAATGCGGGACGTAACATCTCATTTCTGAGCTTTCATCAGTTTATTTATGGCGTACTTTCACGTACGAAAAGATGGGGTGTAATATCATTCCTCCCTTGGAACATTTGTCCTCGAATGTTGACTGATGCACTTATCATTTTCATGACTTATGCCTTTCGAATACTTTAGTACTCTCCTTGCCATCTAGGCAACTGTTCTGTGAAGAATTCCAAAGGCCAGGACATTCCCCCCTTTAGGCCTCTTTCTCACACCATGACTTATGTTCAGAATCCTTCTAATCTCATAACTAGTGGTACCTTCTATCATGCAGCTCGTTCGACTTTGACCTGCGCCTATACGACCCTTGTCCCCATTTTCCTCTAGCTTTTGGATAATCTTTAGGCCTCACTTAGTAAACATATATAGATCTTGGCAAGATGTCCCTCTGGGCATCTATAGGTATACTGAAGTTCTTCACTCGACACTTTGTTGAACTTACGAATATTGTTTTACCTTATTTCATATATCCATTTATCCATCCATAGGACTTTACTGCCATAAATCTTACTTTGATATCTCGTTACTGAGGTCTTCTACCAAACTCCAGGTTACTCTCGTTGCTTATCTTATATGTATAAATATATGTTCTTTAATACTTCTTCATTACTGTTCATCTTAAGAATGACGGCCTTATCTCACCTCATACTTTGTGACTTTTGTCTATCCATTATTGATTCACCTTAATGTGGATCTGTCATCTATCCCTGATAACCTGATATCTTATGTAACACTGCCGCTAGGGCTCACTTCTCATCGTGGAATATTTGAAGTGATTTTCTTGATCCACCTAGGGGCGATACGATACTACACTTCCATAATCGTATTTCATAGCATCCCAATGTGATTTACCTTACGAGGGTAGTTTAATCCTGTACAATTCATCAAATCATTACTCAATCGAAGGCCCAAACATACTCCGTTATCTATCACAATCACACCCTTATTCCACTCTAGATGCTATTAGTTTTAGATTCCTTTGAGTTCATTTAGGCTGTACTGAGTTTTCTATGACTTAGAGAAACTAATAGCTTTCTTGTTTTTATGGGTTTTTAATCTTGAGGACTTATCCATTCTCGTCACCTTCTCACTTGCCCTTTAGTATCCTTACTCATGTCTTCCTAAAACCTTGTTTCTTTACCATACTTCAGTTTCTGACCTACACATATCTATTTATATTACTCGCAACCTTCCTTCAACTTGCTTGCACCATTCATTTCCTTGTGTTACTCTGGAACATCAAGTGAGACATCACATCGTCTCCAACTCTTCTTTACTTTCTTAACTAGACCTCTCAGTACCTAGAGGCAATGGGCTGGAAGATATGCCACTAACAACGCCGCTATCATTCCTGGATATTGAACCCCCGTTCTTTTAGCCTTCTATCCGAAGTATGGACTATTCACAACCTTCTACACTAGAGTATCTCGCACCTTGGTCACCTTTACCTTATTTACCTTAAAATATCGCCTCATATTCTTCTATATTTTTCATAACCTCCCTTTCACATGGGTATGATTCACATCCACAACTTGAAGCTCTATTATAATACTTGCACCTTTGGCACATACACAATCCGGTGCGAGCTTCATACTGACTTCTTATGAAGATGGGACTTCTTCTAACTAGCTTTATCGTAGAGCCGTTATAGAATATGGCTATTGTACTATCTCTCTTGTACCTCGGATATTAAGAGTGATTCTACAATTCTCTCAATCATGATTGTAATGATTTTCTGGGTCCAATAATCAGACTCCAGATTTACTTAGTTGATGTAACTCTTTAGTTTCCTCTTCCCTCTGATCAACCTTTATGTAGACTTAAGCTATCTTCCGATTTGCAGCTCATGATATTATTTATCACTTTAGCCTTCCGTGGACGCTATGGAATAGTCATGATACAATCTTCTAACAATTCAATCCTTTGTCTATGAACTAAACTCAACTCTTTCTTTTCACTTATACAGGAGTCTTTTACGCCTGTATGATTGTCAACATATATGCAACATAGACAATATTCTGAAATCTTAAGTGTCTTCTGATCGGCTCCAGCCCTATACCACTATAGAATGGCAAGAGTGGTCGATGCAACTTTTACCCGAAAGGTCGGGATCGAATCCACAGAGAGATAATATTTATTTGGAATTGAGTTTCTATCTAATCTAGCTATGTGCGATATTTTTAATTGCTCTTCCAATCCTGCTTTACTTTGGTTACTATTCTACTTTTAACACTAATGAAGAATGAAAAATAAGCTATGTATGATATTTTTGTAAGGTTTTTTCAATTGGTAAAAAGGCACTAGGGAAGTGACTTACACCTAGGTGGGTATCTAACGGGGTTTAAAACTTAGGGCAAACTTGTTGTACTTGCGATCATGATATAACCATTGCATATAGTTACTCACGCTATACCTCTCGGTAGTTTGAGTAACTTTGACCTAATTGGCTTTCTCAAGCCCAATTGGGTGTTTATACAATGCAAGTAAAATTGGCTCAAGTTGGGTATTACTATCTCTAGGTTTAACCCTTTAATTGGGGCTATCAATCTCTTGAATGCACCCCAATTCCTTGTTAGCCTGAATTTCTTAGACTTAGTTTCTATTTCTCAAGAAGAGCCTGAGTCAAAAAGGCATAAATCAGTGTTTACAACCACCAATTCAACAATTAAAGCATAAATCAAGCTAAATATCATTAACCCATAAATATTTAAGCCCTAAAATTGAAGACCCATTAAATACCCACACTAGGGTTGGGTCACAACCCTAGATAATCGGTTTAGCTACTTATAATCAAAAAAGAAATCAAAGATGAAGATGAAATATAAGCCATAAAAAGTAATTACAAGAGTAAAATCTAAGATTAATTGCTAAAGATGTTCTAAAATTAGTCAAAAAGGTAAAAAGCGGTTGTTCACGTGCACCCCAAAACAATAGATGCCCTAAAAATCTGAAAAAGAACTATTTATACACAGCTAAATTTTTCGGAAAAAATTGCCCCTATGGAGATTCTGCTGACAACGAAAAATAGGTCTCCCCAGCGCTATGACTACCGCGGTTGCGCAATATCAAGCGCGGACCACGGTGTTTCTCTTTTTAGCTGGTTCTGTACTTGAGTCTACTGGGAGCGGAAAAAACCCCGCCTCAGTGCTCCTTCAACCGCGGCCAAGAAATATGATCGCGGACCGCGCCTTTCAATTTGAGGTCCCAACTAATGTTCTCTTATTCTTCATTCCGCTCAAGGCGAGAGTTGGACCACAGCCACGTTAGATGATACTGCTGCCGCGCAATTTCACCACGGTAGCGGTGACTGTTAAGCTTAAAAAACACTCTCTGAATCCTCAAACCGTTGAGAGCGGCATCAGGACCGCCTCAGCGGTAGGCCCTCCGCGTCCACTGCTATTTCTCGCTGTTAGCGCCCTTTGATTTCAACTTTTAACTTGTACAGGTTTCACCCTTTTTTGAGCTGGTTATGACTTCCTTGTCTCTTTTTGACCAAACACTGCAAACAAGCATAATAAGTTAGCTTTTGGGAATTGTTTACCGTGAAAATGGTAATAACAATAAAATTTGTTAATGGGACTTTAATAATAGGTGATCTATTTTTATGCTAGTAGTTTGAGCAGTTGATGCTAGGCGTATGAAGATAAGAGATGAAATGAGAGCTAAAACAGAATTATAATCAAACCGAGAGATCAGCTACTCTGGCCTTGAACTGGCCGGTGAGGGGCCTCGAGGTCGATGCCTAGACTCGAGCTGGAGTAATCGGGGGTAATCGGGAAGGGAATAACAGTTAGAATATAATTAAAGGAGGCTCTTTATGGCCAATATCAAGCAATAAATGAGGAACCAGTATGAAAGCAATAAATGAAAGAGGCAGCCTCGAGCGAGCAAGTTAGAGAAAGGAGAGAGAGAGGGTTGTTATTGATCTTATATAGAATGGTTGGAGCCACAGCAGCCCTTTACAAAGTGCTGAGGATCCCCTTTATATAGGAGGGGAAATACAACATAGTACAGGATGTATTAATTGTAAAGATACGGCGATAGGATGACTAGACGTGACACCTTGTTACAGGCTGCGGGTAGGCCGGCTTTGTTAGACGTAGCCATGTGCCTTGGGAATTCCCCATTTTGCTCTAGCCTTGATCTATGTCCTCTTTTAGTCGGGCCTCGACGAGCTCCGAGGGAAGGAACCCAGTCCCAACTTTGCGTCCTCGGGGTCTCGAGGTGTTCTTCTGAAGTGACTTGATAGCAAGAAATTAGGCCCTCTGATTTCGCTGCATACATGAATACTTGTACACACTTTTAATCCAAAACCTAAGAAAAAAGAAGAATAAAATAGGCTATAATCCCTAGTTATCAACTCCCCCAAACTTAAGCTTTTGCTTGTCCTCAAGCAAACAAAGTAATTCCCACCTCCTCAAAATAAAAGAAAGGAAATTCCAGCTGTCCTAAAGTAACCTCATCAAGCATCAATTGGGACTAACAATTACCCTCAACTCAAATGCATTATTAACAATACACAACCTTTTTAGCACCATGGATTTAGTGCGACACAAAAGCATCAAGAGTTGACTCAACTCATCAAGGAAACTCTTTCTACTACTTTGGTCATTGTGGAACCCAAACTCATACTCCTCGACTCTCCATATGCAAATCTCATTTTTAGATTGTAGCACTCAGAACGACAATTGTGTAAAACATACTCAACTCTCTCAGAGGAAGGTCACAATTCTGGCTAACTTTCCCCTTATGTGAGTCACCACTAATGTAAGCTCACTCAACTCAAGATCATATAGGGCTTTTGTGGGAATGTAATGAAGGCTTTTGGTTTAGGGTAGGAAATATTGGTTTATGAAGGTTTCATCTTTCCTTAAGCACTTCATTTTCTTCATTTTGGCTCACATTTTCTTGACTCTTTGAGTTATTTACTTCTTCCTTAGAGGCTAGAGAGACACACTTGCACTCTTTCTTGTTCATTTCAATCCTTTTCCCCTTTTCTAATCTTTCCAAGCCTCTCATCTTTGCTTTTATTGAATCTCTTCATTCTTCCACATTGTTTACTTCTTTTTTTTGAATTTTTTGGCTTTTCTTTCTTTTTCTTTTTGCCTTTCCTTTTCTTCATTTTTACCTTTTATCGTTTTTGCATTCCTTGTCTTCCCCCCCCCCCAAACTTATGCTTTTTCCTTGTGCTAAGGAAAGATCGGGTGCCAATAGAGAATCATTTTAGAGTGGATAAAGGCTCATATTATAGTTATTGAAAGAATAAGGGCTATGGCTCAACAGGGTTGACTAGGGATATCATTCTTGGCTATGGATGTTTTCAAGTCTCAATTTGGATCAAGGAGAGCCTATAATCACTTTTCAAGTCGAGCTACAATTAGTATTTTGCCTAGACAAACAGTCAGGGCAAGTTCTAGACTTATTGGCATGGGACTTGGATTTGCAACTTAAAACCTCACCACACACACTATAGGATTGCTAAAGAGATAGAGTCGAGGGCCCACAACAACCTTAACTAAGATTTGAGCAACACAAATCTTTCCGAGAAACCACTCGATGATTGTTTAGTCAACACAAGAGTCTCAAGGTCACAACTATCACCATCCTATACACACTAATTTATTTTTAACCATAAGGTCAAAGGTAAATGTGTTAGTCCCAAGTGAAGCTTTGCATGAGGCACTATTGTTCACTAGCTACTATTTACACAAAAACAAAAAGAAAACAGACTCAAACCCTTAAGAAGGTTGTCATGCCAACCATTATCGGGAAGAGCCACCCGCTTCACACAAACTTCACCTTTGGAAAGAACTGTGACATTAAGAAAACCAACGGCTTATTGCTTACAAAAACTTGTAAAAATAAGAAGCTACAGACTGAAAAAGAAGCTACTGATGAAATAAGAAGCTATGCTTTTAAGAAAAATTGTAAAAGAAGTTATGAAGTAAAATACGAAAAGTAAATATGTACAGTAAGAGATTTAGACGAATATACATAATTGGGAATGAATATATACATGAGAAAGTAACTTTATATACAAACCGAGATTGAAAAATAATGAAAAGTAAAATAAATGGTAAAGTTATATACATACCAAAAGTGAAAAATAACAATAAAAGAAAATTAAGTTTCATATTTACATCCCAGTATCACAAATTAAAGTACGACCACACCTCCAAATAAGAACTAGCATTGTCCTCAATGCTAATAACAAAAAAAAAATCAAGGAAGGGGTTAGAGAGTAAAGAAAACTCCCTATGTATCCTCTGCCTGCATGGGGTCTTGTGGCTGGGTCCCTAGATCACCTCCCTCGAAGTCCTATGGCTGTCTTGAAACACCTCCCTCGGGGTCCTCCAGTTGAATCTCCAAGTCATCAGCCTGATGAATCACTCGTCTCCTCGTAGGCTCGCCATCAACTTCCTGTTCCGGTATCTGCTCTGTCTGAGCTGCTAGAATCTAGTACTGTAATAATAGCTCCAATGGTAAGTCACCAGCTGACTTCGTCTTCTCCAACTCTCCTCTCAACAGCTTCACGGACTCCTTTGAGGCCCGAGTCTTTTTCAGCTTCTTCGTCTGCTTGCTCAGCTCCTTAATTGATTTTCCTAGAATTGCAAGAGCATCCATGATGAGATTCTGGTTGTCCAGAAGTTCTTTGAGAGATTCCTCCACTAAAGCTGGCACCTGGTGCTATGCGTGAACTGACTAGACTGCCACTGAGTTGGATAGCATAGGAACTTTGGTGTTGCTGTCTGCATCTAGTTTTTTATGCTGGAGAGAGTCTGGTTCAGCCTATGTGCAGTGAAAGGGTATGCTGATGAGGAGGGCACTGAGGAAGGTCTAGAAGAAGTAAGTTCGGCAGAAGGCTGTGGTGTGGTAGTGGGAGGCTCAGGATCAGTGACCACTGCTACTAGCTCTTCAGACTGGCTAGTAGAAGTAGTAGCTTTGCCTTTGGATTTTGGGTTGCCTGGACCATGAAGGCTACACATGAGAAGGGTTTCTTGGGTTTCACCTTGGTATCGAAATTCCTTTTTTCAACCTCCTGAATCTTCCAAGTACATGGTGAGGAAGTTTGGAAAGGGGTAGGATCTATCACCCTCGTTGACCACTCTAGTGATCAACCTAGACATGATATTCCCGACATTGATCAGGAACCCCGCCATGATAGTCGCCACTATAATCGCTCGGGAAATCGGCATATCACTGTCGTGAGTAGTGAGTTCTAATATACTACAAAAAAAACTCTCCCAACCCTTTGCCCCAAAATTCAGGGTATTCCTATAGATAGGGACCCCCGCTGCCAACCAAGATGGAGTAGTATTCGGGAGAGCAAGTAGTGATGCCAACCACAGGCGGGCCACCTCATCCATTTCCACCATCTCTAAGTACAACGACTCATCTTCATCATTGAAATAAATGTAGTCATTCAGAGTCTTTCCATCAAAGCTTATCTTTAGGTTCCGCACCTTGGTCACAAATGTGCCATTTTTTATGTGGGCGACATTGGCATAAAATTTCTTGACTAGGTGCTCATTAGCATCCGACACCCTGGTTGTGAAGTATTTCCACCCCACTCTTCCATCAAAGTGCTGCTTCAAATTGGAGTTGTGGGGCAGAAGTTCCCGCTCTATAAACTGACACTCATGTATAAGTGACCTTTGAGGCCACCACTCCCTAAATTTGTGATATGCCTACTCACTGACAAATCTCTGCTGCCACACCTCCGGGTTTCTTATCCTTTCCAATCTTCCAATCTGGGTATTCCCCCCTCTCCCGTTATTCAGTGTCTCAACATCTACATCTATGGGCTCTGGTGTTTGTGGGGAGACTGTATCAGAGGCTGATGCTGAGGACTCACTACTCTCCGCTAAGCCATCAGACAACTCAAAAGAAACAGGAGAATGTGTGGGCACAAAGTCACTCTTTGAGGCCTCCCGGGAGGGAACATACTCACTACCCTTGGAGTGGGATGCAAATCTGATACTTTTCCTCATTTTCCCAATTGATTGCCAGACTGCTAGGGGTAACTTGATTTGCCCTCGTCCCCTACCCCGGGAGGACTCTACTTTCCCCTTTTGTTTATCATTGCCACCTTTTGTTTTAACCATTGTCTGCATACATAGTCAATGAAAGCTCATTAGTATTGGTGTAAGAAGAAGCAGTAAATAAAAGTAGATGAACAATTGATAGTGGTGTAACAGCTTTCAAAACCGCAGACAACAGTTATAGAAGCGCGACAGCGAAATACATACTGCTAAGAGCAGAAAAGGGGCGCGACAGCGGATGCATGGGGATTAGACTACCCATCCTCTAATTCTATAGAGCCACTGACCGTGAAAAATTAGGCACAGCCGCAGAAGTTGTACCGCTGTCCGCAGAAAGATGACCGCGGCCGCAGACTTATATTGTTTACTTCTCTGAACATGAGTATTGCTGACCGGGAGATAAGTAGCATGGATGCGTGAAGCTGACCGTTTTCAGTGGAATTTTCCATCACTAACCGCGGTAATCAAGACTTCCAAACTTAGATTTATCTCATGGACGCTAACCGCGAAAAACATCCGCGACCTCAGAATTCAAAAAAAGACTGAGCTAACCTAGAGTTTCAATTTTTTTATGCATATAGCGGATATAATCTACATTGTTAATCCCACTAGGTATTGATTAATCAATCCTAACTATTTAAGCCTAATTTAATTACTTTAATGAGCCCTAAGTTAGAACTAAATGAAAAAGAGGAAGAAGAGATAAACACTAAAAATACAAGAAAAACAAGTACAATCGAAGAACAATTAGGAAGTGAGATTACCAGATGTGTAATGAGTAACGAGAATAGACTTTAATCTTTTGTTTGTGCAGATTAGGGCTCAGATGAACAGTGAAATTTTTTGCTTGAGAGTGGAGAGAGTGAAAAGGGTAAAAGGTGTCATAAACTCCTATTTATTGAAAATACCTTGGGACCCACAAACTTACCTAGCACGGCCGAAAAATATCACCGCGGTATGTGCTTTTGATAAACAGAAGGGTTGCATGTTTAAAACTGCCGCTAAGTGTGGAAAATGAAACATGACCGCGGAAAGGCACTGCTGACCGCGAAAAAAAGCACCGCGGATGCGGATGAAACTCCAGAGAAGTCCCATTTTGAATTTTTCAATCCCGTGTCCACCATCAAATTACACCTCTGCGAACTAGCCACCGTTGACCACGGAAAATGGAGCGCTATCAACGGTCCAACTTCAGACTATGCCAAAATTTTTCTAGCTTACTCCTGCATTGCATCAAACATTCCTACCCATATCTCACAACCAGTTAGTCAAAAGCAAATCTTGCACTACGAAGAGAATCAAAAAGAAGAAAACACATTGGTTGCCTCCGAAGAAGCGCCTGATTTAATGTCATGGCATGACACAAGTTACCATCAATCATTTGAGATGGATCATTGCCACCACGTGGCTGTCATCACACTTGCCAAGATAATGCTTCACTCTATGCCCATTAACTTTGAAGATTTCACCATTATTGTTTTTCAAATCAAGAGCACCAAACGGAGTTACAAGCACCGCCTCAAAAGGTCCAGTCAATTTTGACTTGATCTTTCTCGGGAACAGTCGTAACCAGGAGTTGAATAAGTGAACCAAGTCACCTTCCTAGAATTCCTTGCTGCGGGCATACTTTTCATGTATGTAATTCATCTTGTCCTTATATAAGGACTAGCTGGAATGGGAATAAAACCGGAAGTCATTAAGCTCATTGAAATGCTCCAACCGGAGATTTGCTGCGACATCCCATTCAAGATTTAACTTTCTCAAAGCCCACATGGCCTTGTGCTTTAAATCAACTGGGAGACGGCAAGCTCTCCCAATTACCAACTGGTACGGAAACATACCAATTGTAGTCTTGTAAGCAGTCCTGTAAGCCCATAAAGCATCATCCAGTTTCTTTGACCGGTCAGTCCTATTTGCCTTCACCGTCTTTGATAATATGCTCTTTATCTCCCTGTTGGAGACCTCAACTTGTCCACTAGCCTGAGGATGGTAAGGGGTTGAAACCTTGTGATTGACACCATACTTTGCAAGCAGAGTATCAACTGCCTTATTGCAGAAATAAGAACCCCCATCACTGATGATTGCTCTAGGAGTACCAAACCGAGTGAAGATATTCTTCTTGAGAAAAGCCACCACACTTCGGGCTTCGTTGTTGCGTAAAGCCACGGCCTCAAACCATTTGGAAACATAATCAATGACCACCAGAATGTATGTGTTGCCACATGAACACACAAAAGGACCCATGAAGTCAATGCCACACACATTAAATATGTCAACCTCATGAATAGTGGTGAGAGGCATTTCATACTTCTTTGAAATTCCACCAACTCTCTGACACTCATCACATCTATTTACAAGCTCACCCGCATCCTTGTACAATGTGGGCCAGTAAAAACCACAGCTAAGTACCTTTGAAGTTGTCTTTGCCTTACCATGATGACCACCATAGGGAGAGGAATGACAAGCATCAAGAATACTCATTTGCTCCTCTCCCAGAACACATATCTGGATCACACCATCATTACAAAGTTTAAACAGATAAGGCTCATCCTAGTAGTAGTCCAAGCTATCCCGTTTAAGATTCTTCCTTTGGTTAGAAGAGATCTCGCACAGAACAATACCGGTCACAAGAAAGTTGGCAACATCTACGAACTAAGGCATGCTATTAATAGATAAAAAGAGGAGTTGCTTATCAGGGAATGAACCATTAATTTCGAGGCCATCACGGGGCCTCCCCTCCTCCTCCAAGCGGGACAAGTGGCCGCTACTTGGTTTTCACTCCCTTTTCGATCAACAATCTCAAGGTCAATCTCTTGAAGCAATAGAACCCATCTTATTAACTGAGCCTTAGAATCCTTCTTTGACATCAAGTAGTGGAGTGTTGCATGGTCAGTATGAACTATCACCTTGGCACCCATGAGATAAGGCCCAAACTTCTACATTGCAAACACAATTACTAGTAACTCTTTTTCCGTCACCGTGTAATAAACCTGAGCACCATTTATTGTTTTGCTTGCATAATACATTCGGTAAAACATCTTGTCTACTCTTTGATACAAGACCGATATTACCGCAACATCACTTGCATCACACATGAGGTCAAAAGGTAAGCTCCAATTAGATGCGATAATAATGGGAGTGGTTGTCAATTTGCACTTGAGAAGTTTAAAATCCTTCATGCATTCATCATTAAATACGAACTTGGCATCCTTTTCCAATAATTTTCACAAAGGATTCACTACCTTAGAAAAGTCTTTGATGAATCTTTGGTAGAACCCTGCATGCCCAAGAAAACTCCTAACCCCCTTGAATGAAGTAGGAGGATGATGCTTTGAAATCACTTTAATCTTATCCTTGTCCACCTTTATTCCATTTTTTGAAATCTTATGGCCGAGGACAATACCCTTCTTGACCATAAAGTGGCATTTTTCCCAGTTAAGTATAAGATTTGTCTCTTCACACCGCGCTAGCACTTTGTCAAGATTCTTCAAACACTCATCAAAGGAGTCACCCACAACACTGAAATCATCCATGACCACTTCCAAGATGTCCTCCACCATGTCGATAAATATAGCCATTATACACCATTGAAAGGTAGCCGGTGCATTACACAAACCAAATGTCATCCTAGAAAATGCAAAGGTGCCATACAGACACTTGAAGGTAGTTTTCTATTGATCTTACAGAGCAATCAAAATCTGGTTGTAACCTGAGTACCCATCCAGAAAGTAGTAGAAGGCACGCCCAACAAGTCTATCTAGCAGTTGGTTGAGAAAGGGCAATGGAAAATGATCTTTGCGGGTCACTTTATTCAGCTTGCGGTAGTCCATGCACACCCTCCATCATGTGACAGTCCTGGTGGGAATCAACTCATTTTTCTCATTGGTGACCACAGTCATACCACCCTTCTTTGGCACACATTGCACCGGTGAAGTCCAAGAACTATCTGAGATGGGGTACATAACTGCTGCATCTAACCAATTGATCACCTCCTTTTTAACAACCTCTTGTGTAGCCTCATTCAACCTCCTTTGATATTCCATAGAGGGCTTGGCATCATCTTCAAGTATAATCTTGTGCATGCAAAAGGTGGGGCTTATTCCCGAATATCAGCTAGAGTACATCCAATTGCCTTCTTCCTTCTTTGGAGCACCTCCAGTGTTGCATCTACCAACACATTAGTAAGGTAAGACGAAAGAATAACATGTAACATTGAACTAGGGCCCAAGAATTTATACTTGAGGTGTGAAGACAAAGGCTTCAACTCCAAAATGGGAGGCTCCTTAATTGAGGGCTTTGCTGGTAGAGTCTTTCTGTTCAAAAGATCCAAAGAAAGCTTACGGGGCTTAGAGGAATAAGAACCCATTTCGTGCAAAGAATTGAAACACTCCACCCGACCTTCATCCTCTTTTATATCAAGGTTCAACAATACCGCCTGTTACACCTCCTTTTTCCCGAGAGGGAGGATATGGGAGTTTTTCCAATTAAAGTGACATAATCGAAATGGGATTATTTATTTTATTCAGAGTCGCCACTTGGAATTTTATGGTGTCCCAAGTCACCGATTTATTTTAAATCTCAAATCTAGGAAATTGACTCTATTTTTGGTCCGCGAACACAGAAGACTGGGTAAGGAATTCTGTTAACCAGGGAGAAGGTGTTAGGTATTCCCGAGTTCCGTGATTTTAGCACGGTCGTCCAACTATTAATAATTGGCCTAATTATCTGATTTATTACATATTTTAAACCTACATGCATTTTTAACTTTCTAACCATTTTTAATGTTTACAGAATTATTTTCTGGAACAAGTCAAGATTGTCGTACACTTATCGTTTTTGTACACATTGCAAACCTCGTCACATGACATGCACCCGCGATTTACAACATATTTATTTTATTATTATTCGAAGTTATAGTCGGGTCGCATGAAATGAACACCCGAATTGGGGGTTGGGTATCACGTCTATGCCACGGGAACCATACCCATAGCCGCGCTAATTATTATTAATCACGCCTAAAGTAACTAACACATTTAATTATTTTCCTAATCTTTAAGATTTTTGTGATTCTAGCTTTATGAACAAAATATTATTGGGGAACAAATAGGCTAGCTAACATGATCTATTGCTTGACCAGATTCCTTATGGTCCAAGACCTACCTTATGGCCCATTCTTATTCCTTGCCAAGATGAAAAAACTCCAATTTTTTCATATACCCAATTAAAAGTATTTATTCAAGAACCAAGACTACATACATCACAATCGAAATAAAAACTAATTAAAATAATTTAAATGAAAACTAAGACATGCTACTCAAACAACGTAGAATTATAAATCAATCAACACGCGTACCATGCTGTCATAATACAATGAAATAAGAATGAAAAATTAGAAATGGACCTTTATTGATGAACAAAGCTAAAAATTGCAAATCAGTCGGGCTAAACAAAGCAACAATCCTTGAACTGAAATACCGAAATTACAAACCGAAACCAACGGTCGAGCGGCGACTTAGACCAAACAGGAGAGCGAAATGTAGAGCACTCAAGTCACGTATATTTTCTCATACCCTTTACTCCTCTCAAATCCAATTCAAAAGGCTAAAGGTTCTCCTTCCTATCCACTCCCCAGACATGCAGTCCTTTCCCATTTCCATTTGCAGAAAACCAATGACGTCAACGAGGAAAAAGAAAAGGCAAACGGGATTCACCAAATCAACCAAAATTGTGCTAGAATCAACCTACTTTATTGGGTCAAAGCTCAATGTTTTGCCAGAGACATTGGATTCAATTATAAGAGAATTTGGAGGTGGAAATGGAGGTGGGTCGTTGGTTCTCTTGGAGTAGGCGGCTAATATTTTTGTGTAGGGAGATGGGGGTGGCTGATGTATTGTGGGAGTAGTGAGTGTAACTTTGTAAAAATCAAGTGTGCAGTGCAATTGGCGAGATGAGAGGTGTGAGTGCAGTGGCTATGGTTAGAGCATTGGGTGACGACTGGCTATTAGGTGTTTTTTAGGATCAAGAAGAAGCTTTGGGTGTGTAAGGATTAGGGAAAGGTTAAAGATGGGGTAATGGGATAAAGTTATTTGGGCTTAACATTTTGGGCTATCCGAAATTGGGCCTTTACAACCCAAAATCTTAATTTTTTCCTACAAATAATGTAAAATCTATACTATAAAGACGTAACTAACTCTAATTAATTAAAATAAATAATATTACATTATGAAATTATTTTTGATATTTTTCAAGATTATATAAAATAAAAATAGATAAAATAAGTGAAAATAGTATTACAACATTAAGTACTAATTAACCTTAAATTATATAGACTTGAAACTATTTTTGTGTCTTCGAATTTTTTTTAAATACTAAATAACAATAAAATTAGTATATTAGAATCCTAGAAACATTCAAATAACTCAAATAAATATATAAAATATGTGAAACTGCTAATATAGCTTGAAGACGTGGCGGGTCAAAAATTACATGTCTACAGTTGCCCCTCTTTGATTGGAAACACGAAGAGTTTTTAGACAAAGAATAACGAGACAGGTTTTTGACCCGACCTTTATTTAGAGAGACCAAAAACTAAAAGAAAAGAGAATGTAACCGAGCCCTGGTACCTGAGCTGCCTACATATCCTTGGCTATAAAGGAATCAGGCCACATGTAGTTCAGAAGTAAATGAGGTGATGGAGTGTGTGGAGAGGATGAGAGAGTTGAGTGAGATACTGTTCCGTTGAGGTTCCGGTCCGCGGTCCTGTTATTACATAAAAAATCAAAATTAAAAAGACTAACTAAGCCTATCAGCTACGAGTTACAAGATTCCTATCTGTGAGTCTTTTGAAGCTTGATCTTGAGTCTTGGTTGGTTCTTCATGCGGACTCTGATCTGAATCTTGATGCTTGTTAGCTGCAAGTGCTGGTCCATTCTTTTTCAGCTTCTCGGATCAAGGCGGGACATGCAAAGCTTCTGACTCAATCATGTCTTGAGCATTCCATAGCTTTTCTCTTCTTCTGCACTTTGACTTCACTTCTTTTTCTTTTCATCTTTTTTTTCTTTTATTTTGGATTGAGTTTGGTCGTCTCGAACCCTGTGCCTCGAGTTAAAACCTGGTTAGAACCAAAACAAACAAATGAATGAAATTTTTCTGCCCCAATTTTCACTAGAAAAATTTGTGAGTTATTCTAACAAAATTCTAAACTACTTCTTTATTGAAAGCAATAAAAGTCAGGATTGTGTATCCTTGAAAAAAAGAGATTATGGAGTGGAGACCCTATATCAAAAATGAAATCAACTAGGCATTGAAGACCCTATTGTTGGAAAATATTATCAGGTTATGCTGGCAACATCTAGGGAGTGTGGCCCTATATTGGAAAAGATTACCAGGTTATGCTTGCATCAGCTAGGGAGTCGGACCCTATGTTGGATAAGTGAGACTATTGAATTGGGTACCTATGCTAAAATGAACCAAGAAGGATTTTTTTTTTTAATTTTCCCCCCTTTTTTGTATGGAAAAATCACTATCTTTTTTGTTGAGAAAATCATTCTTTTAAACAAATTGCTTAAACGCTTCCTTTTTTTCCAAAGGCATGAACAAATGACTTTTTTTTTTTAATCGAGACATCCTCTTTTCTCTTTTTTTTAATTTCATAGGAATAAAATCATCAGACTAGGTTTTTATATCTTAGAAGAAAAATTCATCAGACTAAGACATCTATCATAGGAGAAAGTTCATCAGACTAGGTTTTCTAATTTATTATCTTAGGAGGAATATTCATCAGACTAAGATTTTGATCCTAGGAGAAAAGTTTATCAGACTATATTTTCTATCTTAGGAGAAAAATTCATCAGACTAAAACATCTATCCTAGGAGAAAGTTCATCAGACTAGGTCTTTTTTTTGTTATCTTAGGAGAAAGATTCACCAGACTAAGATGTTTATCCTAGGAGAAAGATTCATCAGACTAGGTTTTCTATCTTAGGAGAAAGATTCATCCGAATAAGATTTTGATCCTAGGAGAAAGTTCACCAGACTAGTTTTTCTATCTTAGGAGAAAGATTCATTAGACTAAGATTTTGATCCTAGGAGAAAGTTCATCAAACTAGGTTTTTTTTTCTTTGGTTATCTTAGTGAAAGATTCATCAGACTAAGATGTTTATCCTAGGAGAAAGATTCATCAGACTAAGATGTTTATCCTAGGAGAAATATTCATCAGACTAGGTTTTCTATCTTAGGAGAAAGATTCATCAGATTAAGATTTTGATCCTAGGAGAAAGTTCATCAGACTAAGATTTTGATCCTAGTAGAAAGTTCATCAAACTAGGTCTTTTTTTTCTTTGGTTATCTTAGGAGAAAGATTCATCAGACTAAGATGTTTATCCTAGGAGAAAGATTCATCAGACTAGGTTTTCTATCTTAGGAGAAAGATTCATCATACTAAGATTTTTATCCTAGGAGAAAGTTCATCAGACTAAGATTTTGATCCTAGGAGAAAGTTCATCAGACTATGTCTTTTTTTTTTCTTTGGTTATCTTATGAGAAAGATTCATCAGACTAAGATTTTTATCCTAAAAGAAAGTTCATCAGACTAGGTTTTTTTTTCTTTGGTTATCTTAGGAGAAAGATTCATCAGACTAAGATGTTTATCCTAGGAGAAAGATTCATCAGACTAGGTTTTCTATTTTAGGAGAAAGATTCATCAGACTAAGATTTTGATCCTAGGAGAAAATTCATTAGACTAGGTTTCCTATCTTAGGAGAAAAATTCATCAGACTAAGATTTTATTGGGAGTAAAATCCATCAGACTAGGGCTTTTTATCCTAGGAGGAAAAATGTGATTGCAATGGAAACATTTTATGCACATTAGCAAGGCAAACAAAGGCAAACATTTGGGAAACCTTTCTTTGTCAGCTCTTCTCTTCCTCTTTTTTTTAAACCACTTTCCTTGCACTGCTTTGTTCCTATTCAAACAAAGAAAATTTTTGTCAGTTTTGAAAGTGGTGGTCGGTTTGTGGCCTTGTGTCTTGAGCAGCTTGGCTTTTGCTCGATCATATTGAGTCGGTCTCAAGAGGATTTTGTTCTGCACCAACTTTGATTGTTTCACACCTAGTACTATTAGTATTTGCGGCTCAATCAGCCTTATCCCAACTGATGATCTTTGCTTAGGTGATCTTTTTCCGATAACTTGAACGACTTCCTACTTTTGAGCAATTGGTCTGTTAGAGAGAATCGAAATATATCTTTGGTTGCGCCAAGTAGGTTGACAAGAGTCTATTGGAGGAGCTTTTGCATGAATCCTCAAGGCACGTTGACAATAACAACTGAGTGTGCTGGCCAAATTTACATTGTGCAACTGAAAAGCTGGTAGCAGATTTTGAAATATTTTCTTGCTTGTTTTGACAAGGACTCACTCAGAGTGAAGGACACAATAATGCAAAAATAAGTATTAACAAGAAATACCCCCCGTCGGAAGGACAGAAGGAAGAGTCTTTTTATTTCTTATTTCATTTTGTTCTCAATAACTTGCCTTAATGATCATGACATGCATTTTGGACTCAACGATCTGATCTATCAAACTAATCCACTCTTCCCTTTTACCATTCTTATGACCTATGAAGTCGGGCTTGTTTGTGTCAATCCTTTGCATCAGCTTCACGACTCACTTTTGACTAGTGGTGCCCGAGGAATTTTCACCAACAAGCCTCTCTCATTTATTCATCTCTACATACCGTCGTCTTATAGTTTCCGTGAAGGTTTTCACTAGTAAGACTCTCTCATTTTTCTTTTTCTTTTCTTTCCCCTTTTTTGTGAGCAACTTGAAAGTGTTCTATGTCGCGTGACAACCGTTGATCATAGCATGCTTCTCTTGGAATTCTTGAAGGCATATCGGGAGGTCTTTATTTTGAAGGTTTTGGATAAGGTTGGATAGAAGGGTCGACATGAAGGCTCAATGTAGACTCAAAATGAAGGGTTGTAGACTTACATCTCTTGGAATCGACTCTTTCAAAAGTGAAATAAAATCTTTGCCCTAGTTTCAGATACTAGGATTTTTGGATTTTTTTTTGAATTATTTTTTGGTTAGACCGAACCGTGAGGCTACCTACGTATCCTTTTTTTAAGGAATCAGGTCGAACATAGTTCAAACATCTAACCTAACTATTTTTTTATCTTTATTTCTGTTTCTTTTTTTTTCCAAAAAAATTGCCCCGGCTTCTATTTTCTGGGGGCATGGACCCTTGACTGTTCTTTTCTTCTTCTTTTTTTTTCACTTGAACTTTCAAAGAGCTGCTTCAGTTTGTACTCTTAGGGCATGGACTTTTATTGTTATTTTTGTGGACTTTTGACTCTAAACCTGATTCCAAAAGAGGGCGGTCAAAGAAAATAATATAGGCTCAAAGTGGGTAACAAAGGATATAAAGTATTTGGGTAGCAGAAAAAGGGTCTCCCAGCCTCGAGAATGCCAAACATATTATCTTTTCGTGATCACGACATTGATGAACATGTCGTGGTCGGAAGACACTTTCCATCCATTAATGTCAATCTTTCGACCAAGCTTCAATTGATTCAATATCCTCAAACACGATCTTCACAATGATTTGAAGGTGAATTTTACTCGACCTTAATTCCAAAGTATTTCAACCCTTTTTCATCCTAAAACGTGTCTTTTTCTCAGTTGTCCAATTCAAGCTTAAATCAATTTTCTAAGATCTGGCCAAAAATTCCGCATGCATGTCATATCACTAAAACTAGCGGGAAAAGAACTAAGCATGAAATGACACAAAAGGAAAAACACTATTTTATTGAGTAAGCAATAAGACCAACAACCTAAAATCCGAGTTACAACCCTAAAATAACCCAGATAATGAAAATAGCAACAAAACAAATAGACAAGTCTCATATAAACATAATAGAGAGATAGAAGGGTTTGACTCAATGAAACAAATAAAATCTGGATGACAACCTTGAAATAAACCAGATAATAGAAAAAAAACATCAAAACAAGCTACCAAGATTCCTTCCTAGTTAGGTGGGAATGACTTTTCCATTTGTAAACTTGACATTTAGCAACAACTCTGCTCATCGAAATCACCATGAACTTCTCCAATTTTAGTCGGTAAGTTCCCAAGAGGATTCTTATACTCCATGTCACCAGGCATCATCCCACAAGGTGTGCATCATTATGTAGAGGTAAAGGATTCTGCATGATATTTTGGGTGTCACTGTCTTGGATCACAATCAATTTTTCCTGGATCATCCTTTCTATTTCTCTTTTCAAATCCCAACAGCTTTCAACATTGTGCCCCTAGGCATTGGAATGACATCCATACCTTTTAAAAGGGTCAAAGCTTCTTGCACGTGGGTCCACATGATTTGGAGGAATGTGTGAAATCATGTCGTAATGCTTTAACTTCTCAAATAAGCCTTCATAGGACTCTCCTATTGGTATAAAATTATCTTTCAACCTTTGTTCCCTTCTATACCCCTGGCTTGGATGTGGGTTATAGGGCACTTGAAAATTTTGTGGAGGCTGTTGGAGATTTTGCGGTGCTCGTTCTCTCCTTCTAGGGTGTTTTTGTGGCTGGACAACATACTGAGGTGGAGCAACAGAGTATTGTGGGTTCTGAGGTGGATAGTAATGCTTAGGGGAGTTATCGAAAAATAGACGGGACTGATCATACCTTTGAGACATTATCCTAGGACCTCTTCTAGACCCTGATGTCATCATGATTTATTCATCCATATCATTCATGTCACCAAAGTCAATTTGGAAAGCCTGAGTTACAACGTTGAGAGCTGCTTGACTTATAATTCTGCCTGTCTTAAGGCCATTCTCTACCACTTCTCCCATTTTGATTGCTCCGAGAAGGATTTGCCAACTGCGGACATTATGTTTTGAAAGTAATCTGGATCGTGCGCCTGAAGGAAGGCAGTGATTAGCTCGTGGCCACCCATTGGTAGCTTAACTCTAGCAGTTTGCTCTCTCTATTTAATGGCATATACCTTGAAACTCTCAATTAGTTTCTTCTTCAGGTTTGAAAGGGAATTGCGGTCTGGGGCGATCTCAATATTGTATTGGAACTATTTGACAAAGGCACATACCAGCGAGATGTGTCTTGATCCATAAACCATTCGGAGGCTACACCCATAAGGCTTTCCCCAAAATAAGCTATTAGCAATTCTTCATTTCTTCCCGCACCTCTTAGTTGATTGCAATACCTTTTCAGGTGGGCTATGGGGTATCCATGTCCATCATACTTTTCAAATTTGGGAGTCTTGAAACCAGGCGGCAAGTGGACATCGGGGAACATACATAGATCCTTAAAAGCAATACTCTTCTGACTTGCCAACCGTTGCATGTTTTTCAACCGTTGTTCTAAGCTTTTCACTCTTTGGGTCATTTCTTCCTATGCCATCTTTTGGGCAGACTTCTCAATGTTTGTAGGAAGATCAAACAAGTACGAGTGGTACTCAGGAGAGTGGTACTGCTGTTGCTGGGTAGCAAATTGTGACTCATGACAAGACTATTCTTGGCCATTGGCCCATGCTTGACACAGGTTGGTCATTTGCTGCTTCAGTATTCTATATTCCTCAACCACAGTAGACTCTTGTTGAACCCTCTGACCCTAAATCTCTTGAGCACTTGTAACAACTACGATGTCAGTTGTCATTTTTTTCCTTTGGATTTCTTGTTGTCAGCTTACCACAAACCGACCACCTCAAACTTTCATCACAATTCAAAACAAAAGACACGTTAGAATGGACTTAGTCAGTCATTATTATCATCGTCATTTTTCTTTTTTTTCATCATTTTTTTATTTTTTAAATGGTCGATATAACCTGATGTGGGTTGCCTACGTATCATGTGGGAACATGAATCATATCTTGTGCTGTTCAGGAAGATTAGGAATAAAGGAAAAAAACTAAATCTCTTTTTTTGGATTTTGAATTTTTCTTTTTTAAATTTTGAAAGAAGAAACAAAATATTTTTGGATTTCGATTTGTTTGTTTGTTTGTTTTTTTAAAAAAAAATTGAAAAAAAGACTTCTAAAGAAGAAAGAATTTTTTTTTGAATTTCGAAAGAAAAACTTCTAAAGAAGAAAGGAAATATTTTTGAATTTTTTAATTTTTATTTTGAATTCATGAAAGAAATCCTTCTAAAGAAAAAGAAAATATTTTTGAATTATGAATTTCTCATTTCAATTTTAGAAAGAAAAATGAAAATGTTTTTGGATTTTTGAATTTGGTTTTTTGATTTTTTTTCAAAACTTTTGAAAGAAAGACTTCTAAAAAAGAAAGAAAATATTTTTTGGATTTTTTATTTTTCTTTGTTTTTTTTAGAAAAAGTCTTCTAAAAAAGGGTAGAAAATATTTTTGGATTTTGATTTGATTTTCTTTTCGAATGAAAGACTTCTAAAACGAAAGAAAATATTTTTGGTTTTAAATTTTTTTTTATTCTGGATTATCTAAAGAAAGACTTCTAAAGAAGGAATTAAAGGAATATTCTTTTTTTGCATTTTTTAAAATTAGGGTGGGAACCGATGAGGTTTTCCTACGTATCTCACATCCGGTGAGAATCAGACCGCGTAGTTCATCAGTTTTGACGGAACAAGGAAACATGACACTTGAAGATTTGGGCTCATTTTGAAATGACCTTATCTTTTTCTTTTTCCTTTTTTCGGAATTTCATAATTTTTCAAATACCTATCTCGCACTCTTGTTTTTGATTTTTGATTTTTTTTCTTCTTTTTTTTTTTTGATTTTCTTTCCCTTTTCAAGAAGTCGATCAACAAGCAAGTCGAAAAGAACAGATGCGCAAGTAGCACATAGGATGCATCAGGATGGTCTTTTAATTTTGGTACACCTGTCCTAGACGGACCCAACCCCTGTGTTGAGTCCCTAAAGTCAAATGCACGTGATGCAAACAAGCGTTCCAACTAGGGACTCGACATGAGGTTATGTCATTCTAGGTTTAAAAACCTGGATGTATTTGTTCTAGACCTGGCTTACCCGAGCGGACGTCTCGAGGAGCAGCGTACCGGGAACACAGAAGCTTCACCGGCTTTGCAACTTATCATAACCTCGTTCTAAAATTAGGATATGACTCTAACAGAAAAGAAGTTACACGAAGTGCACACTTCCCAGATGATTTAGAAGACTTAGAGAGAAAAAGGTTTCGTAGCAGTTTATATACAGTTCAAGCAATATCAAAGCAGCAAAAAGCGGCATTTAGCACATTAGGCTCAAACATATAAAAATCAGATAATAAATAAAGCCAACTATAACAGTTATTCTATGCTCGAATTCTTTAACCCTGAACCAGAGATTCTGGGTTATGGTTCCCAGTGGAGTCGCCAGAGATATCACACCTTCTTTTTCCCGAGAGGGGGGATAGGGGAGTTTTTTCAATTAAAGTGACATAATCGAAATGGGATTATTTATTTTATTCAGAGTAGCCACTTGAAATATTTATGGTGTCCAAATCACCGGTTTATTTTAAATCCCAAATCGAGGAAATTGACTCTATTTTTGGTCCGTAAACACAGATGACTAGGTAAGGAATTCTATTAACTAGGGAGAAGGTGTTAGGTATTCCCGAGTTCCATGGTTTTAGCACGATTTCTCAACTATTAATTACATGCCTAATTATCTGATTTACTACACATTTTAAACCTACGTGCATTTTTAACTTTCTAATCGCGTTTAATGTTTATAGAATTATTTTCTGGAACAAGTCATGATTGTCCTAATCTTGTCGTTTTGGTACACATTGCAAACCGCGTCACATGAAATGCACCCACGATTTACAACATATTTATTTTATTATTATTCGAAGTTATAGTCGGGTCACATGAAATGCACACCCGAATTGGGGGTTGGGTATCACGACCATGCCACGGGAACCATACCCATAGCCACGATGATTATTATTAATCGCGCCTAAAGTACCTAGCACATTTAATTATTTTCCTAATCTTTAAGATTGTTGTGATTCCAACTTTATGAACAAAATATTATTGGGGAACAAATAGGCTAGCTAACATGATCTATTACTTAGATTCCTAATGGTCCAAGACTCACCTTATTGTCCATTCATATTCCTTGCCAAGAAAGAAATATTTATAATTTTTTCATCTACCCAATTAAAAGTATTTATTCAAGAACCAAGACTACATACATCACAATCGAAATAAAAACTAATTAAAACTATTTAAATAAAAACTAAGACATGCTACTCAAACAATGTAGAATCATAAATCAATCAACATGCGCACCAAGCTATCATAATATAATGAAATGAGAATGAAAATTGAGAAATGGAACTTTATTGATGAACAAAGCTAAAAATTTCAAATCAATCGGCTAAACAAAGCAACAATCCTTGAACTAAAACACCGAAATTACAAACCGGAACCAACGGTCTAGCGGCGACTTACACCAAATAGGAGAGCGAAATGCAGAGCACTCAAGTCACATATAGTTTCTCATACCCTTCACTCCTCTCAAATCCAATTCAAAAGGCTAAAGGTTCTCCTTCCTATCCATTTCCCAAACATGCAGTCCTTTCCCATTTTCATTTGTAGACCAATTATGTCAACGCGGAAAAAGAAAAGGCAAACGAGATTCACCAAATCAACCAAAATTGTGCTAGAATCAACCTACTTTGTTGGGTCAACGCTCAATATTTTTCCAGATCCATTGGAATCAATTATAAGAGAATTTGGAGGTGGAAATGAAGGTGGGTCGTTGGTTCTCTTGGGGTGGGCGGCTAATATTTTTGTGCAGGGAGGTGGGGGTGGATGATGTATTGTGTGTGTAGTGAGTGTAACTTTGTAAAAATCAAGTGTGCAGTGCAATTGGCGAGAGGAGAGGTGTGAGTGCAGTGGCTATGGTTAGATAATTGGGTGACGACTGGCTATTAGGTATTTTTTGGGATCAAGAAGAAGCTTTGGGTGTGTAAGGGTTAGGGAAAGGTTAATGATGGGGTAATGGGCTAAGGTTATATCGGCCTGATGTTTTGGGCTATCCGAAATTGGGCCTTTACAACTCAAAATCTTAATTCTTTTCCTACAAATAATGTAAAATCTATACTATAAAGATGTAACTAACTTTAATTAATTAAAATAAATAATATTACATTGTGAAACTACTTTTTGTATTTTTCAAGATTATATAAAAATAAAAATAGAAAAAAATAGGAAAAAAATAATATTACTGCACTAAGTACTAATTAATCGTAAATTAAATAGACTTGAAACTATTTTTGTGTTTACGAATTTTTATAAATACTAAATAACAATAAAATTAGTATGTTCGAATCCTAGAAACATTCAAATAACTCAAATAAATATATAAAATATGCGAAACTGCTAATATAACTTGAAGACGTAGCAGGTCAAAAATTACATGTCTACACCGCCTCTAATGGATCCTCCACATTGACCATGACACTAGTATCATCAACTATCACCTCCGTGACAAGATCCACAAAAGAGAAAACTTCAGTACTATTTGGCTGCCTCATTGATTTGCACACATGAAAGAAAACTTTTTCGTCACCCACCCAGAAGGTCAGCACCCGGATTCCAAGTCAACCAGTGCCTTCCCTGTTGCAAGGAAAGACCTTCCCAATATTATCGGCACCTCATAGTCGACTTCATAGTCGAGAATCACAAAATCACCAGGCAAGATAAACTTGTCCACCTGGACAAGAACATCATCAATAATACCAAGTAGCCTCTTCGTTGTTCTATCCACCATTTGCAATCTCATTGAAGTAGCTCTTAGTTGACCAATACCCAAAGTTTTGAACACGAAGTAAGGCATCAAATTTGTGCTTGCTCCCAAATCACATAATGCCTTTGCAAAATCCGCACTCCCAATGGTACATGGAATGGTGAAAACGTTGGGATCTTAAAGCTTTGGAGCCATCGAGTGCAGAATTGCACTTACTTGATGAGACATTTTGATGGTCTCACAATCCATAGATCTCTTTTTCATCACAAAGTTTTTCATAAACTTTGCGTAACCCAGAATTTGCTCAAGAGCTTCCACCAAAGGAACATTGATCGACAAGTTTTGCATCATCTCAATAAACTTTTTAAATTGGTTTTCATTCTTTTGTTTTGCAAGTCTTTGAGGGTAAGGTGGAGGAGGCCTTGGAAAATGAGCCTTGGCTTTAGGTACAACCTTTTTTGTCATGTCTATTACGTGTTCCCTAGACGGGTTCACGTTATTTTGAGTCTCCACCTCATTATCATGAATATCAATTTTCACTTCAGCATTCAAATTCTCTTCACTTACTTGCTCATCAACTATAGGAATATCATCATCTTGCACTTCAACCTCATCACTCAAAACTTCCTTTTTCTTGGAGGTATACACATCACCACCTCGACCGCTTCTACTAATCATCGCCATTGCATTCTTGGTATTATTCCCACCCTTCGGGTTTACTACCGGATCACTCGGTAGAGCCCCACTAGTGCGAGTGTTCAAAGATTATAAAATCTGGCCAAGTTGAACCTCCATGTTTCGGATTGAAGTATTATGCGATACCAACTGGGCATCAGAGTCGACATTATTTTTCATCATTTGTTCAAACATCATCTCGATCCTTCCCATCTCACTGTTTGGTGAGCTAGGACTTTGGGATGGAAATGGAGGCGGGTTGTTTGGTTGTTGATACATCAGAGGCCTTTGAAAGCCTTGCCCTCGATTCCCTTGATTGCCATTATTCTAACCCCTTTGGTTATTGTTTCCTCCCCAATTGTTATTGTTGCCACTCCAATTGCTCTGGTTGTTCTGGTTGCCCCAATTCTGATTGTTGTTCCCCTAGTTGCTATTTCCCTGTTGGGTTTTATTCCCCCAGTTTCCTTGGGATCTCCACTGTTGTTGTTGATTAGGAGAATTTATCCTTTGCCCTTGGTAATTGTTCACGTACTGAACTTCTTCACTTTGCTTATCATAGCCATTATCTTGGTTGAAACCACTACTACCCTACTCATATTGATCCGTACTACCTTGACCTTGTGGACCGTTTTGTCGCCTCTTGTTGACCAACATGTTGACACCTTCCATAACATTTACTTGTCTCAGCGCTTGAACTTGTTTCAATTGAGATTTTTGCCAATTGGTTCATTGTTGCAGTTAACTCTGCTATTGCCTGGCCATGGTTGTAGAGCTCTTTGTGCAGGTGAATTATAGTAGGATCACCCTGTGGCACATTAGCTCGACTTTGCCAAGATGACAAAGTATCTGCCATATCATCCAAGATCTCATATGCCTCAGCATAAGGTGTGTTCATAAAATTTCCCCCTGCTATCTGGTTCACTACACACTGATTGGTCATGTTGATGCCATAATAGAAAGTTTGCTGGACCATTGCTTCGGTCATGTCACTGTTCAGACATTCTTTCACCATTTTCCGATACCTTTCCTAGATCTTATGAAGTGGTTCAATAGGTTCCTGTTTGAAGGCCAAGATCTCATCTCAATGTCTCCATATGCCCCGGCGAGAAAAACATAGCTATAAATTTGTCCCCCAACTCATCCTACGTAGTTATGCAATGGTTGGGAAGTCTTTTGATCCAGTCCAAAGCTTTCCCTCTAAGTGAAAAAGGGAACAATATCAATCTTAATGCATCCCCCGACATATTTGTTTGTTTGCTTCCCCAGTATGTATCCACAAAGCCTTTAAGATGTTTATATTCATTCTGATGGGGAGCACCTGTGAAGTACTCTCTCTGCTCCAATAAAGTCAACATCACATTTGTAATCTGGAAATTGCCTGTCTGGATCTGGGGTGGGACAATTGCACTTGCGTATCCTTCATTTGGAAGCACCCGAGGAGCCAATCGTGGAGGAGGCAGGGGAGGGTCTGGAATATTTTCATTGGCCTGACGGCCTCTTCTTTGTCCTTGAGGTACTAGAGGCACCTCATCTTCGGCATTATCATCTACCTCCTCCCATGGGAGAACATTTCTAAGAGGATCATTGTTTGCCATGTTGTACCTAAATCAATTGACTCACACAAGTTAGTAAAACAGAAGGAAAGAAAAACAAGACACAAAAACTAGTCAGATAGATAGCCAAAACCATTTAGCTCCTCCCCAACAGCGCCAAAAAGTGATCGGCTCCAACCTTATACCACTATAGAATGTCAAGAGTGGTCGATGCAACTTTTACCGAAAGGCCGAGATCGAATCCACAGAGAGCTAATATTGATTTGGAATTGAGTTTCTATCTAATCTAGCTATGTCTGATGTTCTTAATTGCACTTCCAATCGTTCTTTGCTTTGGTTTCTATTCTACTTTTAACACTAATGAAGAATGAAAAATAAGCTAAGTATGATATTTTTGTAAGGTTTTCTCAATTGGTAAAAAGGCACTAGGGAAGTGACTTACACCTAGGTGGGCATACCAACGTGATTTAAAACATAGGGCAAACTTGTTGTACTTGGGATCATGATATAACCATTGCATATAGTTACTCACTCTATACCTCTCGGTAACTTGAGTGACTTTGCCCTAATTGGCTTTCTTAAGCCCAATTGAGTGTTTACACAATGCAAGCAAAATTGGCTCAAGTCGGGTATTACTATCTCTAGGTTTAACCCTTTAATTGGGGCTATCAATATATTGAATGCACCCCAATTCCTTGTTAGCCTGAATTTCCTAAACTTAGTCTCTCTTTCTCAAGAATACCTAAGTCAAAAAGGCACAAATCAGTATTTGCAACCACCAATTCAATAATTAAAGCATAAATCAAGTTAAATATCATTACTCATAAACATTTAATACCTAAAATTGAAGACCCATTAAATACCCACACTAGGGTTAGGTCACAACCCTAGTTAATGAGTTTAGCTACTCATAATCAAAGAAGAAATCAAAGATAGAGATGAAATATAAGCCATAAAAAGTAATTACAAGAGTAAAATCTAAGATTAATTGCTAAAGATGTTCTAAAATTACTCAAAAAGGTAAAAAGTTGTTGTTCACGTGCTTCCCACAACAACATATGCCGTAAAAATCTGAAAAAGAACTATTTATACACAACTAAAATTTTTGGACAAAATTGCCCTTACGGAGATTCCGCTGACAGCGGAAAATAGGTCGCCTCAGCGCTATGATTACCACAGCCGCGCAAAAGCAAGGGCGTTCTGCGGTTCTTCTCTTTTTAGCTGGTTTTGAACTTGAGTCCACACGGAGCAAAACACCTGCCTCAATGCTCCTTCAACTGCGGTCGTGAAATATGATTGCATACCGCGCCTTTCAATTTGAGCTCCCAACTAATGTTCTCTGATTCTTCATTCCGCTGAGGGTGAGAACTGGACCGCGGCCGCGTTTGATGATACTGCTACCGTGCAATTTCACCACGGGCAGCGGTGACTGTTAAGCTTAAAAAACACTCTCTTAATCCTCAAACCGCTGGGAGCGGCATCAGCATCGCCTCAGCGGTAGGCCCTCCGTGTCTGCTGCTATTTCTCGCTGTCAGTGCCTTTTGATTTAGACTTTTAACTTGTGCATGTTTCACTTCTTTTTGAGCTGGTTATGACTTCCTTGTCTCTTTTTGACCAAACACTGCAAACAAGCACAATAAGTAGCTTTTAGGAATACTTGTACACACTTTTAATCCAAAACCTAAGCAAAAAGGAGCATAAAATAGGCTTAATCCCTAGTTATCACTTTCATAACGTAACTAAATCTGGATCATTGATCGAATAATTCTTTTAGTTCCTTCTCAACTTTCTTTAAATGTAAACAATTACTTTCTTTGGTCGTTTTGCCACTTGTTCCATGAATACTTGTCTTATCTTAGTGCTCAATATATTGAAATTTCATACAACCCATATGATCTATCATCCTTTTGATTTTCTTCGTTCATTAATCACGATAGGTGCCACTTTCTTATGAAGTGCATGCAATGTTGTTGTGACATTGTTTTTACATGACCATTTCTTCTTCGAGTTACTATGCCTAGGTTGAAACCTTTTTCCTTATTTACTCAGCTACTCTTTCACTGAAGTACATAAAGAGGACCCTCTGACTCTTGTAATGTTGCGAGCTTATCACATCGTATTCTTGACGGAATTTTTGATGTTCTTCCTCGCCTATAATTATCCGTAGTTACTTATTTCCATGCCTTCGTGCTTGTAGGGGTTCTTCTGAACTAATATTTTGACTGTCTTCCTAGTGACATTCTCTTTTATTTCCATAACACTCATATGGTACCTTTAACTACCTCAACTCATATCTGAATATTTCTCAAGGATTACCTTGTCATAACTCTGAGGGTGGCACTGTGACGATCCGGTCAGTCGCCTCATGAGTTACCGCTTTGTTTTCTCCATTTCTGCTTCTTATTACTTTGTTTATCGGTTCTATATGTGATTGGGTTGGTTGGCTTGGGTTCGGAAAGGTTTTGAGAAGGTTTGAGATACTTAGTCTCTTTTGAGGAAGCTTAAGTTGAAAAAGTCAACCGGATGTTGACTTATGTGTTAGAGGGCTCAGATGTGAGTTTCGATGGTTCGAATAGCTTTTGGGTGTGATTTGGGACTTAGTAACTTGATCGGAATGTGTTTTGGAGGTCCAGAGTAAATTTAGGCTTGAATTGGTGAAATAAGAATTTTGGAATTTTCCCTTTGGTAGATGAGATTTTGATATAGGGGCCGGAATGGAATTCTGGGAGTTGCAGTAGTTTACATTGGGTCGTATGGGATGTGTGTGCAAAATTTCTGGTCATTCGGACGTGGTTTGGTATACATTTTGAACAAAAGCATAATTCAGAAGATTTTGGAAACTTAGGCTTGAATCCGATGTGATTTGGTTGATTTGATTTCGTTTGAGGTGTTTTGAAGATTGGTATAAGTTTGAGTAGTGGTATATGATGTGGTTGTGCCTTTTCTTGAGGTCCCAGGGGCCTCGGGGTGAATTCAGATGGTTGGCGGAAAGTTTGGAAATTTGGTTTTGCAGCTGAAGTGTTGGAATTCCTGTCATAACCGCACTTGCGGCTAGGGGACTGTAGGTACGGTCTCGCAAAAGCGAAAAGGGAGCCGCATATGCGGTCAAGTGGAAGGTTGGTAGGAACCGCAAAAGCGGTAGAGGAACCGCACCTGCGGCTAGGCATCGCAGATGCGGAGTCTGAGTGGCTTAAGTGAAAACCGCAGAAGAGGTTCAAGGACGGCAAAAGCGGTATCGCAGAAGCGGTAGAAGGGGCCGCAAATGCGAAATGCCTGGGCCATAAGGTATAAATTATTTTCTTCACGATTTTTGAGTTACTCCACCATTTCTAAGTCGGTTTTTGGAGCTTTTTGGGCGATTTGAAGAAGGATTTCAAGGGGATTTCATTGAGGTAAGGATTTTGGACATAGAACTCGTTTCTATAGTATTATTTCACGGATTAGAGCTGTAATAAATGAAATTTAAGGGTTAAAATTGGGGAAACTAGGGATTGGTATTGGAGACCTAGACTTGAGGATTTGAGGGATCATTTTATGATCGGATTTTGGTACTTTTGATATGTATGAACTCGTGGGGAGATAAGAAATCTATTGATGTGAATTTTATCGAATTCCAAGATGTGGGCCCCGGGGTCGGGTTTTGGTAATTTCAGGATTTATGTTGTAAATTGATTATTTTCACATGGGCTTCGTTCCCTAAGCATATTTTGACGCTGTGATTCTGATTTTGGATAGATTCGACGTGAGTTGAGGCCGATTCGAGGAGCAAAGACGTCGCTAGATATTTGACCGGATAGAGGTGAGTAATGATTGTAAATGTTGTCATGACGGTATGAAACCTTTGATTGCACATTGTGGTGCTATATTGAGGTGACGCACACGCTAGATGACAAGCGTGGGGTCAGGCAGCGTTGGGGATTGTGACTTAGTCCATCCCGAATGACTATTTTACTACGTATTTGATTGAAAACTGTTTGCTATCATCATGTTATGGGCTGAATGCCATATTTGGGCCTCGTGCCAACTATTTGAACCCTTAGGATATTTTTACTGATATTTCTTCATTTTCACGACTTTATACTTGTATTCAGTCATGCTATATTCTACTATTTTAATAACTCAGCCATGTTTACTCTGTTTTAACTCTTAAAATGATATATTAAATGATATTGTGGGTTGAGCATCATGTTTTACTGTTGCTCGCGTGGCTTGTGAGATTCTAACTGAGTAAGACCGAGGGCTTATGTTGTGAGGACACACTGATTATGATTATGAGGCCGAGGTCCCGAGATTTGTACGCCACGAGGTGTCTTGTTGATATGTGGTTGAGGGCCTAGTGATGATGCCACGATATGGCTTGATATTGTTCTTGGGCCGTAAGGGGACCCTCGATGAGTCTACACACCCTTAGTGAGCGCGTGTACCCATTGTGAGATGAGATAGAGCCCGAGGGGCTAGTATTGTCCATGTGTTGCCCGAGGGGCTGATTCTGTTGGTATTGTGCCTGAGGGGCATTTGTTTATGTGTTTACCTTTGTTAGTTGCCTGTATTTTACTTGCTTAACTGTTTTAAAAAATCATATTAAGAAGATTAAATTGAATTAAAGTGACTTTGGATATCTTTAATATTTCATTACTTTTACTGGCTTTTACTGCTTCCTTATAGCCTGTGATGTGCCTTACATTATTTCTTATTTCCCAGCCTTTATTTATGATTATTACTCACTGAGTTGGAGTACTCACTTTACTCCCTGCACCTCGTGTGCAGATTCAGATGCTTCAGGTCCCACTAGCGAGTGTTGATCCTTCCAGCTCAGGCGGATTCAGAGATTCTCTAGGTAGCTGCCCGGCGTTCGCAGCCCAGAGCTTCTTCCCTTATCTTATTTTCCCTATTTTAGCTCTGTATTAGACTATGTAGACTCTTCAGACTTGTAGTATATTGATGGATGCTCATCACTGGTAACACCCCAATGTCGGGTTGTGTTGGTTTTAATTTTGCAAATTGTACTGTTCACTACTTATATTGGGATTTTATCATGTTAAAGACTTAATACTTATTATTTTAATTGCTTAAAATCAAGTGGGAATGTGTCAGGTGGCCTTGTATTTATGAGAGGCTCCATCATGACCGGGTCCGGGTTTAGGGTCGTGACAAGTTGGTATTAGAGCCTAAGTTACATAGGTCTCACAAGTCATGAGCAGGATTAGTAGAGTCTCGCGGATCAGTACAAAGATGTCTGTATTTATTCTCGAGAGGCTGCAGAACATTTAGGAAAGACTTTATATTCTTAAAATTATTGTCGTGGGAATTTGATGACCTGATTACTAAACTTCTATCGTTCTATTCTCTCACAAATGGAGAGTACACGCGCTACCTGTCGGGATGGACGACCACTAGTACCATCAGTTGTGGCCACTAAAGGACGAGGATGCGATCATGGTCGCGGTAGGGGTAGGGGTGTGGCCCTCACAACAGCTAGGGCAGCACCTGCAGATCCACCAGCTGCCCCAGTTCAGGATCAGGTCCTAGTTGTGGACGCTCCAACAGCACTAGCTCAGGCACCAGTTGTGCCCATTGTGATTACAGGTCTTCAGGAGGCCTTGGCTCAGATTTTATCAGTATGCACTGGCCTAGCTCGAGCGGTCTCAGTTACTACAGCCGCAGCTACTTCTTAGGCCAGGGGCGGCACTCAGACTCCTACCGCTCGCACACCTGAGCAGGTCGTGTAGGGACTTCAGACACCGGGGGCGCATCCAGCCCAGTCGGTTGCAGCTGCTCAGGACTATGTAGTTCGTGCAATGCCAGAGGACGAGCAGCGTAGGTTGGAGAGATTTGGTAGACTTCAGCCTCCGACTTTCATTGGTGCAGAGGGAGAGGATGCCCAGGATTTCTTGGATAAGTGTCAGAGTATACTTCGTACAGCGGGTATTCTGGAGACAAGCGGGGTCACTTTCACTACTTATTAGTTTTCTACAGTTGCCTTCACTTGGTGGGAGGCTTTTGAGAGGTGTAGGCCTATTGGTGCATCACCCCTTACCTGGCAGTAGTTCTCAGTTCTCTTTTTGGAGAAGTTTGTGCCGCAGTCTTGCAGAGAGGAGCTACGCAGGCAGTTTGAGTGGTTGCATCAGAGAGAGATTACTATGATGTAGTATGAGATGAGGTTCTCCGGGTTAGCTCATCATGCCATTTGGTTGGTTCTGATAGATAGATAGAGAGAGGATTAGGAGGTTTATTGATGGCCTCGCTTATCAGCTTCGTATTCTTATGACCATAGAGAGGGTAACTGGTGCTACTTTGGAGGAGGTTGTAGACATTGCTCGAGAGATTGAGTCAGTTCATCGCCAGGAGCGAGAGGAGAGGGAGGCCAAGAGGCCTCGAGGATCTGGTAGTTATAGTGGTGCTCCTTCGAGATGTCAGTTTCAACACGGTAGAGGCCGTTCATTCAGGCATGCTCAGCCAGTTTGCCCAGGTTATCGTGGGGCGTCATGGGGTCATAGTTCTCACCGTACTCATCAGGACCAGTCATCACTTAGTGCTTTTCTAGCTCAGAGTTCATCCCGTGCTCCATCAGTACAGGGCTCTTCTATGCCAGGTACATCAGCTAGTCATTCTGATGGTAGGGATTCCCTTCAGTCCCCGTTTCCAGCACCCGGGAGAAGCGTAGAGAGATGGTTCATATGTGGAGGCAGTGTCCTCATCATCTTGTGGGTTCATCTCAGTATAGGAGTCAGTCATCGGCTTCAGCGCCTGCTACTTCATCACCACCCACCCACCCAGCTAAGGGTGGAGGTTAATCTACTAGGGGTCGCCCTAGAGGGGAAGGTCGATCAGGTGGCGATCAGGCCCATTTTTATGCACTTCCAGCTAATCCTGATACTATTGCTTCCGATGCTATTATTACTGGTATTATCTCAGTCTGCCACAAAGATGCTTCTGTATTATTTGATCCTGGTTCCACCCTTTCTTATGTGTCATCATACTTTGCTCATTATTTGGATACGCCCTATGAGTTTTTTGTTCCACCTATTTATGTATCTACTCCGGTGGGCAATACTGTTGTTGTAGACCATATGTACCGGTCGTGTGTGGTGACTATTGGGGGTCTGGAGACCGGAGTGGATCTATTACTATTATGTATGGTGGATTTTGATGTTAGGTTGGGAATGGATTGGCTATCTTCGTGTCGTGCTAATCTTGACTGTCATGCTAAGACAGTCACATTGGCTATACCGTGTGTGCCATGGATTGAGTGGCAAGGTTTGACTGATTATGTTCCCAGTAGGGTAATTTTATGTTTTTAAGGCCTAGCGTATGGTTGGGAAGTGTTGTCTTTCGTATCTAGCTTTCGTGAGGGATGTCGGTGTAGAGACTCCCAGTATTGATTTTGTCCTAGTTGTGAGGAACTTTTCCGATGTGTTTCCTGCGGACCTGCCAAGCATGCCACCAGACATGGATATTGATTTTGGTGTTGACTTGATGCCGGGAACTTAGCCCATTTCTATTCCGTCGTATCGTATGGCACCAGCGGAGTTGAAGGAGTTAAAGGAGCAGCTTCAGGAACTCCTTGACAAGGGGTTCATTCAGCCTAGTGTGTCATCTTGGGGTGCGCCAGCTCTATTTGTGAAAAAGAAGGAAGGCACTATGAGGATGTGCATTGATTATAGGCAGTTGAACAAAGTAACAATTAAGAACAAGTATCCTTTTCCTCGCATTTGTGATTTATTCGACCAGCTTCAGGGATCGAGATTGTTCTCCAAGATTGATCTCCGTTCAGGTTATCACCAGTTGAAGATCAGGGACTCGGATATTCTTAAGACAACTTTTAGGACCAGATATGGTCATTATGAGTTCTTGGTGATGTTTTTTGGGCTGAACAATGCCCCGGTAGCATTCATGCATTTGATGAACAGTGTGTTCCGGCCTTATCTCGACTTGTTTGTCATAGTCTTCATTAATGATATTCTGGTGTATTCGCGTAGTTAGGAGGAGCATGTGGAGCATTTGAGAGTTGTGTTACAGAGATTTAAGGAGGAGAAGCTTTATGCAAAGTTCTCCAAGTGTGAGTTTTGGCTCAGTTCAGTGGCTTTCTTGGGGCACGTGGTGTCCAGCGAGGGTATTCAGGTTGATCCGAAGAAGATAGAGGCAGTTTAGTGTTAGTTTTGCCATCAACTTCAGGTTCATTTAACGTGTATTGTGATGCTTCGAGAGTTGGTGTTGGGTGTGTATTGATGGAGGAGGGTAGAGTTATTGCTTATGCTTCTCATCAGTGTCGCGCCCTTTTTTTCTCGTAAAATTAGGTTTATGACATTTGGGAGGACAACTCGTTCCCTTTTTGGGAATTGGGTTTGAATTGAAGACTCGCCACCTCATGATTAAAGTGCATTAGGACACTAGGAATGAATTGATCTAGAAAACCAGAGAATGGGTAAGGGCTATAAATTATCCCGAGGGGAAGGTGTTAGGCACCCCTCAGGATCCACTAGTGTGGTTCCCGGCTATGCTACAATTGCGACTTTAAGTACAAGTAACAAGCAAGCAAATAAAGGTCTCAAATATGAGGGATTGTCACATTATGGCTGCAAATAAATTAAAGTTTGAAGAAACAAAGAAAGCTGAAATTTTGAGGAAATAGTTTGAAAATTCTGAAAAGTAATAAAATACACAAGTAAAGGGAAGGGAGTCCTAGGTTTACAAATAATATGGATCACATCAATGCAATACTCGATAATCACATTCTTTAGAATAGGGGTTACACGTGGTATTAGCGCACTGGTAATCATATCCATATCTACCTTTTCCCACCCCATTAAAGTATTAATACGCAGAATAGTTTCGTTACTTATTGCATGCTCTTACCCGTCCCAATCCTATTAGTCCCGGAGGCATTTGGGACTACTAGTCCTAAAGAGAAAGGAGATTGGTCATTTATGGTTTAAAGGACGAAATCTAAGGCGACAAACAAAACACATAGAGCAGATATGGGAAAACACATAACATTTAAAGGCTCAAACAAGCCTCCTCAACTTAAAGACAGATTGTTTAGCATGTCTTGCATGTACTGATTATGGTCTGAATTAAACTTAAAAAAACGTTAAAGCAGGCTGATTTATCACATATTTTCAGATAAAAAGTCCGAATTAGGCCTGCCCGCTGGTTGTAATTATCAAAGATTGGTGCAGTTATAACCTTTACCCTAAAGCTTGCCTAAGTGAAACTTATAGGCATGATATCTATGCATAACAAAAATATACTGATTTTAAAGAAAAAGACTTATTAATTGCAGGAACATAAGTTCTGCAAATATTAAGCAACGTTACTACTATTTTTTTAGACTTATAAGCGAGATAGACGATTCAAATTCAGTTGATTACTCCTATATGCATGCTTTCTAAGCGTTATTGATTTAAAAAACGTTTATAGTCGAAATAAAAATGCAGGAGTCCAATAGGAATGATATCTAAAATGTTGTTTGTCATTAAAACCTGTGAACACGTTTGCCTAGTGATAGATGCATATGCAGAATCCAAGAAGTCCTATAGACAGGTTATCTATATGATATGCAGCATTATGAAATGTAGAACCTATAGACATGTTTTCTAGATAATACAGAAATGCAGAAAATTATATACATGGTTTCTATATGAAAATGCAAGACCTGTAATCATGATTTCTATATGAAAATGTAGAACCTATAAACAGGATTTCTATATGAAAATGCAGAACCTATAAACAGGATTTCTATATGAAAACGCAAAATTCAAAGCAGGACATGATTGCAGAAGTATAATAAATACCTATGAACATGATATCTAACCCTTTTGCATGCATTATTTACCCTCCCCTTTTCAGTAAAACTCCATAAGTTATTACAAATTATTACGGCCCAAAATGAATAAGAAAAGCAAAATTACATCAGAAATTAAAGTACAACCAAGGGGAGCCTAATTCAGACTCCAGGTCTGAAATTTGAAATGAACCAACTCCAAAGATAAAATATCCAAAGCCTTTATCTTACTTGGGATGTGTTAGAGCTCCCTAAGAGTCTCAAATGGACTCCCTCCAGTGCTCACACCCAAGTATATTGTAGAATATGAGTCATAGTGCAGTGTGGAAGGGCCAACCCTCAAATGTCCAAGTTCAGAGGGAACTCAAGGTCCCAAAGAAAGGCTTATAGGAGGGGGACCGAACTTAGAATCTAAGAGAGAGTGTAAGTGCAAAGAGGGGATTTTGGGGAAAGCCAAGACAAGCTAGTGGTCATACCTAGCATTTGGAGTGTCGACACACCCTAACCAGCCTATTAGCCACATTGTTGGGAGTTAGGATCCCCTAAGGGATCAAGTCCAGACATGAGAAACAACTTGGATGTTGCCATATTCTGAACTTCAACTCAAACACATAGAAGGGGACAGGGGTGCAGGGATTCACAATAGAAACATATGCTAATTAACATTAAACATAGGCAGTAAAGCTGACAGGGGTGTAGAAGCTGTAAATAGACACATTGGGATGAGGCTGAAAATCAAACTAGAACATACCAGTTTCAGGGAAACAAGAAAAGAAAGCAGTAGTCTTGTGAAGCCAAAGTGCAAGCAAAATAGTCAGAATGTTATAATTAGAGAACTATGATAATTGAGTAGTATAAAAGTGTTAAATTGAGAGTGTGTTAAAGTGCAGAAGGGTCGTGCCCTTTTTATAGTGTAGAAAGCAAGCAGAAATAAGTAAGAAAATAGTTTGAAAATCAATTACACAAGGTTTCCCTCTAATTAAGAGATTCTGATTTCAAACGGGCAAAACTAATTAAGGGAATGGATTCATCAAACCTTTTTCAAACCAGCATAAAAAGGGTAAATACATAAAGGTCTATTTAAGGACAGGGTCTTGACAACACACAATTTATGCAAATAAGGAAAGGAAATCAGTTAACATCCAGTAAATCACAAGGTTCGAGATTTGGTATGAATGAACCAAGTTAAAAGGATGGGAAAGATTTTAACTTAAGGAAAATCAGCACACAATCAATTAGACTTATTAAAAAGGAATTCTGAATCAATCATAAGTTTGAAAACCTTTTTGAAGAAAGATTCATCACTTATAAAAGCATACAAACACGTTAAACATGAAAGAAACTTGTCATGCCTTTGTAAATCAATAGAAAGAAAAGGTTCAACATTGTATGAAAACAAAGATATCTAAACTCATTCAGAGGTTTAAAACTAGTCTGAAAGAGCTAAGGGGTCTTTGAAATAAAGCCCTAATTAGAACAAACCAGAAAACATAAAGGAGAGGGCAAGTAAGTTAAGTCGAGACATGTGTAGAGGTTTAGAAGAGAATTGAAGCTTCTAACATGCTTCTTTCAGAACTCATGAGAGAACATGATAGCAAAGTAACATGCAAATAGTGGCAGGATTCAGAGGATAAAATGGAAAATACTGATAAGAATAGCAGAGGAAACATGCTTAAGAGGCTCTATTAGAAGAACTCAAACAAAGTTCAGTAGAAGAAAAGTAGTAAGCACACTTAAGAACATAGTAGAAAAATACTGTAGACAGATTCACAGAACATAATGAAAATACCGGTAGGAATAGTAGAAGAAACATGCTTAAGGAGTTTTCTAAAAGGAACTTAAACAAGGCTCAGTAGAAGGCAAACAAAGAACTTTAAGAACTTAGTAGGAAAATACAGTAGAAGAACACAAAAACATCAGAAAATTATAGCAGAAAAGCACATATAGAAGAACACAGTAAGATAGTCATACAATAGCATGGTAAAAGGAAGAATACAAGAACACAGTAGGAGAAAGTACACGTAAAGGAAAAAGAAAGTCTGAAATCACTTAAACATTTTAGAAAATCCTAGATTGGAAAAGAAAAACCTTAAAAAATAATTTTTGAAAGAAGAAATTGGGGAAATGGTTTGAAAACTCAAGTAGCGCACATATATATAACAGATCTAAGAAAAATCGAAAAAAACCTCAAAGTGTTAGAGTTTTAGAAGAACCCTAGAATGAGAAAGGCTTTGAAAAGGTATCCGACCTGAGTCGGAGAAGTCAGAAACAGGCTCATAAAACCAGGATACGCCGGAGAAAATCCGGAGATGGCCGTGAAACCTCGAGCCGGCAAAGATCTAAGTGAGAACCTTCAAGGTCAGACCCCGAATCTTCAAGTACCAAGTGTACAAGAGAAAATGGAGGTGAGTTTAAGGCTCTCATGGCCTGAGAAGCCATGAATTCCGGTGAGTTTAAGGTGGACGATGGTGAGAGGGGGGTAGGGTTAGGGAATGTTCGAGAGTGTTTGAGAGAGTTTGAGAGTTCAGAGGCGGCGGTTGGTGAGAAATGAAGTAGGATTGGGGGCGTTTGTGAATTAAAAAGGAAAGGAGAAATCGTGGCCGCTGATCAAAATGATCAACGGCCTGGATCAAAAGGGAAGGTCGGGAGGGTTAAATTAGTTGGGTCAGGGGCAAGTTAAATTGAAATTGGGCCGATCAATTGGGGATTTGAAATTGGGTTAATTGGGGGTTGATTTGGGCTATAATTGAAATAAAATAGGGCTAGTGTTTAAATAGCCACTTTTCCCATTTTTATTTTATATAAATAAGTAAAATTATTTCTGAAACAAATTAAAGGTAATAAATTAATTAATAATATATAAATATTAAATTAAAATTTTGGAATCAATTTTTGTAATTATAAACGCAATTAAATCTTAAAGTAGGCTAAAATTGCAATTATATGCAATTTAGTTTTAAAATGCTAAATAACTTTATAAAAAATGTACAAATATTATCTTGGCTATATTTTGGTATAAATGTGAGAATAAAATAAATTATTTACGAAAATGATGATTTTGGGAATAATTATTAGTTTTTGTGCTGCTAAAATGGGCAATAAATTGATTTAAATTTTTTTTTAAAAATTAGAAAAAAATACTAAAACACTTGGGCATACTTATATATGCATATATATATATATATATATATATGCTATTTTGAAAGTATTTTGCATATAAAAAATGCATAGGGAAAAATTGGGTACCAACAACTACCCCTCTTTACCCGGGAATGATGAAAGAGTTGTCGGGTAAAGATGTAATTGCCAGTTTGATCGAACAAAATGGTTTGAAGAGGTTGACCGTGCTCTAGTTCCTGAGCTGCCCACATATCCCTGGTCTTACAGGAATCAGGCCATATGTAGTTCAAGATTCGTCGGCGGAATATGCCGATAGAGATTTTCAAGAACGGACGAGATGTTCGGGTTGGGATGGATGGTTAAAGTCTAGTAGAGCTGTGGGAACAAGAGCGAGGTTGCTCCTACTGAGACGGCCGTTTCTTGCTGGTTTACATGTAAATAAGCAATACAAGTGTATATTGTGCGTAAATTTAAATATGATGCAAATTCCCGTTGGACCATGAATACTGTCTTTGGACGGTTAGGATGACGTCCTTGGACCATGATGTCCTGGGCCATGAAGTGTATAATAAAGGATTTACGGGCCATGAAATGATTCTCTCGGGCTATGAGGATGATGCCTCCGAACCATAATGCCTTTGAATAATGATATGCAAAAGATTAAAAGGGAGCCTGGGGCCATGGCATGGTTTTCTCGGGCTATGCGAATGGTGCCTCTGAACAATGCATGTAAATGAGGTGGCGATCTTTCAGCCATGCAAGAAGTAAATGAAGGTGGCGATCTTTCATCCATGCAAGAAGTAAATTAGGGTGGCGATCTTTCAACCATGCAAGAAGTAAACCATGCAAGAAGTAAATGAAGGTGACAATTTTTCAGCCATGCAAGAAGTAAATGAAGGCGGCGATCTTTCAGCCATGCAAAGAGTAAATGAAGGTGGCGATCTTTCAGCCACGCGAGATGGAGGTAAAGCTTAACCTCGGGAGGTAGAATGGTAGCCTAATGCAATGCAGGAAATGCAGATGGAGACAAAGCTTAGTCTCGGAAGGCAGTATGGTAGCCTTATGCAATGCAGAGAATGCAGATGGAGGTAGACCTTAACCTCAGAAGGCAGAATGGTAGCCTTATGCAATGCAGATAATGCAGATGGAGACAGAGCTTAGTCTCGGAAGGCAGAATGGTAGCCTTATGCAATGCAGAGAATGTAGATGGAGGTAGAGCTTAACCTCGTAAGGCAGAATGGTAGCCTTATGCAATGCAGAGAATGCAGATGGATGTAGAGCTTAACCTCGGAAGGCAAAATGGTAGCCTTATGCAATGTAGAGAATGCAGATGGAGACAGAGCTTAGTCTCAAAAGGTAGAATGGTAGCCTTATGCAATGCAGAGAATGCATATGGAGGTAGAACTTAACCTAAGAAGGCAGAATGGTAGTCGTATGCAATGCAGAGAATGCAGATGGAGGTAGAGCTTAACCTCGGAAGGCATAATGGTAGCCTTATGCAATGTAGAGAATGTAGATGGAGGTAGAGCTTAACTTGGGAGGCAGAATGGTAGCCTTATGCAACGCAGCGAATGCAGATGGAGGTAGAGCTTAACCTCAGAAGGCAGAATGGTAGCCTTATGCAGGAAGTAAAAAGGCAAATAATAATAGAATTTTCTTAGCTGATAGCAGATTGTGATATTGCGACTGCTGGGATATTCTGTCTGCTGGGGACACTGCATGCGAATAGTAGCTGTGAGCAAGTGCAACGACTCTGAGAATAGTATTTCTGAGTAATGTGAGTCTTGTGAGTGTATAGTATATTTTATGATTTTGCAACTCAAGTGGCTGCATCCAAAGAAAATCGTGAGTTTTGTAAAGGGGGAGGTTAGTTCGTATTCTCACTGATCTGCTTGACCTGCTCAGCTCTGTTTCGGTGATACTGTGCATATCATTGGGCATTGCTAAACGAAGAAACTTTGGTAACAGACATGCATGACTTAGTAAAAATATAACATAAATAAATAATCGAGAATAGTTTTCCTTAGATGAACCTACGACTGCGACGTGGTTCAAGACATTGCAACTTCTCTTGCTCCGTAATTTTGAGGGTCCTCCTCAAAATTCTGCCCCAGTTTACTGGGCTACTGCTTCTGACAGCTGCTTGCGGCGAATGGCTGAAATCACTTCGGAATTTTGAGGGTCCTCCTCAAAATTGTGCTATAGTTTCTAATTGCGGGGGAAATGAAAATTTTATTGAATTGTGACCGAACCCATAGGGCTTCCTACGTATCCTCTCTTAAATGTGAATCAGGTTAGGTATAGTTCAAATTACATCTTAAAGGAAAGCATAAAGGTTACATATAGTATCGCTTCACTGTATCAGAATTGATCGGCTTCGTCCAAACTTCTCCGTCCATTTCTGCAAGTATGAGGGCTCCTCGTGTTAGAACCCGGTGGACCATGTATGGACTCTGCCAGTTGGGAGAGAACTTCCCTTTGGCCTCGTCCTGATGCGGTAAAATCTTCTTTAGCACTAGCTGCCCCCGTGCGAATTGTCTTGGCTTGACTCTTTTGTAGAAGGCTCTGACCATTCTGTTCTGATAAAGCTGACCATGACAAACTGCATTCATTCTCTTTCCGTCTATAAGAGCTAGCTGTTCATAATGACTTTTCACCCATTCTACATAGTCGAGTTTAGCTCTCTGTATGATCCTTAAGGAAGAAATTTCTACCTCAGTAGGAATAACAGCCTCTGTACCGTAAACCAGCATATAGGGGTTGCCTCGATTGATGTGCGGACTGTGGTGTGATACCCCAATAAAGCAAGTGATGACTTCTCGTGCCACTTCTTATGCTTCTCTACCATTTTCCTTAGTATCTTGTTGATATTCTTATTGGCGGCCGCTATGGCTCCGTTCATCTGAGGTCTGTAGGCTGTATAATTCTCATGTTTGATCTTGAAGGTTTCACACATGGCTTTCATCAAGTTAATGTTGATATTGGAACTATTATCAGTAATGATTGATGCTGGAATTCTGAATCGATAAATGATACGGTCGCGGATGAAGTCTACTACTACTTTCTTAGTCACTGCCTTGTATGATGCTGCTTCAACCTATTTGTTGATGCAGGTTCGATTGGTCTGATAACATTTATTCCCCAAGCGGCGAATGGCTATGGTGAGCTTGTTGCATTGAGCTCGTTTGGAGGCCCTTTTATCATATCTGATAGCGGTGGCACTTGCGAACATACTGGATGCAGTCCGTTTCCATAGTCATCCAAAAATAACCAGTTCGGAGTATCTTCCTGGCTAAGATAAAGCCATTCATATTTGGCTCGCAGGTCCCATCATAGATTTCTTCTAGTAATTTAGATGCTTCCTTTGCGTCTACATACCTTAGTAATCCCAAATCAGGAGTCCTCATGTACAGGATTCCTCCGCTGTGAAAGAAATTGTTGGATAACCTTCGAAGCATGCACTTCTGAATAGCGTTTGCGAGCTCTGGGTATTCTCTTTTCTCTAAGTATTCCTTGATATCATGAAACTAAGGTTTTCCATCCACTTCTTCTTCGACGTGAGCACAGTAAGCTGGTTGATCGTAGATTTTTACTTGAATAGGGTCAATGAAATTTTTATCTGGATGTTGTATCATGGATGATAGGGTAGCCAATGCATCGGCAAACTCATTTTGGACTCTATGAACATGCTGGAACTCTGTCTTTGTGAACCTCTTTCTCAACTCCTATACGTGATGCAAATAAGGGAGTATCTTGGAGTTCTTGGTCACCCATTCTTCTCGGACCTGATGTATAAGAAAGTCTGAATCCCTGATCACTAGCAATTCTTGAATGTTCATGTCAATTTTCATCTTGAGTCCCAAGATGTAGGCCTCATACTCAGCCATGTTGTTGGTGCAAGGGAATCTGAGTTTGGCAGACATCGGATAATGCTGACCGGTTTCTCACACTAGGACTACTCCTATGCCAACTTCTTTGAAATTTGCTGATCCATCGAAAAACATTCTCCAACCATCATAGGATTCTGCAATGTTTTCTCCTATGAATGATATCTCTTCATCAGGAAAATACGTCTTTAGGATTCATATTCTCCGTCCACGGGATTCTCGGTAAGATGATCTGCCAAAGCCTGTCCCTTAATTACTTTCTGAGTTACGTAGATAATGTCGAATTCACTTAGCAGGATTTTCCACTTGGCTAGCTTGCCAATAGGCATGAGCTTCTGAAAGATGTACTTCAACGGATCCATCCTTGATATGAGATACGTGGTATAGGCACAGAAATAGTGCATCAACTTCTGAGCTACCTAAGTCAGAGCACAACAGGTGCATTTTAACAGAGAATACCAGGCCTCGTAATGGGTGAACTTCTTGCTAAGATAGTAGACGGCCTGCTCCTTCCTCCTCGTTTTATCATGTTGCCCAACAACACAACTGAACGCTCCATCTAGCACTGCAAGGTAGAGTAATAGAGGTTAACCCGGCTCGGGCGGCACCAAAACTGGTGGTGTTGACAGGTACTTCTTGATTCTGTCGAAGGACCTATGGCAGTTATCAGTCCATTTGGTAGCGGCGTCCTTCTTCAACATCTTAAAGATTGGCTCACAAATGATAGTAGATTTAGCTATGAATCGGCTGATATAGTTGAGTCTCCCAAAGAAACTCATTACTTCATTCTTGTTCTTTGGCGGTGGCAATTGTTGAATAGCTTTGACCTTTGATGGATCCAGTTCTATTCCTCTGTGACTCACAATGAATCCAAGTAGTTTTCCGGCTGGAACCCCAAATGCACATTTCGCGGGATTCAGCTTCAAGTTGTACCTTCTCAGTCTATTGAAGAACCTCCTCAAATCTTCCATGTGATCAATGGCTTTCTTGGATTTGAGGAAGACATCATCTACATACACTTCCATCTCTTTATGTATCATATTATGAAAAATGGTAGTCATGGCCCTCATGTAGGTGGCCCCAGCATTCTTTAACCCGAATGGCATCATCTTGTAACAGTACATTCCCCACGACGTAATGAAAGCTATTTTCTCAGTGTCTTCTTCATCCTTCCAGATCTGATGATACCCAGCAAAACAATCCACGAATGACTGCAACTCGTGCTTGGCGCAATTGTCAATCAAGATATGTATGTTTGGCAAGGGGAAGTCATTTTTTGGACTGGCCTGGTTGAGATCCCGATAGTCGACACAGACTCTAACCTTCCCGTCCTTCTTCGGCATTGGCACGATGTTGGCTAACTGTGTCGGATATTCTACTACCCTGAGAACCTAAGCTTTGACTTGCTTAGTGAACTCTTCCTTGATTTTCAAACTCATGTCAGGCTTGAACTTTCTAAGCTTCTGCTTTACCGGTGGACATGTTGGATCAGTTGGCAGTTTGTGAGCCACAATAGATGTACTCAGACCAGTCATGTCATCATACGACCAAGCGAATATGTCTTCAAATTCCCTTAGAAATTCTGTGTATTCCTTCTTTTCTAATGGCGATAAATGGACACTAATTCTCATTTATTTGATATTCTCTGAATCTCCCAAGTTAACAATCTCGGTCTCATCAAGGTTCGACTTAGGTCGGTTCTCAAAATTTTCAACCTCTTTAACAATCTCTTCTGTTATGTCATCTTCCTCTGAATCTGAATCCGTTTGTTGTGTTGTCTCGTTCCATGTCACAGCTATTGGTTCATCAAGATAGGTAATGGTAATGCTGTATAAGTAAAGAAATGAGAGAAAATAATAAGAGTAAGATTTGTATGGAAACCGAAATGCTTTGATAAATTTCATAACTGTTTTGAACATTAGAAGATCTTATTGCGAAAATTCAAAAATGTGAAAGGAAAATCAACTAGTAAAAATAAAAGATAGTGCATGATGCTTTATTTAGCCTTGCTACCCCGAGGCTCTTCGGGCTCTGGTGGTCCAATTGTTGAGGCATGCTCCGCAGCTTACGGCTTGTATAGAAGGGCCTTCCTCCCCCTCCTCTTTGAAAATGACACAGCAATCCATGTCATCATCTTCCACGAATAAATCCTTCCTCTTCTTCCGACCCATATATAACATCGACTGGCTGGAAAGTCTATTCTAAATGGGGTATCGGCTACTCCAGTGGGTAGTAAGGGCCGCGCCATGGTGACGACCAGTTGTTGAATACCTTCCAAGTATACTCGTATCCCAGACCGAAAGTGGTGCCATGTTTCTTCAGTTCGATCGGCTTGGCGATTCCTTGGATATTCTTGCCAAGTCCCACCATTTGTCTTTGTCAACGACATTGAGTCACTCGATGTGGTGATAGGTTTCCTCGCCTATCTTTCTCCTTCCTCCAATTGTTGGGATGGTTTGCCGATTGTATATGGGATTGCTACCATCACCGTGAATGATTGCCTCTTGGTAGTTCCACTCAAATTTCACCGGTCGTCCCAACAGCAAGTTGTCAGATGCCGGCACATCTATTACTTGAAATTCAACATCAAACCAAGTAGGCCCCATCTGCAAACACAAGCTAATTTCCCCAATAGTGGACCTTTGGGAACCATCGAAAGCTTTGACATTAATGGCCCCGTCCTTGATCTCATGCAGACTATTTCCCAATGTTCTGAGTGTTACCAACGGACAAATATTGAGGCTAGAACTACGGTCAATTAGGATTCTGGTGATGAAATAATCCTCGCATTGCACAGTGGTGTGCAGCGCCTTGTTGTGACTCAACCCTTCTGGTGGCAACTCATCTTCATGAAAAGTGATCTTGTGACTCTCCAATACCTACCCTACCATGTTTTCCATTTCTCCTCCAGTGATGTTTCTCGGTACATATGCCTCACTCAGCACCTTCAACAAGGCATTCCTGTAAGCATCGGAGCTTTGCAGCAAAGCTAGGATAGAGATCTGTGCCGATATTTTGTTCAACTGATCGATGACTGAGTACTCCTTTGCTTGTATTTTCCTCTAGATATCATCGGGCCTAGCTTCAATGATGGTTGGCCGTCCAGAGGCCTGCTTGCTTGATTCAGCCACAGGGTGTATACTCTGCCGGTTCTTTTCATACCCTGTGTCGCGACTGCTTCTCAGGATTTGGATTTCCCTTTCTTTCTTGCCTCATTTGTGTAGTCCCAAGGTATGGCATTTGTATGAAATGGCATTATAGCCGACATTGCTACTGGAATGGGAACCTTTACTCCGAATGGAGCCTGTATTTTGGAAGGCAAGATCGCAACTTAAAATGGTTCAGCTACATTTGCTGGGGACCCAAACTCGACCTCGATCGGTGCTGGCGTCTTTGCAGAGAATGGTGTTTCAAATTCAATTGGTATGGACATGTTCACCTCAGCATCCCCAGAAGGCCGAATCTTGACTACAATCGGATTAAGGGTGATTGTTGGTTTCTTTGGATCGTCGCCTTCTGTGATCAAACCTATTGAGCCCTTGGGGTCCCAGTCGTCCTCTATTTCAATCATGTGAATGCCTCCACCCGTGTGGTCTTGTAGAGGGTTATTGTGGACATTCGGAGTGGGCTCCTTTGCCACAATAATCTTGTTATCAATGAGTGATTGGATTTTATCTTTCAGAGAGCGGCATTTATCAATGGTATGCCCTTTCATGTCGGAATGGTATGCACATAATTTATTAGGATTGACCCATTGAGAAGGGTTTTCAGGAGTTATAGCGGGGATGGGGGTGACATAACCAGTTCCTTTGAGCCTTTCATATAGCTGGTCAATTGGTTCGGCAATGGCGGTATATTGTTTGGGAGGTCTGCGGTTGAAATTTGGTCGGCGTCTAGGAAAGTTTGGGCGGGTGGGAGGTGATTGATAGTGAGAGGGTTGGGTATTGTAGGCTTGGTAGATATGTGCGGGTTGGGAATATATGGGTGAAGTAGGCTGATATGTGGGAGGTGGAGGTGATTAGTAAGTAGGTGGTGGAGTTTGGTCAGAGGGCGAGGGTGCTTGGTAATTTGGGGTAGGTTGATATTGGAGTGGAGGCATCAGGTAAGTTTGGTATTTGATAGGGGACTTGGTTCTCTGTGCAACTATCACGGCGCTTACGTCCCCTTTCTTGGTCGTGCCACTATACTGCAGAGCCTTGTTGGTATCCTGCAAAGCCTCAAAGTTTGTGACCATACCACTTTAAATGCCTTCCTTGATCCTCTCACCTAGATTGATGACGTCGGAAAATATATGGTTTTCAATCAGCATCAACCTTTCATAGTACTGGCGGTCTTGAGCTCGGACGAAAAACCTGTTCATTTGTTCTTCCTCTAGAGCAGGCCTGACTTTGGCAACTTCTGACCTCCAGCGAGTGGCATAATCACGGAATGTTTCCATGGGTTTCTTATTTAGGTTCTATATGTAGAACACATCTGGCGCATTTTCTATGTTGAACCTAAACTTGTCCATGAAATCAGACGTCATGCTTACCTAGTTCGACCACTTCTTCGGATCTTGGCTAATGTACCAAGATAGAGCATCTCCCTTTAGACTCCTCATGAAGAGTTTCATGCGGATCCTTTCATCCTTTCCTACTCCGACCAGCTTGTCGCAGTATGTTCTCAAATGAACTCTCGGATCTCTTGTACCATCAAACATCTCAAACTTCGGAGGTTTTTACCCCTCGAGCAGTTCAATATTGGGTTGTATGCAGAGATCTTCATAGTTTAGCCCCTCAATTCCTTTGCTTCCTTCGACACCCTGAATTTGGCTAGTCAACTTCTTAAGCTCTTAGACTCCTGATGAGTGAGTCTTTATTATCAGACTCGGGTGTGCTTGAAATGGGTTGCGCAGAGTGCGACATGGTTTCCACGTATATGGGGGTGTTATGACTGTGGAAATGGTCATTTGTGGAGTTTACTGGTTCTGGGATGAGCAGTGGAGTATGGTTGGAAGTATGACAGGTTGCAGTGGTGGTGAGGAGCTGAATGGTTTTTTTGGTTTTGGGATGTTTTGTGGAGGTGTAGGGTTCTGAGCGTTAGAAAAATTGACATCTGGGGTGGTGCGAGAAAATGATAAGCTCGCCAAGTTCCGGTCCTGATCAAGTTCTTCTTGGAATTTTAGCAGCTTTTGTTCAAGCTGGGATGCACTTTCCTTAGGAACCAGAGTACCATGAGTGACCTCTACATGTTCAGTTGAATTTTCCTTTCTGGCGTTGTTCAAATCTTCCATCATTCCTTTGTTCCTGTTTTTGACGGGGCTAGGAGGAGGGGTGGGTGGAGGGCCCTTGGATCTTGTGGAATATGATGATGATGCCAGAGTGCACGAACTAACCTTGGGGATGGGAATAAATAAAAAATAAAAACAAAAAGACAAAAAGTCAGTGAGGATTATGAAAAGAAATGTTGCGATATTTAAATATGTAGTGCAAGAATGTAAGTTGTGTCCTAATTTGGGAGCCTCATTGGTCCCGAGGTAGGCCTAGCGACAAGTTGATTTGGAGAACTTATAATACTAAATGCCTCATTTTATTGATAAAAATAAGACGAATCCCAAAACGACATTAAATAACAGAAGATAAAAATGTCACTAATGGCCATTGGCCTTATTACATTCATAAAACGAAAAGGTAAATTCCTATCAATTTGGTCCCAGAAGGACCTTCCCCATACTCGACATCTTTGGCTCCATCGAATAGCTTCACTAGCTCGCGAAGTCCCAACAGCAGGTAGGCTCTAGCCAGGTGTCCACCCTCGTTTCCTTTAGTGAAACTTCCTTTCCAGCTCCACTAAACCTTGTTCCAGGTATCCTAATCACTTGTTGGCACTGACAGCCATGTCTTTCCACTCTTCAATCAGTTTTTGGTGGGCTTCTTGAATCTCACGGTGCTCGCTTTCACACTCTCGAATCCTCTTGTGTAGTTGGTTGTATTTGACATGTGATTCAGCCATTTCATCGATGATTCTATGACCTCGAACAAACCCAGGTTGGCCCAGACCATTGTGATTGTCCTCCAGCCATCCTGAATAGTATGGGGTGCAACCAACATGGTATCTATCTGGCTCGATAGTATCTCTCTCCATGATGATCTTGAAATGCCACACATGCTGAGCTTGGCACTTATAAGGATTGTCATCAGCTTGGAAGTCGGCCCAGAAGTGACTCATCTTGTCGACCCTTGGTATAACCTGTTTCCTACCAGCTTGTCTTATAACCCGGAGAGGGACATAAGGGTAGGTTCCTCTCAAACCGATCAGTATCAGAAATGGTACGTCCCTGGATCGGGAGATGAACTCTTCAGTAGGGAACCACTCGAACATCTAATTTATTTGATCCTCAGTTAGATTTTCAAACAGCTCCAACAATCCCTTGGTATCTTCTGGCTGAGCAAACATGTTGGGCATGTAGTTCATTTGCCTTGGTTGATGGAACGCTATATGATCATCCCAGTCTCCACACTGAATCTCTTGCCGATATTCACCCCTTTGGATATGCTCCATGAGCCAGAGTTGGAGTAGCAAGTTGCAACCCTCGAAGTGTGGGGCTCCTTGTTGACACTTTTCTAGGGCTCGGTATATCTCTGCGATGATCATGGGCACTATGCTAAATGGTTGTCCCCCAATTCCCTTCATCAAAGTTTTGGTGACCATGGCTAGCCTGGTGTGGATCCTTGCTTTCTTCATTGGAAAAATTATCATCCCCAAGAAATAGAACATGAAGACAAAGACCTTTCGGTGAATATGCCCCAAAGATGTAAGGGCGAACTCATCCGGATAAGTATGGTAGGATATGCTGTGACCGTACCTATCGTACAAATAATCAAAGGGAATGTAGGACTCCTTCAAACATGTCAAGTCTGGATTCCTATGGTATCCTTGAGAAAACCTCTACCCTTGCGATTTTCCGACATTAACAAACCCGGGGTCTCCCATGGTATACCAGCCATTCCTCCTATTTCCTCTAGCAGGGGTGTCATCTCAATCTCTCCGAAGCGAAACACAAATCTATCACAATCCCAGAACAGAGTAGCAGCTTCTATGATTTTGTTGTTGGGTTAGACGTCCAGGAGGGAAGGTAGATTTCCTAGGTATTTCCGGACAAGAATTTGATCACTGGAATGAAGATTCCCCCACCAGCTTAGCAACCTTGGGTGGATATTTGTGACCATGCCGAATTTGGGGACTTCGTGCCTCATGTTTCTGCAAGACAAAAGGGTTAGGCCCTTACCCTCACCACCGTTTAGGTTTTTGGGAAACCCAGTGGACTTTGGATAAGGCTATCTTAAAGAGTCATTATGCGGATAACATAACTGACTTGGCTAGGTTTGACCATGATGCATGCATAACTACAAAGAGTAAGGTTTCTATGGGGGTTTTAGACTGGTAAACTTGAGCGGACAACTTAAGAGGGAAAGGCACGGAACCAGACTGCACCGTTGATCGACTGGTTTTACCGCAAATACGCCTTTGCCGAATTTAAAGGGTGATAATATGGAAGAGCGCAACCACTCATTATAAGCGTTTCTATGGTATTTGTCTGGCATGAATGTAATATGATGTTGAAAGCATGCTTATGCAATAATTAAAATAAGTTGTCACGTATTTTCACGTTCATAAAGTGATAATTACAATAATCTAAAACAGTAATAAAGGAGTGCAGTAAAGGAAAGCAGTGAAAGAAACAAGAGACAAGTTAGTTTTTGCAGTAGAAGAGGGAATTAAATGCTTAAAGGTATCAAACAAATAAAGTGCAGAAGAAATGTAAATTCACAATAATAGCTTAAAATGGTAAAATCCTAAAAGTATATCCCCAGCAGAGTCGCCATGCTGTCGCGCCCCTTTTTTCTCGCGAAATCGGGTTTATGACATTTGGGAGGACAACTCATTCCCTTTTTTGGAATTGGGTTTGAATTGAAGAGCCACAACCTAATGATTAAAGTGCATTAGGACACTAGTAAGGAATTGATCTAGAAAACCAGAGATTGGGTAGGGGCTAGAAATTATCCCGAGGGGAAGGTGTTAGACACCCCTCAGGATCCACTAGTGTGGTTTTCGACCATGCTACAATTGTGACTTTAAGTACAAGTAACAAGTAAGCAAACAATTGTCTCAAATATGAGGGGTTACATGTGGTATTAGTGCACCGGTCATCATATCCATATCTACCCTTTCCCACCCCGTTAAGGTATTAAAATGCGGAATAGTTTCGTTACTTATTGCATGCTCTTACCCGTCCCAATCCTATCAGTCCTGGAGGCATTTGGGACTACTAGTCCTAAAGATAAGGGAGATTGGGCTTATGGTTTAAAGGACAAAATCTAGGGCGATAAACAAAACACATAGAGCAGATATGGGATAACACATAACATTTAAAGGCTCAAACAGGCCTCCTCATCTTAAAGACAGATTTTTTAGCATGTCTTGCATGTACTAGTTATGGTCTGAATAAAACTTAAAAAAACATTAAAGCAGGCTGATTTATCACATTCAGATAAGAAGACTGAATTAGACCTGCCCGGTGGTTGTAATTGTCAAAGACCGGTGCAGTTATAACCTTTACCCTAAAGCTTTCCTAGGTGAAACCTATAGTCATGATATCTATGCATAACATAAATATATTGATTTTAAAGAAAAGGACTTATTAATTGTAGGAACATAAGTTCTGCAAATATTAAGCAACGTTAATACTATTTTTTAGACTTATAAGCGAGATAGACAATTCAGATTCGGTTGATTACTCCTATAGGCATGCTTTCTAAGCGTTATTGATTTAAAAAACGTTTATAGTCGAAATAAAAATATAGGAGTCCTATAGGCATGATATCTAAAATGTTGTTTGTCATTAAAACCTGTGAACATGTTTGCCTAGTGATAATGCATATGAAGAATTCAAGAAGTCCTATAGACAGGTTATCTATATGATATGCAACGTTATGAAATGTAGAACCTATAGAAATGTTTTCTAGATAATACAGAAATGCAGAAATTTATAGACATGGTTTCTATATGAAAATGCAGGACCTGTAAACATGATTTCTATATGAAAATGCAGAACCTATAAACATGATTTCTTTATGAAAATGCAGAACCTATAAACAGGATTTCTATATGAAAATGCAGAATTGAAAGCAGGACATGATAGCAGAAGTATAATAAATACCTATGAACATGATATCTACCCCTTTTGCATGCATGATTTACCCTCCCCTTTTCACTAAAACCCTATAAGTTATTACAAATTATTACAGCCCAGAATGAATACGAAAATCAAAATTACATCAAAAATTAAAGTACAACTAAGAAGAGCCTAATTCAGATTTTAGGTCTAAAATATAAAATGAACCAACTCCAAAGATCAAATATCCAAAGCCTTTCTCTTACTTGGGATGTGTCAAAGCTCCCTAAGAGTCTCAAATGGACTCCGGGCAGTGTTCACACCCAAGTATATTGCAGAATATGAGTCATAGTGCAGTGTGAAAGAGCCAGCCCTCAAATGTCCAAGTTCAGAGGGAACTCAAGATCCCAAAGCAAGGCTCATTGGAAGGGGGCAGAACTTAGAATCTAAGAGAGAGTGTAAGTGCAAAGAGGGGATTTTGGGGAAAGCCAAGACAAGCTAGTGGTCATACCTAGCATTTGGAGTGTCGGCACACCCTAACCAGCCTGTTAGCCACATTGTTTGGGAGTTAGGATCCCCTAAGGGATCAAGTCCAGACATGAGCAACAACTTGGATGTTGCCATATTCTGAACTTCAACTCAAACACATAGAAGGGGACAGGGGTGCAGGGATTCACAATAGAAATATATGCTAGTTAACATTAAACATAGGCAGTAAAGTAGACAGGGGTGTAGAAGCTGTAAAATAAATACATTGGGATGGGGCTGAAAATCAAACTAGAACATACCAATTTTAGGGAAACAAGAAAAGAAAGCAACAGTCTTGTGAAGCCAAAGTGCAAGCAAATAGTCAGAATGTTATAATTAGAGAACTATGATAATTGAGTAGTATCAAAAATGTTAAATTGAGAGTGTGTTAAAGTGCAGAAGGGTCGTGCCCTTTTTATAGTGTAGAAAGCAAGCAGAAATAAGTAAGAAAATAGTTTGAAAATCAATTACACAAGGTTTCCCTCTAATTAAGAGATTCTGATTTCAAACGGGCAAAACTAATTAAGGGAATGGATTCATCAAACCTTTTTCAAACCAGCATAAAAAGGGTAAATACATAAAGGTCTATTTAAGGACAGGGTCTTGACAGCACACAATTTATGCAAATAAGGAAAGGAAATCAGTTAACAGTCAGTAAATCACAAGGTCCGAGAGTTTGTATAAATGAACCAAGTCAGAAGGATGGGAAAGATTTTAACTTAAGGAAAATCAGCAAATAATCAATTAAACCTATTAAAAAGGAATTCTAAATCAATCATAAGTTTGAAAATCTTTTTGAAGAAAGATTCATCATATATAAAAGCATACAGCTACGTTAAACATGAAAGAAACTTGTCATGCCTTTGTAAAATCAGTAGAAAGAAAATGTTCAACATTGTATGAAAACAAAGATATCCAAACTCATTCAGAGGTTTAAAACCAGTCTGAAAGAGCTAAGGGGTCTTTGAAATAAATCCCTAGTCCAAACAAACCAGAAAACATAAAGGAGAGGGCAAGCAAGTTAAGTCGAGACATGTGTAGAGGCTTCAGAAGAGAATTGAAGCTTCTAACATGCTTCTTTCAGAACTCATGAGAGAATATGATATCAAAGTAACATGCAAACAGTAGCAGGATTCAGAGGATAAAATGGAAAATACTGATAAGAATAGCAGAAGAAACATGCTTAAGAGGCTCTTTTATAAGAACTCAAACAAAGTTCAGTAGAAGAAAAGTATTAAGCACACTTAAGAACGCGGTAGAAAAATACAGTAGAGAGATTCACAGAACATAATGGAAATACTGGTAGGAATAGTAGAAGAAACATGCTTAAGGAGTTTTCTAAAAGGAACTTAAACATGGCTCAGTAGAGGGCAAACAAAGAACTTCAAGAACTTAGTAGGAAAATACAGTAGAAGAACACAAAAATATCAGAAAATTATAGTAGAAAAGCACATATAGAAGAACACAGTAAGATAGTCATACAAGAGCATGGTAAAAGGAAGATTACAAGAACACAGTAGGAGCAAGTACACGTAAAGGAAAAGGAAAGTCAGAAATCACTTAAACATTTTAGAAAATCCTAGATCGGAAAAGAAAGACCTTAAAAAAAATAATTTTTGAAAGAAAAAATTGAGGAAATGGTTTGAAAACTCAAGTAGAGCACAGATATATAACAGATCTAAGAAAAATTGGAGAAACCCTCGAAGGGTTAGGATTTCAGAAGAACCCTAGAATGAGAAAGGCTTTGAAAAGGTCTCCGATTTGAGTCGGAGATGTCAGAAACAGGCTCATAAGACCAGGATACGTCGGAGCAAAATCGGAGATGGCCGTGAAACCTCGAGCCGGCAAAGATCTAAGTGATAACCTTCGAGGTCAGACCCCGAATCTTCAAGTACCAAGTGTACAAGAGCAAATGGAGGTGATTTTAAGACTCCCACGGCTAGGGAAGCCATGAATTCCAGTGAGTTTAAGGTGGAAAACGGTGAGAGGGGCTAGGGTTATGGAAGTTTCGAGAGTGTTTGAGAGTTCAGAGGCGGCGGTTGGTGAGAATGAAATAGGGTTGGGGGTGTTTGTGAATTAAAAAGGAAAGGGGAAATCGTGGGCGGTTGGTGAGAAATGAAATAGGGTTGGGGGGTTTGTGAATTAAAAAGGAAAGGGGAAATCGTGGCCGTTGATCAAAATGATCAACGGCTTGGATCAAAAGGGAAGGTCGGGCGGGTTAAATTAGTTGGGTCAGGGGCGGATTAACTTGAAATTGGGCTGGTCAATTGGGGATTTGAAATTGGGTTAATTGGGCTATAATTGAAATGAAATAGGGTTAGTGTTTAAATAGCCGCTTTTCCCCTTTTTATTTTATAAAAAATAAATAAAATGATTTCTAAAAATAATTAAAGGTACTAAATTAATAATATATAAATATTAAATTAAAAATATTGGAATAGATTTTTGTACATATAAACGCAATTAAATCTTAAAGTAGGCTAAAATTGCAATTATATGCAATTTAGTTTTAAAATGCTAAATAAATTTATAAAAAATGTACAAAAATTATTTTAGCAATATTTTGGTATAAATGTGAGAATAAAATAAATTAATCACCAAAATGATAATTTTCGGAATAATTATTAGTTTTTGTACTGCTAAATTGGGCAATAAATTGATTTAAAAAATCTTTTAAAAATTAGGAAAAAATACTAAAACACTTGGGCATACTTATATATGTATATATATTCTATGTTAAAAGTATTTTGCATATATAAAAATGCATAGGGAAAAATTGTGTATCAACAGTCAATTGAAGCCCCATGAGAAGAACTACCCCATTCATGATTTGGAGTTGGCTGCTATTGTTCATACCTTGAAGATTTGGAGGCATTATTTGTATGGTGTGTCTTGTGAGGTGTTTATTGATCATCATATCCTCCAGCACTTGTTCAAGAAGAAGGATCTCAATTTGAGGCAGTGGAGATGGTTGGAGTTGTTAAAGGATTATGATATTACTATTTTGTAACATCCGGGTAAGGCCAATATGGTGGCCGATGCTTTGAGCCGAAAGGCAGTAAGTATGGGGAGTTTGGAATATATTCCAGTTGGGGAGAGACCTCTTGTAGTTGATGTTCAGGCCTTGGCCAATCGGTTCGTGAGGTTATATATTTCGGAGCCTAGTCGAGTATTGGCTTGTGTGGTTTCTCGGTCTTCCTTATATGATCGTATCAGAGAGCGCCAATATGATGATTCGCATTTGCTTGTCCTTAAGGATAGAGTTCAGCATGATGATGGGGAGTTGAGGATGTAAGGCCGGATATGTGTGCCCAATGTGTATGGGCTTCGGGAGTTGATTCTGGAGGAGGCCCATAGCTCGCGGTATTCTATTCATCCGGGTTCTGCGAAGATGTATCAGGATCTGAGACGGCATTATTGGTGGAGAATAATGAAGAAGGATATTTTGGGATTTGTGGCTCGGTGTCTCAATTGTCAGCAGGTGAAATATGAGTATCAGAGACCGAGTGGCTTACTTCAGTAGATGGATATTCCAGAGTGGAAGTGGGAACGGATCACCATGGACTTTCTAGTTGGGCTCCCATAGACTTTGAAGAAGTTCAATCCTATTTGGGTGATTTTTATCGGTTAACCAAGTCCGCGCACTTCATTCCTGTGTGTACTACCTATTCTCAGAGCGGTTGGCAAAGTTCTATATCCGGGAGATTGTTCATTTGTATGTTGTCCCGGTTTCCATCATTTTAGATAGGGGAGCTTAGTTTACTTTGCAGTTTTAGAGGTCTGTACTGTGGAAGTTGGGTACTCAGGTTGAGTTGAGCATAACTTTTCACCCTCAAACGGACAGGCAGTCTGAGCGCACTATTTAAATATTAGAGGACATGTTGCGTGCTTGTGTCTTTGATTTAGGAGGGTCATGGGATCAATTTGTACCGCTTGCAGAGTTTGCTTATAACAACAACTACCAGTTGAGTATTCAGATGGCTCCATATGAGGCTTTGTATAGGAGGCGGTGTAGATCTCCAGTTGGTTGGTTTGAGCCGGGTGAGACTAGGCTATCGGGGACAGACTTGGTGTAGGGCGCTTTAGAAAAGGTGAAGGTAATTTAGGAGTGGCTTCGTACAGCGTAGTCGAGACAAAAGAATTATACTGACAGGAAGGTTCGGGATGTGTCCTATATGGTTGGTGAGAAGGTTCCGTTGAAGGTTTCACCCATGAAGGGTGTTATGAGGTTTGGAAAGAAGGGTAAGTTGAGTCCTCGGTTCATTGGGCCTTTTGAGGTACTTCGGAGTATTGGGGAGGTGGCTTATGAGCTTGATTTGCCACCCACCTTGTTGAGTGTGCATCCGGTATTTCATGTTTCTATGCTCCAAAGTATATTGGGGATCCGTATCATGTTCGGGATTTCAGCATGATTCAGTTTGATGGTGATTTGACTTATGATGTGAAGCCAGTAGCTATTTGGATCGTCAGGTTCAAAAGTTGAGATCAACGGATATGGCTTCAGTGAAAGTATAGTGGAGAGGTCGGCCGATGGAGGAGGTTACCTGGGAGACTGAGTGGGAGATGTGGAGAAGATATCCTCACCTGTTTGAGGCTTCAGGTATGTTTCTTGACTCGTTCGAGGACGAATGTTTGTTTAAGAGGGGGAGGATCTGACGACCCGGCCAGTCGTTTGATGAGTTACCGCTCTATTTCCCCCATTTCTGCTTCTTATTTCTTTGTTTATCGATTTTATATGTGATCGGGTTGGTTGGCTCGGGTTCGAAAAGGTTTTGAGACACTTAGTCTCTTTTGAGAAAGCTTAAGTTGGAAAAGTCAATTGGATGTTGACTTATGTGTTAGAGGGCTCAGATGAGAGTTCTGATGGTTCGGATAGCTTTGGGAGGTGATTTGGAGACTTAGGAGCATGATCGGAATGTGTTTTGGAGGTCCGGAGTAGATTTAGGCTTGAATTTGCGAAATAAGATTTTTGGCTTTTTTCGGTTGGTAGGTGAGATTTTGATATATGGATCGGAATGGAATTTCGGGAGTTGCAGTAATTCCATTGGGTCATTTGGGATATGTGTGCAAAATTTCAGGTCATTCGGCCGTGGTTTGGTATACTTTTTTATCAAAAGCGTAATTCAGAAGATCTTGGAAACTTAGGCTTGAATCCGATGTGATTTGGTTTATTCGATGTCGTTTGAGGTGTTTTGAAGATTGGTATATGTTTGAGTAGTTGTATATGATGTGTTTGTGCCTTTGGTTAAGGTCTCGGGGGCCTCGGGGTGAATTCAGATGGTTGGCGGAAAGCTTGGAAATTTGGTTTGGCAGCTGAAGTGTTGGAATTGTTGTCATAACCTGTCACGACCCAAAATCCCAACCCGGTCGTGATGGCGTCTCTCGTGAGGACAAGGCCAGCCAATCAACAAAACAGTACATCCCTTTATAATTACTTAGAAGGAATAAGTCTAAATCATGGGCAATATAATCTTAAATGCGAAATAAATGTGATAGAACAAGGAAAACCCTCCAAACTCAGCCCGAAATCGGGATGTCACAAGTCATGAGCTACTACAGAGTTTACTAATATTTTACAAAGTCTGCAATTATCATAAATAACAAAGATAGGGGAGAAAACGGGGCTGCGGACGTCAACAGCTACCTCGTTACTCCTAGTCACCGCCTGGTCTGGAAAGAATCAGTACTTAGGAGCGAACTCAGCTCTGCCTGTATCTGCACACATGGTGCAGGGAGTAATGTGAGTACTCCTTCCCAGTGAGCAATAAAAATAAATAACGACTTAAAACATGAAATCTCATAACGGCACAATATAGCGCTATCCCAAACAGTAAAATCAGTTATACAGTAAAATAGTGAGTATCAGATAATTCTTCTTTTAAAACAGTAAAGACAAATAATTTCCACAGTAAGGATAAATCAAAAGCTTGCCCCTCAGGCTCAATACGTAAATCTCAGTATAGTATCAGCCCCTCGGGCTCACTCCCAACTCACCAGCACACAACATCAGCCCCTCGGGCTCACTCCCAACTCACCACACACAAGCAACGGCCTCTCGGGCCCACTCCCAACTCACCTGGGTACCCTGCGCTCACTAGGGGTGTGTACAGACTCCGGAGGGGCTCCTACAGCCCAAGCGCAATATCAATAGGCCTGAAAGCCTTCACACATCACACACGAGGCCTGAAAGCCTCCTCATATAACACTCGAGGCCTGAAAGCCTCCTCACATCACTCAACATATCCTCACGTATGGCCCTCGGCCTCAATCAGTCTAAAAAATAATCATAAGCCTCTTGGGAATCAGTAGAACAATAGTGCTCAGCTCAACAACATTATAAATATCATTCAATCTCGAGTTGAGTATAAATGTAGCTGAGTTCACAAAATAATATAATTCAATTGGACTGAGTTCAAATAATATATCAATTCGTATGGAAAATAGTGATGTAAATTCACAAAAGATTTCAGATAATTGACACGAAGCCCGAATATGGCAATAAGCCCAATCATAGTGAAAAACAATAAATCTTTATCAATTACGCGGTAAAAATATCAACTGGGACGGACCAAGTCACAATCCCCAATAGTAAATGACCCTGCGCTCGTCATACAACGCGTGTCTCATCTCAACATAGCAGTATGTTGTGCAATTTGGGGTTTCAAACCCTCAGTGCATCATTTAAAATCATTACTCACCTCGATCCGGTCCGAATTCTAGCCCGCGATGCCTCGCCCGCACAAATCGACCTCCGGATGCTCTAAATCTAGCCATAATCAGTACAAAATCAATAAAATATGCTAAGGGATCGAAGCCCATTCGAAAATATCCAATTTAACATCAAAATCCCAAAATTGCTCAAATGCGGCCCCCCGAGCCCACGCTTTGGAATCCGACGAAACTCACAAAATCTAACAACCCATTCAACCACGAGCCCAACCATATCAAAATTACTAAATTCCGATAACGAATCGACCTCCAAATCTAGAATTTTCATTTTTGAAAAGTTTACAATTTTTCTCCAATTTCTTCCATTTGATTTACTAATCCTTGATGAAAATAACCATGGAATCATTAAGTATAATCACTTTTGGATATAGAACACTTACCCCAATCCATATGGTAAAAATCGCCTAAACAATCACTTCAATACGAGCTCCATAACTCCAAAAATGAGTAAAAATCTCGGACAAGTCAATTTATACACTGTCAAGTGTTTTCACATATGCGGTACTGTTTACTGGTTAATGTTCACGAAGGTGCAGGATTACTGTTCACAACAGGTGCGGGATTACGGTTCACCATAGGTACGTGATTACTGTTCACCACAGGTGCAGGATTATTGTTCATAACAAGTGCAGGATTATTGTTCACAACAGGTGCGGGATTACTGTTCACCACAGGTGCGGGATTATTGTTCATAACAGGTGCGGGATTACTGTTCACCAAAGGTGCGAGATCACTTTTCACTGGTTACTGTTCACGTGGGTGCGAGATTACTGTTCACGTGCCTGCGAAAATGCATAAACTGAAATTTCAGCAGCTTTCTTCAAGTCCGGAGTGATCCGTTAACCTTCCGAAATCCACCCGAGGCCCTCGGGACCTCAAAAAAAATGCACCAACCAATCCTAGAACATCATTCAAACTTGTTCCAATCTTTAGAACGCTCAAAACAACATCAAAACACAGATTTTACCTCGGATTCAAGTCTAAGAATACCAAAACTCTCAAATTATGCTTTCCATCAAAAAGTATATCAAACCTTGTCCGAATGACCTGAAATTTTGCACACAAGTCATAAATAACATAACGAAGCTACAGCAACTCTCGGAATTTCAGTCCGACCCTCGGATCAAAATCTCACATATCAACCGGAATTCGCCAAAATACTAAATTTGCCAATTCCAGCAAAATCCTTCCAAGGACTTCCAAAATGCAATCCGATCGCGCTCCTAAGTCATAAATCACCCAACGAAGCTAACCAAATCATAAAAATTCCGATTCAAGCTCATATACAAATAAGTCAACTCTTGGTCAAACCTTTCAAATTCAAAGCTTTCAATTGAGACTGTTCTTTCAAATTCATTCCAAATTTTCCTGAAAACCAAAACCAACAATCTACATTAGTCATAATACATTACACGGGGCAAGTAATGCCCGAGTACTGGCGATCAAAGTGCAAAAGCTCAAAACGACCGGTCGGGTCGTTACGTTCTCCCCCACTTAACCACACGTTCGTCCTCGAACGTACTCAGAGTTGTTCTAAAAGCCAACTCGTAGTTGAATGACCTTACCATGCATATACCCGGGGGTGATCCCATGTCACCCTATCTCATATAGGTCTGATAGTACAATGAAACTGTATTTCCACATTCCAACCTAGCCCATAAGTCTTTGAACCACATTCCACTCCTGAAATGATTCACAAGATCAGAATCTCACATCTATTTTCAGAATAAGCCTGAACAAGCTGTAATCACCCATACTTGCAGTCTTAGGTACAATCACTTCATATTCCACATAACTCAAACACTCGTAAAGATAACTTCTAATTATAGATGCTGCACACAACTCCCGAATACCGATAGAAAACTCTTCATCCGACGATGAATACTCTAAGATTTCCATGTGCCATACAAGCAACTCGAATATCAGCAGTCGATCCAGCCCTAAAGTGCCGCAATACTATTGAAGTGCCATCAACTTAATCACATTGGCCTTTTTCTGAAACATATACCCTCTACAAATCACTATGATTAGAAATACAATTTCCTTAATCATCTGAAGATCATTCACCCTAATCATCTGAAGCTCATTTCTCTAATTACCTAAAGCTGCCAGTACTGCCTATGAATGTTATGAATTTCCATTCAGAACTGAACCATAACCTTATACATGCAAATCTCAATCCTTCACCACATATCGCATATACCATATCATCCTAAGGTAACATGAGGACTTCACCTCCCTTCCGAACCATGAACATTTACGTACTCAACTAGTCAAGAACTTTCATTGATCCCATCTAGAAGAAAAATCATTACACATCCCATGCTCTACATGACATACATAGGTCTTGTTCAAATTCTTATAATACCGACACGACGGATGAGATCTGTATAAATTCATAACACCGCCGAATCAACAATTCATTGGGTCTATACTTCTGGCAAGAACTATTACCTCATTATGAACCAAACAATGGTCTTAGCCCCTTAATTTACTTTATATACTTAGATTGCACTGATCTCGAATTCAATGATCTCGCCTCACCCATTACGAACTACTCAGGCAATAAGCCACCCAGACATAATCAAAAGCCGTATATGATGCCCTATTATGTCAATAGGCTACCAATTCGAACGCGATACAAAAAGAAAGCGAACTCTGGAAGGAATTACCGATCCCATGCACTAATACAGACTTTCATTAGAAAACAGGAAGCAAGGCATACAAAATAGCATATAGAAAACTATGCTCAATATTACACTGTTACGACGTGCAACCCGATCCAGATAACATACCCATGGCGGCTTGCCACCTGATCCACACATAGATCTCACATAAGGAGATGCACATCGAGCCAAATTTGCTCATTACAACAAAATACCGAGTATCGATCGTAAGCATGCTAAGTGAATAATAATATCTCTGAGGGACATATAGCGTTATAAGCTACAAAACTCAAGCACAACTGAGGTGCGATGTACAATCTGAATTTCAAGAGACAAGATGCTCATATAACGTCATTCCTACACAGATTCTCAACACATAGCAATTTCTCAAGTCATCTCACAACTCACACGACGCAATGTATCACTACGTGAAATATCTGACAATGAAACATCAACTTAACTACTCCTCCATGAGGACCGCGTTACTAAAATGCACACATCTGGCCTGATATAGAGCCATTATTCACATTAAATCTATCCATCGACTTCAAGCCGATTCTGATCACACTGAACTAGTCTGATAACCTTTCAAAGGTCCATAATAACTCCCATTTTTCTCATAACACACAAGAACAACCATCACAATCATAGTCTTTAAGTAACTCAAGCCATCTCCGCTGCCTCAAATTAAGATCTTTTTGTTTAAATAAATGCTGAAGACTGCGATGATCAGTGAATACCTCACAAGATACGCCATATAAATAGTGCCTCCAAATTTTTAAGGCATGAACTATAGCAGCCAACTCCAAATCATGAACAGGGTAGTTCTTCTCATGGGGCTTCAACTGACGAGAAGCATAAGCAATAACTCTACCCTCCTGCATTAGCACACAACCAATCCCAACTCTGGAAGCATCACAATATACCGTGTATGAACCTGTAGCTGATGTAACACCAATACTGGAGATGTGGTCAGAAGTTCCTTGAGCTTATGAAAGCTCTCCTCACACTCGCCGGACCATACAAATGGGGCACCTTTATGAGTCAACTTGGTCAAAGGCGATGCAATAGAAGAAAACCCCTGAACAAATCGGCGATAATAGCCTGCTAGCCCAAGAAAACTCCGAATCTCTGTGACTGAGGACGGTCTAGACCAACTCTGCACTGCGTCTATCTTCCTTGGATCAACTTGTATACCCTTGCTGGACACTACGTGTCCCAAAAATGCCACAGAACTTAGCCAAAATTCACATTTGGAGAATTTTGCATAAAGCTTCCCCTCTCTCAATCTCTGCAACACTACACGCAAATGCTGGGCATGCTCCTCCTGGCTACGTGAGTACACCAGGATATCATCAATGAATACAATAACAAATGCATCCAGATAAGGATGAAATACACTGTTCATCAAATGCATGAACGCTGTTAGGGCATTGGTCAGCCCGAAAGACATAACCAAAAATTCATAGTGATAATATCTAGTCCTGAAGGCAGTGTTGGGAATATCCGACTCCCTGATTTTCAACTGGTGATAGCCCGAACGGAGATCAATCTTAGAAAATACCCTCGCTCCTTGAAGCTGATCAAATAAGTCATCAATGCGAGGCAAATGATACTTGTTCTTCACTGTTACCTTATTCAACTGCCTATAATCAATGCACATTCTCATTGTGCCATCTTTCTTATTCACAAATAAAACAGGTGCACCCCACGGGGACACGCTAGGCCGAATGAACCCCTTATTTAGGAGTTCCTGAAGCTGCTCCTTCAATTCTTTCAGCTCTGCTGGTGCCATACGATATGGCGGAATAGAAATAGGCTGAGTGCCCGGCACTAATCAATGCCAAAATCAATATCCCTGTCCGGCGGCATGCCCGGCAGGTCTGCAGGAAATACATCAGGAAAGTTCCTCACAACTGGGACAGAATTAATACCAGGAGTCTCATCTCCAACATCCCGCACAAAAGCCAGATATGATAGATAACCCTTCCCAACCATACGCTGGGCTTTCAAGAAAGAAATCACTCTGCTAGAGACATAATCAGTCATGCCACATCACTCGATCCTCGGAACACCCAAAATAGCCAATGTGACTGTCTTAGCATGACAGTCTAGAATAGCATGACATGGAGATAGCCAATCCATGCCCAGAATAACATCAAAGTCCACCATGCTCAATAGCAATAAATCAACTCGGGTCTCCAGACCCTCAATAATCACAACACATGACCGGTACACACGGTCCACAACAACAGTATCGCCCACCGGGGTAGATACATGAACAGGTAAAGAAGGAAACTCTCGGGGCATACCCAAATAATGAGCAAAATATGAGGACACATGAGAATAGGTGGAACTGGGATCGAATAATACAGAGGCATATCTGTGGCAAACTGGACAGTTCCTGTAATGACATCATTTGAAACAATAACATAATAATAAAATAAAAACAGGCCTGTCCACCGCCTGATCAACCTTAATCCCCGTAAGCAATAACCGACTCACCAACACGCCTCAAACTGAAACCAATATAGCACAAAATCGTGCAATCAACTTATTTAATAGCAAACTCCCCAACTTGGCTCAAAGACATAGATCAAAACGCACTCAATAAATCATGACGGACATACTTTATTATTGTCGTAATACCATAGTGAGATTGAACTCACTCCTTCATAAGCTTGTGGAAACACAAATCATCTAGAATTTTAACTCTTCTGCAATTCTTGCATTCACTCACATAACATTTAAGGCCACTCTCTAGGCGATCAAATTTGGATTTCAACGCATATTCTTTACTTGTAAATGAGATCTTCTAATAGACAGTATAATAATCGCACCACCTTAGAACACTCCGCAGGAGATAACCCACATGTTTCACTTCTAATTAATATTTTTGTATACCTTCCATCGTCATTCACATTACACAATCACTTAGTCTTCCTAAGTCTAAACTCATACCGTAACATGAAATTTACTTCACTCCTAACAGGAGACATGAAAAGATTCTTCACGTGCCCATAACTCGGGGCTACATATCAGATCACAATAAAAATCAAACACTTAATAGTTCATCTATTATCCTGATGCCCTTCCTCGTAACCTCCAAGTCATATAGATATATCTCGCAGTACTAACATACTCCTCACGTGGCTATCCAACCATCATTCCCACTAATAGGGACAATACTAGACATATAATTTCAAAACTCTTGCTCGCACAATCAGCACTTCGGTGCTCAAGCCATAGGCAAGGATCCAGCCTCAAGTCCTCCAGACTGGCCTAACATCAAACTCATAGCGATTACGTATCGCCCTTCGTCCGGGGAATTACAAGCCATCAAGGCACACTTAATACTGAGCGCTCGTTCGCGCATACGAACACGTGGATGGAATTGTAAGAGTTACTTTTTTTCCAGCTGAATCAAGGACGCACGATAAGAATTCAAGAATATGAAGTTTTCCTAAAGGTTCTGCAGCCTCTCGAGGATAAATACAGACGTCTCCGTACAGATCCGCGAGACACTACTCAACCTGCTCATGACTTGCGAGACCTAGTAACTTAGGCTCTGATACAAACTTGTCACGACCCAAAATCCCAACCTGGTCGTGATGGCACCTCTCGTGAGGACAAGGCCATCCAATCAGCAAAACAGTACATCCCTTTATAATTACTTAGCAGGAATAAGTCTAAATCATGGGCAATATAATCTTAAATGCGAAATAAACGTGATAGAACAAGGAAAACCCTCCCAACTCAGCCCGAAATCGGGGTTTCACAAGTCATGAGCTACTACAGAGTTTACTATTTTTTTACAAAGTCTGGAATTATCATAAATAATAAAGATAAGGGAGAAAACGGGGCTGTAGACGTCAATAGCTACCTCGTTACTCCTAGTCACCGCCTGGTCTGGAAAGAATCAGTACTCAGGAGCGAACTCAGCTCTACCTGTATTTGCACACATGGTGCAGGGAGTAATGTGAGTACTCCGACCCAGTGAGTAATAAAAATAAATAAAGACTTAAAACATGAAATCTCATAACGGCACAATATATCGCTATCCCAAGCAGTAAAATCAGTTATACAGTAAAATAGTGAGTATCAGATAATTCTTCTTTTAAAATAGTAAGGATAAATAATTTCCACAGTAAGGATAAATCAAAAGCTTGCCCCTCGGGCTCAATACGTAAATCTCAGTATAGTATCAGCCCCACGGGCTCACTCCCAACTCACTAGCACACAACATCAGCCCCTCGGGCTCACTCCAAACTCACCACACACAAGCAATAGCCTCTCGGGCCCAGTCCCAACTCACCTGGGTACCCTGCGCTCACTGGGGGTGTGTACAGACTCCGGAGGGGCTCCTACAGCCCAAGCGCAATATCAATAGGCCTGAAAGCCTCCTCACATCACTCAACATATCCTCACGTATGGCCCTCAGCCTCAATCAGTCCAAAAAATAATCATAAGCCTCTTGGGCATCAGTAGAACAATAGTGCTCAGCTCAACAACATTACAAATATCATTCAATCTCGAGTTGAGTATAAATGTAGCTGAGTTCACAAAATAATATAATTCAATTGGACTGAGTTCAAATAATATTTCAATTCATGAGGAAAATAGTGATGTAAATTCACAAAAGATTTCAGATAATTGGCACGAAGCCCGAATATGGCAATAAGCCCAATCATAGTGAAAAACAATAAATCTTTATCAATTACGCGGTAAAAATATCAACTGGGATGGACCAAGTCACAATCCCCAATAGTAAATGACCTCGCACTCATCATACAACGCATGTCTCATCTCAACATAGTAGTATGTTGGGCAATCCGGGGTTTCAAACCCTTAGTGCATCATTTAAAATCATTACTCACCTCGATCTGGTCCGAACTCTAGCCCGCGATGCCTCGCCCGCACAAATAGACCTCCGAATGCTCCAAATCTAGCCACAATCAGTACAAAATCATTACAATATACTAAGGGATCGAAGCCCATTCGAAAATATCCAATTTAACATCAAAATCCCGAAATTGCTCAAACACGGCCCCCCGTACCCACGCTTTAGAATCTGACGAAACTCACAAAATCTAACAACCCATTCAATCACGAGCCCAACCATACCAAAATTACTAAATTCCGATAATGAATCGACCTCCAAATCTAGAATTTTCATTTTTGAAAAGTTTACAATTTTTCTCCAATTTCTTCCATTTGATTCACTAATCCTTGATGAAAATGACCATGGAATCATTAAGTATAATCACTTTTGGATATAGAACAATTACCCCAATCCATATGGTGAAAATCGCCTCAACAATCGCTTCAATCCGAGCTCCACAGCTCCAAAAATGAGTAAAAATCTTGGACAAGTCAATTTATACACTGTCCAGTGTTTTCACATATGCGGTACTGTTCACTGGTACTGTTCACGAAGGTGTGGGATCACTGTTTACAACAGGTGTGGGATTACTGTTCACAACAGGTGCGGGATTACTGTTCACCACAGGTGCGAGATTATTGTTCATGACAGGTGCGGGATTACTGTTCACAACAGGTGCGGGATTACTGTTCACCATAGGTGCGGGATTACTATTCACCAAAGGTGCGGGATTATTGTTCATAACAGGTGCAGGATTACTGTTCACAACAGGTGCGGGATTACTGTTCACCAAAGGTAAAAGATTATTGTTCACTGGTTACTGTTCACGTGGGTGCGAGATTACTGTTCACTGTTCACTGTTCACGTGCCTGCGAAAATGCAAAAACAGAAATTACAACAGCTTTCTTCAAGTCCGAATTGATCTGTTAACCTTCCGAAAACCACCCGAGGCCCTCGGGACCTCAACAAAATGCACCAACCAATACTAGAACATCATTCAAACTTGTTCCAATCTTTAGAATGCTCAAAACAACATCAAACACAGATTTTACTTCGGATTCAAGTCTAAGAATACCAAAACTATCAAATTATGCTTTCCATCAAAAAGTATAACAAACCTTGTTCGAATGACCTGAAATTTTGCACACAAGTCATAAATAACATAATGAAGCTATAGCAACTCTCGGAATTCCATTCCGACCCTCGGATCAAAATCTCACCTATCAACCGGAATTCGCCAAAATACTAACTTTGCCAATTCGAGCAAAATCCTTCCACGGACTTCCAAAATGCAATCCGATCGCGCTCCTAAGTCATAAATCACCCAACGAAGCTAACCAAATCATAAAAATTCCGATCGAGCTCATATACAAATAAGTCAACACTTGGTCAAACCTTTCAAATTCAAAGCTTTCAACTGAGACTGTTCTTTCAAATTCATTCCAAATTTTCCTGAAAACCAAAACCAACAATCTACATTAGTCATAATACATTACACGGGGCAAGTCGTGCCCGAGAACTGGAGATCAAAGTGCAAAAGCTCAAAACGATCGGTCGGGTCGTTACATAACCGAACCTGCGTCTAGGGTACCGCATGTGCAGTCTCGCAGAAGCGAAAAGGGAGCGGCAGATGCGGCCAAGTGGAAGATTGGCAAGAACCGCAAAAGAGGTAGAGGAACTGCACCTGTGGTGGTGCAGGTGCGGGTTAGGCATCGTAGATGCAGAGTCTGAGTGGCTTATGTGAAAACCGCAGAAGCGGTTCAAGGACCGCAAAAGCGGTACTGCAGAAGTGGTAGAAGGGGCCGTAGATGCGAAATGCCTGGGCCAGAAGGTATAAATTATTTCCTTCATGATTTTTGAGTTATTCCACCATTTCTATGTCGGCTATTGGAGCTTTTTGGGCGATTTGAAGAAAGATTTCAAGGGGATTTCATTGACGTAAGGATTTTGGACCTAAAACTCGTTTCTATGGAATTATTTCATGGACACCTAGACTTAAGGATTTGAGGGACCATTTTATGATCGGATTTTGGTACTTTTAATATGTATGAACTGGTGGGGAGATAGGAAATCTTTGATGTGAATTTATCGAATTCCAAGATGTGGGCCCCGGGGTTGGGTTTTGGTAATTTCGGGATTTATGTTGTAAATTGATTATTTTCGCATGGGCTTCATTCCCTTAGCATATTTTGACGTTCTGATTCTGATTTTGGATAGATTCGACGCGAGTTGAGGTCGATTCGAGGGGCAAAGGTGTCGCGGGCTAGAGATTTGACCGAATAGAGGTGAGTGATGATTGTAAATGGTATCCTGAGGCTATGAAACCCCGAATTGCACATCGTGGTGCTATATTGAGGTGACACACATGCTAGATGACGAGTGTGGGGTCGGGCACCATTGGGGATTGTGACTTAGTCCATCTCGAATGATTGTTTTGCTGCGTATTTGATTGAAAACTATTTGCTATCATCATGTTTTGGGCTGGATGCCATATTTTGCCCTCGTGCCAACTATTTGAACCCTTAGGGGATTTTACTGATATTTCCTCACTATATTGACTTTATACTTTTACTCAGTCATGCTATATTCTACTATTTTCATAACTCAGCCATGTTTACTCTGTTTTAACTCTTAAAATGATATATTAAATGATATCGTGGGTTGAGCATCATGTTTTACTTTTGCCCGTGTGGCTTGTGAGATTCTGGCTGAGTAAGGTCGAAGGCCAATGTTGTGAGAAAACACCGATAATTATTATGAGGCCGACAATTTGAGATTTGTATGCCACAAGGTGGCTTGTTGATATGAGGCCGATGGCCTAGTGATGATTCCACAAGATGGCTTGATATTGCACTTGGGCCATAAGGGGACTATCCAAGAGTCTGCACAACCCAAGAGAGCGCGGGTACCTATTGTGAGATGAGATAGAGCCCAAGTGGCTAGTATTGTCCATTTGTTGCCCGAGAGGCTGATTCTGTTGGTATTGTGCCCGAGGGGCATTTTTTATATGTTTACCTTTGTTAGTTTCCTGTCTTTCACCTGCTTAAACTGAACTAAAGTGACTTTGCATATCTTCACTGTTTTATTACTTTTACTGGCTTTTACTGCTTCCTTATAGCCTGTGATATGCCTTACGTGATTTCTTATTTTCCAGACTTTATTTAAGATTATTACTCACTGGGTTGGAGTACTCACTTTACTCCCTGCACCTCGTGTGCAGATCAGGCGCTTCAGTTTCAGCTACCGAGTGCTGATCCTTCCAACTCAGGTGGATTCGGAGATTCTTTAGGTAGTTGCCGGCATTCGCAGCTCAGAGCTTCTTCCGTTAGCTTATTTTCCCTATTTTAGCTCTGTATTGGACTATTTAGACTATTTAGACTTGTAGTATCTTAATAGATGCTCATGACTGGTGACACCCCGATGTCGGACTATGTTGGTTTTAATTCCGCAAATTGTACTGTTCATTGCTTATTTTGGGATTTTATCATGTTAAAGACTTAATACTTATTATTTTAATTGCATAAAATGAAGTTGGAATGTGTCGGTAGGCCTTGTCTTCACGAGAGGTGCCATCACGACCGGGTCTGGGTTTAGGGTCGTGACAAGCACTTAGTGTAACTAGCAACATAGTCCCTTAAGCTTAACTTTACTCACATTGCTTGCTTTAGGGAAGCGTCTTCCTGAATGACCATTCTCTGAATTTCTAATGAATCTTCTTTTGTGTTCCATTCAATTATTGCCGGAACGCAATATGAAGTTCTCATGATGTCGACCATCATCAAATCCCCCAGTCCCTAGTTCATGTTTAGTTTATCTTTTTCATCAGTCCATACTGGTTTCTATTACTCTGGGTCTAAATTTTTCTTCTAGTAATCACGTTAGCGTCGCAAACTTATTTCTCAAAGTGAGGATATAACTTTATGGCCTATACTCTTTTGTTGTCTCAAGGCCTGTCACCTCTCGTCTTTTCCTTCCGATTCTGTTATTCCTTTTTACTATAAGAATGGATAAGTAGTCTTGCCTTAGGGATTCTTACCAAGGAGCTTACACACACATGATTTATTGAAGACCTTATGTTTACTCATCATAAGCATGATAAAAAATCTAGTTCCTCTGACTCAACTCTTCCACAACTATATCTCATACCAAGTGTCTTTCTGGATGTAGGCATCGTCGTATTATGAATAAGATAGAGTTTAGGAAATAGAGTTCTTACAACTGAGCTCTACCACACGATCTAGTGTAGGATGAAAGAGTGACAGTCCTAAATTCCCTGTAGCCTCCTGCTTATAAGTGTGGTACACGACACACCCATAAACAAGACTTTACTAGACACGACTTGTGGACTCCCTAGGATGGAACTGCTCTGATACCATTTTTCATGACCCAACCCGAAGGGCCACGATAGACACCCGGTGCCTTACTCAACCGAGTACCAATGTACCATACTTTTTTATTATTTTATTATAGGTAAATGAACCGGAGTAAATCATGAGGGAAATAAAAACTTATACATATGACATACTGGCCCATAAGACCACAATGATCACTCATACATTGAACATAGACCGACAAGGCCATATAACCTTTCTCATATATGATATATGTCTCCAAGCCTCTAAGAGTACATAAATGTCATAAAGGTCGAGATAGGGATCCGTGTTATGACCCAAACCTATGGGCCGCAATGGGCACCCAGTACCTTACTTAATTATGTACCAACATGACATATTTTTTTATTGAACTTTAGTTGGAAAATGGGAAAAACTGGCGGTCATAGGCTAACCATAATAAACATAAAGGAATATTCAATATAGGATGACCCAACCAGATATAAAAACTTATACATGTGATATACGAGCCTATAAGGCCAACATGATCATTTCTAAACTCAAAAAATAGGCCGGCAATGCCATACAAGCATTCATATGCATGACATCTATCTACAAGCCTCTAAGAGTACACACGTAACATAAAGGTAGGGATAGGGCCCTGCCATACCAAACAATATGCGTCTAAATTATACTGACCAAACAAGAAAGTCTGGAGCAAATGGAGCACACCAACATCTTCCACGGATCTAATAACCTACTTGGATGACTCTCGACTTGTCTATCGGGACTTGCAGGCATGAAACGCAGCATCCCCAAGCAAAAGAGATGTCAATATGAATAATGTACCAAGTATGTAAGACACATAAACAAGTATATAAAAGACATGGAAGAAATATAGAGTAAATGACTCAACCTGTAAGTTTGGACAACTTTGTAAACCGTGAAATACTTATAGTGTCATGCATATGTGTATGAATGTCATATCGTGCATAGGTACATGTATTCATGATATCATCAAGCCCTTGAGGGCATCCCGTCGTATCATCTCGACCCCTGTGGGCAAAATACCAACGTATACCAGCTGATCAGATGGTGGTGCGTATATAATGCGGTATCCTTTTCCCATATAGGAAACATTCTTGGTTTATTAAACTCTGTTCTAATATGTTTGAACAACAAATCCCAAACTGGTTCTTCAAATGGTGGAAGTTATACGGTCCATCATTAAAAATACTTCCAAGCCTATTTAAAAGCTTATATTCTCAATGGGTAGATATATCTGCCAAAATTATTTCATTGCAAAAAGATAATATCTTTTATGAGGGCATTGTTGTCATGTACCTTTTCATAGAATTTTCTATCCCGTGGATAATGAAATGGGATGTACAAGTTAGTTATACTAGTGAAGGAATTCCCTGTTTAAATAGAATCTTTTATCACAAGGTTTGGACAAAATTACTCCAGTCCAATCAGCAAGGGAAGTTATATGGTGAAGGGTTAATCCAACAAATACAGGCTAAAATAGAGGCCTATGTCAAATTAGACAGAACACAGATTGCAGAGGAAAAATTAAGTCCTTCTGAAATAATCACAAAGAAGCTCCAAATGAAGAAAAGTGCTATATCAAAGAAAGAGATCCATGTCTCATATTTTTAAGAAATAAAAAAGGATCTAGCAAGAAATTTTGAAACAACAATTAGAGATGATATCTCTATGGCCTCCATTGGAAGCACTTCAAATGACGAAATATGTGTAGCAGGTAAAGCTTAGAGCCCCTCGGACACAGAAATCAATATTGAAGAAATTGAAGATTTCCTTACAAAGCTAAAGGAAAATGCCGAAGAATCTTCGCAGAAAAATGACAAAGGGAAAAGTAAAATCTGAATTATTGAAGGCCCCATCAGATGAATTATTGGGGTAACAAAGAAAATTTATTAAAGTAAAGGGTCCCTCCATTATTAAAGAAAATCTGCTTTTATAAAGCAATTTGTCCGTTTGTAATTATAGAACCTTATATTTTTAATCTATCGGCCACACCTATTATTATTTTTGCCAGTTTTACTTTTTAGTTTTGTTTGTTTATAGGCTGATCCATTATACAAGGATCATTTTTCATTCTTTAGAAGGAGGCGTTAGCCAAAGTATAAGCTCTGCCTTCTCTCTAGTCTCTCACTCTACTCGTAAAGAACCCTTTCTGTAATATTTTCTATTATGAAATAAAATCAAAAATGTCGCTTGGCCACAATTAAGGGTCTCTGGTCTGGTACTGTTCTTCTCCTTTTCTCTTCTATTCTTGCAGTACTGTTAGCCTAAATGATAGGCTAAACAACTAAGTGTTAAACTTGGTTCTTGAATGTTAATTACTATGCATGCTTGGTAGTTAGTAGTTTATTGTGTCAACCCGATGTGGATCTCGGTAAAGAACTATATAGACCAGGTAGTTACCAATCTCGACAGTAGACCTTGGTTAGGCCAACCTAGCCGGTGGGGATCATAAACCCGTTTAGGCTGGTGGCCACTGAAGTGTTGTGAGGAGCCTTATGGTTTAAGGTTTACTGTAGAGGTCAATAGCTGGCCAGGATTGGTGTTCTTGTAATTCATTCCCGAGCCCTATTTGGAAGCGATCTTGTATTCCCTTGGTAGGAGTTTACTGTGTTAACCAGATGGGGTTCTGGGTTAAGAAATATATAGACCAGGTAGTTACCAATCTCGACAGTAGACCTTGGTTAGGCCAACCTAACCGGTGGGGCTCGTAAACCCGTTTAGGCAGGTGGCCTTTGAAGGGTTGTGAGGAGCCTCGTGGTTTAAGGTTTACTGTAGAGGTTAGTAGTTGACCAGGACTGGTGTTCTTGTAATTCATTCCTGAGCCCTATTCACAAGCGATCCTGTATCCCCTTGGTATCAGAGCCTAATATTAATTTACTTTTCCCTTTGTCATTTTTCTCCGAAGATTTTTTGGCATTTTTCTTTAGCTTTGTAAGGAAATCTTCAATTTCTTCAATATTGATTTCTGTGTCCGGGGGGCTCTAAGCTTCAATATTATCCTCAAGGAAGTCTTCTTCATAAGGAAGACTTATAATATGCTTCTTCCTATTCCAAAATTGGTTCGGATGATCACCACAAATAGAAGCAGAAAATTGGTTTTTGAGAAAATTAATTTTTTCTACTAGCTTAGGATTTTTTATATCTTGTTCAATCGTAATGGAACAAATTTCATTTTTCAAAAATTCAATTTGATTGACTTTTGAAGAAATATTATTAAAGATAATCTCGTTCAAAAATCTTTGAACTGGCTCAGTTATAAACTCAAAAGTGATACTTTTACCATTGTATGTACCAGTAAAACTTTTTGTTAGTAAAAAACCTTAGAAGCTAAGTTTAACACTATTTTCTTAATGAATATCATTAGGAAGAAGACTACTATTAAAAACAGTAGGAAAGAGGAGTATGAGTTACCTCAACAATTAGACCTACTTAATAAGTGGACTATACCATTAGTCAAGCCTAAGGTAATATACCAGTTAGGTACCTTTGAAAGTATAGGTTTAAAACAAGTAGTTAAAACTACTGAAGAGACGATCACTGTAGATAGTGATCATGCTACGTTCAGATTATTATCTGAAAGTGATCTACCCCTTTATAGGGATTCACATAGATTTATACATATAGGCTCAATACAAGTCACCTTTAAGCCACTTACGTTGAGAGGCTTACCTGAAAGTTTCATAGCAGCTCTCAGAAATGGCAGAAACCAGAACTGGAAGAAGAGAGACAACAATTAATGCCTTTTTTATATTAGGATACAAAAAGTTTTACTGGTACTTACAATGGTAAAAGTATCACTTTTGAGTTTATAACTGAGCCAGTTCAAAGATTTTTGAACTATATTATCTCTAACAATATTTCTTCAAAAGTCAATCAAATTGAATTTTTGAAAAATAAAATTTGTTCCATTACGATTGAACAGGATTTAAAAAATCGTAAGCTAGTAGAAAACAATAATTTTCTCAAAAACCAATTTTCTGCTTCTATTTGTGGTGATCATCCGAACCAATTTTGGAATAGGAAGAAGCATATTATAAGTCTTTCTTATGAAGAAGACTTCTCTAAGGATAATATTCCTACTAAGGCTCGACCTTGTGAGATGAACTCTCATTATTTGTAGTTATGCAAAAAGGAAATTGGTTCCTTACAGCAGAAGGGTTTAATCAGACCCTCAAAGTCCAAATGGTCTTGAACTGCTTTCTATGTTAATAAGCATGCTGAGCAGGAACGAGGAGTTCCTAGATCAGTCATTAACTACAAACCCCTTAATAAGGTGTTAAAATAGAATAACTATCCTATCTCTAATAAAAAGGATTTACTGGATAGATTACATGATGACATTATATTTTCCAAATTTGATTTAAAATCAGAATATTGGCAAATTCAGATATCTGAATCAGGTAGATATAAAACTGCTTTCAATGTGCCAATGGGCCAATACGAATGGAATGTTATGCCTTCTGGTTTTAAAAATGCGCCCTCTGAATTTCAAAAAATTATGAATGATATTTTCCTTCCTTATACGGATTTCATAATTGTTTTCATTGATGATATCTTGGTATTTTCAAAAAATATCGAGTCTTATTTTAAACATTTAGATTTATTTAAAAGGATTATTATCCAGAATGGATTGGTTATATCAAAACCAAAAATGATGATTTTCCAAACTTCTGTTAGATTTTTGGGTCGTAACATTGAGAAGAGTAGGATTATTCCTATAAGTAGAAGTATTGAATTTGCTTGTAAGTTCCCTGATATAATTACTGATAAAACCCAGCTTCAGAGCTTTTAGGAAGCTCAAATTATATTTCTCCTTTTATAAAGGACCTTGCTAAAGATACTGCTCTTCTTTATGAAAGACTAAAGAAGAACCCTAAAGCTTGGACTGACAGTCATACTGAAGCAGTCAAGAGAATCAAACAAAAGGTTAATATCTTTCCCTGTTTAACTCTCGCCAATCCCACCTGGGAAGGTTGTGGAAATTGATGCCTCTGATATTGGTTGTGGAGGGATATTAAAACAATGTTCTCCAGTAGATAAACAAGAATACCTTGTTCAGTTTTATTCTGGTAAATGGAATAACTCCTAGAAAAATTATGCGACTGTAGCTAATGAAATTCTTGCTATTGTCAAATGTGTTATGAAATTTCAGACTGATTTATATAATCAAAAATTTCTTGTTAAGGCTGATTGTCATGCAGCAAATATTTTCTTAAATAAAGATTTTAAACATGATGTTTCTAAACAAATGTTTGCAAGGTGGCAAGCTTTATTAGCACATTTTGATTTTGAAATTATATATAAAAAAGGGTCTGACAATACCCTTCCTGATTTTCTTACAAGAGAATATTTGAACTAATAGTTCTCCATTTATCTCTACACAGACCTCCTCAGCAACGAGGAAAAGGAAGGGCATCTACTAATAATAGAGAGAGTAATACTCTCGCCCAAATTAGAAATCAAAGGCTAATAGCCGCTAATCTGACACAAGGTAATACCGAACATCCGTTATACAAGGAATTCATGGATTTTATACAATCCATGAAAGATGAAGGTACATCATCTAATGTAACAACCTATTCCTCAGTTATATCAGAGGATAGTAATGAAAATTTTGAGTTTTATACTCAAAAAGAAACAAAAGAGTTAATAATTCTTTTGGAACAATCCGACCTTAAATGGAAGGATAACTCTTGGCAAATAATGGCCAGGTATTTTGATACAGCGTCATATGCTACTCTTGCTTATAAATACAGGATGCACTATGAGATTATACTCTCAACAACAGAATCCGCTGAAATTCAACACTTTTTATCCTGCTAATACCAGAAAAACTTATAGTTTTTCGAAAATCATTCTTAAAAAGGTTATACCTTGTGATGAATGGGGTATCGATACTCTTAAGGATCGTGAATATACACATCCAGACCAAAATATTTCGGTCAAATTTAATTATTGAGACTATGTCGAAAGTTTTAATAAAAATCCTAATAGGAAACATTATTGGTTTATTAAACTCTATCCTAATATGTTTGGATAACAAATCCCAAATTGGTTCTTCAAATGGTGGAAGTTATACGGTCCATCATTAGAAATACTTTCAAGACTATTTAAAAGCTTATATTCTCAATGGGTATATATATCTCCCAAAATTATTTCATTACAAAAAGATAATATCTTTTATGAGGGCATTGCTGCCATGTACTTTTTCATAGAACTTTCTATCTTGTGGATAATGAAATGGGGTGTACAAGTTGGTTATACCAGTGAAGGAATTCCATGTTTAAATAGAATCTTTTATCACAAGTTTTGGAAAAAATTACTCCAGTCCAATCAGCAAGGGAAGTTATATGGTGAAAAGTTAATCTAACAAATACAGGCTAAAATAGAGCCCTATGTCAAATTAGACAGAACACAGGTTGCAGAGGAAAAATTAAGTCCTTTTGAAATAATCACAAAGAAGCTCCAAATGAAGAAAGGGACTATATCAAAGAAAGAGATCCCTGTCTCGTATTTTGAAGAAATAAAAAAGGATATAGCAAGAAATTTTGAAACAACAATTAGAGATGATATCTCTATGGACTCCATTGGAAGCACATCAAATGACGAAGTATGTGTAGCAGGTGAAGCTCAGAGCCCCTCGGACACAGAAATCAATATTGAAGAAATTGAAGATTTTCTTTCAAAGCTAAAGGAAAATGCCGAAAAATCTTTGGAGAAAAATGACAAAGGAAAAAGTAAAGTTTGAATTATTGAAGGCCCCATCAGATGAATTATTGGGGTACTAAAGACAATTTTAATAAAGTAAAGGGTCCCTCCATTATTGAAGGGAATATGCTTTTATAAAGCAATTTGTCCGTTTGTAATTATAGAACCTTATCTTTTAATCTTGTCGGCACCTGTAATTATTTTGGCCAGTTTTACTGTTTAGGTTTGTTTGTTTATAGGCTGATCCGTTATATAAGGATCATTTTCCATTCTTTAGAGGGAGGAATTAGCCAAAGTATAAGCTCTGCTTTCTCTCTAGTCTCTCACTCCAATTGTAAAGAACCCCTTCTGTAATATATTCTATTTTGAAATAAAATCAAAAAGGTCGCTTGGCCAGAATTAAGGGTCTCTGGTCTAGTACTGTTCTTCTATTAGAACATCTTGAGGGGTTGGTCTAGGATAGTAAAACATTCTTTGGTAAGGTTTCCGAGCATACTTTTCAGAGATTTTATCAATCTCGTCATCTACTTTCAGATTACTAGTAGATGCTTGCTCTAAACTTAGAGGACTAACTCTAAATTCACCTAACTTCTTAACAAGAAGTTCTTCAATATTTTGTAGACTTACGTCATCTAGACTTTTCAATTTAAAGTCTTTTACCTCAGGAGGTGGTCAGATACTTGTAGTAGCTGGTCAATAATTCATCTGATGGGGCCTTCAATAATTCAAACTTTACTTGTAAGGGTATACAAGATCGCTTCCGAATAGGGCTCAGGAATGAATTACAAGAACACCAGTCCTGGCTAGCTACTAACCTCTACAATAAACCTTAAACCACGAGGCTCCTTACAACCCTTCAATGGCCACCTGCCTAAACGGGTTTACGAGCCCCACCAGTTATATTGGCATAACCAAGGTCTATTGTCGAGATTGGTAACTGCCTGTTCTATATATATATATATATATATACGCGTATATAATACCATATGGTCATGAGTCAATGTGCATGTATAAATGCATGAAATGCATATGAAATACGTTAATAAAATCTCTTGGTATGTCATAAGACTATTATGCCTCTAATTAAATTAATGAAATAGACTTTATCAACTTACGTATTTTCTGAGACGCATGAACAGATGATAGAATAATATGACACATGGAGAATCAAGAACATAAGCATCTTATATACATTAACCAATTCCTACTCGGCTATTTTATATACATTAACCAATTCTTATATGTATACAAGGAACAACTGATGATTATGATCTTATCTTTTCCAATGTACATATATCCTTAATACTATATTAGCTCTTTTTATCTCAAATGTTAAATTATCTTTTATTTCCTACACTCTTATTATCTTCAAATATGAGGTAGTGAATTTTGGGTTTACAAAATAGGGTCGTGTACGCCAGGGAAGTTACTGTTAAAGGAGTAATAACTAGAAAGTGAATAGTCAGAGATGGGATGTTCCTCTTTGAAAGCTATATATGGATTTATGATTATCCTAACTCATCTGTGAAACATGCAGGTCCAATATTTCTATGAATAAAGTCATGCATGAAAATTGTGTATTTGTTCGTTTCGTTTGTGTCATATAGATCATGCCAAAAGAATGAAAGGATAGCCTTAACATACCTGAGCCAATTCTATTGACGATCCTTCCAACACCCATCAAACGTGACAAAACATGTGACAGCAAGATCGGAGTAGGAAAAAATGCGTATAATACTCTTGAGAAAGATTGCACCGTACTCCCTTAGAATCGCAAAATCCCGTTACTATTACTTTATGAAATGTTGAATGAAATTTTGTAGAAAATTCCATATGATCACTTTGTGAATTTGATCACAACCTTGTAAGATAGTTACTAAAGAAATAAAGTTAGACCCTTTATGGCTTTTTGTGCATTCCATCTCTTTGTGAGTAATGCAAATCTTCAATTTAAGAAGTCATCTTTCATTCCTTTCAAGATTGCCACCTTGCAAAGTTTATTCAAGAATCACCTAATATATTTTTATGTGGCTGCCATGTTTTGCCTTGGTCTTTATCCAAAAGACTTTAATTAATCAACCACTAATTATTAATTAACTTGTTAATTCCACCATTATCCAATAATTTACATAATTAAGAATTATCTCAAATTACTTAAAATGCTATTCACTTTTTACATACCTTATATACCTTACTATCATGGTCATGTGGTACCTTGTATGACACTAGTCCATAAATACCAGGTATTTTAACTCGGGCCATATTTTATTCCAACATGTCAAACATTGACGAAAATTCATTTTCTTTGATTTTCTTACCTTCTCACCTTCACGAATTTACTCATCAATTGTCTGAAATACCATAATTCTTATAATCACAAAATAATCTCATTTCCGAACTTACGTGATTAGCTTACGATTGAAACTTCTTACGTAATACCATGTCACTCGGTTCCACATCTCATCGGGGAAACTCTGAAGTTATTTTGCTGATCCACCTAGGGACGATACTTTACTTTAATAACTGTAGTTCATAGCATCCCAACGTGATTCATCTTATGGGGGTATTCAAATCCCGTGCAATTCATGAAATGCCTTTTTCTCAAAATTATTACCCAATCAAAGGCCTAAACATCATCCTCTTATCTATCATAATTACACCCTTATTCTACCACTAGGGAAGCATTCCATCTCTTCTAAATTCTCCTAGTCTTAAACTCCTCTGAGTTCACTCAGGCTATACTAAGCTTTTTATAACTTATGGAAACCATCAGCTCTTTTCTTATGATGGGTTTAATCTCGAGGACTTACCTATTCTCATCACCTTCTCACTCACGTTTTCTTATCCTTACTCCCGTCTACCTAAAACCTTGTTGCTTTACCATACTTTAGCTTGCGGCCTACATATATCTATTTGTACTACTCATAACCTTCCTTTCACTTGCTAGCACCATAGATTTCCTTAGGTTATTCGGGAAACTCAAGCGAGACATTATATCATGTCCAACTCTTCTTTTCTCTATTAACTAGACCTCTCTGTACCTTGAAACCATAGGCTGGAAGATATGCCACTGACGACAACACTACTATTTCTTGATACATAATTATGACGCTTCCAACCCTCTATCTGATATCTGGATTATTCATAACCTTTTGTACTTGGGCATATTGTACCTTCTTCATATGTACCGTAATTACCTTTAAATCTTGAATTGTATATTCTATCTCTTTCATAACCTCCCTTCCACATAGGTGGAATTCATATCCACACCTTAAAGCTCTACTATAATACTTGCACATCGTGTGCCTACACAATCCGGCAAAGGCTTCATGCTGACTTCTTATGAGGTTGGTTGTATACGGTAAAATCGGAGGGTCTAATTTTCCGTCATTATGATGGATCGTAAGCATATATCACAAGGTTTGAGAATAGGGTTGAGGCTCACCCTCGAGGGATACCGACACTCAACCTCGGGGCAATATAGACCAACGACTACTATGGAAAGGTGGAGAGTTCCCAAGGCGCAAAACTAGGGCTGATGAAGTCTAGTAAGCTAAGTTCAGACCCGAATCATATTGTCAACTAGTTATCCCATCCCCATATCTTTGTAATTAATTAACTTGTACTATGTTGGGATTCCCCCTCTTATATAAAGGGGATCATTGTTATTTTGGAGGGATCTGTTGCTCCATACTAAATATACAAGAACATTCTCTCTGCTCTCTAACACTCTCTCCTGATTTCGCTATCTCATTTATTGCTTGTATTTATTGTGTTCTACTAAAAGTTCATCATTTATTGCTTATTTTGGCCATAAAGAGCCATCTTTGATGTATTTATAATTGTTAGTGTCACCATCGACTGCCTTCGATAGCACCCAGCCGAGCCTCAGACTCGACCCCGAGGCCCTTGAATAGGCAGGCTCGAGGCACTAACAACGATTCAGTTTGATTAACTCCTCGTTCTTAAGCTCTTATTTTGTTTCTTAGTTTTTCACATAGCATCAACTGCCTAACAACTAGCATAAAAATAGATCACATATTTTTAGAACCACTAAATTAATTGTTATTGCCATTTTTACGGTAAACATTGGTACTATTCTAACTAGATTTATCGTAGAGCTCCATTATAGAATATGGCCATTGTACTATCTCTTTTCTACCTATGATATTTAGAGTGATTATACAATGTTCTGAATCACAATTTCTATACTCATCAGGTCTAATAATCAGACTCCTAATTCACTTAGCTATTGTAACTCTTTAGTTTCCTTTTCTATATCAGCACTTAAGTAGGCTTACTTTATCTTTTAAGCTTACTTTATCTTTTGATCTACGGCTCAGGGTATTAATTATTACTTTATCCCCTCGTGTACTCTATGGAACATCCATGATATAACCTTCTAGCAATTCAAGCTTTTGTCTGTGACGTGGACTCAATTCTTTCTTTTAACTTATATTGGAGTCTCCTATAGCTTTATCATTATCAACATATATGCATGCATGGATAAAACTCTAAAATCTTAAGTGTGTTCATAATGTAACTAACTCTGGGACATATATCAAATAGTTCCTTTCGTGCCTTCTCAGCTTTTGTTAAAAGTAAGCAATTACTTTTCTTGGCCGTTCTGCCACTTGTTGCATGAATACTTGGCTTATCTTAGTGCCCACATATCTTGGAATTTTGTGCAACTCATATGATCTTGAATATTAATTTTTTTTATAGGTGCCACTTTCTTATGAAGTGTATACAATGTTGTAGTGATATTGTTGTTATAAGATCATTTCCTCTTTAGGTAACTATGTTTAGCTTGAAGCCTTCTTCCTTATTTTCTTAGCTAGTCTTTCGTTACAGTGCTTAGGGAAGACCCTCTGATTCTTGTAAAGCTGCGAGCTTATTACATTGTATACCCCATGGAATTTTTGATGTTCTTACTCTCCTATCATTATCCTTAGTTACTTACCTCCACACCCTTGTGCTCGTAGGGTTGCTTCTGAATTGAAATTTCGATTGTCTCCCTAGTGGCACTCTCTTTTATTTCCGTAACACTTATACTGTACCTTCTACTACCCCAACTCCTATCTGAATATTTTTTAAGGATTACAATGTCGTATCTGTGATACTGAATTTCCTATGCTGGGTTTTACTACGTTTATCTTGCATGATCTACTGATTTATCTAAGACCTCTTGTCTAGCCATAACTAAGCTCTTCCTGAATCAACTACTAACTACTCGTAGATCATATTTATATTCTGTGTAACCTCTCTTGGGTTATGTCTTTCGTCTTCACTTACCTTTTGCACAGGCTCATAATGTATCAAATGTTCATTCGCACTTATTTATCAATAACATCTAGTGTGGGAACCCTTACTCCCTCTCCCGACATTGTGCTTGAATAATGTTCTGGAGTCGTAGCATATCCATATGATCTGAATAAATACAATCTCATTCCTTTCGCCTTTTTACCGCATTCTGTTTTTACTATTCCATAAACTTGAACTACATAACTCTGACTTACTACCATATCACACCGTCTTCCCCCCTTTAGGGGAGTACTAGCATTTAATGCTATGAATATTTACCTATATATGGTTTATGTTTTCATCTTTGGCATCTTTTCATGTCTTCACTGGCTCTCACTCGCCTTGCGGTAACCCTTCTCCACCAGGGCTAACTGAATTCCTTATGCACGAGGATGATATCTAGTGTAACTGGCACACTTAGTCCCTTAAGCTTAACTTTGCTCAGAGTTTTTTCTTTGGTGGAGCATCTTCTTGAATGACCTTTAAACGTTATTCTTATATTTCCCATTTTATTATTGCTAGAATGTGATCTTTGAAATTCTCTTGATGTCGACTATTATCACATCATTTGATCCCTAATTGATGTTCAGTTTATCTTGTTCACTAGCTAATACTGATTTCTCTTACTCCGGGGGTCTAAATTTTTGTTCTGGTAATCACATTGGACTCACCAACTCATTTCTCGAAATGAGGATATGACTTATGGCCTATATTCTTTTATTGTCTCATGACCTGTCACCTCTTATCTTATCCTTCACTTGACTATGTACTCTGTCATCATATCATATTTTGATTTACCGTTATCACCTATTTATCACATCTTACTCGTAATGCTTCATTTACTATCTTCTTATTCTCCTCCTAATATCTCTGTTTATTACCTTATTCTTAAAACTTCAACAAAACATTGTTTCACTATTAGCTCCTCTGGCTCAATCCACCATTTTGGGTTACTCTAACCCCAACTGCATCTTGATATCCCATCTTTCTCTTAAACTATATCTGTTAGCTCCCATAAGGCATAGCTGAGATAGGTGTGACCAATTAAACATACCTCTGTTACTGTTAAAGGTAATTTAGAATACTTATTTTCTCTGATTAATAAATACTGATAATCTCTACTAACTAGGTACCTCATACCCTCATTCACCTTCCTTCTGTTACTTGTTAAAACTTATACTTTTACCCTTTGATACTCCCATGTCCTCTTATTCACGAGGCATGTTTGGTATTCCCATCTTAGGGTCTTAAGATGGAAATTTGCAAATTTTTTATGCACAATCTGATAGTGCCTCAAATAGGGCCACGTCATGAAGAACTCTCTCTCTATTAGTGCCCTTACCTATTGATGTGTTAACCCTCTGGTTACCTGTAATTTTTTAATTGCAAGCATCTCTATAATCAACAAACATAAGTCTTGGCTCGAATTCTTAAGACTCAATGTTATAGCACGTTGTGGATTTGAAAGAAGGGTAACAGACTCCTAAATGCCTTGTAGCTTCCTCTTTATATAATATGGTGTGCAACACATCTATAAACAAGGCTCTGCTAGACACATTTTGTCGATTCCCTAAGACAGAACTGCTTTGATACCAAGTTTGTCATGTCCCAAACATGAAAAGGCGTGGCCGACACCCGGTGCCATACTCGGCCCGAGTGTACCACTCTATAATTATAAACTCTGGAGGGGAAACCCTCAACTTAGGCCGATGAGGCCATATTCTGAATCATCTGAAAATAACGTGTCTCTCATATATGGGGTAAACATACCCAAAAGTTGAAATATATAACTGTGCAGGACGACGAAGCCGCCATTAACATCTACTGATATAAAAACATACAGGAATGTGGAGCTTACCGACAAAGATGATGTTTGACTCTGTCTGCTAGGAGGGTCTGTCCAACTATCAATGGGGACCTGCATTCATGAAATGCAACATCCCTAACAAAGGGATATCAGTGCGAAATAATGTACTGAGTATGTAAGGTAATATAATAACTGAAAGCTGAAACTGAACTGATGATATAATATCTGAGTGTAACTGGGAGTCAAAGATAATATAATGATATGCTTACCTGCTGATACTGGCTCAACTCTCTTCATATAGTATGTAAAATAGTTGTCTAGCCCTATATGGCTCGGTATGTATAACTGCTCTATTGTAGTAGGCTCACTCATAGGCGCTCAGCCATACTTGGCTCTGTATCTTGGTTATTCTGGGCTTTCTCATAAGCGCTCGGCCACAGTAGGCTCGGTATATAACTTATCATCTGATCAGAGGTTGCCCAATAGGAGCCTTCCAATCGATTATAGCTCGATGGTGGTGAAAATACTGTAATATTATATATATATATATATATATATATATATATATATAGACTCTCTACTCTCTTGGCTAAAAGAAGACAAAACTAAACTAAATACGATGTCCCAATAAGGGAGAATACTGTAGCTTATGAGGCAAGGATAATGTACATAAGCTCAGGAATAAGAACTTCTCTTCATGCCTCGTTATCACACAGATATAGTTACGGGATCATGCCAAAATGAAGGAAAGGTTTAGACTTAACATACCTTAACCTCGTTGAGTTCTTAATAGCTTCCAAGACACTCTTTAAACAACTCAATTCATTCTACCATAACATAAGGAGATTAAAAATCAGGGCTGAGTAAAGGCTAAGTCTGTAATTTAATATAGTAGCTCGTTTTATGTAAATTTGGGTAGAATATCCCTTGTAACAAGGGCCTCCTACAATAACATATCCTAACAAAAACAAACATATCAATACAATAAGAACAACATCAACAATAGGGTAAAAATATTTTTTTTAACAAGTCATCAACATATCACGACGAGCGGCAAGCTCGAATTGAATCCCTTCAGCACCCTTCAACCCCATTATCACCCCTTATAGAATTCTTGAATCAACTTAACAGCATCATTACCATGATAATGAAGTAATTTATCAATGATTCCATCCTTATACCATATATTTATAACAAAGGAAATTATCTACAACTCCAACTATCTTCAATTAGCAACTTTATTCACTAGTTCATGACTAGTACATTCATTTAACTTAATCAACATCAAGATAACCTTAAGCACTTGCAAGAACGCAATAAACATACCTCCTACAATAGCTTCAAGTCGAAATTCAAGTTATATTTAGCTTACAACAGGCCTCAATGGCAGTACAACACCATAGAAGTGACTTAAGATAATCCAAATATTATCTTGTAGTTTATCATCCTAACAACTTAACCAACATACAAGCAAGCATAAGCACAATTTGTATTCTATTATACTCACCTTATACAGTAGCAACAACTTCAAATTTCAGCCAAACACAACCCACAACTATCCTCAATGACAACACAACCTCAAAGAGGTGTTGTTCTTCACTAGAACTAACTTTTGATGTTGAAATATGGTGTAATCCATTTGCAAGACATGAAATAACCTAGGTTTGATATGAAAAACTTGGGAGAGTATTTTACAGAGCTTAAAACACCTCCCACACGAGCAAGAACCACCCAAAATCAGCAACAAGAAAAAGAACTAGAAACCTAATAGTGCGATAGGATTCCCGACACTTGATTTGTGTTGTTTTCCCTTTATTGGGTCTTGGATCATGAGAGAACCTTGAGAGAGTTTTATGTGTCTATGGACTGAAGATACTGAAAACGAATGAGTTAAAACGAGGTTGAGGCATCTTATATATATCAATATATCTCAACCGCCATTGTGGGTCCCATAGTGATCTTCTTGGCGCAGTCTCGCGAAAAGGCGAATATCTCTCTACTCCGAAGTCTTATCGACAAACGATTCAATATATTAGAAACTATACTCATAGATATTAAATTTGGTAGGTAGATAATCCCATAATTCCAAGTATATTGGGAGACAAGTTCAGCTACATTTGACCTAAGTTTCAACATATTTATGAAGGTAACTCGTGATGACCTTTTCTAACTTCTATTCCGAAACTCGCTTGACTTCAAAACATTAACACACGTCTATCATACGACTAAAATAACTCATAACATAATCTCCATAAAATTTTAAGTACCCTATTCTCACCCCAAATGTACATGTTATAACATTCCCAAGTTGTCAACTTTCGACGAAACTTATTTATTTTCAATTCGTTTAGTTTCTAAGCCTTCCAATCCTCTTAGTACTTGGTATTCATGATCTTAAATATTTGTAACCTCCATGGTAACATGATTAACTTACTTTATGTACTTTTAAATATGATCTCATTTTTTAGCTTACATTAATTGACTTAAGACTTACTCTTAAATACGAAAACATGAGGTGTAACAAAAAGCTTTGCCAACTCATCCGACAGGGGTCCATAATTCTCGCCACTAACTAATCATTATGGTGTAAATCACGAAATTAGTGAAAAAGGAAGACAACGGTCTTCAAAATGAAGAACTATGTTTCTTATAAAATAATACATTAAAAGGTGGATTTTCCCCAATAAATAGAGGGGGACTGAGTGATTTATGGATAGATGGATACATTGTGATAGATCTCAAAGAGAAATATATGTTATTTTTTAGTTTGGCCACAACTCATTCTACTCTCTCATCTACAATATCATTTCTAGCTAAAGATAGATTAATTTCACAAGGCTAAAGGTTACTCAATTTGTAAATGTTGTATTTATCTTTCTGTCATTTACTTCCAGATTAATCTAATTTTTCATTCTTGTATCAAGTTATATCACGTATCCTTAAAACCATGTACAAATTCAATTGTTATCTGATATTGAGGGTAAACACTTTGGCACCCACTATAGGGCCAAGGATAATAATGGTTATTTGATACTGGTCTATATAACACACACTGCTTTACACCTGTTCTTTGAAATACCTTAAATTTCAGGCTAAACAAGGCAAACTCTCAATTAGCACCCCCACATATCAACAACGAGTCCAGTCATCAAGATGAGAATAACAACATGGTGCCCGATAACATAGGGGCACCTGTTGATGCCGTTGGAATTCAGGCCGCATATCCGATTGTTATAAATTCACATGTGCCATCGACACTAACTTTCTTACTGACCTTGAAAATAGCATCCGTGGTGGATCCCGATCGGCATCTTGAAATAGACAAAACATTAAACAAGACGGGATCAGCCTAAGTATGATCTTCGAAATGTTGCAAGCTCAATAGGTGGAAATAGCTCAGTTGCAGAGCCAAAGACAAGCACCGAGCGGGGTTGAACCCGATCCGTATTGAGAAGTCACCCGCATTATGGAACTAGATGTGGTAAGGTCGAATGAACAAAAATCGTGCACTCACCCCGAAATTATAAAGATTCTTGAGGAGCTAACAAAGAGGATAGAATCGGGGGAAAAGAAGATCGAAGCGAACAACAAGAAGGTCCAAAACTATAACTCCAGGGTAGATCGAATCCCGGGAGCACCCCAGGTATTGAAGGGACGATCGATCCAAATGAGCATGTAACCTCTTATACGTGTTCCATCAAAGGGAACGACTTGGAAGATGACGAGATCTAGTATGTTCTACTGAAAATATTTGGGGAGACCCTGTCAAAGGAAGCCATGATATGGTAACACAACTTACCTCCTAATTCTATTGACTCATTTGCTATGCTTGCAAATTCTTTCTTAAAAGCACATGCAGGTACCATCGAGGTTGAAACCAGGAAATCATACCTTTTCAAAGTCAAACAGAAGGATAACGAGATGCTTAGGGAGTTCATTTTCTGTTTTCAAATAGAATGAATGGATCTGCCACCAGTCGCCGATGATTGGGTTGTTCAAGATTTCACTTAGGGACTCAATGTTCGAAGCTTGGTGGCTTCACATCAATTGAAGCAAAATCTAATAGAATATCCTACCATTACCTAGGTCGATGTACACAAATGGTATCAATCAAAAAAAAGAGTCGAATATGATCAACTTAGAGCCTGTTCGGAGCTTACTTATCCCATCTTGACCCTCGAAAGAATCAGGAGAGATATCGATCATGAATCAGGATCAAACATGGATCGATATTGGCTATATAATAGAAATTAAAGGAGTAATGGGCCTAGTCGAATCCCCATAAGAAACGAAAAGAGAAATGACCAAGGTCAAAATAATCGGGGGCTCATGACCAAGAACAACTTCAACAGGCCCATCGAGCCTAAAGAAGCTCTGAGACTGTCGAAGTACAACTTTAGTATCAATGCAGCCGCCATCATATCAGCTATCAGGTGAATCAAGGATACCAAATGGCCTCGACCTCTACAATCTGATCTAGATCAAAGGGACCTCAACTAAGTGTGCAAATATCATAGAACTCAAGGTCATAGAACAGAAGATTGTCGACAAGTGAGAGACGAAGTAGCTCGACTATTTAACAATGGGCACCTTCGAGAATTCTTGAGTGATCGAGCCAAGAATAATTTCAAAACAAGGATTCTAACAGGATGACGTAACAAGAGGATATCGAACCTAAATACGTCATTAATATGATCATCGATGGACTCTACATCCCGCATGAACCAATGTTGAAACGCACAAGAATACCAATAAACATGGAGAAACAGACTCAAGAAATATATACCAGAGGAAATCTTATCTTTCAGCGATGAGGATGCGAATGTAATCATACAACTTTGCAATGATGCGCTGGTAATATATGTACTAGTGAATAAAACTAGAATTAAACGTGTGTTAATTGATCTTGGTACTCGGCCAACATTATTCGATCGAAAGTCATAGAGCAGCTCAGTTTACAAGACAAGATCGTGTCTGCTGTCCAAGTCCTAAACGGATTCAACATGGTATGCGAAACCATAAAAAAAGAGATATCGTTACTGGTTAATACTGCCAGTCATACGAGACGCCAAGTTTATGTGATTGAAGGGGATATGAGGTACAACTCCTTTCTAAGAAGTCCGTGGATCCACCACATAAGGGTGGTACCCTCGACTCTTCACCAAGTGCTAAAGTTCCCAGTTCGGGGAGGGGGGATCAAAATAATATACGGGGAACAACTGGCCGTAAAAAAATATATTTTATGTCAAAGAAGTGATTCTAATATCAACAATCACAACATCGAAGGAACCAAACTCGACTCCGAACCCCGAGGCCAAATAGCAATCACTGACACTGATCGTGATCCGATCGAATAAGTAAAAGACTTGCAAAGACGATGATTATGGGGTTCCCCAATATTTTATAATCCCCGATGACTCCAACGCAACCAAATCGACAGCCAAAGAGTTGGAAAAGTTATATTGATCAAGCATATGCCTGATCGGAAGGTATACCTGGGCACGAGATTAACTCCAAGCTCAGGAAAAACTTTATTCAATTTATTATAGTTAACATCGATTGTTTTTCTTGGTCCCATCTCGATATGACAAGGATACCACTAGAGATAACCACTTACAAGCTAATCCTAGATCCTAGAATCAGTCCGGTCAAGCAAAAGAGAAGGCCCCAATCCGAAGAAAAGCATGTTTTTATCGAGGTATCAAAACTCCTTAAAATAGGGTCCATTCGGGAGGTTAAATACCCAGAATGGTTAGAAAACGTAGTAGTAGTCGCTAATAAAGGAAACAAAGTAAGAATGTGTGTATACTGTAAAGATTGAAATAGGGCATGCCCCAAAGACTCTTTCATGTTTCCCAATATCGATTGCATAACCGATGCCACGGCCGGCCACAAGATCCTCAGTTTTCTCGATGCCTATTCCGGGTATAACCAAATATGGATGAACCCGGATGACAAGGAAAAACCATCCTTCATTACTAAATACAACACGTACTGCTATAACTTAATGCTATCAGATTAAACGATGCTGGCGCCACTTATCTATGCCTAGTAAATCAGATATTCGAGCAAAAAATAGAAAAACAATGCAAGTTTACATTGATGATATGTTAGCTAAGTCCCTGCAAGCAGAGGACCATTTGAAGCATTAACAGGAAACCTTCTATATATTGAAAAAGTAAAACATGAAGCTAAATCTGGAAAAATATGCTTTTGGAGTCGAATCCGGTAAATTTCTCAGGTTCATGGTATCAAACTAAGGAATCAAGAATAACTCGATAAGATCAAAGAAATTGATGATATCACGATAGTAGACAACGTGAAGGCCGATCATATCGCCGCTTTGGGCCGATTCATTTCGAGATCACCCGATAAGAGTCATTGATTTTTATTGTTACTAAATAAGAAGAACAACTTCACATAGACTCCGGAGTGCCAACATGCCTTGGAAGAACTTAAGCGGTATCTATTAAGCCTGCCACTACTTCATGTGTAGAAGGTGGACGGACATTTATACTTGTATTTGGCAGTATCGTAGATAACAGTAAGTAGAGTCCTAGTCCGGGAAGAACAAGGTACGCAATTTCTTTATTACATTAGCAGAACTTTAGGTGAGGCCGAAACTAGATGTCCTCACCTAGAAAAATTGGCGCTCGCTTTGCTAAGCGCCTCTAAGAAACTTAAATCGTATTTTCAATGTTACCCAATATGTATTGTGACAGCTTACCCATTACTAAATGCAATGCATAAACCTGAACCCTCGGGACGATTGGCCAAATAGGCCATAAAGATCAGCGGGTACGATATTGAATATCGACCCCGAACAACCATTAAATCGCAAATCTTGGCAGATTTTGTGGCTGACTTTACACTGGCCCTAATACCCGAGATTGGAAGAGAATTGTTGGTAATCTTGGTGGTGTCCTTGGGAATCTGGACCCTTTTTATCGACGGTGCATCGAACGTAAAGGGGTCTGAAATTGGTATCGTGTTGAAACCACCCACATGCAATATAATTAGACAATCTATTAAAATAGTGAAATTGACTAACAATGAGGCCGAATATGAGGCCATGATTGCAGGTCTCGAATTGGCCAAAAGCTTGGGGGTGGAGGTGATTAAAGCTAAGTGTGACTCCCTCCTTGTGGTGAACCAACTTAACAGAACGTTCGAAGTCAGGGAAGAATGATTGCAAAGATATCTAGATAAATTATAGGTAACATTATACTAGTTCAAAGAATTGATTTTGCAACACGTTCCCTGAGAACACAGTAGCGAGGCCAATACCCTTGCAAACATAAGGTCATTGGTGGAAGACGACGAGCTCAATTCGGAGGCAATTGTACAACTCAGGAGATCGGTGGTAGAAGAAGGTCACACCAAAATCAACTCTACAAGTAGAAACAAATACATAGTGTATTTGAAGACTAGGAAACTACCCTCGAATACGAAAGAATCGAGATACCTACGCACAAAGGCAGCCCGATTCAGCTTTTTCGCAGATGGAATCTTGTTTAGGAGAATGTTCGATGGCCCGCTAGCAATATGTCTGGGACCAAGAGACACCGAGTACATTTTGAGGGAAATCCACGAGGGCACCTACGAAAATCATTCGGGCACCAAATTATTAGTTCGAAAAATAATCAGAGCCGAATATTACTGGATCGATATAGGAAAAGATGCAAAGAAGTTCGTACAAAAATGTGACAGATGCCAAATTCATGCTCCTATGATTCACCAGCCCGGGGAGCCGCTGCATTCAATCTTGTCACCGCGACCATTCATGCAATAGGGAGTGAACATCGTTAGCCCTCTTCCATGGGAACCAGGTAAGGACCAATTTTATTTTATTTATGAAAGATTATTTTTCTAAATGTGTTGAAGCACAAGATTACGAGAAGGTTAGGAAGAAGGAAGTAATCGAGTTCATTTGGGAATACACATAGGTCTAATTAGGATGCCATTCAAAATTGTAATTGATAACGGGAAACAATTTATCGACAACAAAGTGACCAAATTTCTCGTAGATCATAAGATCAATATGATCTTATCCACACCTTATTACCGTAGTGGGAACAGAATAGACAAGCCGAATCAACCAACAAAATCACAATCCAAAGCCTTAAGAAAAGGTTAACTGAAGCCAAAGGGAAATGAAGGGAGATCCTGCCCGAAGTTCTTTAGGCATATCGCACGACTTAGAAATCCAATATCGGGGCTACTTTGTTCCCACTAGTTTATGGCTCCAAAGCTCTAATATAGGTGGAAGTCGGGGAGCCAAGTATCCTATTCTGATACACAACGAAGGAATCCAATAACGTGGCCATGAATACAAGCCTGGAGTTATTGGATGAGAGGCCTGAAGCTGCCCTTGTTCGATTGGCCGCCCAAAAACAACAGGTTGAGAGGTATTACAATCGAAGGACCAACATTCAATACTTTAACATTGGGGATTTATTACCGAGGAAGGTCACATTGAACATCTGAAACCCGAAAGAAGGGAAGTTAGGCCCGAACTGGGAAGGTCCGTACCAAATTCTCTAGGTCACTAGGAAAGGATGCTACAAGCTTGGAACGATGAACGGTGAAAAACTACCAAGGAATTGGAATGCAACTCACCTAAAATGATACTACTGCTAAGGTATGACCTCAAGTTGTTCTCTTTTATTTATATTTTGAATTAACAATTGCAGGTAGCCGATGAGGAACCATATGAAGTTTAGGGTCTGAAAGTACGCGTTGCTCTCTTTTTCCCTTGAACAATTTTTTTTATACCAAATGGATTATTTCGGCAAGGTTTTTAATCAGCCAACAGTGGGTCATGCTAAGTTAGAACGATGGATCGATGTTAAAAATTGCATCGACAGTATCTGAGGCTTCTCTCTATAATCAATCTCAAATACTAAGGGGCATCACCCCTCAGGTATCGGCTTTAGCATAAAAAGTACTACGACCTCCATTTCAAATTAAATGAGGTACTTTCCTTTTTAGTTTGTTCTAAAATAAATGGCACATTTCTAAATTTGAAAATAATTCTATTACGCCTCGCAATATTATATCGATATTTCGTCCCGCAGTATTATATTACGATGATGTTACGCCTTGCAGTGCTACATTACGATGATATTACACTTCAAAGTATTAAATTATGATGATGTTGCACCTTGTAATATTGTACGTTGAATTTCACGTAAGGTAATTGACATCAGTCCAACGAAAAGATTATTCAGAGATTATAAGGATTATGCTATTTCAAATAAGTAATGAGTAAATTCATGAAAGTGAGATGGGAAGAAAGTCAAATGAAATGAATTATCATCCAAGTTTGACATGTTGGGATAAAATATGGCCCGAGCTAAAATACTCGATATTTATGGACTAGTACCATACAAGGTACCCAATGGCCATGATAGTAAAGTGTATAAGGTGTGTTAAATGTGAGTAGTGTTTTAAGTAATTTGAGATAATTCTTAATTATTTGGGTAATGGGCTAATTATTGGTTAATGGGAGATTAACAAGTTGATTAAGGAATTATGGACAATTAATTAAGGTCTTTGGATAAGATCAAGGTGTAAAAAATGTGGCAGCCAATTATATTCAAAGTAATGACTCTTAATGTCGCATGAAATGTGGCAAAATTTGAAGAAATTATTGGCCAACTAAGCCATAAAGTGGGGCCCACTCTTAAAGGTTAAGAAAAGCTTTATAAGTCATTTTGTAAATCTCTACAATACCAAGAAAGCTTCAGCCAAACATTTAAAGACTTTGTTCTCTCATTCTTGAAAGCTATTATAACATTCACCTTTAATTTGGTGTTCTCTCTATAAAGCCCCGGAAAATTTTGCTAAGTAATCTAAGATTTCGTGGTGCAAAAACTTGTTGCGACCAAAACACTCACGCAAGTGTACGCGATCGGCAAGTAATATAGTAGTAAGTAAAGTATCGTTCCCAAGAGGAATTGTGATCAACTTATCGACTGATGTAGACTCAAACAATTATCAATTCGAGCTAAATTATCACACAATATATAAAGAACCAATTTAAAATTTACTTAGTAATTAAACAATAATTCAACACAAAATTACTACACCAATTTCACAATATGTTTATAACAATTTGGATAAATATATTCCAGGGTCATGGACTTGCTAGAGATCATGCTACTATTTTAGATTAGGATTGATTTATTGAATTATCTGGGTTATTGATTATAGGGTTAATAATATTCATAAGAATCTTTCGAGTTCTTATGTATCTATTCAAGTTAAACTAATACATATATGTCTATGGTATTAATATTAGCAAGAATGCATTTACAACTCCTATTTTTCAACCAAGCAAGGCAATTAAGTATAGTTCTATCTTAACTGCGAATCTTTCACCCGATGCCCAGGATCCGGATCTGGCTCTATTTGATTCTATATGCAATTAAGAATTTCCTTTTTCAAGTTTAACTCAAGATTCGTAAATAGTATTTTACTGTTAGCTACGCAGTAAAATAATTAACAACAGAATCAAATAAACAACCCATAACGATAAATTCAATATCTTCAATCTAAGCTTCAAACAACAAGATCATCTAACACCCATGACCTAAGAATACTAGAGTTTTTAGCTACTCATAATCATACAAAAATCAACAATAAATATCTTAAACATAATATAAACAAACAAATAGAAGAAAGTTTAGAATAACTCTTTGAATCCTTGCTCCAAGATATTGTTCTTCTTCTCCTTTCTTAGCTCCAAGATGAAGCTCCTCCTTCTTCTATGGCTTTTTCTCCCTCAAAATCTGATCTCCTCTCAATAATGGAGCTTTACTTTATGTAAGTTGAGTGGATCCTCTCAGATTTCCCATTTTGCCTCCAAATAATTGATTTCCCGGACTGGACTAGCGCGGGAGCGCATGACCAGTGCATGACCCGCGCTAGTGGAGTTTCTTTCTATCCAAATCACTGAACTAGTGTGGGAGCGCATGACCAGCACATGACCAGCGCTAGTGGGGTTTTCTCTTGTTAAGATGTTGCTGCTCAACTTTTCGTTATTTGACTCCATTTTTCACTTGATTACCATCATAAATCCTCATTTGTTTATTGAACTCCTGTGAGACATTAAAGTCATGATTAGAGCCAATTTTTGCATTATTTGAACATTTACAATAGTAAACCATCCTTAAGTTGAGCTAAAACATAGGCTATATTAAACAATTTAGCCTATTATCAACACCCCACACTTAGCTTATTGCTAGTCCTCGAGCAATCCACTATATTCTTTTTAGAGAATTCTTCACTCAACCATTTCCCCTCACGCATTACACCTAGAACATTGTACATACTTAACACCTAGCAGTGAACAATCCTAGCCTTAAAGTTGTCTCTCAAGTGCTATGCAATATTCAAACTTCCTCAACTTACTCTTCACAGAAGTCAAGATTTGCTTTTCTGTCACAAGTCATATGCCCTCACCATCATGCCAATAAGAAATATTTGGTAATTACTCCGCACATTCAAGTCATATACTTATAATAATCAATTAAAGCACTCACTCTCACAATAGAAGTCACATACATGCAATGGGTACCATAAGCTTGCCTGTAATATAAATCTCTACTAATTTAGGCTAGCTCGACTCAAAATCAATAGGACTTTTTCATGGTTGTAATGTGGGCTAAGGAACGGGTAGGATGTATTTAGGAATAGTGACTCAACCCCTAAGCACTTTAACACATCACACGAGCAATTTTTCAGCATAAATTCTTCAACCCACTATTCATTTATACACAATATCATCCCACAAATATGCCCTTCTTCTTTAAGCACTCTATTAATTCATTCCCACTTAGCTAGATCAAAACACAATGTAATTATCTCTTTTTTTTTCTTGTCACTCAATTTCTGCTAGTGGTGTATTCGTTTACAACATAAGTGCACCTTTCATCCTTTTATTGGTTCCACTCAAAAGTCACCCCACACTTATTTCCTTCTTACTTCTTTTAGCGCTCTTCTCACAATTAAAGTGCTTTAAGAGGTAAAAGGATCAAAACAATGTCAATTAAGAACAAAAGGGTATAGGCTTGTAATGCGGGTGCCAAACAAAAAGTCTGAAGGCTCAAAAGGGTTAACTAGGGACAAATTTTATTTTTAATAAGAAATTAAGCTCAAAAAGGTCAAAGAAAGCCTAACATCATTTTTCAAACCGAGCATCACCTCAAATTTCGCTTCAACTCACATACCGGGCAAGTTCTAGACACAAGTACAATACATGGACTACACAAATACTCACCACACATGGCATATGACTCATTCCAGATCAGCTCATCAAGACACTCCATTACGAGCATTCAATTCAGTACAAACATATAAATTAAAGCACTTTCAGTGAGATTCAACAATTAAGACTAAGCGTTACACTTTAGAGTCTATTGTGTTTAGATGTGTCAATGCTATGGGTTCACTTTTCTATAGCTTATAACTCCTTATTTTAGTCTACAAAATAAAAAAAATATAAAAACAAAAATTAAAAACTACCTATGCCCGGTTCAAGATAAACCCTTGGAAAAGAACCGCGGCTTAAAAAAAAACCAAGGGGGAATTGCTACACTACCTAAGAAAAAATATATAAAAAAAAAATAAAATCTTTTTGTTGTTTTATCTAGACTCACTTCCCTCAAGAAAATTCGTCTACAAGATCCATCGTAGGGAAAAGTCTAATTTTTCTACCATTTTTTTTTTCACAAAAAAAATTAATCTTCTAAAATACTACACAACTACAAAGAAAAGAAATAAGAAGCTAAAATACTAAAAAGCTAATTATCCAAAGGAATTCTCCCACCCACACTTAAAAGAGTGCAATGTCCCCAATGCACAAATAAAGCAAAAAATAAGAAGGGTGGACAAGAAACTCCCTGAAAGGCCAAAGACCGAAGCACTGACAGCTCACGGGGTACTCAGACTTCTCCCAAGGATGGTCCTTTGTGCGGGTACCTCACACTAGTTCCAACCAGTTGGCTCGCATTTGCACACTTTTAGTGGCTTTTCTTCTATGCTCATAATCCTACAACAAATGCTACAAAGGTAGAAAACTAAAATAAACAAAAATAAATAAAAATAAAAGAAAGCTGTAAAGCTGGGTTGCCTCCCAACAAGCGCCTAATTTAACGTCGCAGCACGACGTGAACCACTTTTTGCCTCCACCTTGAACTTATAAATTGAACCCCTAACAAGGCATCAAGTCTGTCGCTATGCTTATTTGGTGGGGCTACAATGATAACCAGGCCAAGTAATAAATTTTTCACTCAACACTTCTCGGCCTTTGGATGAGGAATGTAATTTTTGCTTTTTGGCACAATAAATTCAAGAATATAGACACTTTCATCCTCACTCTTTGACTTCCCCATACGGTCAGGTGGCTCGATTACTATCTTACTATCTAAACACAATGTGGAAAAATGATTGGAATGAGGTTTAATGCGCCATAACTCATGAATTTTACTACTATTTACATCCCCATTTATACAAACACTCAATTCTTCTAAAGTAATGTTATCTACTCCCTCACATGACTCTGGAGCACTCTTCTTAACATGGATATCCTCAAGAAAAATATGATCTAATGATTGGTATTCTTGTTTTAGCTCCTCTATTTGGTTTAGAAGATTTTTTTCAGCTTCATAGAACTCATCATTAAATTGTTGGGCGTTACACGCATCAACCTTTGCACTCAAATCTGAATCCAAGTTATGCACAACCAAGCCAAAATTATCACTTTTTTGTGCAAGCTCATCTCTCTCCTTAGACCAATCATTCATCACCGTTGTTAGTAAACAACGTCGTTTCGCAGAATCCACTAATCGAGAATATCCGTCCCAATACCAACTCTTACTCCCATATTCAAATTCAGATGTCCAAGAGGTGAGGTCATGACTAGCAAAAAAATACGGGCCATAAAAATCTTTGATTAACCAAGCGTCTTCATCATTAACCTTACCTCTGTATATTTCATCCTCAGATGTCATCCTGAGAGAACTAGAAACATACTAAGAGAAAAATCAAATAGTTATAAAAATAACATATTTACAAAAAGAAAAGAAAATAAACTTGTAAAGATAATAATAAAAGTATAACCCAGAAGAATAGTTAATGTCTAATTCCCCGGCAACGGCGCCAAAAACTTGTTGCAACCAAAACACTCACGCAAGTGTACGCGATCGACAAGTAATATAGTAGTAAGTAAAGTATCGTTCCCACGAGGAATTGTGATCAACTTATCGACTGATGTAGACTCAAACAATTATCAATTCAAGCTAAATTATCACAAAATATATAAAGAACCAATTTACAATTTACTTAGTAATTAAACAATAATTCAATACAAAATTACTACACCAATTACACAATATTTTGATAACAATTTGGGTAAAGATATTCCAGGGTCATGGACTTGCTAGAGATCATGCTACTATTTTAGCTTAAGATTGATTTATTGAATTATCCGGGTTATTGATTATAGGGTTAATAATATTCATAAGAATCTTTCGAGTTCTTATGCATCTATTCAAGTTAAACTAATACCTATATGTCTATGGTATTAATATTAGCAAGAATGCATTTACAACTCCTATTTTTTAACCAAGCAAGGCAATTAAGTATAGTTCTATCTTAACTGCGAATCTTTCACTCGATGCCCAGGATCCGGATCTTGCTCTATTTGATTCTATATGCAGTCAAGAATTTCCTTTTTCAAGTTTAACTCAAGATTCGTAAATAGTATTTTACTGTTAGCTACGCAGTAAAATAATTAACAATAGAACCAAATAAACAACCCATAACGATAAAGTCAATATCTTCAATCTAAGCTTCAAACAACAAGATCATCTAACACCCATGACCCAAGAATACTAGAGTTTTTAGCTACTCATAATCATACAAAAATCAACAATAAAAATCTTAAACATAATATAAACAAACAAATAGAAGAAAGTTTAGAAGAACTCTTTGAATCCTTGCTCCAAGATGTTGTTCTTCTTCTCCTTTCTTAGCTCCAAGATGAAGCTCCTCCTTCTTCTATGGCTTTATCTCCCTCAAAATCTGATCTCCTCTCAATAATGGAGCTTTACTTTATGTAAGTTGAGTGGATCCTCTCAGATTTCCCATTTTGCCCGCAAATAATTGATTTCTCGGACTGGACTAGCGCGGGAGCGCATGACCAGTGCATGACCCACGCTAGTGGGGTTTCTTTCTGTCCAAATCACTGAACTAGCGTGGGAGCGCATAACCAGCGCATGACCCGCGCTAGTGGGGTTTTCTCTTGTTAAGATGTTGCTGCTCAACTTTTCGTCATTTGACTCCATTTTTCACTTGATTACCATCATAAATCCTCATTTGTGTATTGAACTCCTGTGAGACATTAAAGTCATGATTAGAGCCAATTTTTGCATTATTTGAACATTTACAATAGTAAACCATCCTTAAGTTGAGCTATAACGTAGGCTATATTAAACAATTTAGCCTATTATCACCAAGATAAAATAATTATTTTAGCTTGTGTTCAAGTGAGGGTTCATGATATAATGGATATCAATTGGATACGTTAATAAGTTTATAAGTCATATTGTAAGTGGTTTGGGTCTAAGGAGAGGCCTAAGTTTATGCCAAGTTGGAAAATTACCAAATAGACTAAAGTTGTAAATGAGTACGCACAAGACCTCACTTTGGACAAGTATATCGCAATTTATATAAAGTTTTGTGCGATTCACAACCTATCAAATTAAAGCTCTTTGATTCTAGGTTCTAACGCATCAAACCGTTTGTCATTTGGAGGTGTATACAGAATGTTATGACCATTTTACCGGACCTGTGTCATACGCGCGTCCGCGGCGCGACCGCGGGAAAACTCGGTGTTTCTGCTTCCGAGCGCGGGAAACCCCGGTAAGACCATGCCCACCGTGTCCCGGCGCGGTTTGACCGCGGCCGCACGCCCAACAACCCTATAAATACCCCATGACTGGGTATGGAGCGTCCCTAAGTCATCCTTTTTGAGCTAGGGCTTGTTTTATCAAGGGGAATCTGTCCCATACTTCCCTCCCATGATCCAAGGTAATGTTTCTAGAGTATTTTGAGATGATTACTACTCCTAAACACTTATATTAACAAGGATTAATCTTAAAAATACATAGATTCCCCTTCAAATCGCTAAATTGATAAAGAACTCTACAAGTGGGGATTCTCAAAATTCTTACTACAAGAGGTATTCTATCATCTTTAACTACTCTATGGTGATTATTTATGTATGATATATACATTATAACTCATGGGATGGTGATTGGAAGCCATAGGTGCCTAACGTAGGTTGTGTTGGTGTTGTAGAGATTGTGAGATGGGTTATTGGGGTAATATTCTTGGGTGTAATAGTATTATGTATACATGCATGTACGAATTTTATTTGTGAGAAGATTGTTGAACATAAATACGTAAAGATTGGGTTGGGGAATGTAGGAAACCATGTAAATGAGATTTGAAATAAAGATGCTCAACTAGTATTTGATAAAATGCTCAAATGAGCTGAAACCATGAATACCTTCCTAAATTGGGTTTAATTTTGTTATGTCTCAAGTAGATTGGGATTGCTAAAATTTCCGAAACATCGTAGTAATTTCAGGAAAGGTTAAACGAGTTATGTATGGCTAAATCCCCCTTTTATTAGAAATTAAGCTCCGTTGGCGTTTACGAAAGTGTGGTAAGATTTGAATTGGTTAAAGTATTGATTGTTATACGTGAAGGATGTGCCTCAATATGAGTAATGTACCATTCTTGATAATTAGAGAAGTATGAAGAATATAATTATGTGTTGAAATGCTTAGGCTATAAGCCAAGATAGAAACTGAGAATTATTCATGCTAGCTATGTGCCCACTTACCTGTACTGCAACTTGAATTACTTTTGTATATGCCTATGATCACAACCCTGCAAGATGAATACTGAAAATGGAAAACGATGTGATAATGGTGGCCTTGAGTGCTAAGGAATTGATATGATATATATATGAAATAAAGATTCAGATGTGATGACTAATGAGAAGGGAACAACGCCTAGATAAGGCGGCCTAGCCGATCGGGTCGTGATCGGACACCATGTCGCACACATGGTGGTAATGTGCTGATATTGAATTTCGGATAAGGGAAATGAAATAGTGATTGAGATATATGCCTCCAATTAGGCAACCTAGCTGGTCGGGTCGTGATCGGACTCCGCTCAAGATAGCGGTGGTATTGAGAACAGTGATGAAGATATGAAAGAAATGCCCCAAACTAAGTTTTGGAAATTATATGAAGGATTGTATGAATTGCATATTTGATTTACTCATGTGATTTACTTGTACTTGCTTGATAGTTCATTCTAGTAAAATTGTGTTTAGTTATACATACTAGTGCTATTCGATGGCATTAATGTTCCTTTTGTCGGGGGCGCTATATTTTTTTTTTGAATGTAGGTGGCTCCATTGCGGATAGTGCCGATCGCGCATAGCGGAGTACCTTCTTCTCAAAATATTGGTGAGCTCCTTTCTCCTTCAAGGGGTTATATTTTACATCTTCTTATTTTGGACTTTCACTTTTGAGGTATAGCCAGGGCCTTGTTGCCGGCATTGTTACCACGTCTTTTGTATCCTTAAAGGCTCTGTAGACGTTTGTGTGTGTTATGTATGGGTATTGGATAGGTCAATGGACCATGTTGTAACCTTGTACTCTTGCTTTCTTCTACACTATAACTTGTATGGAACCTTGGAAGTTTAACCACGTTTTAAATATTGTAATATAAAATGAACTAAGATGTTAAATGTACTATCTTTCCTAGTTTAAATAAAGGTAAGCATGGTTACATATTCCTATCGAGTTGGATAGATAGCGGTTGATAAGGCTTGCTTAGTTGGGTTCACTTGTTTGAGCGCCAGTCGCGCCTCCCGAAGTTGGGGCGTGACAAACTTGGTATCAGAGCCTAAGGTTTTAAAGTGTAGTAGGATGTCTCGGAGCCGTGTCTAGTAGAGTCCTTCTTATCGGTGTGATGTCGACCACATCCATACTTTGTGGGCTACTTGGGCATTTAGGAATAACACCCTTCTTTGATATTCTTGATTGTGCGGTGAAACTATTTTCTTCCTAATCAGTGCATTTTTCTATCTTTCAGTAAATGACACCTAAGAAGAAAGAGAGAATTTGTCAAGAAGCCAATGCCACCCCAGGAGTGGCTGATGATTCACTGCTCGATGTTGCGGGTGAGGGTAGTCTCCCTGCTATTACTCCGCCGGACCCTTCTATTCCAGAGCAGACTACCCCAATTCCTACACCTACGGAGGGTACCACTATCCCTCCCGTTGATACTTATGTCCCGCCTCTAGCCCCAACCTCAGGTTCTGGTATTTCTGATGGGGATATTATGGGAGCCATTCAGATGCTGACCCAATTAGTGGCCTCTCAAGCCCAGAGATCAAATGTTGCACCCAGCTCATCCAGCCAGCAAAGGGATTCTACTAGTTCCGGGGTAAACAAATTCGTTCAGTTAGACCCTCCAGTATTTACGGGTGCCAATCCGGAAGAAGACCCCCAGGATTTCATTTATGAGATGCACAAAACCCTCAGGGTGATGCGTGAAACTGATACATAGGGGGTGGAGATGGCTGCCTACCACCTGAAAGGGGTGGCCTATTCGTGGTTTGAGTTGTGGGAGAATTTCCGTGAGGAGGGGCGTCCTCCGGCGAAATGGAGTGAGTTTGCAGACACCTTTATAGATCATTTCCTGCCCGTCGAGACAAGGGCAGCCCGGGCAGTGGAGTTTAAAAACTTGAGGCAAGGTAACAGGAGTGTGTGGGAGCACCACATGAAGTTTTCTCGCTTGTCAAAATATGCCATTAATATGTTTCCCACAATTGAGGCCAAGGTGCGCTTGTTTGTTCAGGGACTTAATTCTTTGACCATTGATGAGGCTTCTACAGCTGCATTGAATTTAGATATGAATTATGGGAAGATGGTAGCTTTTGTTCAGGCTACAAAGAACCGCAAGTTGAAGAACAGAATGGAGAGAGAGGGTAACAGCAATGCCAGGTCCATGGGCAACATGTGAGAGTCACTAGGTGGGGGAAGATCGTTAGGGGAGGATCATCATGGCCTTCCCAGTCTGTTGCACAACCTTCAGCTAGTGCACTGCCATCAGGGCCCAGCTAGCAGCAGTGGATTCATTTTAGGCCCGGTCAGGGCAACATGCGATCCCATCAGCAGGGTCGGTTAGGAGAAAGGTTCCAGAAGCAGCAGAGGTCCCCGTGCCCCAGGTGCGGGAAAATGCACTTGGGAATTTGGTATATGGAGTTACCTATATGTTATAGATGTGGGATGAGGAGTCATATTCAGAGACACTGTCGTGTGTCTTGCTAGGGAGCAAGTAGGGGCGCAGCTTAGCCCACCAGTCCAGCAGCTGCTACATCTTCAACCCCCTCTCCATTTCGAGGTACATCAGCACCCACAGGGCATGGTGCAGCTAGGGGTGGTGCACAGAGTTCAGGAGGACCCAGCTGATTATATGCTATGAGTGGTCGCCAGACCGGATAGGCTTCTCCAGATGTTGTTACAGGTATTCTGACTGTCCAATCTCATGATGTGTATGCACTTATTAACCCCAGTTCCACCTTAACCTATGTTACCCCTTTTCTTGCTATGGAATTCGGGATAGAACCAGAACAACTTCACGAACCATTCTCAGTATCTACCCCGGTTGGAGAGTCAATTTTGGCTGCTGGAGTCTATAGAGGGTGTATTGTCACGGTGCGGGGTAGGGATACCACGACCGATCTTGTTGAGTTATGGATGGTCGACTTTGGTGTAATAATGGGGATGTATTGGCTTTATTCATGATTTGCTAAACTTGATTGTCGGACTAGGACTATTAGGCTTGAATTCCCTAATGAGCCCATTATTGAATGGAAGGGTGATAATGTAGTTCCTAGAGGTTGGTTTATTTCCTACCTTAAGGCCGCGAAGATGATCAAGAAGGGGTGTATCTATCATCTAGTTCGGGCTATGGATGTCAACGCCGAGGCGCTTAGCCTTGAGTCTATATCAGTTGTGAATGATTTCCCAGACGTCTTTCCAGATGAGCTCCCTAGGATTCCCCCAGATAGGGAGATTGACTTTGGTATCGATGTGATACCAGGCACGCAGCCTATATCAATTCCACCATATAGAATGGCACCGGCAGAATTGAAAGAGCTAAAGGAGCAATTGAAGGATTTGTTAGAGAAGGGTTTCATCCGGCCGAGTGTGTCACCACGGGAACACCGGTCTTGTTTGTGAGAAAGAAAGACGGATCGTTGCAGATGTGTATTGACTACCGGCAACACAACAAAGTCACAATCAAAAACAAATATCCTCTGCCAAGAATTGAAGACTTGTTTCTTAAAGATTGACTTTCGTTCCAGGTATTATCAATTGAAGATAAGGGAGTAGGATATTCCAAAAACAGCCTTCAAAACTCGGTATGGGCACTTCAAATTTATGGTGATGTCTTTTGGGCTAACAAATGCCCCCGCAGCTTTCATGGACCTTATGAATCAAGTCTTCAATCCCTTTCTAGACTCCTTTGTGATAGTGTTCATTGACGACATTTTGGTATATTCCCAAAGTCGGGAGGACCATGCTGACCATTTCAAGGCAGTTTTGCAAACTCTTCAGCAATATCAACTGTATGCAAAATTTTCAAAATGTGAATTTTGGATTGAATCTGTAGTGTTCTTGGGTCATGTTGTTTCCAGGGAAAGAATTATGGTTGATCCTCAGAAGGTTGCAGTAGTGAAGAATTGGCCAAGACCTACCACTCCAACTGAGATCCATAGTTTATTGGGTTTAGCTGGATACTACAGGAGGTTTGTGGAGGGGTTTTCTACTCTTGCCTCTCCATTAACTAAATTGACGCAAAAAACAGTTAAATTCCAATGGTCCGAAGCTTGTGAAAAGAGTATCCAAGAATTGAAATCAAGGTTGACAACAACTCCGGTATTGGCCCTACCAGAGGGTATAGAGGGATTTGTGGTGTATTGCAATGCTTCAAGGATCGGGCTCGTGCGTGTGTTGATGCAACACATTAAGGTTATAGTCTACGCTTCTAGGCAACTCAAGAATCATGAGAAGAACTATCCAACCCATGACCTAGAGCTGGCAGCAGTGGTGTTTGCGCTAAAGATTTGGCGACATTATTTGTATGTGGTCCATGTGGATGTATTTATGGATCATAAGAGACTTCAATATATTTTCAAGTATAAAGAGTTGAATCTGAGGCAAAGAAGATGGATAGAGTTACTCAAGGACTATGACATCGACATTCTCTATCACCCGGGAAAGGCTAATGTCGTGGCAGATGCACTTAGTTAAAAATCTATGGGGAGTTTGGCTCATTTGGGGGAATATTAGAGGTCGTTAGCCAGGGAGGTTGACCAGTTCGCCAGTTTGGGAGTTTGCCTTGCGGACACTAGTGAAGGAGGGGTAATTATACAAAATAGGGCCGAATCATCGCTTGTAGCGGGGGTGAAGGAAAAACAATTCAACGATCCCTTGTTAGCACAATTGAAAGAGGGGATTCACAAACACAATACCACATCTTTTTCCTTTGGCATGAATGATGGTACTCTACGGTACCAAGACCGCCTATGTGTTATTGATATCGACGGTCTTCGGGAAAGGATCATGGTAGAAGCTCACACATCCAGGTATTCCATGCACCCTGGTTCTACAAAAATGTATCATGATCTCAAGGAAATTTATTGGTGGAACAACATGAAGAGGGATGTGGCGGATTTTGTAGCAAAATGTCCAAATTGTCAACAAGTGAAGGCCGAACATCAAAGGCCCGATGGATTGACTCAAAGCATAGAAATTCCAATGTGGAAATGGGAGATGATCAATATGGATATTGTAGTAGGGCTGTCACGCACTCCGCGTAGGTTCGACTTAATTTGGGTGATCGTTGGCCGACTCGCAAAATCAACGCACTTCTTGCCAGTTAAATCTACCGACATAGTGGAACAGTATGCTCAGTTGTATATCAAAGAAATAGTCAGGTTGCATGACACTCTAGTCTCAATCATTTCAGATCAAGGGGCTCAGTTCACGGTCAACTTTTGGAAGAACTTTCAACAAGGTTTTGGTACGCCGGTAAACCTTAGCATAGCTTTTCATCCACAAATCGATGGGCAAGCAGAGCAGACTATTCAGACACTTGAAGACATGTTGCGTGCTTGTACTATTGATTTCAAGGGTAGTTGGTATGACCATTTGCTACTCATAGAATTTGCTTACAACAACATCTTCCATGCTAGTATCCAGATGGCACCATTTGAGGCACTGTATGGTAGGAGATGCAGGTCTCCCATTGGGTGGTTCGAGGATAGAGAAGCAGAATTGATAGGGTCGTACCTCATGTATCAGGCCATGGAGAAAGTCAAGATTATTAAGGAGAGGTTGAAAACTGCTCAAAGCCACCAAAAGTCTTATTCGGACATTCGTCGTAGAGATTTGGAGTTCAAAGAAGATGATTGGGTATTTTTGAAGGTTTCCCCCATGAAGGGCATCATGCGATTCGGGAAGAAAGGGAAATTAAGTCCGAGGTATGTCGAACCATACATAATCATTCAGAGGATTGGTCAGGTGGCATACAAGCTTGAGCTGCCACCCGAGATGTCGTTAGTACATCCGGTCTTCCATGTGTCTATGTTAAAGAAACTAGTGGGAGATCCGTCCGCTATTGTACCAATTGAAGCTATTGAGGTTAATGAAGAACTATCTTATGAAGAAATTCTAGTTGCCATTCTTGATAGGCAAGTCTGGAAATTGAGAAATAAGGAAATTGCCTCTGTAAAAGTGTTATGGCGGAACCAGCAGGTTGAGGAAGCCACTTGGGAAGCCGAGGAAGAAATGAGAAAGAAGTACCCACATTTGTTTGAATAGTTATATAATCGCTTTCATGCATTTGGTTCCTATGAACTCTTATCTTTTGATTTGATCTAGGTTAAACTATTCCATTTTGGTTATATATGTTGCCTATGCGGCCATGGTTAGTGTTGTACAAGTTATGTTTTGTCTATGGGACATGTATATGCTGTTAGGATATGTATCTGGGGCCCTCTAACAGGTAGATAGTCCTAGTTACAAAGGAAACTCTGGCGAAATTTTTGAAAATTTAACGAGTTAGCCAAATTCGGAGCTGTTGATATATTTCATGATGTGAACAAGCTGAAGTTACATAAGGATGGCTAGTAAATGAACCTTGATCCTCATTCGAGGACGAATGATCCTAAGCGGGGGAGAATGTAAAGCCCCGGAAAATTTTGCTTAGTAATCTAATATTTCGTGGGGCTAATATCGGCTAATTATTTTATCTTGTGCGCAAGTGAGGGTTCATGATATAATGGATATCAATTGGATAAGTTAATAAGTGTATAAGTCATATTATAAGTGGTTTGGGGTCTAAGGAGAGGCCTATGTCTAAGCCAAGTTGGAAAATTACCAAATAGACTAAAATTGTAAATGAGTACGAATAAGACCTCACTTTCGACAAGTATATCTATATTTATATAAGGTTTTGTGCGATTCACAACCTATCCAATTAAAGCTCTTTGAGTCTTGTTTCTAACGCATCAAACTGTTCGTAATTTGGAGGTGCATACAGAAAGTTATAACCATTTTACTGGACCTGTGTCAGACACGCATCCGCGGCGCGACCGCGGGAAAACTCGGTATTTCTGCCTCCGAGCGCGGCAAACCACGGTAAGACCGTGCCCACCATGTCCCGGCGCGGTTTGACCGCGGCTGCGAGCCCAACATCCCTATAAATACCCCAAGACCAGGTATGGAGCGTCCCTAAGTCATTTGTTTTTGCATTATTTGAACATTTACAATAGTAAACCATCCTTAAGTTAAGCTATAACGTAGGCTATATTAAACAATTTAGCCTATTATCACCAAGATAAAATAATTATTTTAGCTTGTGTTCAAGTGAGGGTTCATGATATAATGGATATCAATTGGATACGTTAATAAGTTTATAAGTCATATTGTAAGTAGTTTGGGTCTAAGGAGAGGCCTAAGTCTATGCCAAGTTGGAAAATTACCAAATAGACTAAAGTTGTAAATGAGTACGCACAAGACCTCACTTTGGACAAGTATATCGCAATTTATATAAAGTTTTGTGCGATTCACAACCTATCAAATTAAAGCTCTTTGATTCTAGGTTCTAACGCATCAAACCGTTTGTCATTTGGAGGTGTATACAGAAAGTTATGACCATTTTACCGGAACTGTGTCATACGCGCGTCCGCGGCGCGACCAAGGGAAAACTCGGTGTTTCTGCTTCCGAGCGCGGGAAACCACGGTAAGACCATGACCACCGTGTCCCGGCGCGGTTTGACTGCGGCCGCACGCCCAACAACCCTATAAATACCCCATGACCGGGTATGGAGCGTCCTTAAGTCATCTTTTTTGAGCTAGGGCTTGTTTTATCAAGGGGAATCTGTCCCATACTTCCCTCCCATGATCCAAGGTAATGTTTCTAGAGTATTTTGAGATGATTACTACTCCTAAACACTTATATTAACAAGGATTAATCTTAAAAATCCATAGATTCCCCTTCAAATCGCTAAATTGATCAAGAACTCTACAAGTAGGGATTCTCAAAATTCTTACTACAAGAGGTATTCTATCATCTCTAACTACTCTATGGTGATTATTTATGTATGATATATACATTATAACTCATGGGATGGTGATTGGAAGCCATAGGTGCCTAACCTAGGTTGTGTTGATGTTGTAGAGATTGTGAGATGGGTTATTGGGGTATGATTCTTGTGTGTAATAGTATTATGTATACATGCATGTACGAATTACGTTTGTGGGAAGATTGTTGAACGTAAATACGTAAAGATTGGGTTGGGGAATGAAGGAAACCTTGTAAATGAGATTTGAAATCAAGATGTTCAACTAGTATTTGATAAAATGCTCAAATGAGAGGAAACCATGAATACCTTCCTAAATTATGTTCAATTTTGTTATGTCTCAAGCAGATTGGGATTGCTAGAATTTCCGGAACATCGTAGTAATTTAAGGAAAGCTTAAACGAGGTATGTATGGCTAAAAACCCCTTTTATTAGGAATTAAGCTCTGTTGGCGTTTATGAAAGTGTGGTAAGATTTGAATTGGTTAAATTATTGATTGTTATTGCGCATTAATTGATTTACAATTAACTACACATATACGTGAAGGATGTGCCTCAATGTGAGTAATGTACCATTCTTGATAATTAGAGAAGTATGAAGAATACAATTATGTGTTGAAATGCTTAGGCTATAATCCAAGATAGAAACTGAGAATTATTCATGCTAGCTATATGCCCACTTACCTGTACTGCAACTTGAATTACTTTTGTATATACCTATGATCATAACTTGCAAGATGAATATTGAAAATGGAAAACGATGTGATAATGGTGTCCCTGAGTGCTAAGGAATTGCTACGATATATATATGAAATAAAGATTCAGATGTGATGACTAATGAGAAGGGAACAACGCCTAGATAAGGCGGCCTAGCCGATCAGATCGTGATTGGACACCATGCCGCACACATGGTGGTAATGTGTTGATATTGAATTCCGGATAAGGGAAAGGAAATAGTGATTGAGATATATGCCTCCAATGAGGCAACCTAGCCGGTTGGGTCATGATCAGACTCCGCTTAAGATAGCGGTGGTATTGAGAACAGTGATGAAGATATGAAAGAAATCCCCCAAACTAAGTTTTGGAAATTATATGAAGGATTGAATGAATTGAATATTTGATTTACTCATGTGATTTAATTGTACTTGCTTGATAGTTCTTTCTAGTAAAATTGTTTTTAGTTATACATACTAGTGCTATTCGATGGCACTAAGGTCCCTTTTGCCGGGGGCACTACATTTTTTTTGAATGTAGGTGGCTCTATCGCGGATAGTGCCAATCGCGCATAGCGGATTACCTTCTTCTCAAAGTCTTGGTGAGCCCCTTTCTCCTTCAAGGGGTTATATTGTACATCTTCTTATTTTGGACTTTCATTTTTGAGGTATAGCTGGGGCCTTGTTGCCGGCATTGTTACCACGCCTTTTGTATCCTTAGAGGCTACGTAGACATTTGTGTGGGTTATGTATGGGTATTGGATAGGTCAATGAACCATGTTGTAACCTTGTACTCTTGCTTTCTTCTACACTATAACTTGTATGGAACCTTGGAAGTTTAACCACGTTTTAAATGTTGTGATATAAAATGAACTAAGATGTTAAATGTACTATATTTACTAGTTTAAATAAAGGTAAGCATGGCTTCCTTATTCTTATCGAGTTGGGTAGATAGCGGTTGATAAGGCTTGCTTAATTGGGTTCACTCGATTGAGCGCCGGTCGCACCTCCCGAAGTTGGGGCGTGACACTCTCATTCCTGGAAAAGCCATCATAAATGTTTACTCTTCAATTGTTATGAAGAATGAGTAACAAACTAGCAGCACCTTAGTTAAAGATAATTTTGTCGGAATTCATGCCAAAAATTATTCAAGTTTGAATGATTCTTCTACGACCTTCTCGAGCTCTTATGAGCAATTAAGGTATGTTAAAGCTGTACCTTCTTTCTTTTTGACATAATCCATACTATACAAATGAAATTAGCAAAATACGAAACTTTCATAAATGACTCTATTCATAGAAATACTAGGGGTGTCTATATTCTCGGTTCCTAATGAGTGGTGATTTTCCCTCTCATTTTAGCCTCTTTTCATTAGATTTTGCATCCTTTAATGATAACATGAGGTCGTTTATAGTGTGTATTGTTCGACTTCTAGGAAAATGATGCCACAAAATGATTTGCGTTGAATTGAAGTGGAATTGAGCAAAAATTGGTTGAAAGAGTATAAAACTCTCCAAGGATTCCGCATATGTGGAACACAGATCGCAGAAGCGATATCGCACCTGCGGGGAGAAGTCCATATCTGCGGAATTGAAGTATTTTGCCTGGGATCCCACCTGACAGTAAAGAACCACAAAAGCGGTTCTGTATCTATGCTTGGAAGACCGCATCTGCGGATCCAGCACTCGACTTCACATTCCGCATCTGTGATGCGCTATCTGCATCTGCGGAGCCGCACCTGTGAGTATTCTTCCGCAGGTGCGGTCAACAGGCATCAAACTTGGGCAGTTTAGGCATTTCATATGTTCTCAATTCCAAACCTACAAATACTAGACCTAGCTAATATTTCCAAGATCTTTTGGCTTATTTTCAGTCTTAGTACTAGAGAGAACAAGGTTGGACGCTAGGGTTTGCACACACACTTTGGTTTTGAAGATTTGAAGCGTTTAGTTGAGAATTTCTTGCTCATTTATGTTCATTTCTTCATTACCTTGCTTTGTATTGAATATCTACGTGTGTAGTATTGTATTCAATACTTGAATCTTGTTTATGTATATTTAAAGTGTGGATTAAATACCTTGTTGTGATTATGTATTGAATGATTTTTATTCTTTTATGAAGTGAGTTATTGTTATTTTAATTATTCTTGTTCATTAATGTTTCCAAAGGGAATAGCTAACCCTAGGACTCGCCCATTAACTCCGAATAATTTTGGAAAAGATTATTTGGGGTTGGGAAAGATTAATTAACAAGAACTTGAGGCTTTAACCCTCATTTTATAGATTCTACCTAGAGATAGGATTGAACTACTTGTAGCTACATCCGGGTGTGCTTAATCTCTTAATTGTTTTAGGGATAATTCAATTAGGAAGTCTTATTAGTCTTTGGAAGAAGCTAATACAGAATTATTACCCGAGGCTAATTAACATAAGCTCGCTCATATTTGAAAAATCATGAAATACATTGGATCGTTACTTGAGTGTAATTACCGATGCATTCATCCTTGTAGCCATTGATCATTGTGCTTACTTTCTAGGTTAGTTTACATTTCCGCATTTAGGTATAAATCTTTTCTCAAACCAATTCTTAGTGTTTGGCATTGCATAACAAGTGATAATTCTCTTACAATCCTAATACCCTACATATTGTTCTCTGTGGGTTTTGACCCCGACTCATTGTTGGGTATATTATATTGCATGCGACCATGTCCATTTACTTTTTAGTAGTGGATTTGGACGTCATCAGTTCCCCATGTATATTATTATTATATCTTCTATTCATGGGTCTCAGAAAAATATGTATTTGATAAAGTTTATCCGAAAGGCATCCCGAAAAAAAATCCTTATTAACGTATTTCTTATGCATTTCATGCATTTATACATATGCATTGATCCATGACCACCACATGATCAGTTGGTATACGTTGAAGATTTTGCCCACACTAGCTGAGATGATATGATGGGATGCCCTCAGAGGCCTGATGACGTTATGAAACATGTACCTATGCACGACATGACATTCATACGCATATGCATGACACTATAATTATTTCATGATTTACAAAGATATCCAGACTTACAAGTTGATTCATTTACTCTATATTTCTTCCATGTTTGTTATGTACTTATTATGTGTCTTACATACTCGGTACATTATTCGTACTGACATCCCTTTTGCCTGGGGATGTTGCGTTTCATGCCTGCATGTCTCGATAGTCAGGTCGAGAGTCCTCCAAGTAAGCGATCAGTTCAACAAAAGATGTTGGTGCACTCCATTTGCTCCTGAGTTTCTTGTTTGGTTAGTATGATTTAGAGGTGTATTATTTGGTATAGGGGGATCTGTCCCGACCTTTATGACAATTATGTATCTTTAGAGGCTTGTAGACTGATGTCATGTACGTACGGGATTGTATGGCCTTGTCATCCTATAGTCAGTATATGAGTGGTTATTTTGGGCTTATAGGCTCGTATGTCTTACGTAAAGATTGGTATTACATGTTGTATTCTACTTATTTCACGACAGCCTCTCCGGCTCAGTTATCTATTATAGTATGACAAGACAAGATATGTTATGTTGTTACTCGGTTGAGTAAGGTACGGGGTGCCCATTGTGGCCTATAGGTTTGGGTCGTGACAAAAGTGGTATCAAAGCAGTATTGTCTTAGGGAGTCTACAAGCCGTGTCTAGTAGGTCTTGTGGGTGTGTCGTGCACCACACTTATAAGCAGGAGGCTACAGGGCATTTAGGATTGTCACTATTTCTTCATACTCTAGATAGTGTGGTAGAGCTCAGTTGTAAGAATTCAATTTCCTAAACTTTTATCTTACCTATAGTACGACGATACCTACATCTAGAAAGACCGTTGGTAAGAGATATAGCTGTAGAAGAGTTGAGTCAAAGGAACTCAATTTTTTCATCATGCTTATGATGGATAAATATGAGGTATTCAGTAAATCATGTGTATACTAAGATGTATAAGCTTCTTGATAAGGATCCTAAAGGCAAGAATGCCTATCCACTCATACGGTAAAAAGGAATAAGGAGGGAGACACAAGTTTCAGCAAATAAAAGAAGCAAGGTGAAGAAGGGTACGAGGCATCTAGTTAATGAAGATTATCAGTATACAATTCCGGCAGAAAAATATAAGCATTGTGAGTTACCCTAAACAGTAACAGAGGTATGTATAATTGGCCACACCCATTTCAGTTATACCCTATTGAGGGCTAACAGGTGTAGATTAAGAAAAGGACAAGATATCAGGATCCAGATGGGGTTAGAGTAACCCAAAATGGTGAATTGATTGTTTGCGTTAGTTGACATTTCCGAAGGATATTGCAAATGTGTTAATAGATCTCTATGTGAGACACCTAGATGGCGCACTCTAAGATAGTACAGCTAGATATGAGTACTATAAAGATAGACACTAGAAGCCTTGAAGGGATAAATATTACCTTAGTGTGGCTCGTGTCCCTAGTAGAAAGAGAACGTTAAGCAACCCAAAGAGCCACTGGATGGATTAAAGGGGAGCTAAAAGCAAAAGAATGTCTTGTTTGAGTTTTCAGAATAAAGTGACAGGCATAAATGATAGCGGGAAATAAGAAAAGAGTTAATAAAGCATTATGAGCAAGATATGATATATGGATGACAACGATAGATCAAAAGATAAAAGTATTGCAGAATCTATTGTCAAGTGAAGGAAGAGACGAGAGGTGACAAGACTTAGGACAACAAAGGAGTATAGGCCATACAGTCATGTCCTCATTTCGAGAAATAAGTTCGCAACTCTAATGCTATTACCAAAAGGAAAAGTTAGACCCCAGAATAATAGAACCAGTATGGATTGATGAACAAGATAATCTAAACATGATTAGGGGTTGAGTGATTGATAATAGCCGGCATCATGAGAATTTTCAGATTTTGTTCTGGCGATAATATAATGGACAACAGAAGAAGATTCATGAGAAATTCTGAGAATGGTCATTCAGGAAGACGCTTCACTAAAGTAAGCAATGTGAGTAAAGCTCAGCTTAAGGGACTGTATGTGACCATTATACTAAGTGTCACCCTCGTGAGTAAGGAATTTTGTTATCCTTAGTACATAAGGATTACCGCAAGGCGAGTAATGGTTCTTGTAATGTGAAAGGACGCCAAAAATGAAGAGGAAAAAATATCTATAGGCAGGTCGTCATAGCTCCAAGTCTTAGCACTCCCCTAAAGCGGGGAATATAAAATGATAAAGGAAGAATGCGATAAAATGAGAAAGGGACAAGATTGCACTTATCCAAATGTTACAGATATGCTATGATTCTAGAACATTATGTAAGCACGATGCCAAGAAAAGGGAGTAAGCATTCCTGCCCGGGATGTTTTTGATAAATAAGGAGCTAGTGCGAGACGTTTTTTAAGACAAAGGAAATAACCCAAGAAAGATTACGCAAAATATGGATATGAGAATGGGCCAATGAGTAGTTAGTAGTTGATTTAGGAAGAGCCTAGTCATGATTAGACAAAAAGTTATAGACAAATCAGCGGATCATGCAAGATAAATGTAGTAAACCCCAACATGGAGAATTCAGCATCGCAGTAATGTAATTATAATACTTGAGATATATTCAAATAGGATTCGGGATAGTTAAAGGTACCGTATAAGTGTTACGGGGTTAAAAGAAAGTGTCACTAGGAAGACAGTCAAAATATCAGTTCTGAAGTAACCTTACAAGCACAAAGGAACGAAGGTAAGCAACTACAGATGATTATATGCAATGAAGGACATCCATCATAAGCTCACAACTTTACAAGAGTCAAGTTCTCCCTAAGTACTACAAACGAAAAAAATAAGGAAGAAGGCTTCAACGTAAGCACAATGACCTGAAGAAGAAATGGTCGTGTAACAACAGTCTCACAACAACATTATAGGCACTCCACAGGAAAATGGCACCTACCGTGGCTGATGAACAGGAAGTAAAATTAAAAGTAATATTCGAGATCATATGAGTTGCACGAAAACTCTGGCATGCGTGGAAACTAAGATAAGCTAAGTATGCATGCAACAAGGGGGCAAAAAGACCAGGAAAAGTAATAACTTACGTTAAAGAAAGCTAAGAAAGAACAAAAGGAATTATTTGATCAATGATCCCGAGTTGGTGACATTATGAATGCACTTAAGAGTTTGGTATTTTATACTTGCAACATATACTGCTGTAGAAGATTTTGGTATACGTTAAAAGAAATAATTGAGCCCAAGTCATAGGCGAATGATTGAATTGTTAAAGGATTTTATCATGAATATCCATCAACACCTATGAAAGGCTAAAGTAATAACTAATACCAGGAGCTGCAGATCGGAAGATAGCTTAAGCCTACATAAAAGCTGATCAGAAAGAAGAGGAAACTAAAGAGTTACATCGACTAAGTAAAACAGGAATGGACTAAGAGAATTATAGACCTCAGGATCACTCTTAAATAGAAGAGGTATAAGAGAGGTAGTATAGTATCCATATTTCATAACGACTCTACGATGAAGCCAACTGAAGAGTACCAACCTCATAAGAAGTCAGTATGAAGCTCCCACCAGATTGTGTATGCACTAGAGGTGCAAGTAATATAATAGAGCTTCAAGTTATAGACGTGAGTTACACCTAGGTGGAAGGGAGGTCATGAAAGAGATACAAGATGGGATTCGAGATTTAAGGTACGTAAGATAAAGGTGAACAACGTACGAGATACTCAAAGGTAGAAGGTTGTGAATAGTCCATACTTCAGATAGAAAGCTAGAAGCACGGGGATTTGGTATCTAAGAATAATAGTGGCATCATCAGTAGCATATCTTCCAGCCTATGGTCTAGGTCTCGAAAAGCCTGACTAAGAGAGTAAAGAAGAGTTAGCAATGAAAAAGGCACTTGAAGTTACCCGATTCAATGCCTGTTGAGCTTCATTGAATAGGCAGGGGCATTCCTACATTGTCCATCAAAGCATGGTCTGCTTCGTTCACCAAATATAGAAGATAGCTTGCGACGCCCACGGGGGTAGAGAAAACTCGAGCATCCTCTAGGATGTAGAAAACTATTGACCATTTTTGGTTAGGATCAACACCCGGGGCCAGAAGAGGTCCACTAACTTTGGGCTCAAAGAAGACCCACTGTCTCCAAGCGATGGTACCATCTTTGACACGGTAAGTCACCGAGCCCGATGATGTCCTTTGAGGCAGTGGACTATAACCCATCTAAGAAGTTGTGGATATATGTAGCCCCTAAGGCCCCTCGTAAGAACTACTTTCTAGCATGCCGACTTCATGGATCATGGCATTTGAAAACTGAGGAAACCCCCCGGTAAGGTCGATTGCCCCAAGCGCATATTTTAGGGCACTTTCTTCTGCTTGAGGAGTTTTAGCCCCTCTTCTGGTTCGGGAGCTTTGCCTAAAACTCCCTCATCGACCTCCTCATGATGAGACAATTTGATTTCAGCTCTCATTGGCTCGGGGGCCTCTCAGACCATGATGCCCGACCGAAATCAGCCACCAGCTTGGAATTTTCTTCTTCCTCGTCGGACTCATGTTTCAGTCATTGAACAATGTCCGATGGGAAGGCGCCAATTTTTCCCTTGTGTTTGCGCGCTTGCCTCTTTTTTGGCTTCTACCCCTCCTAATTCGGGGAGCTCGGAGCCACTTTTCTCTTATCCTCTCTAACCTGCTTCAGAGCAGATGGTTAGGGAAGGAAAACTTCATCACCAGAAAGGGGGCCTCATTATGACATCCTTCCCGAGACCTACAAAGGAAAAAAGATGACCCGGCTCGAGAATAAGCCCAATCGATGACCATTGTTAAATTAGAGAAGAAAGGTCACAATGATTATGGGCCTCCCACCGACCCTTTCATAGTTCATGCCATGCACGCTCGGTGTATGGTCTCTGTGACACGAGGCCCCTGACCTACTCCTCGAGTCGAGGAATGGCTTCCGTCATCCATACAATAGTTGCATCGAGAAGCACCGATATGATGGAATGGAAAATGAAAATCACAATAAACAAAATTTTAGAGGCAAAGCTATACTTACGCTTCATGTTCCATTTCTAAGGAAATTGCATATCCTCGACCAGGATCAAGTCCAAGGTCCTCACTCGAACGAATCGACCCATCCAGCCTCGGTTCCGATCCTCATCTATGCTCGAGAATAGGGCCATGTTGGCCTGGCGAGTAAGTTATATTAATCCCCTTCAATAGAGTCAGGGACTGTACAAACGTATGAGATGATCGAGGGTGAAAGGACATTTCTTGATTTTGCTTACAAAGAAGCGAAGGAGGATCACTATCCTCCAGAAGGAGGGGTGAATTTGATTGAGGGTCACTTAGTAGTTCTTGCCTAATGCAATAATAATCAGGTCCAAGGGACCTAATGTGAAGGGGTAAGTATAAACACTTAAGAAAACATCCATGTGGGTAGTGATTTCTTCCTCAGGCGTGGGCACCAGCATGTGTTTATCGACCCAGTTACAATCCTTTTTGACCTTGGAGAGGAGATCATCGGTGATCGAGTAAATATTTCTCAAGATCCGCTTACATCGACCAGGTACTGAGGAAGTTTTTTCGATCATGAAGTCTGTGTTGGTCAAACACCCTCTAGGAAAGAACTCTTCAGGTTGTGGTTCCATCACTTGTCCCTCGCCGGTTGGCAGTGATGAAGAAGCGGTTTCTTATTTTGGAACGATTTTAGAAGTTTTAGCCATTTTTCCTTTTCGAATAAAAGAAGAACAAGAATAAGCAAAAATTGAACACTTAGTATTTCGAGATAAAAATAGATGAATAACTTCGCAGAGATCTCTGGTACAAACACTGAGAAATATAATGGATTTTGAAGATGAGAGTGAACAAGGTTTGAAGGTAAAGTTTGAGAAAATAAGGAAGGGTATATTTATAGGTTTCAAATGGCGGTTCAAATGTGACAATGACCGACTATTGAATGACATGCATTTAATTCCTTGAAAACTGTACTGACGGAATGTTTCAGTTACCTTTTGTTGCTTACATCATGATTACATCATGATTTATCGAAGTGAAAATGGAGGACTCATATCGTTTCTTGTCTCCTACTCTTCAAGAAACGAGGGGACTATTTGTATACGAGAAAAGCCGAGCTCGATGCTCGATGCTCGACTGAGCATCTTCAATAGTAATTGGATAGAAATCGAAGTCACAGGTAAAACTGATCTCGGTATCGAAGTTCACGATTTGATCTAATGTCCAGCATAGTCAGCCAAATTCGGATATGATAATATCGGACTCAAAAGCATCATCGAAACCAGACATCGAGATCAACAAACTTACCCTCGAGTTTATCAAAGTCATAATCGATCCTATTCTTATTGACCTCGAAGAAAATCATTGCCATCTCATCCGACAGGGGTCCATAATTCTCGCCACTAACTAATTATTATGGTGTAAATCACAGAATTAGTGAAAAACGTAGCGAATGATCTTCAAAATGAAGAAGTATGTTTCTTATAAAATAATACCTAAAAGGTAGATTTTCTCCAATAAATAGAGGGGGACTAAGTGATTTATGGACAAATGCACACATTATAACAGATCTCAAAGAGCAATATACTGTTATTTTTTTGTTTGACCACATATCATTCTACTCTCTCATCCACAATATCATTTCTAGCTAATGATAGATTAATTTCACAAGGCTAAAGGTTACTCAATTTGCCAAGGTTGTATTTATCTTTCTGTCATTTACTTCCACATTAATCTAATTTCTCATTCTTGTATGAAATTAAATCACATATCCTTGTAAATCGCGTACAAATTCAATTGGTATTTTGAGGGTGAACAAATACTCTAGTTCTATGATGAATTGTACTATTATGCAAATCGACCTTGATGAAGTAAAAATGTAAAATAGCGACACACCTTTTAATTACCAGTTCTTGGCTTTTCGCCAAATGCAAAGTAGTCTAACTTAGGTTTTGTATCTTGGCTTAAAAACATAAAAAGTGAATTGAGAATACCAACAAATATCATATATAAAGTATATTCACATTAATTATTAATAGTCAATGGGAGGCAGTCGTTGTCACAACCAAAGTCCACTATAGGTCATGATGGTGCCTAACGACGCCATCAATAAAGCCAATGTTGCTTTATCAAATTAATTACTCATTTTATTACTTTTGAAATAATTTCAATTATTTAAATAATATGAAATGAAATTTACAGGGTAAAGTGATAATAAATGCGCAATTACAATAACGAACAACACGTAAGAACTCCCAAAACTCGGTGTCACAAGTGTATGAGCATCTATTAATGAGTACAACAACAATACAACATCCATCTGAAATACAAGTTAGATGGAAAATATAAATAATTATGATAGAGACCCTGTACGTTGCGGATCGTAGCAAGGGAGTGCAACTCATCGTAAAGTCCCTGCAATGGTTGTGCCTCTACTTCTAGAGGACCACAAGAAACATATAAGTACCTGCACAATACGTGCAACAAGTACCGTATGAGTACATAAATCAACATGTACCTAATAAGTATCTAGACTAACCCCGTAGGAGTAGTGACAAGGGGTGGACATCGACACTTACTAGAGGTCAAAATAAATGACATGATAATTCATAACAGATATGAAGTGCACAACAATGGTAGAGTAAATGTGAAATTTCATAATTTTTCCAATTTCTTCTTTTAAAGCATAGATTCCTCGATCATTTATTCTATCTTAATAGTTCAGAAAATTTCCAAGTGTCAATATCACATAAATAAGAAATACTATAAATATTTCTAGGCATCAGTGAAAGGTTTATCTCATAAACATTCGGTCTACTAGCGATATAACGCACAATTCTAGCAAGGTCGTTCTATTCGATTGAGAGTGGTGTGTACACTGTCGACGGTATAACAACACGAACCATAGATGCACATCTATATACTGCCAAGGCGTTCGACCTACTCCATAAGAAATAAAGGAATTTATCCCATTCCGAGGGATACTGCCGAGGCGTTCAGCCCGCTCCACAAGGGAGGAAGGAAGTTTCTGAATCACAAGATACATGACAATTAAATTTGTTAATGGGACTCTAAAAATATGTGATCTATTTTTATGCTAGTTGTTAGAGCAGTTGATACTAGGCGTATGAAGATAAGAGATGCAATGCGAACTAAAACAGAGTTATAATCAAACAAAGAGATCAGTTATTCTGGCCTCGAACTGGCCGGTGAAGGGCCTCGAGGTCGATGCTTGGGATCGAGCTCGATCTATCGGGGGTAACTGGGAAGGGAATAACAGTTAGAATATAATTGAAGGAGGCTCTTTATGTCCAATATCAAGCAATAAATGAGGAACAAGTATGAAAGCAATAAATGAAAGAGGCAGCCTCAAGCGAGCAAGTTAGAGAAAGGGGATAAAGAGAGTTGTTATTGATCTTATGTAGAATGGTTGGAGAAACAACAACCGAACCATACAAAGTGATGTTGATTTCCTTTATATAGGAGGGTAATCCCGTTATAGTACAACATGCATTAACTGTAAAGGCATGGACATGAGATGGCTAGACATGACACCTTGATACACGCTCTGGGTAGGTCGTCTTTGTCAGATTTAGTCGTGTGCCTTGGGAATTCCCCTTTCTTGTACTGTAGATGTTAATACGCGATGACCCATAGGTCCAGTACCCAACGACTCCCGAGGGTAGGTCTCGATCTTGGCTTCGAGCCTCGAGGAGCATGGCCACGAGGCGACCTAATGACGGGGAAATCAGGACCTCGATTTTACCACATACAGATAGTCTCCGTGTTTCTTAGAGTGAGAGCGGTAAGAAACTGTAAGAAACGACCCTAAATTTCTTCTTCCTTCAATGTTCTTGCAATCGGAGATGGCTACGAGGTGCCAAGATGCAACATGCACGCTGCTCCTATAAGTTTCCGCATTGACTGCAGCAGTTGGCTGCCTCTTGGCTTTCTTCCATGTGCACATGGTGCTTTTATAAATACTCCCCTTCTTTCTTTATAAACCCTATTGCATGCCCAAAACCCTGATAAGACTCGTTCTTCCTTTAATCTTGTTCTCTTTCATGAACGCAACTCTTTTTCTTCTTCGGAATCTTCTATGGATGGAAATAATTTCCACTTCTGCTTCCTAGGAGGTTGCGGGCTCATCCTCTTTGCTTCTCTCTCAAGGCGAGGCGGCTACACCCCCTCGTGCTGAGGAATGCATCCCAAGATCCTTTGCGATGACCTCTTATTTCAAGGTTGAGATACCTTCCTCGAAACCAGAGCATCGCGAGCCTGTAACTCGATATATCAGCTCGATAAACAGACATCGGGAGAGAGAGGGCTGATTGTTGCTTGGGGCATACCGTGCTTGTGGAGATTCCTTCTCGAGATGAATATATTACGTCTCATAAAGCCAGCTTTCTGAGTGTATACACCTATCCATTTACCTTGGGATCGGTGGGTCCATTCTCGCCCCCGATCGATGTCGTGGTTCTCGAGTTCTGGCGACATTATCAGGTGACTCTGGGCCAAATTCATTCTTCGTTTTGGCGCATTGTTTATATGATCAAGCATTATTCTAACATGATAAAGGAGATTCCCTTCATCCTCAACCACCTGATTCGTATGTATAGTCCCCGTCTCCTCCGAGGGGGATTAATCAAGCTTCGCTATCGAGCCTCAAGGTCCATTTTTCCCTCCGCCGAGGAGCCCAAGAATGAAGGATGGCTAAGCCGGTTCATTCGAGTGAGGACTTCTGACCTGATTCCGGTGGAAAAGATGCTATTCCCTGAGAAGTAGAATGCTGGGTGTAAGTAAACGCGTTGTCAGGTCTTCCTTCGCTTCTCTTTGAAAATATTTCTTCAAGCATCTAACTCCATTTTTCTTGCCTTTTTAGCTGTAGCAATCTAACTTGGTGCGGTTTCGAACATCCAGGGCAGGGTCAACCGCTTATTCTCAATTTTCCCATACGCCCAACGAGTGTGGCATTTATCCTAAGCCCGTTGGGAAGCCAAACACCACGGTAAGCTTTGATCCTTGTTGCATCCGCATACTTTAATGCAAATCACTATCAGTAGCGTTCTCCATTATTTGTGTTTAACTTCTGCATTTGTGTAGGTCTGGGGGAAGTTCCTTTGATCATGGGGGAACTACCCGCTGAAGAGGACGCCCTAGTGCCTGGCGAGAGGAAGAGAAGGAAGGGGACTTTGCCGGTTGAGCCTCCGGAGTTCAATAGGGATAAGATGGAGGGATCCAAGGCTGACCTGGCTGCTTCGACTTTGAAGACGGCGGAAAATCCTCGGGCTGAAGGTGAGGGAGAAAGCAACTTCCCAACTGCCTCCAAGGAGCATATAGACGTGGCCGATCATCGGGCCGTAGGGATGGAGGCTTTCGAACCAGAGACTGATGCCGCTATGGCTTATCTTTATGGTAGGGAGGCAATAGATGGAGTATCGATTACAACCCTCGAGTAGGCTGGTGGCCAGAATTCTTCCAGAGTTGAGGCACCTTTGGTGAGTAGTTCGAAGGGGCCCGACTCTGGGGTCCAGGGTGAACAAGGGACGGAGACTTTGACTGATCCTATTAACCCTTTGACCGTTGTTGATTCTCCTCAGGGAGTGATTCTACCGTTGCATGGAGTGCAAGACGCCCCACGTGAAGAGTATTCTAAAGCAGGGGCACTAGTCAAAGGTGGAGATGCACTCGAGAGGTCGCCGACCATTCACGAGGGAGGTCCCGGGGTTGATGCTTCATTCATTTTCCACGAGATGGGCAGACTTTGTGAGCAGGTAATTTTTTCTAACCTTGTTCGTTGCTCTGGCTACTCCGGTCTTCGTTTTTCTAACTTGTCTTCTTACGTGGCTTCAGGCTAAAGTGCTCTATAACCAAGCTTTCACCTAGTATTAAGATGAGGTGAACCGCCGCGAGAGTGAGAAAGCCTATGTTATTGAGCAGGTTACTCACCCCCCGTTTTACTATTATTTGAATCCTTGTGAGATTCCACTACTTTTAACCTTTCGGACCTGATTTGTGCAGTTTGAGAAGGAAAATGCCCTGCTGAGAGGGGACCTTCAGGCAAGAGATGCTAAAATATTCGAGCTTAGTTGGTACATAAACAAAATGACTTCCTAGAGGGACACCCTCCGGGGGAAGGTAACCTTTATCGACCATCAGCTCCAGGATGCAAAGGAGGATAGTGACAAGTACAAGGGTCTCCATTCCGAACTGGTGGTGGCATCGTCTCGGATCAAAGTCGAGGTCGAGGTGCTTGTATCCTCGCACGGGGAGGGAGCCGTTGTCGTAGATTATTGCATTGGGATGGCATTTGAGGGGTCCTAGCTCGAAGTTACCTTGAGCTGCGGATCATGCCTGGACGGTTTCTCGAAAGCAGCCCGTTGTGCGTCGGATGGCAGGTTGAGTGATGCCAAAAATGAGGGTGGAACCCCGGGGAGAGAAGATGCCATTGAGAAGGGGTTTTCGGGGGACTCGTAGTTATCAGGGTGCAACCTTTGGGGAGCCATTGAGGATATAGGCTTGGCAGTAGATTAGGATTCTGTTAGTTTTCCTGTCGATTTTCCTGTTTGTATATAGCATTTTCATACTGGCATATGTATAAAGTGAACCCTGCAGCTTTGTTTCTTCCACTCCCCTTCTTTGTCCAGAATTCGTCCGGGTGTTCCTGTTTTTAGATTCGTGGTATGGCCTTAGGGCTCGTTAGGAAAGCTCAGGAGATTTTACGCGCCTGGTCGACGCGACCTTTAATGTAAACTGGCGTTAATGCTCTTATACTTTGCTCAACTATTTTGGGTTTAGTATCCGAGTCGGGCTCCGACTTGATCCCATTTGACCCTTAAGCTTTTGTTTTTTCGTGGGTTGGCGACAACAACTCTTTACGCCTTGGGTCGAAGCGACTTTTTATGTTTGTGGCCTTGAGGCTCGCGAAGCTGGCGACGATGGCTCTTATGCTATGCCTTTAGGCATGTATAGTTAACTATTTTGGATCCAGTCTTCAAATCGGGTTACGACTCAAGCTCACTTTGACCCTCAAGTTTTCAAATTTTTGAGCTAGCAATAGTGGCTCTTACGTTTTTGGTCATTGCAACCTTTTAGTGTGTATCCCCGAGGCTCGTTTGGCTGGCGACAATGGCTCTTACACTTTTTCCTTTAGGCTTATGTGGGCTTTGTTTTCCTCTCGTTAAGGACTTTTTTGAGATAATTTTGCCTGACCCGTCGTCGGTGTGGGAAGAACCTAGATTTCATGTTGTTAGCAGCGATGTTCGAGCCCTTAGAAGGTTTAGCTCGTAGGCTAAGTAGCTCGAAGCCTTATTATTTGGAGCTGACATGGTCAAAGCTCGTTTGCCTGTCAACGGTAGCCTGTTTTAACCGGTTCTTTTCGAAGTAGATTCGAAGTAATGGCTGTGATTTTGTAGCGACGGTCAGGCGTCCGCGAGTCGCCTTAATTTGGCTAGTGCAGTCGTATTGACTGTAGTCGTTTGTGGTCGGAGCTATTTTTGATCCCGAGTATGGTATTTTAGGCATCTACATCAAGGGTATTTCTTTTTAGAAGTCTTACAAATGCGACATATAAGCCTAAACTTCGGGATTGCATTTATGCCTATAGTAAGGTCTTACAAAAATTTCATGCTTGTTGAGGTCTTACAACATTTTCATGCCTGTTGAGGTCTTACAGGTGTAGTTTTTGATACTCGATGCGAGTTTTCGCTTTTGACTGAGTCTGATCGCTTGGGGTCTTATGGCCCCGAGTTTTTAACGAATAGTAATTGGTGATAGTCTCCGAGTCATCGAGTTTTCTTAGGCTCGGGGGTCGTCACTCGTTAGCTCAGAGTTGCCTAATTGAGGGCTTATATTTTTGGAGATTCTGACCCTGGTGTCATGTGGGTGCCGAGTTATTAACGCCAGTCTCCGAGTATTTCGGAGCGTTCTCGGTGGGGAAATCCTTGCTATGAAAATGCTGAAGTTTCTTTGGAGTATGAGACACTTTGGCGAAAATTATTCTTTGATTTGTTTGGCATAAGTACATGTTGTTTTGTTGCCGTGATCCCGGCTAATGCGGACACGGCTATTTTGGCCGTTTGTCCTTGTACATTGTTTTCTATTGGAACTTATTATGTCGTTCCCCGGCTCTTCCGAGCGGATGGCCTCTCAAAGGGGGGGTACCCTCTAGTATTCGGGGTTGATTGAAAAAGAATCCTTGCAGACATGTCGGGTCCTTCTCAGGTAGCGTATGGACGTTTCCTCATTAAAAACCTTGCTGGCAAAAACCCATTTTGGGATAAAAACTCGGTCGAAGGAAAAGAGTGCAACACTTGCTCGAGGATTTTTGCGGAATATTCCGATCTGGTGCTCTTGCAGTTGTCGCACCCCCTTTCTTCCCTCCGCAGAGAGAGGTCCGAGTTTCAACATTCAAGGGGTGTAATGACTCATTTCCTTTTGGGAATTGGGTATTTGAAGAGTCGCCATCTAACGGATTATGGTGCATTAGGGAACCTAGAGCGATTAACTCTTGGGTTGGTTTGCATTACAAGAGATTAAGGTAAGGGATCAAAATAACCTCAAGGGGAAGGTGGTAGGCACCCCTCTTGGTCCACAATTGTGGGTCCCGACTGAACTTATGTTTACAAATTAGTCCATACGAATAGTTGAATCAAATAAGTTGTAAAGCTCATTGAACAAGTCAAGTAGTGAAATAAAGGTTTGAACAAATTATATAAAACAAAGTTTAAATAAGGAGAGGATCTGGGGTAAGAAGGTGTCCTAGGTTGTTTATCCTACAGGATCACCCTACGTAATGTCCGGAAAACACTCCTCAACGAGGGGTTACACGTGACAATAATGTGTATTCATCATATCCCATGTCTACCCTTACCATCCCCTTACTGGTCATGCAAAGCGAGTGTTTGGTCAATGATTCCCATTGCGTGATGCTACCCATCCCTTCTTAATAGTCCCGGAGAAAGTTAGGACCTCTACCTATATGTGGTTTTATACGTACCCCTAAGGTTTAGAAAGGCAAAATTTCTAAGGCCACAGTCAAAACATTTAGGACTTTCACACATAATGGGAGCAATAAAGAGGCTCAAAGTTTCCTCATCAAACAAACATACAAGCAGCATGACTCAAACATAGTTAAGGTCTTTATTAATCAAAGTCCTAAAGCATGAACTCTAAGTGAATATGCAGAAATAGACCAAACTTTCAGATAAATAAGGTCTTCTTTAAAATCTTATCAGAAACGTTAAATGACAGAAACAACTTGAGACAAAATGCATCCTTTGAAAATGCCCTAAGGCTTGCCTATATGCAGTACTGTGTCTATGTTAATACAATAACAAACAAGTTTTCGAAATAGCCCCTTTTAATACCTATAGGCAGGATATCTAATGAGACTAGAGAAATTTTGAAAATACTAGTTTCAGTAAATTTCATCGCTTAACAAGGCCATTTTTTAGGAAGTAAACTAGGTGAACTGAAACCGACTTATTAGGCTAATCAAATTTTCAGACATAATTGCGAATAGAAAACCCTATAGGCATGGTATCTAGGCGTATTACTGGTTTTAGTCAATTTGTAGTAATACATGAAAGACTTTATGAATCAGAATTATGTCCTATGGGCATGGTATCTATACTTGAATTGATTTAAAATACGATGGCCAGAAACATGATTTCTAACATGACAAATGCAGAATTTGTGAACATGGTTTCTATCTGATGCAAACGACGTTAAAAGTGAAGTCCTTATAGGCATGATTTCTATTTGATGTAGAGGAAATTAGAAGTGGAATCCTATAGGCATGATTCTCTATTATGCAAAAACAACCAGATTCAACAAGAATAAAAACCCTATGGACATGTTGTCTAGTGAGTGGAGCAGGTAGATTTGAAAATAAATCCTAAGAGCAGGATTTATACCCATGTTACCCCACAAAGTATACATCTACCCATCCTTTTACTAAATACCCCAAATATCTGTTTACAAATTATTACGGGCCAATAAATGAATTACGTAAATGAAATAGAAAATCAAGAAGCTATTCTATAGAGAGCATGCAATCAGGCCCATTTTTCCCAAAGCCTCCAATGGTCCTTCAAACCTCATTTCCATAGACAAATCAGAGTCTAGATGCATCAAAGTTCCCTAAGGGTCTCAAGGATCCCGAGCAATACTTACACCTAGACTTAGTAGCCAAGCATTGAACCAGTGCAGTGTGGAAAGGCCACCCTCAGTATGCCAGAGTTCAAAGGGTTCTCAAGAGGATCCCAAGGCAGTACACATACTAGAGGGGGCAGAACTTATTAACTAAGAGTAAAGTGAAAGTGTAGGACACATATTCAAAGAAGTTTATTAAGGACTGGACTTAAAAGTCTATTTGAAAGCAGTTAGTAAAGTAATAGAGATTGTTTAAAAAGGTTGGAGTGATAAACCAAATCAGGAACTCAGGATAGGATCACACACAGAATCCAAATGGATTCAATAGCCACACAAGGGGTCAAAAGGCTTGGGGATACACAAGCATTTGACTGCAAACATATAACCCTGACAAGGGTTTTGTATTGGTTTGGACATGCTCAACAATAATTGAAACTGACATAATAACAAACTAATCAGGGAGTGTATAAACACATAGAGGGATAGGGATTTGGGACTCATAAGAATGGTAAGCACACAATAGATTAAAAACAATTGTCCAGGCATGCTTGAATCACACAAGGGAACACATGAATTTAAAGGGAGGGGAGTCATACTAGCATACCTAACTACAAACTTCACAACAGAACCATAAGTAAAAGCAGGCTAGAAATAAAAGAAACTGAAACAAGAAGAGAAACATGTTGTTGTTGAGGCTTCTAAATTAAACTAGGACATACCAGTGAAGATAGAAGTAAACATAATGAAAGAACCAAAGAGCACAGATGATCAGCTTTGGGTTGCAGCCGGCTAATAGTAGCCAAATAACACAAGGAAGAAGGGAGAACAGAGATTTTAAATAAGAGAGGAGTTTTTTGAAAGCCAAGTGTCTGTGTCCTATTTTGTGAAAGACTTAAGAGTATTTATTGTTGAAAGTAGATAGTGGAAAAAGGTAAAAATCATAGTAGTACGCTAATTTAAGAATTTAGAATCAATAAATTAGAGAATCAAGGAAGTACTCCCTTAAGTTAAGGGAATTAAGATCAAACAGAAAGATTTGGTACCATATAAGGCAGGAAGAAGAATCAGTGCATGATTAAATAAGGAAAGTAATTAGGTTCAGTAGGCATAGAGTAGTCAATTAGGACCAAATTCAGGAAAAAACCAATTAAGAAAAGGCTAAGTAAACAAAGTACCATGGTAAATAAGGTAATGAAATCAGTTAAATCAAACAAACTAGTAGAATTCCAGGGTTTTGAAGGAAAATCTTTCAATTACCAACAGTTAAGGAAAATCAGAATCAATCATGGGGAGTCATAATTGTGCATATTTCAACATATAAATATAGACGAATGAACAGAAGTAGCAAACAAACAAGGTTAATTATACAAGCAGAAAGAAACAAGAGATGAGCAAACGCAATCATATAGAGGTGATATGGTGACCACGAGAAATTAACAAGACCAAGGCAAAGAAAATCATGTTAACACACAGAGCCAAGGCAAAGAAAATCATGCTAACGCACTGAAACAAGTAAAGAAAATCATGCTAACACACAGAAACAAGTAAAGAGAATCATGCTAACACATAGAAACAAGTAAAGAAATATCTTTAAAAAATTAGGAATTTTAACAGAGTCGAGATAAAAAGTAGTAGGAACATAGAATCAGTCAAAATAAAGAAGGGAAAAAGGTTTAATCATAAAAAAATTGGTTGAAAGAGGTATAGAAAGAACTCTGAGAAACCCTAGTTTTTCAAAGAAAGTGAAAACAGTTTAGAGTATAAGATCTTTCAGAAGAAAGCTCGTGAATAAGAAAATCATAGAGGGAATCAGGCTTAAAGCATGAAAATAACATAGATCTGAGAGATTCATAAGAGAGTTAGGGTTTCTAAAGGAAACCTAAGTAGAAATCGAAAGAACCTGTTGTAACTTCACAAATCGTAACACACATGGTGTGATTTTGTCCAAAATCACACCGAAGAAGCCTCGAATAGCAGAATCAGAAACCCTAGGCCCAAATCGACATGGCCCAGGACCCTTGAGCACCTTACAGATGATGAGTAAGGTGGTGGCGTGACCATTGGAGGCTTGGAGTTTGAGAGATAGTCGTCGGAGATGACCGGATAAGAAGGTGAGTGGAGGAGTCTAGGGTTAGGTTTGAGAGAAGAGTGGAGATGAGAGAGCATCTAAAGGCGGCAGATTGGAGAAATGATTAGGGTTAGGGGGTTGGTTAGAATTAAAAAAGGAAGGGAATTATTTGGACCGTTGATCTGGGAGATCAACGGTCAGGATTCAAATGGGTAGGTGGGTTTTGGGTTTGGGTAAGGGTTAATAGGGTATGGGTCGGGTTATCATTTCAGTTCTTCTATGGCGTGTTGGCATTCTAGAGTCCATTTGAAGTTGCTCTTTCTTTTGAGTAGAGAGAAGAAATGATGACTTTTTTCTGATGACCTTGATATGAATCTGCCCAGGGTCGCTATCCACCCTATTAGCCATTGGACGGCCTTTACATTGTTCACCAACGCGATTTCTTCGATGGCTTTTATTTTGTCGGGATTTATCCCGATCCCCCTGTTTGAAACCATAAAGCACATAAATTTGCCCGAACCCACTCTGAAGGAACACTTATCGGGATTGAACTTCATGTTGTAGCTTTTGAGGATGCTAAAGGTTTCCTACAAATGGGTCAAATGGTACTCTGTGCGCAGGGACTTGACTAGCATATCATCAATATATACCTTAATTGATTTACCTACTTGATGCTCGAACATTTTATTAACTAGGCGCTGGTACGTTTCCCCTGCATTTTTAGCCCAAAGGGCATTATGTTGTAGCAGTATGTACCATACTTTGTGATGAACGAGGTTTTTTCCCTATCCTCAGGGTTCATCTGGATTTGATTATACCCCGAGTAGGCATCGACAAAGGTGAGGGTCTCAAGCCGGTCGTAGCATCGATTAGACGGTCTATATTAGGAAATGGGGAGGAATCTTTGGGGCACGCTTTATTCAAGTCTTTATAATATATGCACATTCTTAGCTTGTTTCCCTCTTTGGGCACTACTACTACGTTGGCTAGCCATTCGGGTTACTTTACCTCTCTAATGGATCGGATTTTAAGAAGTTTTGTTACCTCTTCTTTGATGAAGGCATGTTTTACCTCGGACTGTAATCTTCTCTTCTATTTTAGGGGTTTAAATTTGGGATCGATGCTCAGCCTATGGGAGGTTATTTCCGGCAGGATTCCTGTTATATCTATATGGGACCAGGCGAAACAGTCGATATTGTTACTAAGAAATTGAATGAACCCTGTCCTGAGTTCGGGGGTTAACCCTGTTCCCAGGTATACCATACGATCTGGGAGTTGCTCGGTTAAAATGGTCTGCTCCAGCTCTTCGACTATCGATTTAGTTACGTTCGATTCTTCGGGGGCGACGAAGGTTCGAGGAGCTAAAAAATCTTCGTTGTCGTCCTCGGGGGCCTCTGTGTTTCTATCTTGGTCCGAGATCGGGCATGTGGGGATCGGCGCCTCATAGTGGACTGCGAACATTTCTTTTGCCCCCTGTTGTTCTCCATATATGGTCGTGATGCCGTCCCTCATGGGAAACTTTATCACCTGATGTAAGGTTGATGGTACTGCCCTCATGTTGTGTATCCAAGGCCTGCCGAGTAACGCATTGTGCCTCATATCGCCCTCGATGACTTGGAACTTGGTGTTCTGGATCATGACGGGCGTGTCGATCGGGAGGGTGATCTCCCCCTTCGTTACTTCGCCAGTCATGTTGAAGCCGTGGAGGACTCAAGGGATGAGGGCGAATCGATTGAGAAGCCCTAGCTATTCTACTACCTCTGATCTAATTATGTTGGCTTAGCTGCCTAGGTCCACGAGCACGCACTTTATCCTTGTATTGTTTAAAAGAAACGAGATCACTGGCGCATCATTGTGTGGCTCTATCATGGCCTTGAGGTCATCCTCACTGAATACAAGGGTGTCTTCGGGCACACGGTTTTGGGTCGGTCCCTCTTCCGTGATGGACTTTCTCTTTCGTATGAACATGGGTCCTTGGGGAACTTCGATTCTTCCAATAATCATGTGGACACCATGTCGGAGAGCCTCCCCTTTCGCTCGGGTTGAGTTTGGTGGTGTACCGACATCTGGAGTAGTCGTGTCCTTCTTTTTATTTTTTTCAAGGTTCCGGTTCCCCATTCTGTTCACTGAGGGAGATGTTTTGTCCTAAAATCGAAGATCTTGGACAAGAAAAAGTGTGAAAGATGACGTGCATTGTAAAATGAAACCAACAAGAAAATAATCACTATTATTTTTAGACCCACGGTGGGCGCCAAACTATTTATCTTGAAAATGGTAATAACAATTAAATTTGTTAATGGGACTCTAAAAATACGTGATCTATTTTTATGCTAGTTGTTAGAGCAGTTGATGCTAGGCGTATGAAGATAAGAGATAAAATGCCAACTAAAACAGAGTTATAATCAAACCGAGAGATCAGTTACTCTGGCCTCCAACTGGCCAGTAAGGGTCCTCGAGGTCGATGCCTGGGCTCGAGCTCGAGCTATCGGGGGTAACTGGGAAGGGAATAACAGTTAGAATATAATTAAAGGAGGCTCTTTATGGACAATATCAAGCAATAAATGAGGAACAAGTAAGAAAGCAATAAATGAAAGAGGCAGCCTCAAGCAAGCAAGTTAGAGAAATGAGAGAGAGAGAGTTGTTATTGATCTTATATAGAATGGTTGGAGCAATAGCAGCCGAACCATACGAAGTGATGTGGATCCCCTTTATATAGGAGGAGAATCCCGTTATGGTACAAAATGCATTAACTGTAAAAGCATGGAGATGGGACGGATTGATGTGACACCTTGATACAGGCTCCGGGTAGGCCGACTTTGTCAGATTTAGCCGTGTACCTTGGGAATTCCCCTTTCTTGTACTATATTTGTTAATACACGATGCCTCCCGAGGCCAGTACCCGATGACTTCTGAGGGTAGGTCTTGATCTTGGCTTCGAGCCTCGAGGAGCATGTCCACAAGGCGACCTAATGATGGGGAAATTGGGCCTCCAGTTTTACCGCATACAATGCTTACAATATAGTAAATGAGCACAATAATAAGTACACCTCTTTACATTTATCGAATACCTTAGCAACAACTCAAGGTATTGAAGCTTGACCGTATAATTTTATTTCTAAATCAATTTCAGTTATAACATTAATTAATTAAGCCAGCAGAACAAGTTCAAATAATTCAATTATTAGAGGATAAGGTCCTATGTCTAGCTGGACATAGACGTGCATTAGCTACGTACGAACTCTCGTCACCTCATACGTACGTTGCACCCACAACTAGTTTCATATAACAATAAATATCACCTAGGGGTAGATTCCCCCTCACAGGGTTAGAGAAGAGACTTACCTCGGCCCAAAGTTCCATAACCGGCTCCAAAGTCTCTCTAACACCTCAACTCCAAGCCAAACATTCCAAAACTAGACAAACAACATCCAAATTAATCAAAATATACACCAATTCTTACAATTTAATAATTTAGAATGATTCCCAACTCCGCTCTAAAAGCCAACAAAGACAATTCTCGGGCCCACGTGCCCGAATTCCAAAACTTTTCAAAGATAAACATTACCCATAACATTAATAACTCAAATATATAATATGTTCCCAATTCCATGCCCAAATTCGTGGTCAAAAGCCAAATTTACTAATTTTTTAGATTCTTTCAAAATCTCGCAATTCCTACCAATTTCCATGCTTGAATCTATATAAAATCATGTATTTAACTCATAATGTGAAGGAATTACTTACCCCATAATAGTTGATGAAGATGACACTCCAAAATTGCTCTAAAATTGGCTCTCATGGATGAAATGAAGTAGAATTGAGCCAAACCCTTCATTTTTAAAGAACACTTACCAACCCGACTAACGTACATAGCATCTGTGGTCTCTTTGGTGCAGCCAAAACCTTACACTTGCGCATACCCTCTTCCTAGCACAGCTCTGCACCTGAGATGCCAAATGCGCCCTTGTGGTCTCGCACATGCAGAGACCTTCCGCTTATACGACTCCAGCTGCCTAGCTCGGATTCCGGTTCTACAGAGATTTTTTCACATCTATGGGCTCGCAGATGCAGAAACATCATCGCATCTGCAGCCATCCTAGCTCAGTCCAAACATTGCTTCTGTAACCACATCATCGCACCTCCGGGCTCGCACTTGCGGCCCTTTCCACGTAAATGCGATTGTACCAGATATTAGCTTCATCACTAGTTCTTCCAAGTCCAAACTCGATCTTTTGACTATCCGGATTCTACCTGAGGCTCTCGGGACCTTAAACAAATATGCCAAAAATACGATACGAACTTAGTCGAAGCCTCAAACCACGTCAAATAACATTAAAACTACAAATTGCGCAACTATTCAAGCATAATGAATTGTTGAACTTCTAACTTCCACATCCGATGCCGAAACCTATCAAATCATGTCCAATTGACCTAAAATTTTGTAGACAAGTCACATTCGGCATTACGGGCCTACTCCAACTTCCAAAATCGAAATCCGAACCCGATATTAAAAGTCCACTCCCAGTCAAACTTCCCAAAATGACCTACGGACCTCAATATCCACATACGGACGTGCTCTTAAGACCAGCATCGCCATAAGAAAATATTCCTAGGCCCTAAATACCAAACGGATATCGATAGCATTAAAATACACTTCAACCTAATTAATGAAATTCTTCCAAAATGCCAAATTTTCACAATTAGTGGAGTAATGCTCCTGGGTCATCCAACACCTAATCCGGATATATGCCTAACTCCAGGATCACCATATGAACCTGTTGGAACCTTCAAACATAGATTCTGAGGTCGTTTATTCAAAAGTCAAATCCTAGTCAATTCTTCCTACCTAGAGCTTTCGAAATTAGAGATTTCTTTCCAAATCAACTTCGAACTTTCCGAAATCCAATTCCGACCCTACATAAAAGTCATAATACATTAAGTGAAGCTACTCAGGACCTCAAGCCGCTGAATGACGTGCTAGAGATTAAAATGATAGCTCGGGTCGTTACATACATTCTCTCCCACTTATACATACATTCGTCCTCGAACGTGCTAAGAACTACTCTAGAGTGTTCCAAAATCAATGTTTAATACCTCGTGCACCTTCCCATGCTGCCACAACCCAATCGAGTATATTAGCTTGAGCCAAAATGAAGATTCTCCCTTGTTATCTAGTCAATAAGCCTTATGTAAACACCCATCCGGTCGTTTAGAAAATTTTCACTTTGCTCGGTTGTTTAAGGGTATGAGTAGCTCCGTATGATATTTATGACTTATGAGAATCATCAGTTTTGGTTTTCAGCTTATTCGGAATTGATTTAGAGGAATGATTCTCAGCTAGAAGCTTTATATTGGGAATGTTTGATCAAGTTTGGCTTTTTAGCATTTGACCTCAGATTGAACTTCTGATGATTTTGATGGCTCCGTTGGATAATTTTGAGCTTATGAGTGCATCCGGATCGTGATTTGGAGGTCCGTAGTGGAATTTGGATTGAAATGGCGAAAGTTAAAATTTTTGAAAGATTGACCGGGAGTGGACTTTTTGATATCTGGGTCGGATTCTGATTCTGAAAGATGGAGAAGGTTTGTAATGTAAAATTTAACTTGTGTGTAAAATATTTGGTTAATCGAGCATGATTTGGTGCGTTTTGGCATCAGTGCTGTAAGTTAAAGTTTCAAAGTTCTATGATTTCAAATTGAGGTGTGATTCATCATTTCGATGTTGTTATGTGTGTTTTGAGGCCTCGAGTAGTTCCATGTTATGTTATGGGACTTTTTGGTTTATTTGGTCGTGGTCCCGAGTGGCTCGGGTGAGTTTAGAATGAGGTTCAGATCATTTTCATTTCATGTTGCATTGCTGAAGATTTTTGGTTTTGTATGACTGTATCTGCGGCTAGTTTGCACTGGTGCGATGGCCGCAGATGCGAGCCAAGCATCGCAAATGCAAGTTTTCACTAAGGAGTGAAGTTCTTTAGGTGCGGAGGTATATGCATAGAAGTGCGACAACATATGTAGTCATGGCCATCGCATAAGCGGCCTATCTCGCAAATGCGAGCCCTTTTCCGCAAAAACGAAGGTCAAAGATGCGGCCTCTTATACACAGATACGAAAGTGCTGGGCAGAGTTATAAAAATCGTGGGTTTTGTTCTTTCTTCATATTTTGAGATGTGGCACTCGGATTAAGGCGATTTTTGGAGCAAATTTCATTACAAGAAATGGGGTAAGTGTTCTCTACTCGGTTTTGATTGTAATTCATGAATCCATCTTCATTTTCAGAAATTGGTTGATGAATTGAAAGAGGAAATTGGGGGTTTTGGTCTAAAGTTCATAATATAAATTTTTAAGTTTTGAACACCGATTTGTAGTCGGATTTCAGTGAAACTAGTATGGTTGGACTCGTAATTGAATGGGTGTTTGGATTTTGTGAGTTTTGTCGGGTTCTGAGGTGTAGGCCTTGGTGTTCATTTTGGCCGGATTGGGATTTGACTTAGGATTCGATCTTTATCATTTGTAATTGCTTTCTCGGGATTTATCTGATATATTTGAGTTGCTTTAGGCTAGTTTTGAGCCGTTCAGAGATTGCAACACGCGTGATGGAATTCTCGGAGCATCGCTTGGCTTGCCCGACATAGGAATTGGCTTGTTTTGAGATAAGTAACTCTTCTAAACTTAGTGTTGAGGGTATGAAACCACAAATTATGTGTTATGTTATTGGTATTGAGGTGATACAGATGCTAGGTGATGGACGTGTGGGCGTGTACCTACTGAATTGTGACTCTATTATTTTCCCTAGAACTGTTTAGTGGCTGTAGTTTGTTGATATCTGTGTTTTCACCATGTGATTTATTAATTGAGCTGTCAATCATTCTAGATATCATGTTTAGGCTTTATGCTGATATTGTTAGGACCCATAGTGGTTGTTTCTTGCTATCACCTTACTGATTTCATTGATATTTCGTTATCAGTCATATTCATGCATTCATATCATATCTTAGTCTTAGTTGTTGTTTATTTATACATCATATCATTATTGTCTGTTAGTTTTATGATATTAAGGGCCCAAGATACAGGAGAGATTGATGACTGAGTGAGGGCGAGGGCCTGATGGTGAGGATATTTATGGGATCGGGCTGCACGCCGCAACATGTTTTATTGATGACTAAGTGAGCCGATGGCCTGATGGTGAAGATATTTATTAGATCGGGTTGCACGCCACAACATGTTTTATTGATTTATGCTTGAGTGAGGCTGAGGGCCTGATTGAATTATGCCATGATTGGCTTGTTATAGCGCTTGGACTGAAGGAGCCCCTCTAGAGTCTGCACACCCCCAGTGAGCACATGTACCTACTGAGTGCGAGTGCCGAGTTCCAAGTGCCAAGTGATTGTGAGGACTGAGTGGCTGTGAGGACTGAGTGACTATGAGGACTGAGAGAATTGATACTCCGAGAGTATGCATATAGTTTTATTGGTGAGTCGCATTGCATTTGACATCCACATGACATACACGTATAGAGATGCATTTTCCTCATGCTTTACGATATCACATCATTCATGACTTCTTACATACATTGATCTGTGTTTATAGAGAGGTATTTCACACATGCTATCTGGAAAGAAAAATGAAACATCATATTTACTGTTAAAAGAAATTTTGGGGAAAAGTTATAGTTTTCATACTTACTCATAATTTTTGTGATTTCGGTAAAGAATTTGGCTTTCATTTGTATACTTGAAACGTGGAACTATTTTTCGGAAAATTATGAAAGGGTTGAGTACTTTATCTCTGAGCTATTTCTTTATTTATTTGCCTTACACTATTATGAACTGGTATTGGTTATTGGTGTTGGACTCGACCTATTTTCCAGCCCGTCACTGCTTTCAACCTAAGTTTAGGTTTGTTACTTTTTGGGTACATGGGGTCGATTGCACTCATACTACACTTCCTGCACATTGCGGGCAGATTTCGGATGCCGATGTTGCTGTGTTCGATGGTTGCTGGATTAGAAGATGTACATGTGTTCTGATTGTAGCTGCCTCTTGTTCATGGCAGCCTTAGATTATATAACTCTGTTTATGTACTTTTCAAATAGATGATGTATTTGTTTCCTATCAATTTTGAAATCTCTACTCTTAGAAGCTTATGATTTGTACTACCAATCCTTGGAAAATGTAATATATTGATGTTCGGTAGAATTTCAGCACTTTTGATACCAATTATCATGTTTTGTTACTTTGTAGTTCATGAGACTTGAAGACCCAAAAACAAGGAAAAGAAGTCAAAAATCACAAAAGGACATAAATGCTACAAGTATGCGACCGCAGAAGTCAAATACGGACCGCAAACTGAAGCAAAATTGTTGGCCAAATGAAGAGAAGAATATGCGGTCCATTATGTGGTAGCATAACACTTTTGCGAGCAGCAAAATGACCATACAATTTCAATTGAAGAAGCTGCTCAACGAGTCTGTGATGGGAAAATGCGGTCGCATAATAGATATATGAATTGAATAATTCATATGCGGTGGACTCCTGGGACTAATGATCTACAAATTTGCGACACAAATGAAGATTATGCAAACAGCATAAATGGTCTGCGACCATTATGTGGTCACAGAAGTTGTTCGTGAGGGCAATTTTGTCAAATTTTGGCCCCGATTTTAGTCCACTATAAATATAATAACTAGGATTTTTATGGGTCATTAAGTCTGAAAAAGGGCCTACATTGAAAGCATCGAATACTCCATTAATTTGGAAGCTTGTGAAGAGAGAGTCTTGCACTTTTTATAAGCTTTATGACTTTATTTATTGCTTTGCTTTGGTATTTAAGTATGAGTAGCTAGTTTTGAATACTAAGGTTGTGGATCCTAAATAGGTGTAATGTTAATGGATGTTTAACATTGACTATATATATATAATGGTTGGTTGATAGTTATTCATTTCTTGTGCCTTATTTATAGTTGGTGGTTGCAAACATTAACTTATTCCATTTTACTCTTTCTTTAATTGGAAAGAGTAGTTTAAGGTTGGGTAGAAATGAATATCAAGAACTCAAGACTCTAAATCTTGTTTAATAGAATTATTTATGAATAAGTGGGTTCTACTTGGCATAAATTGGTTGTTCTTAATTGCAACTCTTTTATATTTGGGAGAATTATTAAGAGAAAATACTATCCAACCATTGGAAAATATTGGGTAGTCATTCTGAAACCATTTGCATATCAAATGACCTTCCATTAGAAATATATCATATTAACACCTATAGCATTACATTTCATTGATGGGGATACAACCTTTGTTTCCTTAATCAAATTATTCACATTCTCATAACAAAATTAGTTATCTTATTAAATCTCAACTATATCATTCTCTTGTTAAGATAAAGGAATAGAATTATGACTTAAGTCAAGTTTCACACTACTCAAGTAACCTTTTCACACCTATTCCCTGTGGGATTCAACCCTAGCCTTGTTTGGTTATTATATTTGACACCGATCGCCTTACACTATTTAATTAAAGTATAATTTGAGTGTATCAAATTTTGGCGCAGTTGCCGAGAAATACAGTTTTGCAATTACTAATTAGTGTGTGCTTTACTTTACGCTCAAATTACACTACTTTACTTTACACTATTTAATTAAAGTGCTTTACTAATTACTAATTAGTGTGTGCTTTACTTTACGTCTTCTTCTATTACAACTCAATTTGCTTGTTTTTCTTGGTGTTGATAGGAAAATATGGCCGAAGATGATGAAGATGAGAATCCTTTTGCAGACATAGATGAGTACATTGAGGATACAAATGCTATTGTACCTCCGAGAGTTGATGCTGCAACTTTTTAGGTGGAACACAATTTAATCCTAATGCTCAAAGTAGTGGCGTTTTTCAGAAATTCCACCGATGATGATCCGACACAACATCTAAAAACATCTTGGGTGTGTGTACGATGCACAAGCGGAACAACGTCTCAGATGATGCCCTAATATTGAGTGTGTTCAAGTACTCACTAACTGGAGCGGTGAGGAAATGGATTCAAAATATACCACCAAATTCCATTCATTCTTGACCTGAACTTGCCTGAGTATTCCTAGCTAAATGGTTCCAGCAAAGCAAGAAATCTGACCTTATGGATAGAACATTTGCTAGGATCACACAAATACTTGACAAAATGGCAAAACATAACCAAGCTTGGAATTAAGAGGACACCATATGTGGAATTGCATGTGGTACTTCTTCTTTGACCAACATGATTAAGGAGAACCAAGAGAGAAATCAAGTAATTATCGAGCTTGCCACCAACGTCAATGTGTTGACAAAGATGTTCACTGAAAGACAAACAAAAAAAGCGAATGCGATGGAAGATGTTCAACCCACATCAAATGAAAATTATGAGGAAGCAAATTATGTCAACAACTCTCAAGGAGGTTATCAAAGGCAACAATACCAAGGTTCAGGAAAAAAAACCAATGGAGGCGTAAACCGCAAGGGCAAGGCAACCAATAATGGCGAAATGACCAAGGTAGTTCAAATCAAGGGAATTGGAGTAACAACAAAAACAACTTTTAAAATCAGAGTTCAAACCCTTATGTTCCACCGAAAGGGCAATATTCCAACTCTCCACATTGGAAGGAAGGTTCTTCAAGTGATTCCAAGTTGGAAAACATGCTTGAATGAGTATTGCAAAATCAAAAAGATCTGACATTTCAATGAGGAATATGACCAAGCTTGTGGGTTCTCATACCGCATCTATTCAAAAGTTGGAGATGCAAATGAGCGATCTCTCAAGAAAACAAAAATCCAAGCAAAAGGGCACACTCCCAAGTGAAACAATTGCAAACCCAAAAGGTAGTGAGAGTAGTCCAACTTCTAATTGCAGGGCAATTACAACTCGGAGTGGGAAAGTATTTCAAGGAGAGAATGAACAAGTGGTCGAAACGGAATATTTTGAATAAGAAGTTGAGGCACAAGTTGAAGTACAATTTACCAATTGTTGTTGAAGACAAAAAGGTCCCGTAAGAGTTGAAAATTCAAGAAGTGAACCGGGAAGAGGTTAAGGCAAAGGTGAAAGAGATGCCAAAAACTCTAGCACAAATTCCTATACCTCCCCATCCTTTCCCCCAAAGGCTTGCTAGGAAGTTTGATAATAGCAAACTCGAGATGTTCTATGACATTCCCAAGAAATTATCGGTAAATATTCCATTTGTGGAAGCATTTCAAAAGATGCCGGGTTTTGCTTAGTATTTGAAAGACTTGATCACCAAGAAGAAAACCACCAAGAATAAAGTGGTGAATGTGACTCACCGGGTTAGTTCCATCATAGAAACAACCAGCGTTCAAAATAAAGAAGACCCGGGGATCTTTTATCATTCCAAGTACTATTGGGGCGCGCGATTTTGCAAGAGCTATTTTTGATAATGGCGCTAGCATCAATTTAATGTGTCTTGCTACTTACAAGCAAGCGGGGTTAGGTATTCCAAGGCCTACAAGTATGAGGTTGCAAATGGTCGATCGTTCAATAAAGAGACCGGTGGGAATTGTTGATGATGTTCTTGTGAAAGTGGGAAAGTTCCTCCTCTCCCACAATTTTGTGATCCTTGATTGTGCTATTGACAAAGATATCCCTATCATCTTGGGGAGACCATTTCTTACTACTGGAAGAGCACTTATGGATTCAAAACGAAATGAGATCATGTTCCGAGTTAATGACGAAGAGGTTACCTTCCAAGCGAGCAAGGGTATGAAGTTGCCACATGCATATGAAAGCATCTCAGTCATTGATGTTGTCGGTGAGGTAGAAGATACAATTGATATGAATATGGAAGAACAATGCCTTGGTGAGGCGTTAGCGACTATTTTGGTAAATTTTGATGGTGAAGACATGGAGGGGTACATGGAATCGGTGAATGAATTAGAAGGACTTGGGTCCTCCACTTATGCTCCAAAGAAACTTTCTCTTGACTTAGAGAATAGAGCCACTCCTCCCACCAAGCCTTCAATTATTTAGCCGCCACAACTTGAGCTCAAGCCACTTCCACCGCACTTGAGGTATAAATTTCATAGCTCTAATGACACTCTACCGTTAATCGCTTCTTCTTTGTTGAATGATGTGCAGGTAGAAGAACTGTTGAATGTCTTGAGGGAGCATAGGCAAGCTATTGGGTGTAAAATAACGGACATCCAAGGGATTCCTGCCGGAATTTGTGAACACAAGATACAATTGGAGCAAGAGAGAAAACAAAGTGTGGACCATCAAATATGGTTAAATCCTTCCATCCAAGAGGTGGTAAAGAAAGAAATCATCAAATTGGTAGATGCCGGAGTGCTCTACCCCATTTTTGATTGTTCTTGGGTGAGTCCGATGTAATGTGTTCCAAAGAAAGGACGCATGACCGTGATTTAAAATGAAAAAAATGAGCTCATCCCAACGAGAACAGTGACTGGATGGAGAGTGTGCGTGGATTGCCGGAAGCTAAATAGTGCGACTTGCAAAGACCATTTCCCTATGCCTTTTATTGATCAAATGCTTGATCGGCTAGCGGGAAGGTCATTCTATTGCTTCTTGGATGGATATTCCGACTATAACCAAATCAACATCGCCTTGGAAGATCAAGAGAAGATGACATTCACATGCCCATATGAGACTTTTGCTTTTAGCCATATGCCATTTGGGCTATGCAATGCTCCAGATACTTTCCAATAGTGCACGATGTTAATCTTCTCGGACATGGTAGAAGATTTCTTAGAGGTGTTTATGGATGAATTCTCTGTAGTGGGTGATTCCTTTGAGAATTGTCTTGACAATCTTAGACAAGTGCTCAAAAGATATGAAGAAACAAACCTTGTGCTAAGTGGGACACACCGGCTTTTCCTCCACCCACTTCAGTAAAAGGTGTCCGAAGCTTTTTGGGACACACCGGCTTTTATAGGCATTTTATCAAGGACTTCTCAAAAATTGCAAATCCTATGTGCAAGCTCCTTGATAAAAATGAAAAGTATTTATTTCATGAGAAGTGTCTAAAGGCTTTTGAGGAATTGAAAGAAAAAATCACCACGGCACCTATTATTGTCACACCCGATTGGCCTCTTCCATTCGAACTCATGTGTGATACTATGGTGTAGCTATTGTAGTGGTGCTTGGCCAATATCATAACAAGATCCTTCACCTTGTCTACTATGCAAGAAAGAAACTGAATGGCGCTCAAATAAATTACACTGTGACTGAGCAAGAACTTCTTACCATTGTCTATGATTTTGAAAAGTTTTGGGCTTATTTTTTGGGGTCCAAAGTGATATTTTACACTAATCTTGCTTCTCTTAGCTATCTTAGGCAAAGAAGGATGCCAAACCATGATTGATTTGGTGGGTCCTTTTGTTGCAAGAGTTTGACTTCGATGTCAAGTATCGAAAAGGGACAGAAAATCAACTTGCGGATCACCTATCTAGGCTTGAAGAGATAGGGATATCAAAATAAGACCTTGACATCAAGGATGCCTTTCCAGATGAGCACATATTGGCATTGTCTAGCACATTCGCTCTTTGGTATGCCGACATCGCTAACTTCTTGGTTAGTTATCTTATTCCCGATGGATTGAAGAATGATCAAAAGAAAAAGTTCTTGCGGGAATGTAAGCAATACTACTTGGAGGAACCCTTTTTGTTCCAAATTTTTGTCGACAACATCATTCGGAAGTTTGCACCGAAAGATGGGGTAATGCCAATTCTCAAATCATGCCATGATTCTTTGGTTGGGGGTCATCATGGAAGAAACCGGACAGCTACAAAGGTGCTTGAATGTGGCTACTATTGGGCATCGATCTACTAAGACGCAAATAAAATAGTCAAGGCATGCGATCAATGTCAACGGATAGGGTTAATATCTAAAAGACATGAGATGCCTATGAATTTTGTACTGGAGGTCAATATCTTTGTTGTGTGGGGGATAAACTTTATGGTCCCTTTCATGAGCTCTTATGGCATGACCTACATCTTTGTGGTTGTAGACTACATCTCCAAATGGGTTTAGGCAATCGCCTTTCCTAACATTGAGGCAAGGAGTGTGACTGCATTCTTGAAGAAGAACATATTCACACGTTTTGGTACCCCAAGGGCCATCACGAGTGATGGCGTTCTCATTTCTGTAACAAGGCTTTCACCGGGCTACTTGAAAAGTATGGCATGAAGCACAAGGTTGCCACATCGTATCATTCTCAGTCGAGTGGTCAAGATGAAGTTTCTAATAGGGAAATCAAAAATATCCTAGTAAAAACTGCCAATGCAAACAGGACCGACTGGTTAAGGAAGCTAGATGATGTGTCGTGGCATATCACAAAGCATTTAAGACGCCCATTAGCACTTCACCGTATCGGTTGGTTTTTGAAAAAGCATGTCACTTGCCAGTAGAGCTTGAACACAAATCCATGTGGGCATGGAAGAAGTTAAATCTTGACTGGGCCGAGGTTGCTAATCTAAGAATAACACAACTCAATGTGATGGAGGAATTTCGTCTCCATGCCTATGAGAGTGCAGCCATGTACAAGGAGAGAATGAAGTTTTTCCATGATAATAAGATCTTAAAGCGGGAATTCAATTCTGGTGGCTTAGTCTTACTTTTCAATTCAAGACTCAAGTTATTTCCGGGGAAACTCAAGTCCAAATGGTCTGGCCCATTCAAAGTTGTGAGTGTGTCACCCTAAGATGCTATTGAACTGGAGTCGGAGGATGGAACTCCAACTTTCAAATTAAATGGTCAACTTTTCAAGCACTATCTTGGTACCATAGGAGAAAGGCATTTGATCGAACAATTCACTCTAAAGGATAGTCCAACATCAGTCCCCACCAATGAATAACCCAAATGGGGTCAACTACGTCGTGCCACGACATTAAATCAAGTGTTTCTTGGGAGGCAACCCATGTGTGGTAACACTCTTTTGTTAGTTTTTCATTTGTGTAGTTTAGCTGATAGTTTTGAGCAGGTTGACGTGTGTGTTAGAGTGCATGTAGTCCAAAATGTCATGAACATGGTCCTAGTGCTGAAGAAACTGAAGATAAAAAAGGTCCAGAGTTTGCGACAACTATGTGGTCGCAGAATGACTATGCGAACCGCATAGTCATCGTAGACACAGGTAGAAAAATTGGCCAATTTGGTGTTCAAAAATGCGGTAAGCTTTTCAATTATGTGGCCCGCATAACAACTTTGTGATCGCATAATGCATCGCAAAACTAGTTTGTGTTGCCCAGTCATTCATCCATCACACGGGTTGCCCAGTCATTAGTCCATCGCACAACACATATGTGATTGCATAATGTGTTATGAGATGGACTTAAACGCCACAAACTCGACATGTACAAAAACCCTAACCTTACGCATATTCATCCTCACTCTTATCACACACTAACACTTAAACAAAATCAAAAGAACAAAAAAACTTACAATCAAGGAAAGAAAAGAGAAAAGATCAAAAAGAAAATTACTTACAAAGCAAGGAATCCCACTCACACGAAGCATTTCACGCTTGCATAATCTCACTCAACTTTTGGTATGATTTTCTTTTCCCTCTCATAAATGTGATCCACGCTACTTACTAGACTCTAATCTCCATGGTCATTTACCTGGTCCCCTAATTCCCTCTGATTACAATCACCGTCGTGGTGAGGATTTAGGTTTAGTGACTATGTGTGTTAGTGTCGATGACACGAAATGGGGGAAATCTGAGTGCCCTTCTTATCTTAAATCGACTAATTGGCGTACAACAGCAATGGGGAAATCTAAGTAGGTAGTATTAGGAAAGCATGTGGGTGTGATATGCATATGGTGTGAAGAACATGTGAGTGGGGTGTGCATATTGAGTGAAAAAAGGACATTTTAATTGAAGAAGACAATCTTTGCGGGCCACATAATTGGTTTGCGGTCCGAAAAGTTGTCACAAAAGACCCCTAGGTGGTCTACTGCAAAAAGATTATGCGATTGTGTTTGCGATCGCAAAACATTTATGCGGTCTGCATACGTGCCACAAACAGAGACAGTCTATGTGCCCATCTGGTGAGAGGAAATGCGACCACTTTGCGGTCGCATAACTAAATATGCAGTCGCTTTTGCGTTCGCGTAATCATTCATGCCTTTTGAGTTATGCAACTCTGCGATGGGTTTGCAGACCGCATATATTTTATGCAATTGCATAACCCATCGCATAAGCTACATATTTCATTACTTTTGTATCAATGCGATTCCTATGCTATTTCACCCACTCACACAATGTTTCATTTACAGGAATGGCACCAAAGAAGTCTCTTGCAATGCAATCACCGTCCGCTCGTGGAAAGAAACAGGCTGCTACTCCAAGCCAACAAGCACAACAATCCAAACTTCAATGGGCTTAGGAAATTCACAATACTTCTGAGCACTCATCCCAGTCTGAAGAGGAGGAGGCACAGAGTGACCTCCGGCCATCTGTTGACCTATAGGTGGAGGCAAAACGGAAGATGGGAGAGGATCTTAATATCAGGTTTGGAGTCACAGGCCCCTTAAACATGTATAAGGAAGGGCTAGCAAAGAGAAAGATTCTCGAGGAGAAGTAGCTGAGTCTAAACGGGCTGAAGGAGCACTACTCTCATATGATCGAAAATATCTCTCACGGGACGGTCGATATTGGCTCAATTTTGTTTGCTCCCATCTGATGCTATCAAGGAATGAAACTGACATCAACATTGAGAAGGCGCTCCTCGTTGCATGCATCATGATAGTATCAAGATTTATATGGGAGAGATCATATTCAGGGAGCTAGGGATCAGAGCAAACCAAAAACAAACATCACTTCCATTCCCATCCTTGATCACTGCTCTATGCAAAGCTGTAGGTGTTCCTCCTATGCCAAAGCATGATAAACTGGAGAAGCCTCTCAAAGTTATTGACATCACTTGGATCAGTGACACAGTAGACAAGGAGATTGCAGATCAACCAAAGACTTCAATTCCTTCTCCAGCCGACTCAGCAGCACCAGAGGTCCCGGCACTTCCTGACACCTCTCCAGCCCCAGCTACCTCCACAGCCAATCTTTAGCATACCATTGCACAACCATAGTTTTCCTTACCAGCTCTCTCCAAGCAGGGTCTACTTGTCCAAAACACCAATGCTAAGGTAGACCAGCTGATAAAAGAAATCCCAAACCTTATCCGGCAAGAATTGATCCACATCCAAGCCTCAGTAGGTGTTATTCAACAGCAGCTTAAGTCTTATGAGGATCGCAAGCACTTGGAAGTGCATCTTGAGAAGGCCGAGCGGGGTGAGGTTAGAGGTATGCCTCAACTCAAGAAGGATGCTGATGAATTGAAAGTAGAACTACAGAAGCTGCATAATTTGGAGTTTGACTTGACCCTATTACTCCTGAAAGAAGGTGAGCAGGGTGCTGCCACTTCCATTTCAGGAATGGACTTTGATTTCACAAACTTGATGATAGATCTAGAGGCATAAAGTGTTGAGACCTCAAAGGCTCCAATTTCTCCTTTACACATTGACGCTCCTTCAGAGAAGGCATCCAGAGATATTGATGAGTCTAATGAGGGAGATTCAGAAGATGAGGAAGAAGATGAGGATGCACTGGTAGAAGACACTGAGGGTCATCGAGACAAGGGTAAGTAAGTGGTTGCTTTTACACTTGAAAAGGATGAAGAGGAAGCAGTTGTGCAGACAACAATTTCATATTCTTTAGCAGACATGGTCGCCAAGTCACTTCCATCAACCACTTAGCCTTCACTAGGCGAGGCTAGCAGCTCTCAGGCCCAGACCCATCCATACCACAGGTGGAGCTTCCTGCTCCAGCCTCACAGCAGGTGGAGCTTCCTGCTCCATCCTCACAGCAGCTGGAGCTTCCTACTCTAGCCGTGGAGGCCACTACTCAGTCCGAGGTTCCACTAGCCGTGGAGCTTCAGAATCTTACATATATTGAGATGAAGTTTTGAGTTGCTTTGTATAGTGCCAACTATTCAGTGGCAATAGATGATAAAAATATAGATAAATCATTAGTGCTATACTGGAAAATGTCTGGAATAGAACTAGAACCAGGAAGTAAGATATTCACAGCAAGATGTAAAAATCTATATGTTTTAACAACAAATCATAAGATAACAGCTAAAAATAAAATAAATAAAATAAAAATAGAAAATTCATTTGAAAGAATAATATCAGTTATAGACAACAATGATTATAGTTATAAGGAAATGGATATAGAGTTTCTTTCTTATTTTCCTTGATTTTTTAGTTATTTTAATCTGCATATTCTCTGTAATTGACTCACTGTTTATGGATATTTTTTGCGGATTTGTACTATCAATTTCAGTGTTATTTTCCATGATTTTACTTCTTAGAGTAAATGTTTATTTATCAGTTTTATAGCTTGCACAAGTATATTCGTCTATATAACACATGTTACATATTGCTAATTTTGTCATTAAATTTCTATTTGTAGTTTTTTCTTTATTTTGTTCTTCCACTTTTGTTGTCATACTACTAAATTCATATACTAATGTTGAGTAAGTAGTTTGATTTTGTAATAAGCGGAGTTAACTTGATATATGCGTAGTTGATCATTAATCTGAATATAAGTCTAGTTCATATAAATCTAAGATATCTATTTCTTCTGATAGAATTAGTTCTGTATATCCTTGTTCCATTATGTTAATTATTTCAAAAGAAATTAAAATATCATAAATTTTTCTCCTAATGTCGTTATTAAGTTGGTTCAAGGTATATAACATGAGTATTTTGTAATCATTATTGTTATCTAGTAAATAAGTGGGGTTGTTCATAGGATATTATTATTTTTCAGTATTATCCTTATCTTTTTACTAAACATATTCCCTCTAACCTCTTTGTTTTTCATAGAGTTCATCATGTTTTAATAGGTTATACTGAACAAACTTTTCTGGTCACTACCATGTTTTTCTTGCTTCAATCATTTTCCTTAACAGCGCCTCAACTTTGTCTACTCCCCTAAAAGGCTTCCATGTTCTTCCACTTCTGTTGTCATACTACTAAATTTATTTCTTATTGCTATTTCATATTTATTCAATATATCTGTAACTGTTGTTGCAGCTGTACCATCAAGTTTTTTATTACTTCTTAATATATCTAAGCTTTCACTTGATAAATTTTGTAGCCATAGTTTTACCGTTCCTATGAGTGTTCTTTCTATATATCCTAGTGTTTCAGCTATCACTATTTTATTATCTATTAGTTTTTTTGAGATATATCCTATCCATAATTGTATTGTTTTATTTATATCTGCTACACAATCTAGATCCAAAAAATTACATTGTTCAGTTATCTGTCTTGGTGTCCATTTCCTATTTAGCCTTTTATCCCATAATGTTTTGTTTCTATCATATGAATCAGAACTTACTCTGTAATAGGTTGGGTTTAGTTGTCTTGGATTTTTTACTCCTGATGTGCTTGGTTCGCTGTGCTTATTTACTATAAATGCTGGGCTAGTATATTTACTATTACTTTCTTGTATGTACTTATTGTCTAATAATTCCTGTATGTGTATTTTGAATTCTCTTAGATCACTAAAATTGTATTTCAAAGGTTTTTGTGTTATTATACTATTTTCATCTATTAGTTCAATTTTTATTTTTGTTTTATTTTTTTCCCAACCTTGTAGTGGATTATCATTATATAGTAGTTCCTCAAGATGTTCATTATAACAGTACTATAACATGATAAACAGTAGTCTTCCGATTGACTTAGCTCCGCATTTTTATAGTCATGTTGCTGACTTGACTGGCTTTTTTCTAGCTGTTGTAATCTTTTTCCCATACCATCCATCTGTAAAAGATAGCGTAGTAAGGATTGCAAATATATCTTTTGATTCTTGGCTTTCATCTGTTTGGGTACCTTTGTCTTGATAGGTAGTCTGCAATAACATTTTTGTCAGTCCTTATTACTTCAATTGTAAATGTAAAATTCTGTATATTTAATACAAGTCTTCTTATTTCCTTCGTAGTTACTGAATCTTGTACTTTCCGTGTTATCCACCATTTTACTTGTGTATTATCTGTTCTCACAATAAACTTGTTATAAACGATATATGGCTCGAATGCTAACAAACATTTATATAATCCAAATAGTTCTTTCCTATTTATCTCCCATTTTAATTGTGGTTCTGTATATGATCCTGAATAATAGCTACAATGGTGTTCAATTTTTTCATTATCATATTTATATTTTAGAACTCCTCCGTAGCTGTGATCACTAGAATCAGTTTCTACTATGTATGTGAACTGTCTTTTTTCATCTAGGAAATATAGTTTTGGTAATTTTTTACACATATTTTTGATCTTCTTTATATGTATTTTATCTTTTTCGCCAAAATGGTATTCTACATCCTTTTTTAATTTTTTCTGTAATGGTTTTAAGTTTTCTGCTAATTTAGGGATATATTCTCTTACTTGGTTAACCAATCCTAAAAATGATTGTAACTTCTTTTTTGTATCAAGTGTTTCATTTAAGTTAATTATTTTTTGTACTATATGAGTTTTCATTTTTATTCCATTTTTATCTATTTGTATTCCTAAGAATTCTATTTGATTTTTCTTTACTTCTGCTTTCTTTTTACTTAAACTAATTCATGATATTTCTACAATGTGTATGAATTTTTCTAGTAGTTTTATATGTTCGTTCTCTATTCTAGAATATAACAGTATATCATCTATATATATTATACAATTTTCTAATTGGTTAAAATAGTTATCCATAAAATGTTGGTATCTACCTGGTGTATTTTTATATCCAAATGGTAATACGTTCCATTCGTAAAATCCTTGTGGTACTGTGAATGCTGTTAACTTTTTAGATTCGTCTTCTAGTTTTAAATGGTAAAATCCTGATTTACAGGTTACCAAAAGCTAGGTAACCTGGTATCCTTGATGATGTCTCTGGTATTTCATTACTTGTTCGCTTTGACGTGCTTAATCTTTCTTTTACTATTTCTAAATCTTCTTCTATATCCATTTCCTTATAACTATAATCATTGTTGTCTATAACTGATACTATTCTTTCAAATGGATTTTCTATTTTTATTTTATTTATTCTATTTTTAGCTGTTATCTTATGTTTTGTTGTTAAAACATATAGATTTTTACATCTTGCTGTGAATATCTTACTTCCTGGTGCTAGTTCTATTCCAGACATTTTCCAGTATAGCACTAATGATTTATCTATATTTTTATCATCTATTGCCACTGAATAGTTGGCACTTATTATGAATTTGAATTTTTGGTATATTAAGTTACCTCTTACTGCACTTATTATACTTTTTTCTATAGGTTGTACAATTCTATCGTCTACCAAGTATATTTGTATAGGGGTATCTATTCCTTCTCTAAAACATGCTTTTATTAGTATCTTTGTTCCTCCTAAGTGTACGTATTTTATTGGATTTTTTGCTTTTATATCTTGTATTTATTTATTTAATAGTTTTTTATTTAAAATTGGTATTCTTGCTTTACCTTTAATGTATTTACAGTCTATTATATGTTCTCTTTGGCTTACTACATAGTATTCTTCTTTTTGTCTTTTAAACCAATTCTTTATTGTAGGTAGACACTTAGCTAAAGATTGCAGGTTACCAAAAAACCAAAAGAAAAAACAAATTACCGAAATAATGATAGACAATAATAAATATACACAAATAGAGTATGTAGATTATGAATTAAGCAGTGAAGACAACATATATGAGATATCAGAAAACGAGTTCTCAGAAAGTGAAAAGAAAATAAATAATAATGAAATAGAAGAATCAAACGAATATAATTATAACTGAAAAAGATATACAAATTATACAACAAGAAGAACACCAAGATGAACAATCTTCAGAACAAAAAATAATATTTGACACCACTATATTTGAACAAATAAAAGGAAAAGAATTGGATCTAAGCATAGACAAAATATTAGAAGTACCTACAATAAAGAATTGGTTTAAAAGACAAAAAGAAGAATACTATGTAGTAAGCCAAAGAGAACATATAATAGACTGTAAAGGTAAAGCAAGAATACCAATTTTAAATAAAAAACTATTAAATAAAGAAATACAATATATAAAAGCAAAAAATCCAATAAAATACGTACACTGAGGAGGAACAGAGATACTAATAAAAGCATGTTTTAGAGAAGGAATAGATACCCCTATAGAAATATACTTGGCAGACGATAGAATTGTACAACCTATAGAAAAAAAGTATAATAAGTGCAGTAAGAGGTAACTTAATATACCAAAAATTCAAATTCATAATAAGTGCCAACTATTCAGTGGCAATAGATGATAAAAATATAGATAAATCATTAGTGATATACTGGAAAATGTCTGGAATAGAACTATACCAGGAAGTAAGATATTCACAGCAAGATGTAAAAATCTATATGTTTTAACAACAAAACATAAGATAAAAGCTAAAAATAAAATAAATAAAATAAAAATAGAAAATCCATTTGAAAGAATAGTATCAGTTATAGACAACAATGATTATAGTTATAAGGAAATGGATATAGAAGAAGATTTAGAAATAGTAAAAGAAAGATTAAGCACGTCAAAACGAACAAGTAATGAAATACCAGAGACATCATCAAGAATAAGTACATCAAGAAGTACATCAAGAAGAATAGATTAAATAACTCCACAAAAATTAATAGAACAAAAAATAGAGGAAATAAACCCACATCATTATTATATAACAGGAATAATAGACCAAAGAAAATATTTAATATTAATAAATACAGGGCAAGAGGAGAATTATGTTATAAGAGAATTAATACCAGAACAAGAGATAGTGACGATAGAACAGCAAAATTCAGAATTACCAAAAGCATTAAGAAAAAATGAAGAAACAACAGAAAAGGAATTAATTATTGGAGGAATACCAATATTAATAAATTTTAAAATATATCAAGGAGATAAAAATATTACACTAGGAATAAAATGGTTAGAAAAAGTCAAACCATATAAGTTAGAAGATAGGCACCTAACAATAAGTTATGAAAATAAGAAAATAATAATAAAAAGAACCTTAATATAATGCCAAAAATATATATACTTGCCAAAATAATAATAGAAGGATATTATAATAGATATTATACACCTATGATGGATACAGGAGCAGAAGCTAACATGTGTAGGCATAATTGTCTACCAGAAAGTAAATGGGAAAAGATAAAAAAACCCATAGTAGTAACAGGATTTAACAATGAGGGAAGTATGATAACATACAAAGCAATGAATCTAAAAATACAAATATGGGATAAAATATTAACTATAGAAGAAATATATAGTTATGAATTCACAAATAAGGATATATTATTAGGAATGCCATTTTTAGATAAGTTATACCCACATATTATAACAAAAATACATTGGTGGTTTACTACCCCGTGTAAGCAAAGATTAGGAGCAAAAAGAGTAAATAATAAAGTAAGAAAAACAACACCCTGGATTAAGGGAAGTGAAAAAATTAGCCAGAAATTAGAAAATATGACACAAAGCAACCATAATATAGAAATAATCATTTTCTCAATAAATAAGATAAAACTAATCCAAGATAAATTAGAACTACTATATAATGATAATCCACTACAAGGTTGGGAAAAACATAAAACAAAATTAAAAATTGAACTAATAGATGAAAATAGTATAATAATACAAAAACCTTTGAAATACAATTTTAGTGATCTAGCTAAACGGTTCTGGTAATTTTGTAAAATATAATTTTCTTATCTCCTTACTTTCATCCGGACTATATGTTCCTTTATAATAATAGTCTCTAAATGCACAAGTATATTCGTCTATATAACACATGTTACATATTGCTAACTTTGTCATTAAATTTCTATTTGTAGTTTTTTCTTTATTTTGTTCTTCCACTTCTGTTGTCATACTACTAAATTCATTTCTTATTGCTATTTCATATTTATTCAATATATCTGTAACTGTTGTTGCAGCTGTACCATCAAATTTTTTATTACTTCTTAATGTATCTAAGCTTTCACTTGATAAATTTTGTAACCATAGTTTTACCGTTCCTATGAGTGTTCTTTCTATATATCCTGGTGTTTCAGCTATCACTATTTTATTATCTATTAGTTGTTTTGAGATATATCCTATCCATAATTGTATTGTTTTATTTATATCTGCTACACAATCTAGATCCAAAAAATTACATTGTTCAGTTATCTGTCTTGGTGTCCATTTCCTATATAGCCTTTTATCCCATAATGTTTTGTTTCTATCATATGAATCATAACTTACTCTGTAATAGGTTTGAGAACTCGTTTTCTGATATCTCATATATGATGTCTTCACTGCTTAATTCATAATCTACATACTCTATTTGTGTATATTTATCATTGTCTATCATTATTTGGGTAATTTGTTTTTCTTTGGGTTTTTTGGTAACTTGCAATCTTTAGCTAAGTGTCCTAGCTTTCCACAATTGTAACAAGTACATTCGGTGATACCAATGTTGAGTAAGTAGTTTGATTTTGTAATAAGCGGAGTTAACTTGATATATGCGTAGTTGATCATTAATCTGAATATAAGTCTAGTTCATATAAATCTAAGATATCTATTTCTTCTGATAGAATTAGTTCTGTATATCCTTGTTCCATTATGTTAATTATTTCAAAAGAAATTAAAATATCATAAATTTTTCTCCTAATGTCGTTATTAAGTTGGTCTAAGGTATATAACATGAGTATTTTGTAATCATTATTGTTATCTAGTAAATAAGTGGGGTTGTTCATAGGATATTATTATTTTTCAGTATTATCCTTATCATGTTTTTACTAAACATATTCCCTCTAACCTCTTTGTTTATCATAGAGTTCATCATGTTTTAATAGGTTATACTGAACAATCTTTTCTGGTTACTACCATGTTTTTGTTGCTTCAATCATTTTCCCTAACAGCGCCTCAACTTTGTCTACTCCCCTAAACGGCTTCCATGCCTACCGGTTTCGACCTTAGGATGGCATAGTCTGGGCTTAACTACTCTCAGCATTATTAGACATGGCAAACTTTCTCAAGATGTTCCTTATAACAGTACTGTAACATGATAAACAGTTATGATATTCAAGAGATTATAAGGAATATAAAGGTTTAGTTAGACATGATTATGAATAAACTTACCTGTTCTTGTAACTCGTTTGAATGATCCATAGTTGTTTAAGAGACTTGTAAATAACTCAGATATTTCTTATAAGAGAGAGAAGATAAGAGAGAGAAGGTGAGGGTGTGTCCCTTCCTCTTCGGATTTTCAATCTATATATAGAAAATTGAAACGACTTCTACTGTTTACAAATGACTCTTCATGAACGACCTTTACTGTTCACGAATATGACTTGTACTATTTACTTTACGACTTTTTTACATGACTCTTATTATTCATGAACGACCTTTACTGTTCATGAATATGACTCGTACTTTACGACTTTTTTACATGAATCTTACTATTCACACTATTTTCTTTACGACTTTTTTACATTATTTGTTTTCAAATAGCTCTCTTCCTTATTTGTCTTCTTGCTGATATCTTCATTCCAGTTGCAGTTCTGGTACATGGTTATCTTCTCCGTTACATTTTGAACATATATGATCTGGATATTTGTGTCCTACTAATTTGCAGTATCTCGTCAATAATTCATTGGAAATAAATCCTTTCTTTAGTGCTCTTGTAGTTGGTTGTATCTCTGGTTTTAGTAATGATAAAATCCATTTTTGGACTTCATCCATATCTCCTTGTCGTAGTTCCCTTGAATTGGCATATATCATTAGCCGGTCTCTTGAGTAGTAGCTCCATATAGCATTTTCTTGTAAATAATTGTTGGTTAGCTCTTGGATAATAGTTGCTATGCCAATTATTCTTTTGTTGGCATAAAAACCTGGTATCTCAATTTTTGGTATTTCTGGTTGTTGTTCTATTTCTTCTGGTATTATCATATCTCGTGTTAAGCCTATTTTTACAACTTGTATAATAGGTTTTATTTCATCATATAGTATCTCAGCTGGTGCTGTATAGAATTTTATAAAAAATAAGTTTCCTTTTGTAATTCTTTTGAATGTAATAAATGCTTTGTATAGCTCTGGTATTCCACTTATCTCTTCCCCATCATAGGTATATACCGTACTAAGTAATCCGTAGTTGTAACATGTTTTTACTAAATTGGCTCTAGTTTTTGACTGTGCAATAAGCCTATTATATCCTTGGAGTTTTTGGGTTATATAATCCTGTGTTAGATCTGCTGTAGTAGTTGCTCTGGGGTTCGGGTTTAGGAATGTTTGAATTTTGTATATATTCTCAATATAGGTCTGAGTAATATGGTTTTATATCTTTTTGTTTTGGTGTAGGCTATTGGCATAGGTTGAGGTATGTGATGTCGTAATTATTGTTTCTTTTGGCCTTTTGGGAGTAATTGGATTATCAAATATGTTGTTTAAATTGTCATTGGTATGTGGCTTCTTGTTAACTTGTCTACTTGTACCTGCAGCTGTATATAAACCAACTGTGTTATGGGTTTTTTGGAGTTTCCCAACGTCTCCTTCTAACTCTGGAAGTTTAGAGTCTTCCGATTGACTTAGCTCCGCATTTTTATAGTCATGCTGCTGACTTGACTGACTTTTTTCTAGCTGTTGTAATCTTTTTCCCATACCATCCATCTGTAAAGATAGCGTAGTAAGGATTGCAAATATATCTTTTGATTCTTGGCTTTTATCTGTTTGGGTACCTTTGTCTTGATAGGTAGTCTGCAATAACATTTTTGTCAGTCCTTATTACTTCAATTGTAAATGTAAAATTCTGTATATTTAATACAAGTCTTCTTATTTCCTTCGTAGTTACTGAATCTTGTACTTTCCGTGTTATCCACCATTTTACTTGTGTATTATCTGTTCTCACAATAAACTTGTTATAAACGATATATGGCTCGAATGCTAACAAACATTTATATAATCCAAATAGTTCTTTCCTATTTATCTCCCATTTTAATTGTGGTTCTGTATATGATCCTGAATAATATCTACAATGGTGTTCAATTTTTTCATTATCATATTTATATTTTAGAACTCCTCCGTAGCTGTGATCACTAGAATCAGTTTCTACTATGTATGTGAACTGTCTCTTTTCATCTGGGAAATATAGTTTTGGTAATTTTTTACACATATTTTTGATCTTCTTTATATGTATTTTATCTTTTTCGTCAAAATGGTATTCTACATCCTTTTTTAATTTTTTCTGTAATGGTTTTAAGTTTTTTGCTAATTTAGAGATATATTCTCTTACTTGGTTAACCAATCCTAAAAATGATTGTAACTTCTTTTTTGTATCAAGTGTTTCATTTAAGTTAATTATTTTTTGTACTATATGAGTTTGCATTTTTATTCCATTTTTATCTATTTGTATACCTAAGAATTCTATTTGATTTTTCATTACTTCTGCTTTCTTTTTACTTAAACTAATTCCTGATATTTCTACAATGTGTATGAATTTTTCTAGTAGTTTTATATGTTCGTTCTCTGTTCTAGAATATAATAGTATATCATCTATATATATTATATAATTTTCTAATTGGTTAAAATAGTTATCCATAAAATGTTGGTATCTACATGGTGCATTTTTATATCCAAATGGTAATACGTTCCATTCGTAAAATCATTGTGGTACTGTGAATGCTGTTAACTTTTTAGATTCATCATCTAGTTTTAAATGGTAAAATCTTGATTTACAGTCAAATTTACTAAAATAGTTATATCCTTGTATTTGTCTGATTTTTAGTATTTTATTTGGTATCAGATAATTATATGTTTTTGTTTTTGCATTTAAATTTCTATAATCTACAACCATGCGACTTTTTCCTCGTTTTTGTTCGCTGTGCTTATTTACTATAAATGCTGGGCTAGTGTGTTTACTATTACTTTCTTGTATGTACTTATTGTCTAATAATTCCTGTATGTGTATTTTGAATTCTGTTAGATCACTAAAATTGTATTTCAAAGGTTTTTGTGTTATTATACTATTTTCATCTATTAGTTCAATTTTTATTTTTGTTTTATGTTTTTCCCAACCTTGTAGTGGATTATCATTATATAGTAGTTCTAATTTATCTTGGATTAGTTTTATCTTATTTATTGAGAAAATGATTATTTCTATATTATGGTTGCTTTGTGTCATATTTTCTAATTTCTGGGTAATTTTTTCACTTCCCTTAATCCAGGGTGTTGTTTTTCTTACTTTATTAACCACCAATGTGTTTTTGTTATAATATGTGGGTATAAATTATCTAAAAATGGCATTCCTAATAATATATCCTTATTTGTGAATTCATAACTATATATTTCTTCTATAGTTAATATTTTATCCCATATTTGTATTTTTAGATTCCTTGCTTTGTATGTTATCATACTTCCCTCATTGTTAAATCCTGTTACTACTATGTGGTTTTTTAGCTTTTCCCATTTACTTTCTGGTAGACAATTATTCCTACACATGTTAGCTTCTGCTCCTGTATCCATCATAGGTGTATAATATCTATTATAATATCCTTCTATTATTATTTTGGCAAGTATATATATTTTTGGCATTATATTAAGGTTCTTTTTATTATTATTTTCTTATTTTCATAACTTATTGTTAGTTGCCTATCTTCTAACTTATATGGATTGACTTTTTCTAACCATTTTATTCCTAGTTTAATATTTTTATCTCCTTGATATATTTTAAAATTTATTAATATTGGTATTCCTCCAATAATTAATTCCTTTTCTGTTGTTTCTTCATTTTTTCTTAATGCTTTTGGTAATTCTGAATTTTGCTGTTCTATCGTCACTATCTCTTGTTCTGGTATTAATTCTCTTATAACATAATTCTCCTCTTGCCCTGTATTTATTAATATTAAATATTTTCTTTGGTCCATTATTCCTATTATATAATAATGATGTGGGTTTATTTTCTCTATTTTTTGTTCTATTAATTTTAGTGGAGTTATGTAATCTATTCTTCTTGATGTACTTCTTGATGTACTTATTCTTGATGATGTCTCTGGTATTTCATTACTTGTTCGTTTTGACGTCCTTAATCTTTCTTTTACTATTTCTAAATCTTCTTCTATATCCATTTCCTTATAACTATAATCATTGTTGTCTATAACTGATACTATTCTTTCAAATAGATTTTCTATTTTTATTTTATTTATTTTATTTTTAGCTGTTATCTTATGTTTTGTTGTTAAAACATATAGATTTTTACATCTTGCTGTGAATATCTTACTTCCTAGTGCTAGTTCTATTCCAGATATTTTCCAGTATAGCACTAATGATTTATCTATATTTTTATCATCTATTGCTACTGAATAGTTGTCACTTATTATGAATTTGAATTTTTGGTATATTAAGTTACATCTTACTGCACTTATTATACTTTTTTCTATAGGTTGTACAATTCTATCATCTGCCAAGTATATTTCTAGAGGGGTATCTATTCCTTCTCTAAAACATGCTTTTATTAGTATCTCTGTTCCTCTTAAGTGTACATATTTTATTGGATTTTTTGCTTTTATATCTTGTATTTCTTTATTTAATAGTTTTTTATTTAAAATTGGTATTCTTGCTTTACCTTTAATGTATTTACAGTCTATTATATGTTCTCGTTGGCTTACTACATAGTATTCTTTTTTTTTGTCTTTTAAACCAATTCTTTATTGTAGGTAGACACTTAGCTAAAGATTGCAGGTTACCAAAAAACCCAAAGAAAAAACAAATTACCGAAATAATGATAGACAATGATAAATATACACAAATAGAGTATGTAGATTATGAATTAAGCAGTGAAGACATCATATATGAGATATCAGAAAACGAGTTCTCAGAAAGTGAAAAGAAAATAAATAATAATGAAATAGAAGAATCAGACGAATATAATTATGACTGAAAAAGATATACAAATTATACAACAAGAAGAACACCAAGATGAACAATCTTCAGAACAAAAAATAATATTTGACACCACTATATTTGAACAAATAAAAGGAAAAGAATTTGATCTAAGCATAGACAAAATATTAGAAGTACCTACAATAAAGAATTGGTTTAAAAGACAAAAAGAAGAATACTATGTAGTAAGCCAAAGAGAACATATAATAGACTGTAAAGGTAAAGCAAGAATACCAATTTTAAATAAAAAACTATTAAATAAAGAAATACAAGATATAAAAGCAAAAAATCCAATAAAATACGTACACTGAGGAGGAACAGAGATACTAATAAAAGCATGTTTTAGAGAAGGAATAGATACCCCTATAGAAATATACTTGGCAGACGATAGAATTGTACAACCTATAGAAAAAAAGTATAATAAGTGCAGTAAGAGGTAACTTAATATACCAAAAATTCAAATTCATAATAAGTGCCAACTATTCAGTGGCAATAGATGATAAAAATATAGATAAATCATTAGTGATATACTGGAAAATGTCTGGAATAGAACTAGCACCAGGAAGTAAGATATTCACAGCAGATGTAAAAATCTATATGTTTTAACAACAAAACATAAGATAACAGCTAAAAATAAAATAAATAAAATAAAAATAGAAAATCCATTTGAAAGAATAGTATCAGTTATAGACAACAATGATTATAGTTATAAGGAAATGGATATTGAAGAAGATTTAGAAATAGTAAAAGAAAGATTAAGCACGTCAAAACGAACAAGTAATGAAATACCAGAGACATCATCAAGAATAAGTACATCAAGAAGTACATCAAGAAGAATAGATTACATAACTCCACAAAAATTAATAGAACAAAAAATAGAGGAAATAAACCCACATCATTATTATATAACAGGAATAATGGACCAAAGAAAATATTTAATATTAATAAATACAGGGCAAGAGGAGAATTATGTTATAAGAGAATTAATACCAGAACAAGAGATAGTGACGATAGAACAACAAAATTCAGAATTACCAAAAGCATTAAGAAAAAATGAAGAAACAACAGAAAAGGAATTAATTATTGGAGGAATACCAATATTAATAAATTTTAAAATATATCAAGGAGATAAAAATATTACACTAGGAATAAAATGGTTAGAAAAAGTCAAACCATATAAGTTAGAAGATAGGCACCTAACAATAAGTTATGAAAATAAGAAAATAATAATAAAAAGAACCTTAATATAATGCCAAAAATATATATACTTGCCAAAATAATAATAGAAGGATATTATAATAGATATTATACACCTATGATGGATACAGGAGCAGAAGCTAACATGTGTAGGCATAATTGTCTACCAGAAAGTAAATGGGAAAAGCTAAAAAACCACATAGTAGTAACAGGATTTAACAATGAGGGAATTATGATAACATACAAAGCAAGGAATCTAAAAATACAAATATGGGATAAAATATTAACTATAGAACAAATATATAGTTATGAATTCACAAATAAGGATATATTATTAGGAATGCCATTTTTAGATAAGTTATACCCAAATATTATAACAAAAACACATTGGTGGTTTACTACCCCGTGTAAGCAAAGATTAGGAGCAAAAAGGGTAAATAATAAAGTAAGAAAAACAACACCCTGGATTAAGGGAAGTGAAAAAATTACCCAGAAATTAGAAAATATGACACAAAGCAACCATAATATAGAAATAATCATTTTCTCAATAAATAAGATAAAACTAATCCAAGATAAATTAGAACTACTATATAATGATAATCTACTACAAGGTTGGGAAAAACATAAAACAAAAATAAAAATTGAACTAATAGATGAAAATAGTATAATAACACAAAAACCTTTGAAATACAATTTTAGTGATCTAGCTAAACGGTTCTGGTAATTTTATAAAATATAATTTTCTTATCTCCTTACTTTCATCCGGACTATATGTTCCTTTATAATAATAGTATCTAAATGCACAAGTATATTCGTCTATATAACACATGTTACATATTGCTAATTTTGTCATTAAATTTCTATTTGTAGTTTTTTCTTTATTTTGTTCTTCCACTTCTGTTGTCATACTACTAAATTCATTTCTTATTGCTATTTCATATTTATTCAATATATCTGTAACTGTTGTTGCAGCTGTACCATCAAGTTTTTTATTACTTCTTAATGTATCTAAGCTTTCACTTGATAAATTTTGTAACCATAGTTTTACCGTTCCTATGAGTGTTCTTTCTATATATCCTGGTGTTTCAGCTATCACTATTTTATTATCTATTAGTTGTTTTGAGATATATCCTATACATAATTGTATTGTTTTATTTATATCTGCTACACAATCTAGATCCAAAAAATTACATTGTTCAGTTATCTGTCTTGGTGTCCATTTCCTATTTAGCCTTTTATCCCATAATGTTTTGTTTCTATCATATGAATCATAACTTACTCTGTAATAGGTTGGGTTTAGTTGTCTTGGATTTTTTACTCCTGATGTGCTTGGTTTATCCTCGGCCATATCTCTTGTGTTTATTTCTGGAATTGTTTTTATCTTTTCTGTTTTTTCTATAAGTTCCGTATACGTTTCACTTGTTTCTGAATAGTTTTCTCCTATATCTTTGTCGTTATCACTTTGGTCATTTATTTCGTTTATGTTTACATTTGGTGGATTATCCTGTACTTCTTCTAATTGTAATTTAAATTTTTCTATCTCATTTGTCAGTCTTAACTCTTGTTCTTCTTCTCTACGTTTTTCTTTTTCTTTTAGTTTATTAGTATATAGCTGTTTTAACATTTCTAATTCTTTTTCTAATTCTGTTATTTTAGTGTTTTTTACTTCCTCTATCTGTTGTATTTTTTCTTTAGCTTGCTGTTGTATCTCTTTAATTTCTCGTTTTCTGTCTATTTCTTCGTTTTCTTTTGTTATTCTAACCATTGCGGTTAAACTATCTTCTAGTTTTACAGTTTCTTTTTCTAACATTAGGTTCAGGTTATTTCCTATTTTCTTGTATCTTCTTCCTAAGTTGGAAAATATTATTGTTATTTTTAATCCTTCTGGATTTTCATATGTTTTCTCTTCTAGTGCGAATTCTTCTTTATTCATCTTTTATTTTTAAGATGGCAAATATATTTATATTCTGTTTTAGATATTATATCAATTAATTCAGACAGCCTAGCTTTGTTTATTTTTGTAATACTTAGGTATTCATATTCTAGGTATAGTTTTTTCAGTTTCTTTCTTATTTTCCTTGATTTTTTAGTTATTTTAATCTGCATATTTTCTGTAATTGACTCACTGTTTATGGATATTTTTTGCGGATTTGTACTATCAATTTCAGTGTTATTTTCAATGATTTTACTTCTTAGAGTAAATGTTTATTTATTAGTTTCATAGCTCTCTTAATATTAGAGGTGCAGGAGAGATAGCACAATGACTATGTTCTATAACGGCTTAACGATAAAGCCAGTTAGAAGGATACCAGTCTCATAAAAAGTCAGTATGAAACTCCCATGGGATTGTGTATGTACCAGATGTGCAAGTATTATAATAGAGCTTCAAGTTATAGACGTGAATTACATCTAGGTGGAAGGGAGGTCATGAGAGAAATAGAAAATACGATACGAGATTTTAAGGTATGTAAGGTAAAGGTGTACAACGTACGAGATACTCAAAGACAGAAGATCATAAATAGTCCATACTACCGATAAGAAAGGGCAGTGAGAAGATGACGAAAATGGATAAGTCCTCGAGATTAAGCCTATGAAAACAAAGGAGCTGATGGTTCCTCTATGTTATAGAAAGCTCAATATAGCCTGGATAAACTCAAATAAGTCTTTGACTAATAGCATTTAGAAGAATGAGGGTGTGATTATGATAGATAAAGGACGACGTTTGGGTCTTCGATTGAGTAATGGTTTGTGAAAAAAAAAAAGAAGAAAAGGGGGATTTCATGAATTGGACAGGATTAAAATAGCCACGTAAGGTGAGTCGCACTGGGATGCTATGAAATATGGTTACAGAAGTATAATATCGTGTCACCGGGTGAATCAGAAAAAATCACTTCAAATACTCTATGATGCAACGTAAGCCCTAGTGGCAATATATTATGTAAGAAATTTCAAGTTAGCAATGGATGGTTGTAGATCAACATTGAGGCGAATTAACAATGGATGGGTAAAATTTGTAAAGTACGAGATGAGATTAGGCAATCAGTTTTAAGATGAACAGTAATGAAGAAGAGTTAAAGAATTTAGCTTTATGCATATAGAATGACAAATGAGAGTAACCTGGAGTTCGGTAGCAAACCTCAGTAGCGATAAATCGAAATAAGAATTTTGGGATAATATGGCCTATTTAGCTGTAGTAAAGCTAATGACGCCCAAAGGGACAACTTGACATAGTTTTGTATATGTTCATAAAGTGAAGCCTAAAGACTCGCTAAAAGCTGTACGAGAAGAGAAAATTCAGGCGCACATACAAAGTTAGAGTCGTAAAGGCTGCATGATAGAAGGTAGCAACAGTTACGAGATTAGAAGGATTCAGACTGCAAGTCATAGAGACTTAAAGGGGGGAATACCCTAGAATTTGGATTTATTCACAGAACAACTGCCTAAATGGCAAGGAGGGTATTAAGGTATTCACATGAGCTATAAGTTATGAAAATGATAAGAGCATCAGTCAACATTCGAGGGTGAATGTTCCAAAGGGGGGAATGATGTTACATCCCGCAATATTACGATGGTGTTATGCCTTGCAGTATTACATTACGATGATGTTACGCTTCGCAACATAAAATTATGATGATGTTGCACCCTGTAGTATTGTACATTAAATTTTCATAAGGTAATTGACATCAATCCAAGGAAAAGATTATTTGGAGATTATAAAAATTATGCTATTTCAAACAAGTAATGAGTAAATTCGTGAAGGTGAGAGGGGAGGCAAGTCAAAGAAAATGAATTTTCGTCCAAAGTTTGGCATGATGGGATAAAATACGGGCCGAGCGATAATACCCGATATTTATGGACTATGCCATATAAGGTATCATATGGCCGTGATAGTATGATGTATAAGGTGTATACGGTGTGTTAAAAGTAAGTAGTATTTTAAGTAAGTTGAGATAATTTTTAATTATGCGGGTAGTTGGTTAATTACTGAGTAATGTGACATTACCTAATTACCTAATAAGTGAATAAAGATTGAAAATTCTCCACCCATTCCACGTGGCATCCAACTACTTTCCAAACAAGTGACTACTAGTCACCTTTGGTTAGGTGGCAACCAAAAATATTGATTTCAAGACACCTAAATTCCAAGATCCTCTAGCTTTCTTCCAAAGGAATAATGTTTGGTGGTCACATGTGCCAAACATGCTGACTATCTATTTGTTTGCCTAAATATTTAATGTGCCAAGGTCATGAAATATTCTTAACCACTTTGTAAATGATATTGGATAGAATCATTAAATTTCATGAAATAAAAAGACGGAACGTTAGGATCTTGCAAAAACACTTTCAAAGATTCATTCAAGACCAAAAAACGTGATTCCTTCTCAAAAAGGCATCAACTTGGGAGCAAAATCAGATTTCTATCATGAAGTAATGATGATTTTTAGAATTTTAGAAACGTAAAATCTTGCAGTTCTAAGGGAGTACGGTGTAACGTTTTCCAAGAATATCATACGGATTTTTTCCTACTCCATGTATGTTAAGGCTAAACTTTTCCTTCATTTTAGAATGATATAGTAATTACACAAGTTTGTTAACGAGTCATAGAGAAAAATTTGTATCCCGGAATTTACGTATATTTTGCTAGTCTCGCAAATTATATATATTGTGCTAGTTTTGTAAATTACCATATTCTTCTTATCGGGACAACATATTCAGTTGAGTATTTCCTTCGTCCGGTCAAAAGAGCAGAGAGTTTACATATATACAGTGTTAAAAGTATTTTCATTACCATCGAGCTATAATCGATGGGCAGGCCTTTATTGGGCAACATCTAATCAGATGATAAGTTATATACCAAGCCTGCTGTGGCCGATCATCTATGAGCAAGCCCAGTTGGTCGAGATACAGAGCCTAGTATGTCCGAGCGCTTAACGAGCCTACTACGGCTGAAGGGATATATATGTATACCGAGCCTTATAGGCCGGACAACTATTTTACTCACTATATTAAGAGAGTTGAGTCAGTATTAGCTGATGAGCATATCTTCATATTATCTGTGATTCCCAGTTGCTTTCAGTTATTATATTATCAGTTCAATTTCAGCTTCAGTATATTGCCTTACATACTCGGTACATTATTTCGTACTGACGTCCCTTTTTGGGGGCGCTGCATTTCATGCGTGCAAGTTCAGACAGACAGACGGGTAGACCTCCTCAGTAAGTGTTGCCCGAGTTCAGCTTTATCGATAATCTCCCCTTCTTTCAGAGTTGTCAAGTCTAGCAGTGTGGTGTATATCTTAGGTAGGTCAGGGCCCTGTTCCGATCACATTACATCTATCAGTAGAGACTTGTAGACATAGCATGTTGGTTAGTGCAGTATGTTGGACATGTAGGCCCTGTACGTATGTTTAGTTGGCCTGTCAGTTGTAGTAATTATGACGGCCTTGCCGGCCCAGCCTTATGTTGACATTAGTTAGTGTTAGTTTCCATTTAGTTTTATATTTTGGATCGCATATTATCTTTTAATGTGACCCATAGACAAAGTATGACATTACATATTCAGGGTCTCTTAGTCGCAAGTGGTACGCAAGAATAGATAAAGCACTAGGTGCCAGTCTCACCCCCGGGCTCGGAGCGTGACAATATATACATACATATATATATAATGGTTAGTTGATAGTTATTCATTTATTGTGGCTTATTTAAGGTTGGTGGTTGCAAACATTAACTTATTCCATTTTACTCTTTTTTTTACTTTGAAAAGTGGGTTAGTGTTTGGTAGAAATGAATATCAAGAACTCAAGACTCTAAATATTGCTTAACAGAATCATTTAGGAATAAGCGAGTTCTATTTGGCATAAATTGGTTATTCTTAATTGCAACTCTTTTATATTTGGGAAAATTATAAAGAGAAAATACTACCCAACCATTGGGAAATATTGGGTAGTCATTTAGAAACCATTTGCATATCAAAGGACCTTCCATTAGAAATATATCATATTAACACTGATAGCATTGCATTTCATTGATGGGGACACAACCTATGTTTCCTTAATCGAATTATTCACATTCTCATAACAAAATTAGTTATCTTATTACATATCAACTATATCATTCTCTTGTTAAGCTAAATGAATATAATTACGACTTATGTCATGTTTCACACTACACAAGTAACCTTTTCACACCTATTCCCTATGGAATTCGACCCCAACCTTGTTGGGTTATTATATTTGATACTGACGCTTACAATATTTAATTAAAGTTTAATTTGAGCATATCATATATCCATATAATTTATTTTTGTTTAATTAACTTATTAACATTATTGAGATTAGATAGTTATAAGTTGGCGTACCTAGTGGGTTGGGTTAGGTGCCATCACGACTAGAGGATTTTGGGTCATGACAGCTTGGTATCAGAGCTCTAGGTTCGTAGGTTTTACAAGTCATGACCAAGTGTCTAGTAGCTTATTGCGGATCGGTATGATGCCGTCCATACCAATCTTTGATAGGATACATGACATTTAGGATATGCTTCCTATCTTTTTTTCTTTATCGTGCAGTATTGATTTAGCTTGAACCGTAATCCTTTGAATTCCTTCCATGCATTTGTATGCGCACATGAGCGCTCGGTATCAGTTGTGCATCAACGACTTGTGATTCCATGGATGAGATGCGAGATGTGATTTCAATATGCTGATGAAGGGCCAGTCTGGAGGAATTGAGGCCGGGTTTTGACTGTAGCCTGAGCACAAAGATGCTGATTGTGTGAGCACGTGCTTTTGGACTTATATGTCCGGAAGTGTCCCTATTGGTGAAATTTTTGGTTGGATGGCTACGTAACAAGTATGATGTGACTGTGGGAAGTGTTCAGATGGTTTGAATGTGATGAAAAGAGTTTGATTGAGATGTAAATTTGGTGTTTTATTTTTGTCTTTATTCGATGTATAATCTCAAGTTATGGGTGTGTTGAAGGATCATTTCATGTTGTTTAGTTGAGGAGTGAAGTCGATTTTCATGTTGTAACATGTGTTCAAACTCTGGAAGATTAAATAATTGTGTAATAGTTATGACTGTGTAAGGGTATAAAGAGATGTTAGATTGAGAAAAATCAGGAGGGTTATCTCCTGTGGGGTGTCCTGAGGTTTGTGGGATCCCTATGTTGTTTTGTAAAGAGTTCCCTTTTGTCAGTGAAATATATGTGTTGCGATTTGAGTTTGGATCCCTTATGGGAGTTGGCTTGGCTGTTACGACAGTGAATGCAAGATTTGCAGATGATTTGAGATTATTAGATGGTTTGTGTTACATAAGCTTATGAAGGATTTAGTTGATTTTCAGTGCGGGATTTTGGCAGCAACAGAGTATGGGTATTGTGAGTTATTATATGCTTTATTATTTGGCTTGGAGCCAAGTGGGGGAGTCTGCTATTGATAAGTTGATTGCATGGTTATGTATTGTAGTGGTTTCATTTTGAGGTATACTGGTAAATAAGTTATGGCTTACAGAGGTTGAGATGGAGGATGACATGAGTAAAGGAAATTTCAGATAAGGGTTGTGTTATGCTTTATGGGTATATGACAAACATTGGATGATTTTGATGCATCCCATGTTTTCGTACTTAACAGTACGTCGTAAGTCAATTGATTTAAGCTCAGAAATAAGATCATTTTTGAAAATATATAACATAAGTTCATCATGTTATCTTGGAGGTTACAAATATTTAAGATCATGAATAACAAGTACCAAAAGGATTGGAAAGCTTAGACGCTAAACGAATTGAAGAAAATAAGTTTCGTCGAAAGTCGACAAGTTTAAAATGTTATAACATATACTTTTGGGGTGATACTAGGGTGATTAACATGTTGAGAAGGTTAAGTTATGAGTTATTTTAGTCGTATCATAGGCGTGTGTTATGTTTTTAAGTCAAGTGAGTTGTGGAACAAAAAGTTGGCAAAGGTCATCACAAGTTGCATTCATAATGTGCTGAAATTTAGGTCAAATGTAGCTGCACTTTTCTCCTAATATATTTGAAATAAAGTGATGATCTACATATTAAATTGAATATCTATGAGTCTAATTTCCAACTCATTAAACCTTTTGTCAATACGATCTCGGAGTATAGAGATATTCGCATTTTCGTGAGACTGCGAAGATTGGTAGGTGACAAGTAGGTGCATCACCTACTTGCCAAAATGAGAGGACTCAATTAAAAGCCCCAAAGTCGGAAAAGAGAGAAATTTTAAGGGATTATCAACTCATTTATTTTACCCATCTTTCAGACCTTTAAAACCTAACTGAACCCCTCCAACTCCTCCCCAAACCCCACACAAACCCTAGGGTATTTCGGGTGGTACGGCGTGATTCTAGTGCTGAAAAGTATGGACAACTTGCTAGTTTCTCTTTCTACTTCTTGTAGCCGCGTGTAGGAACTGATTTTTGATGAAGAAGGACCAGTTTTCGTGGGTTATATTCAGTACAAGGTAATTTTATGCTTCTCCTTCCATTATCTATGTGTTTGTGAGTTGTAACTCGATCATAAAGAATAGACCTAGCGAGTTTCGAAAGAATGGTATGTTGTTTGTTATTATGTCATGGTTGGCTGGTTGTGAACTTATTTTTAAGTTGAATTCATGGCTGGTTTATTGGATAAAAGGTATAATTATGCACTTTTAGTTGTGTTTCTCAATTTGAAAGAAAAGACAAGTCGAAATGTGTTTAAGTAAACGTGTTTCAGAAAAGACAATCTGAACTTGTGGGACTAATTGTGGGCTATTTCGTGTTGCTATTGGGTTGTCTATTTTGCTACTATTTTTATGGAGTTGAGGGGAGGAAGTGTGTGGAGAAACACCACATAATGACAGGGTTGTTTGCATGCCGTTCGTCATAACATTTTCGAATTATTTGACACTATTATTGTGGTCGTGTTGAGTATGAAGTGATATGGGTATGTTGGGATATTTTGTGATTGTTTTGACTTGTGTGAAGTCATATATATAGGGGAGGTGCTATCCATTTAATCGTAAAATAGGTTGTGGTTGATACATAATTGTTACGACCCTTTTACGATGACAATAGTGTCATTTCTCTTATTGTAGACTAAGGAGTCGTGACATTTTCATAGCTTGAGGTTGGGAAGTACATATACAAGGTATGTGAGGCTATCCCTTTCCTTCTTTTGCATGACTTCGATTGTACATAATGAAATGAACGAGCTTCCAAAGGTACTCTACTCTTAGAAGCTAGTAGTACTTACATTGTTTCCCTTCTTATGGAACAATTGATGTTGAGGTTGCTTCTCTTATCCTTATGATATCAATGTTATTGGTACTTCTTGATTCTTATAATATTTTTGATGAAGAGTCATTCCTAATAAGGTGTACGGAGAATATCGACCTTACGTCACTCCGGAAGGTTCAGAATATGATTCCAATAAGTCCTACATGCATTATATATATATATATATATATCTATTTTACTCTACCGAGCTGCGCTATAGTCGGCCAGGTATGACACCTATTGTGCAACCACTAATCAATTGGGATTACTGAGCTCTACGTGGTCGTGTACGATTCTACCGAGCCTTATGATGGCCTAGTACATTTTTACCGAGTCCTCTTTGAGGCCGGGTACGATATAATGATGATGATGCCCACAGAGGCGTATGCTTTTTAAAAGTTTACATAAATATATGTATTATGCATTTCATGTCAGTAGCCCCCAGAGGCACTCAGATATTACATGTTGTATCTCCTCTATCTCTCTTTACATTACTGCACTTGTTTATGTTTTCCTACCCTACATACTCGATAACTTATTTGTACTGACGTACCTTTTGCCTGGGGACGCTGCATTTCATGCCCGCAGGTCCCGATTGATAGGTTGACAGCCCTCCAAGTAGGCTATCAACTTAGTGGAAGGTGTTGGTGTACTCTGCTTGCTCTGGAGTTTGTCTATTTAGTCAGTATGCTTTGAATATGTATTGATTGGTATGATGTGGCCCTATCCCAACCTTTATGATATTATGTACTCTTAGAGGCTTGTAGACTGATGTTAGGTGTATGGATACTTGTATGGCCTTCTCGGCTTATGTTTTGAGTTTATAAATGGTCATGTCGCCCTTATAGGCCCGTATGTCACATGTATAAGTTTGCATATCATGTTGGTTTATCATATGTTAAGTATTCCCTTATGTTTCATTCTTGTTATCTCATGATAGGTTTCTGGCTCATTTACCAATGATAGTATGATAAGAAAGATATATTACGTTGGTACTCGATTGAGTAAGGCACCGGGTGCCCGTCACGGCCCCTTCGGTTTGGGTCGAGACAAAAGTGGTATCAGAGCAGTTATTTCCTAGGGAGTCTACAAGTTGTGTGTCTAGTAGAGTCTTGTTTATGGGTGTGTTGTGAACCACACTTATAAGCAGGAGGCTACAGGGCATTTAGGACTGTCACTCTTTATTCTTATTCTAGATCGTGTGGTAGAGCTCAGTTGTAAGAACTCAATTTCCTAAACTCTATCTTATTCATAATACGACGATGCCTACATCTAGAAAGACAACTGGTAAGGGATTGAATGTGGTTGTGGAAGAGTTGATCAGAGGAACTCGATTTTGCATCATGCTTATGATGCGTAAATGTTAGGTATTCAGCAGATCATGTGTGCACTAACATTTGTGAGACTCTTGATAAGGAGCCCCAAGTCATGAATATTTATCCACCAATATGGTAAAGTGCAACGAGAGAAATTGGAGGTGGATACAAGTTTGAATAAGTGAAAGAAATAACTTGACAAAAAAGTACGAGGTATCCAGCTAATGAAGATTATCAGTATTTGCAATTCAGGCAGAGAAATATAAGCATTTTGAGTTACCTTCAATAGAAACAGAGGTATGTACAATTGGCCACATCCATCTCAGTTATGCCCTATTGAGTTGACAGATATAGTTTAAGAGAAGAAGGGGATAGCAATATCCAATTGAGGTTAGAGTAACCCAAAATGGTAGATGGATTATTATCATTAGCTAACATTTTTGAAGGATATTGCATATATGGTAATAGTTCTCCGTGTGAGACACCCCGACGGTTTAATTTAAAATAGTACATTTAGATATGATTACTAGAATGTTTGGAAAAATTTAGAATATTGGCACTGTAATCCTAGAAGGGATAAATATTTACCTTTATATGGCTCCCGTTCCTAGTAAAGAGAGAATGCTAGGTGACCTGAAGCGCCAGTGTGATGAAGCAAGGGGAGATAAAAGTGAAAGAATATTTTCTTGAAGTTATCATAATAAAGTGATAGACAAAAAAAATATTAACCGGAAAATAAGAAGAGAGTAAATAAAGTATTATGATTAAGATGTGATAAATGGGTGATAACGGTAAATCAAAATATGACACGATGATAGAGTCTATAGTCAAGTAAAGGAAAAGATAAGAGGTGACAGGACTTGAGACAATAATAGAGTATAGGCCAAAGGTCGTATCCTCATTTCGAGAAATGACTTGGTGAGTCCAACGTGATTACCAGGAGGCAAAGTTTGACCCCCTGTAGTAATATAAATTAGTATGGTCTAGCACAAAACCGAGCATGAATTAGGGTCCGGAGGATTTGATAATGGTTGACATCGTGAGAATTTCAGTGATCGTTCTCCAACAATAATAGAATAGACAACAGACGAATAACCTTTAAATGTCATTTAGGAAGTCTCTTACCTAAAGCAATCACTTTGAGCAGAGTTAATCTTAAGGGACTAAGTGTGCCAGTTACACTAGGTGTCACCTTTGTGCGTAAGCAATTTAGTTATCCCTGGTACAGAAGGTTACCATAAGGCGATTAAGATTAATTGTGATGTGAAAAGACGCCAAATATGAAGAGTTAAAACATATCTAGGTAGATCGTCGTAGAACTAAATCTTAGTACTCCCCTAAAGAGGGGAATATGGTGTGATATGGTATTAAGTCGGAGTTAAACGGTTTAGGTAACTATGGAATGGTAAAGGAGAAATGTGGTAAAAAAGAGAGAGAGATGATATTGCATTTATTCAATTCCTACAAATATGTTGCGACTCCAGAACATTATACAAGCACGACACCGGGGAGAGGCAGTTAAAGTTTCCGGCCAGGATGTTATTGATAAATAAGTGTGAATGGATACTTGATACATCAAGAGCTAGTGGCTAGAGGTAAGTTAAGACAAAGGATATATCCTAAGAGAGATTATGCAGAATATATATATGAGAATGGACCAACGAGTAATTAGTAGTTGATTCAGGAAGAGCCCAGTTATGGCTAGACATGAGGTCAGAGATAAATCAACAGATCATGCATGATAAATGTAGTGAACCATAGCATAGGAAATTCAGTCTCGCAGATGTTAGATCGCAATCATCTAAAAAATTTTAGATAGGAGTTGAGGCAGTTAAAGGTACCATTTATATTTTATGAAAATAAGAGAGAGTGCCACTAAGGAGACAATAAAAATTTGAGCCTAGAAGTAACTCTACGAGCACAAGGGCATGAAAGTATGTAACTAAGGATTATTATAGGCGGGTAAGAACAATGAAATTTTCCTTCTAGTGTATGATATAACAAGCTCGCAACTTTACAAAAGCCATAAAGTGTCCCTAAGTACTACAACGAAAGACTAGCTGAGGAAATAAGGGATAAGGTTTCCGCCTAAGCATAGGGAGATAAAGAGTATATGATCTTGTAACAACAGTTTCATTACAATATTTTATACACTCCATAAGAAAGTGTCACCTATCGTGGCTAATGAATGAGAATAAAAAAATCAAAGGTGATGTTTGATATCATATGAGGTATAGCAAATTACAGTATTCGTGGGCAATAAGACAAGCCAAGTATTCATGCAACAAGTGATAGAACGACCAGGAAAAGTAATTGCTTCAATTTAAGGACAACTAAGAAGGCAGAAAGGAAATTTATGGTGCTAGCAAGTTAAAGGAAGGTTGCGAGTAATATAAATAGATAGGTGTAGGTCATAAGGTAAAGTATCGTAGAACAACAAGGTTTTAGGTAGATATGAGTAAGGATATGAAAAGGTGAGTGAGAATGTGACGAGAATATGTAAGTCCTCGGGATTGAACCCATCAAAACAATAGAGCTGATGATTTCCATATGTAATAAAAAGCTCGGTACAACCTGAATGAACACAGAGGAGTCTAAGACAAAGAGCAATTAGAAGACATGAAATGCTGCCCCGGTAGTAGAATAATGGTGTAATTGTGATAGATAAGAGGATGACATTTAGGCCTTTGATTGAGGAATTTTTAAAGAGAAGGGATTTTATGAATTGCATGGGATTGAAATACCCCCATAAGATGAATCATGTTAGGATGCTATGAAATACGGTTATTGAAGTATAGTATCATCCCTAGGTAGATCAGGCAAATCACTTCAGATGTTCCCCGATGAGACGTGATCCCTAGTGACAATGTATTACTAAGAGGTTTTAAGTTATCAGTAGTAGATTATAGATCAACATTAAGGTGAATTGCTAATGGATGGATAAAAGTTGCAAAGTATGAGATGAGATTAGACCGTCATTATTAAGATAAACAGTAATGATGAAGCATTAAAGGACTTAGATTTATACATATAGGACAAGCAGTGAAAGATTAAACCGGAGCTAGGTGGCAGACCTCGGTAATAATAAATCGAAGTAAGAGTTATGGTATGGTATGACCTACCTGGTTGTAGTAAATCCATAAGCATAGATAACTAAGGCTATGAAACAAGATATATCAATAGTCGTATGTTCGACAAAGTACCAAGCGAAGAACTTCAGTATACCTATAGATGCCTAGAGGGATAGCTTGTCAAGTTCTATTTATGTTCCGAAAGTGAGGCCTGGAGATTGGCAAAAAGCCGGGGAAAAAAGGAGAGAAGAGTTGTATAGGCGTGCAAACAAGGTTAGAATCGTACAGGCTGCATGAAAAAGGTAGAAATAGTTACAAGATTGGAAAATTTTCGACCGCAAGTCGTGGTGTGAGAAAGAGGCCTAAAGGTGGGAATGCCATAGCCTTTGGATTTATTCCTTGAACAACTCCCTAGATGGCAAAAACAATATTAAAGTATTCATAAGAGCTACAGGTTATGAGACTGATAAATGCATCAGTCAACATTCGAGGACGAATGTTCCAAAGGTGGGAATGATGTTACATCCTCTATTTTCGTACGTGGGAGTACGTCGTAAGCCAATTGATGTAAGCTCGGAATGAGATCATTTTTGAAAGTACATAATGTAAGTTCATCATGTTATCTTGGAGGTTAAAAATCTTTAAGATCATGAATAACAAGTACCAAAAGTTTTGGAAAGCTTAGACGCTAAACGAATTGAAGAAAAATAAGTTTCTTCGAAAGTCGACAAGTTTAAACTGTTATAACATATACTTTTGGGGTGATACTAGGGTGATTAACATGTTGAGAAGGTTAAGTTATGTGTTATTTTAGTTGTCTCTTAGGCGTGTGTTATGTTTTTAAGTCAAGCGAGTTGTGGAACAAAAAGTTGGCAAAGGTCATCACAAGTTGCATTCATAATGTGCTGAAATTTATGTCAAATGTAGCTGCACTTTTCTCCTAATATACTTGAAATAAAGTGATGATCTACATATTAAATTGAATATCTACGAGTCTAATTTCCAACGCATTAAACCTTTTGTCAATATGATCTCGGATTATAGAGATATTCGCATTTTCGTGACACTGCGCAGATTGGTAGGTGACAAGTAGTTGCATCACCTACTTGCCAAAATGAGAGGACTCAATTAAAAGCCCTAAAGTTGGCCAAGAGGGGACTTTTAAGGGACTATCAACTCATTTATTTTACTCATCTTTCAGACATTTAAAACCTTATTCAGCCCCTGCAACTCCTCCCCAAAAATCCCACACAAACCCTACGGTATTGGGGGTGTTATGACGTGATTCTAGTGCTTAAAAGTACGGACAGCTTGCTAGTTTCTCTTTATCCTTCTTGTAGCCACGTGTAGTAACTGAGTATTGATGAAGAAGGACTAGTTTTCGTGGTTTATACTCAGTAAAATGTAATTTTATGCTTCTCCTTCCATTATCTATGCGTTTGCGAGTTGTAACTCGATCGTAAAGAATAGACCTAGCGAGTTTCGAAAGAATGACATGTTGTTTGTTCTTGTGTCATGGTTGGCTGGTTGTGAACTTATTTTTAAGTTGAATTTATGGCTGGTTTATTAGATAAGAGGTATATTTATGTACTTTTGGTTGTGTTTCTCGATTTGAAAGAAAAGACAAGTCGAAACGTATTTAAGTAAACTGAAAAAATTAATTTTGAGTTGCTAAACTTGTCGGACTGTTTTGTGGGCTGTTTCGTGTTGATATTGAGTTGTCTATTTTGCTACTGTTTTTATGGAGTTTAGAAGAGGAAGGGTGTTGAGAAACACCACATAATGGCATGGTTGTTTGCTGGTCGGTCGTCGTAACATTTTCGGATTGTTTGACACTCTTATTGTGGTCGTGTTGTGTATGGAGTGATAGCGGTATGTTAGGCTGTTTGGTGATTGTTTTGACTTGTGTGAACTCATATATATAGGGGATGTGCTATCCATTTCATCGTAAAATAGGTTGTGGTCGATACATAATAGTTACGACGCTTAAACGATGATGATAGTGTCATTTCTCTTATTGTAGACTAAGGAGTCGTGACAGGTGCATAGCTTGAGGTTGGGCAGTACATATACAAGGTATGTGAGGCTGTCCCTTTACTTGTTTTGCATGACTTCGATTGTACATAATAAAATGAACGAGCTTCCAAAGGTGCTATACACTTAGAAGCTAACAGTACTTACATTGTTTCCCTTCTTATGGAACAATTGATGTTGAGGTTGCTTCTTTTATCCTTATGATATCAATGTTATTGGTACTTCCTGATTCTTATAAGATTCTTGATGAAGAGTTACTCCTAATAAGGTGTACGGATAATATCAACCTTACGTCACTCCGAAAGGTCCAAATTATGATTCTAATGAGTCCTACATGCATTACATATATGTATCTATTTTACTCTACCGAGCTGTGCTATAATCGGCCGGGTACGCACCTATTGTGAAAGCACTGACCAGTTGGGATTACCGAGCTCCATGTGGCCGAGTACGATTCTACCGAGCCTTATGATGGTCGGGTACATTTTTACCGTGTCCTCTTTGAGGCCAGGTACGATATGATGATGATGATGCCCACTGAGGCGTATGCTTTTTAAGAGTTTATGTATATATATGTATTATGCATTTCATGTCAGTAGCCCCAGAGGCACTCATATGTTAAAGGTTGTAACTCCTCTATCTCTCTTTACATTACTGTTCTTGTTTATGTTTTCCTGCCTTACATACTCGGTAATTTATTCGTATTGATGTCCCTTTTGCCCGGGGACGCTACATTTCATACCTGCAAGTCCCGATTGATAGGTTGACAGTCCTCCAAGTAGGCAATCAGCTCAGCGGAAGGTGTTGGTGCACTCTGATTGCTTCGGAGTTTACCTATTTGGTCAGTATGCTTTGGATATGTATTGATTGGTATGGCGGGACCCTGTCCCGACCTTTATGATATTATTTACTCTTAGAGGCTTGTAGACAGATGTCAGATGTATGGATACTTGTATGGCCTTGTCAACTTATGTTTTTAGTTTACAAATTGTCATGTCGGCCTTATAGGCTCGTATGTCACATGTATAAGTTTGCATATCTTGTTGGGTCATCATATGTTGAGCATTCCCTTATGTTTCATTCTTGCTATTTCATGACGGGTTTTCTGGATCATTTACACATGATAGTACGATAAGAAAGATATGTTATGTTGGTACTCGGTTGAGTAAGGCACCAGGTGCCCGTCAAGGGCCCTTTGGTTTGGGTCGTGATAGATTTAGTTGTTATTCACAAAGGATGTAGCGTTCATGGAGTAGGAAATTGCTTGGCTGCTTTTAAGATTGAATTACTTCCTTGGGTGTTGCTATACTAATGGGGCACAGGTCATTTGGTTCATTTGGGCGGTGCTATTGAGATTTGAGTAGAGTGGATGACTCTCGAAAATGGTTCTAATGAATTCAAGATTTGTATGTGGCGATTGAGAATTTTTGCGGGCTTGTATATGGATAAAAGCTAAGAGTTACATTGGATGATATTGACATCCACAATATTTCTACATCATTGTGGAATTCTACATTTCAGTATCAGGAAGGTAAGATAAACAATTTGAAATTCACAAAAGGTCTACAATTTGAAATTCACAAAAGGTCTCTTTAGAGTATCTCCGTTGTGGTGCTTTTATGGTGCCTAAGAGAGTATTTAGCGGCTTATGAGCCTTAGGGCGTTGTGGTTTTATGCTTGGGTCTCATGTGGTGAGTCTGGGTTGAGGATTGTGGTATTATGGTGAGGAGAAGTATCAATTTGATGGTAATTCGGGAGGAACTCGGGGAAATATGACAACTTGGTAGTAGGTTGGATCGGCATGGTAATAGATAGGATTAGCTCTTTTGGTGCTTATTATGTTGTGAGTTTCTACAGGTGTTGTGGCATTACTCTTGTGTTTTGACAGCCTTCGTAGCTTGGTAGAGTTAGAGGGATTTAGTCCTGACGGGTTGATTTTATGCAAATGGGATTCAGAGAGTTCTTGATGGTTTCTACAACGGGTAGAGATGCATATTTCCTACTGGCATGAGGAGCATATGATGTATAGTGATTTTCTTCTGGATAGTATCAAATGAAAATGTTCTTGGCTAATTAAGTACATTATTGCTTGTAACTGGGAGTGGATTATGAAGTTCTTGTGCTTTTGTATGATGTCATAGTATATGTGGTATGTTACGTAGGATATAGATTTGCATGTGTAAGGTCACGATTCATTTTTGAAGGGAATGACATGAATTCTTAGGCAGCATGGACGATCTCAGATGACTAGATAATTAGATATGGCTTGATGAGGGTGTAAGTTTCAGATGGGGCAATGTGTTGTGATTTATGGATACTTTATTGGTATTACGGCAATCTCCTGGTTGGTCGACTTCTTATGCTCACATTTCGCTTTGTGGCACAGAAGAATTATAGAAGTATTCCTCATGGGATGATTGTGTACTAAAGAAGTGTTAGACATTCAGGCGGTGGAGTTGAGATCAGATATGGTAAATCGTGGGTTCTATGGATTGGGAGACTAGGAGTTCTCATGAGTGGATGGTTTCATGGTTGTGTACTGTGAAGATGTACTTGAGGTTAGTTAGAGGGTAGTATGTGTTGTGATCCAATCATTGTGGACTTTTGGAGGGTTAATTATCTATTTGTGGATGACTAAGTTGATTTGGGGGTCCATTTGTTGGCTCCATACTGCTATTGTTGAGGGATGTTCCTTCGGTTGTTGTTGAGCTTATTCGTGTTTTGAAATGAACTATGAGTTACTCTTGTATGTTATGAAGAGTTGTGAATCATTGGTTATATGGTCACATAGTGCTGTTCTATTTGGTGTTATAGCGGGAATTTGAGTGGGAGAATATATGGGTATTGCATGATTGATTGCGCGTTGGCTATTTTCTTTCTGGATTGTTGTATTGTGTTATTTGTTCTCTGTGGTTGTGGTAATTCACTTTGGGTACTTGATATCAAATTTTGCGGTTATTGATTTTAAGCAAGGCGGCTCGAGGTATAAAATATGGACTGGCGTTTGGATGGGGTCATGCATTGCAGCGAAGTTATGCTGAGATATGATCATTTGTATTGGATTCATGTGTTTTGGTTCTACGGTGTGTGCTAGGCTCTTAGCATGGTGTTGTGATGGTATTTGTTAAGCTGGAGGGATAGTTCTATCGTTTGAGTTATTTTCGTGATTGAGTACATTTAGAATGTTGCTATTTGGTGCACGGGTTGCACAGGTTGTGGCTTTAAGCTGTATTGACGCATCATGTCACTAAACTGATTATATTAGATCAGATGAGGTCATTGTACCTATCATGGGGGCTATCGGATCTGATTGTGGTATATTTGGAAGGATATTGATGTTGACCGGTTTAGAAATTTTCTATTGTTCCTATCAAATGAGAGGGAGTTCCACAACTTGTGGATATGGTGAATGGCTATGAGTTTCTGCGTGCTTCTTTCAATGTTGGCAGCATATGAAGGTGTTAGAATGAGGCTCTGTTTAATAAGAAATTTATTACCGACACTAGGTTGTTTTGAGCAGCTACTGGGACTAGAAATTATCGCTATGAGTGTTTGAGTTATGTAGTATATGATGTGATTTCATCTTGGGTTTTGGTTATGGCTTGATACAACTTGTTCAGACTTATACGGTGGGCAGATGTGAGATTCTGATCTTATAGAAAACTTCGGATGTGGAAATTGGATTCTAAGGCTTGTGGGCTTGGTTAGATTAAGAAATTTCAGTCATTTTGTGTTATCAGACGTATATGGGATAGGGTGATGTGGGATCACCCCCGAGTATGTGCATGGTAAGGTCACTCGGAGACTTGATGCCTTTTGGAACAACTCCGAGCACGTTCGAGGATGACAGTATGTTTAAATGGGTGAGAATGTAATAACCCGACTGGTAGATTTCGGCATTTGCACTTCGCTCGATTGTTTGAGGCCATGAGTAGCTCTGTATGATGTATTATTACTTATGTGAATCGTCGGTTTTGGTTTTTAGGTTATTCGGAATTGAATAAGAAGAATGATTCTTCACTAGAAGCTTCAAATTAGAAAGGTTTGACCAAATTTGACTTTTTAGTATTTAAAATCGGATTGGATTTCTGATGGTTCTGAATGAGTGCGTCCAGATCGTGTTTTGGAGGTCTGTAGTGGAATTTGGCTTGAAATGGCGAAAGTTGGAATTTTGGAATGATTGACCGGGAGTGGACTTTTTAATATCAGGGTTAGAATCCAATTTCGGAAGTTGGAGTAGGTTTGTAATGTCAAATGTGACTTGTGTGCAAAATTTGAGGTCAATCGAGCGTGATTTGATAGGTTTTGGCATTAGTTGTAGAAGTTGAAGTTTCAAAGTTCAATGATTTTGAATTGAGGTGTGATTCGTCAGTTTGATGTTGTTATATGTGTTTTGAGGCCTCGAGTAGGTCTGTGTTATGTTATGAGACTTGTTGGTATATTTGGTCGGGGTCCCGAGTGGCTCGGGTGTGCTTCGGACGAGGATCAGATCATTTTCATTCCATATTGCATTGCTTAAGATTTCTAGTTCTTGTATGAGAGCACTTGTGGCTGGTCTAAGTAGGTATGATGGCCGCAGATGCTAGCCAAGCATCGCATATGCCAGTTTTCAATGAGAAGTGAAGGTCTGTAGGTGCGGAGGTATTTGCATTGAAGCGCGACCGCAAATGCGGTCATGGCCATCGCAGAAACGGCTTGTCTCGCAAATGCGAGCCCCTTTCCACAAAAGCGAAGGTCGCAGATGCGGCCACTTATCCGTAGATGTGAAAGTGCTGGGCAAAGTTATAAAAATCGAGGGTTTTGTTGTTTCTTCAAATTTTGAGTTATGGGACTCAGATTGAGGCAATTTTGGGACCAAATTTCATCACAAGAATTGAAGTAACTGTTCTCTACTCAGGTTTTATTATATTTCATGAATCCATCTTCATTTTTAGCAATTGGTTGATGAATTGACAGAGAAAATTGGAGGGTTTGGCCTAATGTTTCATAATATAAATTTTTGAGTTTTGAACACCGATCTGGAGTGGGATTTGAGTGAAACTAGTATGGTTGGACTCGTAATTGAATGGGTTGTCGGATTTTGTGAGTTTTGTCGGGTTCCGAGGTGCGGGCCCGGGTTTGATTTTTGGCCGGATTTGGGATTTGACTTAGGATACGATCTTTATCATTTGTAATTGCTTCCTCGAGCTTTATCTGATTTTTTTAGTTGCTTTTGGCTAGTTTTGAGTTGTTCGGAGGTCGCTATGCACGTGATGGCATCCTTGGAGCATCGCTTGGCTTGCCTGGTATTGGAATTGGCTTGTTTAAGATAAGTAACTCTTCTAAGCTTAGTGCTGAGGGTATGAAACCTCAAATTATGTGTTATGTGATTGGCATTGAGGTGACGCACATGCTAGGTGACGGGCGTGTGGGCGTGCACCCTGTGAATTGTGACTTCGTTGTTTTCCCTAGCACTGTTTAGTTGCCCTAGTTTGTTGATATCTGTGTTTTCACCATGTGATTAATTAATTGAGCTATCAGTCATGCTAGATATCATGTTTAGGCTTTATGCCGATATTGTTAGGACCCATAGTGGTCGTTTCATGCTGTCACCTCACTGATTTCATTGATATTTTGTACTCAGTCATATTCATGCATTCATATCATATCTCGGTCTCAGTTGTTATTTATTGATACATTAAATCATTATTGTCGGGATAGTTTCATGACATTTAGAGCCCGAGAGACTGTAGAGATTGATAACTGAGTTAGGCTGAGGGCCTGATTGAATTATGCCATGATTGGCTTGTTATAACGCTTCTGCTGAAGGAGCCCCTCCGAAGTCTGCACACTCCCAGTGAGCGCATGTACCTACCGAGTGCAATTTCCAAGTGATTGGGAGGACTGAGTGACTGGGAGGACTGAGTGAATTGATCCTCTAATAGTATGCATATGGTTTTTTTGATGAGTTGCATCGCATTTGACATGCACCTGACATATAAGCATAGAGATGCAGTTTCCTCATGTTGTACGGTATAGATTCTTTAATGACTTCTTACACACATTGATCTGTGGGTATAGAGATGTATTTCACACATGCTATCTGGAAAGAAAAATGAAACATCATATTTACGGTTGAAAGGATTTTTGGGAAAAAGTTACAATTTTCAAACATACTCATATTTTTGACAAATTCTGTAAAGGATTTGGGCTTTCATTGGTATACTTGAAAAGTGGAACTATTTTCGAAAAACTATGAAAAGGCTGAGCACTTTATTTCTAAGCTATTTCTTTATTTATTTGCCTTACGGTGTTATGAACTGCTATTGGTTATTGGTGTTAGACCTGGCCTATGTTCCAGCTCGTCACTGCTTTCAACATAAATTTAGGTTTGTTACTTTTTTAATACATGGGGTCGGTTGTACTCATATTACACTTTCTGCACATTGTGGGGAGATTTCGAATGCTGATGCTGCTGTGTTCTATGCTTGCTGGATTGGAAGATGTACATGTGTTCCGGTCGTAGCTGTCCCTTGTTCATGGTAGCCTTAGATTATATAACTCTGTTTATGTACTTTTCAAATAATAGATGTATTTGTTTCCTAACAGTTTTAAAATCTCTATTCTTAGAAGCTGATGATTTGTACTACCAGTCCTTGGGAATTTAATATATCCAGATAATTTAATATTGTCTAATTGACTTATTAACATTATTGAGATTAGATACTTATTAGTTGGCTTACCTAGCGGGTTGGGTTAGCTACCATCACGACTAGTTGATTTAGGGTCGTGACACCTTAAAACCCAATTCCAACATCCGAAATTTCCCTACCAAACTTGATTCTAACATATGAACATTGTATCAATCACTACACACTATACATAAACATGATTTTATACCTTTACTGAATTCACATCATGTACTGCATAATTCACAAGACCATAATAACATCCTTTGACAACAATAGCCGAAATTCAACTAATTTGATGCCCACAACACACCTCATGGCACATGTAAGTCTTGTTCCCACTCTCGCAATTCTGCCATGACAGAAGAGGTGTGTAGAAATTCATAACCACCAGCCGAATCAACAAATCATTGAGTCACTCCTCCTGACAAGAACCATTACCTTATTCTGAACTAAATAATGATATTTGATCCTTAATATGCCTTATATAAATTTGATCGCACTGATCCCATGTCTGAAAATCTTGTCCACCCAGTACAAGTTGCTCCGGCAATAAGCCACCACAAACACTATCTAAGATTTCATATGATGCCATTAATGCGCCAATAAGTTACAACTTTAATAAGACACATACAGAAGAACGAACTCTGGAAAAGAACTATCCAGTCCGTGCAACAAATAAAACGGCCATCAAATACTATGATCCTTTCTTAGAAATAAGAAACAGGACACACACAAAATAAATATAAGGGACTGTGCTTAACATCTCACTATTGCAGCGTGCAACCTGATCCAATGTGACACTGTTGCGATGTGCAACCTGATCCACACAACATACCCATGGTGGCGTGCCACCCGATCCAAACAATATACCTGTGGCAGCGTGCCACCCAATCCAAACACTATACCTATGGGGGCATGCCACCCGACCCGTCCATAACAATCAAATGAAAACACACATCAAACCGTAATTCTTATACTCACAAAATGTCCGAATAACAAACATATGCATGCCAAGTGGATAATACAAATCCTAGGGAGACATATAGCGCCATATGCTACGAAACTCAAGCACAACTAATGTGCGATATATGATCTGCTTCTCGAGAGCCAAACTGCTCATATAATACCACGGCTACATGAAACCTCAACACATGTGCGAATAATCAAGCTATTTCAGAACCCACATGGCACCATAAAGTATTACATGAAATAGCTGGTGATGAAATAACATCCAATGCCCGAAGACTCCTCCATAATAAATGCTATGCTGAATGAACACACCCGACCTGGTGTAGAGCACATATCCACATTTAGACCCATCAACAGACCTCAAGCCGATTCTGATCATACCCTTCTAGGCTAATAACCTTTCGAGGATTCACCATAACCTATTCATGACACATAAGAATAGTCGTCAAATCCGAAACAAACTCACACGGTCCACAACACATGGAATAGAACGTCTTTCAAGCACAAACTCTCACATTAGCGACGGTGCCCGAATTGCCATACTTGGTCTCCATCCTTAACAATCAAGTGACTACCATGTCACACTTATACAAATTTTCCCGTAGGGTGCACTCCTATGACCTTTCGCACTAGGCAGTAAAGTCTGCACCTCTACACCACCAACCGTACAAAATCTATCAGGCCAACCAAGAGTCCGCAATCAATACACAAAGCCCTTTACACAGAACACCGTTCCCAGGTGACACTAAAGAAGATTCCAGCTAACTCTGAACATCCGAATCCTTCCCTGCTCATCCGAGCTCGTGACACTCTTATCAATACCAAGCCACAACCTTGATCCTCAACTTCTAATTCCCATACCGCTTACTACACCAATCATGCCGCAACTCGAGAGTACAAAAATTTATCAAAACCCCTGAACTACTAGTAGAATAAATACTTCATTGTATAGAAACATTTCACTTAACTCATTCAGAAGAACCATTGCAACACACAACTGAACTCCCAGCCGCCAAAAATACAAGCCTTTAGTCGCGATCTAAGCCACCATAACTCTTCCAAAATCCATTTACACAACAAGGTATTAGAATCAAATACCTCCCAAATCAATAAAATTATGGTGGCTGTCATGCCTCGCACGTACCGCCACAAATCATATATATAACTTAACGCATGAAGGAACTGATCACTTCCACAATCATGTTGATTCGAACATTAATAACCGACCCAAATTCTTCAAATTTATTCTCGACTTGCCTTAGAAATAATAATAGATCCATTTATAAACGTAACAAACTCTATCCATACTCATCCCGAGTGACCCGCATCACGAGACCACATCGTCTCATTACTCATGAATCAGCTCATATACTCCTTACGTGCACAATAGCATCCCTAACTGGTACATATATTATGCCATACCTTGAATTAGAAGCTATTTCTTTTTTTCCTCCAATAGTGCACCGCATACACAATAGTAACATACAACATTCCAAGTCCCTAGGCACTACACTAAAATTCTTGAACCCACTAGGACCATAAGCCAAACTCTAGTCGCTGTTAGTAAGTGAACACCCTACAAAAGAAGCACCCGACTGAATTTTTTCCCTTGTACGTAACTCCCACAAGAAGCATAAACTCTGAGTCTTCCCAAAACTTGTACATGAATCGATAAGGCCAAATATAGCACACATTCATCAAGTTATTTGCTCCATTTACCCCTGATTTTCTCTTTTGTTAGTCATAAACGATCTACTAATGCACCGATAACCAGAAACTGTGCAAGCAGACAACCACGCAATCCAACCATAGATGTTATGCTCCTCCACTTAGATTTTAAGCTACAATCACATAATAGCCTGCAAAGATTCCTCCTTCTTAATTCCCATGATCTTGCACCTTTAACCCGCCAAATTTCTGAAAATATTTTGTTAAACCTTTCATGAGCATCTCGAATAATTATCCATAATTGCAAATTTGACCTTCTGCCGAGTAGTTAGTAGAATTCTTTGTAGAAACCTCATCAAATTCACGCAACCTCTAACCTACTCATATGAGATAACCCACTTGTGGAAATTCCATGTCGACATCTTCGAACGATGCTGCACTGGGTACATCTACAATGAAATCAGTAACACTCTTGAGCCTATTCTCGTCCACCAATTGTACAAGTCCGTTTACTCCCCATTGACATCAACCGAAAGTCTGACAATACATTCCAAACTCAAAGTCATGTTGCATCCAAATAAAATTCGTGGTCCTAGTCATTGTCCATCACGCTTCCCAAATTGCTCTAAACTTCCCTCACAGTGTGTAGCTATCCTACCACATAACCCATAAACCACCCTGCCACTCTCCCACTTTGGTTAAACCATCTCCTTTAAGCAACTTCTCTACTTCTGCTTTTCATACTTGACCTACTAGCAATTCAACCAACATGAGACTCCATCTGCCATGTCCTTCCTCATTCTTCACTGCCCAAATACTACCTCAAAGCAAAATCCATCTTTGTGGAACCTGATATGACCATTTTTTACAAAATCTAAGCCTCTTCAAGGATCATCTTTCCCGAGCAATCAACATTAGAAACATTGATTTGATCCCGAAATCGCTATACCCCACTATCTCTAACAACCGCTTCTTAGGCACCATTTCGCAACACTCTGGACCGTAGGAAAATCAAAGAGGCCATAACACTGACAAACCATAATACATTCAAACAAGGACAACGACACAATATCACATTTGATAATTCCACCACGCTCGAAAATACCACATCTCGTCATTTCATAAACCAAGGCCTCAACATCCATAATCTAATTTCATTTCCTCTGCCGGAACTAAATGCTGAACCTCTAAGCCGTAATATGAGAAATCCTTCTTTCAAATCATTAACTGTTGCAATCCATAAATAAGCAACGTACAATTACACCAACACTGTGTGATAACAATGTACAAATCATCATAACAATCAGTGCCCAACTTCAAAATCAAAGGCAATACTGATACTGAGCCGGAACAACAAAATATCCTTCTGCAAGGCGACGATAATAGCCCAATCAAATATGCAGGGAGAAACATCCTGCACCACATCTACAGTACCATTACAATTCCTTAATTCCGAATTGATAATCAGCATTGAACATCGTATAAGAATATGTATGAAGGAAACAAAGGCATAAGTCTCAAAGGAATCAAATCGCACGATGAGGAATCAAGAAGGGAAGTGCTCCTAATAGCCTTATAGCCTCTCAAAGATAAGTACAAAGGTCTCCGCAGGACTCTACTAGACTTGCTCATGACTCGTGAGACCTAAGTGAACCTAACGCTCTAATACCAAGCTATCACAACCCAACATCCACTATAGGTCGTGATGGTGCGTAATGCCGTTGTCAGAAAAGCCAACATTGCTTATTCAAATTAATTACTCATTTTATTAATTTCGAAAACATAATTTCCATTAAATAAATAATATGAAATTAAATTTATAGGGTAATGTGATAATAAATGCGCAATTACAAAAACGAACAACCTGTAGGAACACCCACAACCCGGTGTCACAAATGCATGGAGACCCTGTGTGTTGCAGATCGTAGCAAGGGAGTGTCGCTCACCGTAAATCCCTACAACTGTTGTGCCTCTGCACCTAGAGGACAACCAGAAACATATAACTACATGCACAATACATGCAGTATGAGTACATCAACGTATACCCAATAAGTATCTAGCCTAACCCCGGAGGAGTAGTGACGAGAGATCGACATCGACACTTACTAGAGGTCCTGATAAATGACATGATAATTCATAATAGATATGAAGTGCACAACAATGGTGGATTAATATGAAATTTCATAATTTTTCCAATTTCTTCTATTAAAGCATAAATTCCTCGAACTTTTATTCTACCTTAATAGTTTAGAAAAATGACAAGTGTCATTATCATATAAATAAGAAATACCATAAAAATTTTCGAGCATCAATGAAAGGTTTATCTCGTAAATATTCGGAGTACTAGCGACATAATGCACGATTCTGTTGAGGTCGTTCGGTCTGATCCAGAGTGGTGTGTACACTGCCGAAGGTCAAATGGCAAGAACCAAAGATCCACCTCTATATACTGCCGAGGCGTTCAGCCCGCTCCACAAGAAAGGAAGGAAATTATCCCATTTAGAATGATACTATCGAGGCGTTTGGCCTGCTCCACAAGGGAGGAAGGAAGTTTCCGAATCACAAGATACATGCATACAATATAGTACATGAGCACAATAATAAGTACACCCCTTTACATTTATTGAATACCTTAGCAACAACTCAAGGTATTAAAGCTTGACCTGATACTTTCATTTCTAAATCAATTTCAGTTATAACTTTAATTAATTGAGACAACAGAACAAGTTCAAATAATTCAATTATTAGAGGATTAGGTCCTAAGTCTACCCGAACAAGGACGTGCTTTAGCTGTGTACAGAATCTTGTCAACTCGTACGTATGTAGCACCCACAACTAGTTGCACATAACAATAAATATCACCTAGGGGTAGTTTCCCCTTATAGGATTAGAAAAGAGACTTACCTCGCCCCAAAGTTCCTTTACCGGCTCTAATGCATCTCTAACAACTCAACTCCATGCCAAACGTTCCGAAATTAGACAAACAACGTGCAAATTAATAAGAATATACTCCAATGCTTACAATTTAATAATTTATAATGATTCCCAACTCCGCTCGAAAATCCAACAAAGACAACCCTTGGGCCCACGTGCCCTGATTTCGATTTTTTTAAAGATAAACATTACCTATAACATTACTAACTCAAATATATAATTTATTCCCAATTCTATGCCCAAATTCGTGGTCAAAACTCAAAAATACCAATTTCTAGGTTTTCTTCAAAATCTTACAATTCCTACCAATTTCCACGGTAGAATCTATATGAAAACCAAGTATTTAACTAACAATGTGAAGGAATCGCTTACCGTAATAGATGATGAAGATGGCACTCCAAAATCGGCTCTCATGGACGAAATGAAGTAGAATTTAGCCAAATCCTTCGTTTTTTAAAAGAATGCTACCTAGCCCTACTACCGCACCTGTGGCCGCTTCACCGCATCAGCGATCTCGCAGGTGCGGCCAAAACCTTGCACTTGCGCATACCCTCTACTCAGCACAGCTCCGCACCAGGGATGCCAAACGCGCCCCTGTGGTCTCGCAAATGCAGAGACCTTCAGCTTCTGCGACTCCAGCTGCCCAGCTCGCATTCTGTTTCTTCAGAGCTTTCCTCGCATCTGCGGGCTTGCAGATGCGGAACATCCTCACATCTACGGCCATCCCAGCTCAGTCCAAATGTCGCTTATGCGACCACATCACCGCACATGCGGGTTCACGCCTTCGGGCTAGCACCTGCGACCATTTCCATGCAGGTGCGATTGTACCAGATATTAGCTGCCTAAGTAGTTCTTCCATGTCCAAACTTGATCCATTGATCATCCGGAATCCACCTGAGGCTCTCGGGACGTTAACCAAATATACCAACATGTCCCAAAATATGATACAAACCTAGACGAAACCTCAAACCATGTCAAACAACATCAAAAATACAAATTACGCATCGATTCAAGCATAATGAACTGTTGAACTTCTAACTTCCATATCTGATGCCGAAACCAATCAAAATCACATCCGATTGACCTTAAATTTTGCAAAAAAGTCACATTCGACACTACGGGCCTACTCAAACTTTCGGAATCGGAATCCGAATCTAATATAAAAAGTCTAATCCAGGTAAAACTTTCCAAAAAAAACATCTAACTTCCAACTTTCGCCAAATAGCCTCGAAATGACTTACGGACCTCTAGCTCCACTTCCGGATGCGCTCCTAAGACCTGCATCAGCATACAGAGCTATTCCCAAGCTTCGAATTCCAAATAGACATTCATAACATTAAAATACACTTCAACCCAATTTATGAAATTCTTCCAAAATTCCAACTTTTCACAATAACTACCGTAACGCTCCCGAATCATCCAAAACCCTATCGGGACATACGCCCACACTCAAGATCACCATATAAACCTGTTGGAAACTTCAAATACAGATTTTGAGGTTGTTTACTCAAAAGTCAAATCCTAGTCAATTCTTCCAACCTAAATCTTCCGTAATTAGAGATTTCTTTCCAAATCGACTCCAAAATTCCCGAAATCCAATTTCGACCATATGTACAAGTCATAATACATTAAGTGAAGCTACTCAGGGTCTCAAATCATCGAACGATGCGCTAGAACTCAAAATGACCGGTCGGGTCATTACAGTCGTCGATAAGGCGAGGTCAATTAATGGCACCAATTTGATAATGGAGTCTTTTTTATTTTTAAAAAATGAAATATTTAAAAATGTGATATTTAAAAAAAATAAGGGTTTGGTAAAACATAACAGTAGTAGGAACTAATACAAGTGAATTACGAATATATGTTCGGGTTACTAGTACATAGAGACATGAGTATATTTATAAAGCTCCAATTTATATCGATATTATATTAAAAAAATAGAGTCCCTTGCCAAAAGGTTCTTCATATTTTTAACATTCATAACTGCATTTTAAGTTCCATAAAATTGTAAATATAACTAAAGTTTATTTTTACCAAACCCAAAATAGTCGTATGAAAAAAAAGAAATAAAAGAAGAGAACAAGTGGGAAATTCCTTAAATTTATATCCCTAACAAACAATGATTCCGGCTGGCTTAAATGGAGTAAAATAATATAGTAAACTTATTATTTAATATCAGTATTAAAGTTAAGTCAAAATTGCGTAGGCTCAAAAGGAAAAAAAGAAAGAAGTGAGAATAAGTAAGAATTTCTATTCAATATCCTTATTAAAGAGCATTAAAGAGGCCGTCAATCTGCATTATTTTGCTTTGTTATTCACACATGAGCCATAAAGAAAGTTGCCTAAGCATTAAGTCATTTTCACCCTTTATGAATTCGAAAAAGAATTGGATACAGGAAGGCCATGTGCTTTGTTTTTCTTGGTGTCAATATAGGAATGGGAAACAGTTTGAATGAATATCGTTTTTCTTTGTTGAATAGTTGAGGATAACTCCTAGTTATTATTGTAGGGGATATTGATATCTATTTAGTTTGTTTTTATTCTTTTGTAGTATTTATTTTTAGTTGGTTAGTTAGTTAGGATACAGCTGGCAGCAGTAAATGGTCAAGGTGTGCAGTTGTCACCCTCTCTGCCTGTATATATGTTACTGTACATATTCAATACAATTGAGCTACATTATTCATCAAAGCATTCTTCTTATACTTTTGTCTTCTTCCTCTCTCTCTCTCTCAAACACACACACACATGGACTCTTTAAAAGCTTTCAGATTCAACCATTGGTGCTGAGGTTGAGCTACGCTACGCTAGTCTCAGTCACAATCTTATCCTGGTATCACAGCAAGGTTAATTATTCTCGTCTCTTGTCAATCTTTTCCTAATCCTATTTTCTCTTTTCTCTTTTTTGGTTTGTTGACCTAATTTGATTGATTTGCTCCAATTCGATCAATTCTTCTTATGTCAGTAATCTACTCCATAGAACTCTAAAAGTTTTGGTTTTGATTACTTTTCTCCTAGGAACAATCAATTAATTTTACGTCCTAATGGATATTACCTACCAACAAGATATGACTAATGCTAGTACGAGTGTCGCCGTGCCTCCGACCACGGGAATCTACCCAAGTGATCCCCTATATATGCATTCATTCGACAATCCTGGTGCAATGCTTGTATCTGTTGCATTCGATGGGATAAGGTATAGATCATGCAGACGTAGTGTTCTTCGTGGCTAATCCGTAAAAAATAAATTAGGTTTTGTGAATGGTGAATGCAAGCAGCTAAATATCCAACCACCAACCTATCGGCAGTGGGGATAATGTGATAACATGGTCAGTTCATGGATTTTGAATTCTCTTTCCAAAAAATTGTGGATAGTGTGGAATATGCGAGTGATGTTGTTGAGTCGTGGAAGTATCTGGAGGATCGCTATGAACAAACCAATGGAGCTAAATTAATCAATAATCTCTCCTAAGGAGCCCTTGACATCACTAGCTATTACACTTAGCTGAAAAAGCTATGGGAAGAGCTGAATACTCTGAACAAGAGGACTAAATGTAGCTGCCTTTATAATTGTGGCGCAAAGGAAATCATGTACAAAGCTGAACAAGATAGGAGGTTGATACAATTTCTTATGGGACTCAATGAAGTTTACACTATAGTTTGAGGGAGTATTCTTATGATGAATCCACTTCCTATGTTGGCTCAAGCCTTCTCCTTACTTATCCAGAATGAAAAGCAAAGAGAGATAAAGACAAATAATCAGTTGTTGATTGAGTCCACCTTATTGAATGTGAGAAATTCAGGACCAAGTCCTTTTAGAACAAAATTCTCACCAAGTTACAACTATTCTTGGAGTAACAGAGGTCATCCTATTTGTGATTTTAATAAGAGACCAGGCCATACTAGGGATAAGTGTTATAAGCTACACGGTTATCCACAAAATGGATAGAATTCTAATGAAAATGCACGATATCCTCAAAATGTCTAGAACTCCAATCAAAACTTCAGACACAATAGAGGGAAGATGATGGTAGCAAATGTACAAGGGATGTCATTTGATGCAATGACAAGCAAGCTTGAAGAGTGTGATGCCCAAGATGAGAATCAGAATGTAAATCTAACTAAGGAGCAGTATGGACAACTTCTTTATCTACTTCATCATCTTCAACTTGGCAATGATGGAGAGAACTCAAACAACTTAAATCCTACCAATGTCGTAAACTTTGCAGGTATTGTTATTTGTGCATCTTCTATTAATTTTGGTAAACTCTCATGTAGGTGCTTTGAACCAAAGATTGAAACATGGATACTAGATTCAGGAGCCTCAAATCATATTACCTTTAATAAGTCCTTATTGTCTGATATCAAAATCCTACATTATCCTCGTATTAGTTATTTTACCAAATGGTTATAAATAGAAGGTGACAGAAATTGAAAATGTAAAATTTGCACCTATGATCACTCTGTATAAAGTACTTCACATTCCTTCCTCAAAATTCAATCTTATTTTAATATTGGTTGATCAAACACCTGAGGGTTATAACTTCTTAGTTCTTTCACTAACAATACTTGTCTTCTGCAGGCCCCTTCTTTGAAGAGGCATTGGAGATTGGTAAATTCAAGGATGGATTATACCTACTGTGCTCTCAATGTCTGAGAAACAATTGTCTGGCTAACAACTCTATTATTTGTTCTTCTACTCATTCATGTTATGTAAATAGTCATCTTCTGAATAACATGCATTGTCATCCATCTACATCTGTAAATAGATCATCATTGAGTCATTTGCAGAATCATCAATGTTCAATTGTAAATAATTCATCCTGAACAATAAGAGTCACTGTTCTGGTTTCAATTACTGCATGTTTCAAGTCAATGATGTTAATCTTCTGGGGCATTATAGGCTATTACATGTGCATTTTGTAAAAATAAGGGGAATTCCTCCATACCAGCTTCTCTTTCCCTTAAGCAACCCTTTGTTTGCTCCATTTGACTTATGGCTAGACAAGCCAGGCTCCCCTTTACTCAAAGAGTCAGTACTTAAAATAAAATCATTGAACTCTTGCAAGTGGATTTGTGGGGTCCTTACCATGAATATACACATGATAAATACAAATACTTCATTACTATGGTTGTTGACTTTAGCAGGTCCACTTGGAGGAACCTGCTAACATCTAAAAGCAATGCCCTCCAAACTATCAAAACTTTTATTTCCTTAGTTAAAAATCAATTCAAAACCTCCATCAAGGGGTCAAAATTTGATAATAGACATGAGTCTGTTAATACTGAAGCTACTCTATTTTTTCAATAAAAAGGGATTGTTCACCAAAAGACTTGCCCCTATACACCACAACAAAATGGAGTGGTTGAAAGGAAGAATAAATACTTTATTTAAATAGACAGAGACTTATTGTTTCATTCTAAGTTGCCTTTGAAGTACTGGAGGAATGTATTCTAATAGGCACTTACATTATAAATAGATTACCTACCACCTATCTTAAGAACAAGTCTCCTTTTGAAGTCTTATAGAATAAAAGGCTAAATTACTCCCAGTTAAGAAGTTTGGATGCTTATGTTTCCCAATAATACCAAAAGTTCATAGAGATATGTTTGAACCAGGGACAACACCACATATTTTTGTAGGCTATCCTTTTGGCACAAGGGCTACAAAGTGTTGAATTTATCCACCAAGAAAATCCACATTTCCAGGGATGTAGTATTTCATGAGTCTATTTTCCCCTTAAATATCAGTTTTGAATCTTCCTTTTTCCTTTCAGCTCTTTATCCACTTCCTATTAGTCCCATGATTGATACTAATACAGTGTCATTTTAATAAGGTACTATGAGTGATCAAAGGAATGTAGGTAGTACATCTAATATAGTCTTACCTTCCTCTAACAGTTCCTCTCCTGATCCTCTACCTCCTTCACATACACCAAATAATGTAGGCTCACCACCATCACATAATGCATATTTCCCACACACCACTGATTCACCTCAAAACACAAAACACATGTATACTTGAAAGATTACATATATTCTATGCCTAGACCAACTCCTCATGAACATACAAACAAACATAACCATAATGATTTCTCCCTGAATGCCTCGTTCTCTAAACATCATCATATTACTGATAATACCTTGGTGTCACGACCCAAAAATTCCAACATGTCGTGACGGCGCCTAATGTGGTACTAGGCAAGCAGACATTTCAGAAAAGGTGAAGGACCAGCATCATCTCCAAGTTCACAAAATAAAGGCGTCGGAGGAAAGCATTAGCCGACAAGAAAGCAAGGCAACAAGAACAAGTTGAAGATGGATGAAATTTCAGGATCCTCAGTTTAACTTAGCTTCTTGTTTTCCTTTTAGAGCAATGTAATAGGGAGATCGGTTGAGCAGTAGCATCCTACAGCAGCATACAACAGCGCACAACAACAGCAAACACTACAGTCACACGGTAGTCCCAGCTACCAAAATTTCCCGAACTACATTGACCTGATTCCTGTTCAGCCCAGGATATGTAGGAAACCTCTGAAGCAAAGGTTCGGTCAAATCTTTTTCAAAAAATGCTTCACACGGAGTATTCGGACGGGCAAAAATCGCTCGCTTTATCTTTGCGCGAAAACCCTTCGTGTCTTCGTGCAAAGAGGGGCAGCTGTAAGCACGTGATTTTTGCTTCACGGACAATCGCTCCAAAAGAAAATAAAAATAGTGGCAAAAGGCTTCGCTGTACAATTTTTCGATCTTTCCGTGACATGTGTTGTTAGTCGTTTGTGAGTCTGTCCATTTTGCATCTAGTCATTATCAAACAAAAATACAAAAAATATATGTGGCGTTAAAAGAAAATTCAAAAAATATAAATATATGTGCATCGTCCGTTTTAGGTTGTGATTTAACTTACTTGGTATGATAATTATGTTGAAATGCCATATTGTTATTTGTTTTAATTTCATTTTTTTTATTAGTTATTTTTATTTTTCTTTAAGTTGGAAAACAAAAGAAAGTTGAAATCAATTTGGGCCCAAAAAATAAGACAAAAACAGGCCCAAACCAACGATCTGACCCGGTCCAGACCAGGCCTGCCCAGGCACCTCCTGAAACGACGTCGTTTCAGGCGAATCAATCTGAGCCGTCCGTCCCAGCCGATCCAACGGTTCAGGACCTCTTTCAGCGACCCATGTTCAAACCCGACCCAAATAACCAGCCTGACCCAACCCCTCACTTAAACCAAACGACCCCGTTTAACTACCAAACGACCCCGTCTCATTTCTCAGCATCAGATCCAAGCCGTTGAGATCATCTGATCTAACGGCTCAGATCCAATCCCATAGACCATATATAAACCTTCTCTTACACCCACGCCCCCTATACCAACACCCCACCCCTTCGTCCCCAAGCTCAAAGCCGGACCTCCCATTAGAAACCCTAGCCGCCCCCGTCTCCCTCGCCATTAAAGCCGGCGGCATGGACGCCGGTGGCCACCTCCTGAACACCCTAAGCCCCCCTCACTCTCCTGAACATGGATCTGTTACTCCCTAGACTCGAATCACTTTCCTTCGACTCGAATCTTCATTTGAAGATTTGAGTCGAACCTGGACCTATGCCAAACCACCCCATCTTCATACCAGACACTCCCCTGACCTTCCTCGTGACCAAACCAAGCTTGGTTTGGTCCGAATCTACCCACAACTCCCTAAAAATCAGATCTGGAAATCCAGACTTTAGAACACATGCACCTGGGGAATCCGGCCGGTTTGGACATGGGTTTGAGGTCTAATAGACCTTAATCAAGGTGTTCTCATGTGAGAACACCCTGATTAAAGTTTGTTCGGCCTCAAAAGTTCGAGGTTGAATCAGATTTGGGTCTGTTTGATTTAAACATTTTCGGTAAGTTTTCCTTTCTTTTGTGATTAGTTTTGATTAAGTGGTCAGCATGTTTCGTTGTGTTTGTTTGTTATTTTTTTTGTTATTTTTCATTCGGATTTCTTTCATCTCTGTAAAGACCTTTTATTTGGTCAATTGTTTTCTGTGTATGATTTGAATGTATTCTGTGATGAACATGTTCGATTAGATTAGTCGTCAAATGAATAAACTTATATAGGTTCCCAGTAATTGAACACAAAATTGTCTGATGCCCTTTAGGTCCCTGAACATATTGTTTATGTGAGCGACTGATTATTACCTGCTATAATTAGTATAGTCGACTCGATAAATGTCGTTGATTAGTTTCTATAACTAATGAATCAAACGAGCTAATAATGTCGCATGACTAATTGAACTTTGCCACTGATTGAAGGCCCCAGCATTGTTTGAAATAGTTTGTTTGCATTGAAAAATGACTGAAAGGTTCAGTCTAGGCAGTCTTGAATTTGAACTTTCATCAGTTCAAAAATGCCCTGATGCTGCAAAGGGTCAAGACAGTGATAACCAGGGTTTGACAGGGGTAGTCTGGGGTTTGAAAAGAACAAAAATGATTAGTTTAAATGAGCTGACAAGTAGGGTACTAATTTAGGATTAAACTAATACCAATGGGGAGCAAGACATAAGAGTATGGGGCTTAAAATGAATAAATAAAACGAGCCCATAACTCTTGATTAAACAAAGACCAGGCGTGGGGAACAAAGGGGCTGGCACCAAAGATGCTTAGGCATGGGCTTAAAGGGTATGGGCATTCTGCCAATTGGCAGGGCAGGCAGCTCAGCTGTACTGGTTCATTTGGCCTATAAATAGGCCATTTGATAACTTAAACAGGGCTGGACATTTCTTAGTCTTCAGAAAAGAAAAACAAGAAACATAAAGTCTCAGAATATTGTAACCAAACACTGTCTGAAAATTACATAAGAGTTTATGTTGGTTTAGCTGTCTTGGCCAATTACTGTTAGTTGCCTGTTTGAGCTGCTTGTGGTTGTTGAATTGCTGGGGTGTTTACATTGAATACTCTGCTGTCTCCGCTGGTTCATACTCTGTTTCTGGGATTGTTGTTTGTTGCTCGACTACTCGGGAGCTTCATCTTTGTGGGTTGATTTTGTTGCTGTGTTGTTGCTGTGTATCTGCTGTTGCTGTGTTTACTGCATACTGCCTAGCTGATCATTCCTTCCTTCTTTGTCCTCCATACCAGGTACACAATTAATACCACAAATGTAACTGGAAGTTTGAGCATGAATGCAAAAGAGAAGACCTGCAGATTGTTTTTATATATATACATGAACTGTTACTCTAAATGTCATGAAATAGTTACATTTTTGTTTGGACAGTAGAAGCAGCCTACATACTAAGTATATCAATGTAGGTTAACGAATGCTAGCCTTGTATGTATGCTGCTAGGTGAAAAAATATGCCCAGTGTAATAAGTTGTATTTCAGGCTTAGTCTGATGGTGTAGTATATTCTCTAATGTAGGCTAAATAGGAAAGCTATCCGTTTTAGTTAAAGTTCTTTCTCCTTTTGCCATGTTGTCACATAAATTGATAAACTCATTTCACAGAACAAAGAATCAGTTCAGGGCCTCAACCTCATGAAGGTCGAGCCCAAATCGAAGCAAACCCAGTAGGCCCGCGTCGAACAGGCAGAGGCCCAGGTCTGGCCTATCACGCATGGGCTGGATTTGGGCCTATAATTGTTTGTTCGGCTGACTGTACATACAGCCTCATTTCTGAAATTTTTTTTGTAGCTTTTCTGAATGTCATTACAAACAACTTGCAAGCATTTAATTAATTAGGACTATCTACTGTTTTCAATTGATAAAGACAAACACGATGAGAAACGTAGTTGTTATAGGAAATTCATTTAAAAAAAATAATAATAAAATAATAAGAATGAGATGAGCCTCGCCAAATAAAATACAAATTGCGGGGCCCTCAGTAAATATTTGCTTTAAAAAATTATTTGGACTTCGGGATGGACCGTTTAGTAAAATTCCACGGTCTTACCCAAAATAAATACGCTAGTCGCTTTAGGCGCGCCTTTAATAATTTAATTTCCTTAAACTCGGGTGCACATTGATGTGACCCAAATCCAAATCTCAACGGAGTCAAAGTGTGTCGACGACCACGGGTACATTGATTGTAACGCGGTTCGAGATACATTTTCACAACGTTGCAATTCTTGATAAAAACAGTAAATGATAAAAGCGGTTAAAAGTTAAATTTTGCACATAAGTTCACACTTGTATAAAATCAGATAATCAAGCCGAATATAACAGTTGAGCGACCGTGCTAGAACCACGGAACTCGGGAATGCCTAACACCTTCTCCCGGGTTAACAGAATTCCTTATCCGGATTTCTGGTACGCAGACTGTAATATGGAGTCATTCTTTTCCTCGATTCGGGATTAAAATTGGTGACTTGGGACACCCTAAACCTCCCAAGTGGCGACTCTGAAATAAATAAACCAATCCCGTTTCGATTGTCCTTAAATTGGAAAAAACTCCCTTGTACCTCCTCGGGTACGGAAAAAGGAGGTGTGACAGCTCTGGCAACTCTGCTGGGGACCAGACCCAGAACACTGGTTCAGGGCTAAGAATTCGAGCTTAGAATAATTGTTATTATTTGGCTTTATTTATTATCTGATTTTATTATTATTTGTTTTAGCCTAAATGTGCAAAATGCTACTTTTACCGCTTTGATATTATTTGAACTGTATATAAACTGTGCCGAAACCCTTCTCTTCTTACCTCTGGGGATGTGCTTACTGGTTGAGACTCCCTATTCTGTTAGTGTCGTACCCTAAATAAAAGAGGCTCGGAAAGTTTCTAAGCCGGCTGGCCTTTTGGTTCCCGGAAAGGAGCTCCTTCCTCAACTCGAGTTGTCCGCTCGGGTACACTGTCTAGAACACCGACCCAGGTTTTGAACATAGAATAACGTGACTTCATGCCGGATCCCTAGTAGGAACGCTTATTTGCATCATGTTGCATATGACTTAGGGGACTCAACACAGGGGTTGGGTCCGTCTAGGACTAGCAACCTGATATGAAAAGACCATTCTGATGCATCCTATTGTTGTCCGTGCATTTATTTGTCTCATGCCCGCATGCTGACCGGTGTTTGAATGTTTGGAATATTGTGGAAAAAAAAGAGTGAAATAACGGTTAGGAATTGATTGTTTATTGTTGAAAAAAAAATACTGTCAAAACTCTGCCAAAATTTTGAAAAAAAAGTCGTTGTTCTGTTTTTCAAAAAAAAAAATAAAAAAAAATAAAAAAAAATATCAATAGAAATATAGAGTTGTCTTGTTTTTAAAATGGTTTTTTTTATGAAAATAATAATAAAAAGAGTCTTGTGTTGTCTTTACTTTTATTATTTGTTGCAAATATATGTATATATATATATATATGAAAAATTCAAAAGTTTTGCTTTACTTCAAAATGTATATATATCTTTATTTGTGGCAAAATATTTGTCTTGCTAAAGGTCTAGAAAAGTCCTTTCAGGCTCCCAGTTTTCGAAACAAAAATCCAAAATATTTTCCGTTATTGACTTCTTTGGAAAGTTTTTATATATATACGAAAATTCAAAATTCACAAAAAATCGCATATATTTTTGTTTTTATCAGGATAAGTGTCGTTTGTTAAAATCTTATTAATAAATGTGCAGAATGAGCACGATTCCGAATGAACCCTTTTCAATCATGAATAAAATCCCCCTCCAATTGCGGCTCTGGTGGAATGATTTGGGCAAAGAAGGGCATGACGAAATCAAGAAGTATCTGAAAGGCCTCACGAGTTTGTTGGATATCAGGCCACGAGGAGATATCATAAGGGCACTAGTCCCCCACTGGGATCCTGCGCACAATGTCTTCCGTTTCTCAGATTTTGAACTTACCCCAACTTTAGAAGAAATAGCAGGGTATATCGGCAGCACTGAGACTCCTTTGAGGCACAAATATCTGATTGCTCCAAGAGCTGTAGCAATACACCGGTTCCTGGACTCTTTAAAGATAGTCAGAACAATTCATAACCCTGACTTGGCAAAAGGTTTTTGCAGCATGAGTTTCGTATATCAAAGATATGGTCACATAGGAGGATTCGACAAGCCAGAAAACCAGTTGTGCAGCAAAGGTAATCGCCAAAAGTGGGAAGAACATAGACGGATTGCTTTCATGATAGCTTTCTTAGGACTACTAGTATTCCCAAGAAAAGACGGGAATATTGACATAAAGATAGCAGGGGTCGTCAGTACGTTGCTCACACAGAGTGATAGTACGTTGGCGCCCATGATAGTATCTGATATATTCCGGGCACTCACTTCTTGCAAAGCCGGAGGAAGCTTTTTCGAGGGTTGCAATTTGTTGTTGCAAATGTGGATGACCGAACACCTATGTCACCGAGCCCAGTTTCTGAGCCATGGATCCGCTGGAAAGACCTGCATAGAGGAGTTCTATACCAGAGTTAATGAAACCTACCTACCAGAAGGAGTCACAGCATGGACCTCATATTTCCATACCCTCAACGCCAGTCAAATACAGTGGGCGCTAGGATGGTTACCGATCGACGAAGTCATATACATGCCAGCAGCCAGGCCCCATTTTCTCTTAATGGGACTTAAGAGCATTCAACCATACGCGCCGCATCGGGTTTTAAGGCAACTTGGGAGGTATCAGATAGTGCCGAAAGACGAGGATCTGAGCATCCAGGTAATCGAGATCAGTCCCGACGGCCAGTTTCCTGAAGCAAGGGTTCGTCAAATTTGGAGCCAATGTCAATACTTAGAAGCAAATACTTGTGTAATGAATCGGGCAAAAGGGGAAGTTTCGCCCGGGTATCAGGCCTGGTACAAAGGGGAGACATCATCTGGAAGACCGACCAAAAGACCTCACCTGCAAGAATTTGCCAAATCTTCACAAGAACAGTGGGGCTGGTTGGCCAAAGAGCAGGAATATCTTGTCAAAGCAGGCAAACTGAAGCAACAAGTTCAGGATATGAAGTTTGAGTGCCAATTACAGTCTGCTGCCCACAAGGGAGAAAAGAACAAGTTAATCAAAGAAGGCGAGATCCTCAAAGCTCAGATCCGGAGAATGAAAAAAGAGGCTAATAGCCAGCTAAGAAGCCAGGCAGATAAAAGATTGATAGCAGGGTTAAAGGATCAGATTGCGGAATGCCGGGAAGATTTGGAAAAAGCCAGGGACAGCACAGCGAAATTGCGAACCAAGTGGGCAAAGGGTGCGATAGCTCGGAGGCAGCGCCTGCAACGAGTCATAAGGGATTATGAACTGAGCATCGGGACATTAAGGGAAACGAATGCCTCTCTTCAAGAGAGGATCTTCAAGCAAACACGAGATGCCCAAGCCGACAGAAGGCGATGTTACGAGGCAATGACCAGAATGGAAAGGCAGATGGAGATGTTCCAAGACCGGCTTGCCAGCAATGCACAAACACTAGGATTGAAGAACCGACAGATAAGGCAGTTGTTCGCGGAAAGGGACAACATTCGGGGAAAGATCGACGAGATCGGGCATTACATCTACATGAGATGCCTGGCATGCGAGCAAAAGCCTCGAAAGACCCTCCTTGTTTCCATCATGGGTTGCGTCCACCGAATCATGAATGAGCTGAAAAACCTGCAGAGGGACCTCACACCTAGGGCCGCGGAAAGGCCGAATGATGCCTCGCGGGTCCCTAAGTTGGAAAATTAATCTTTGGTTGAGTCCTGTTTATTTGGCTTTGTCGCTTTTCCATATGTTGTTTTCCTTTCTTTTAGTCAAAACGGGTTAAGAACTGTGGAGTCTGTACTATTGCTATCCCTTGCTTGAAGTAATTTGTAATAGCAAAATTTTGGGAATGAATTTAATGATTTCACAAGAATTGTGCGTTTCTTTACTTTAAGGCAGAACTACGCCTGGTCTGATTCACGCGGGGACGTGATACGTAGGCAATCCCCATAAGATTCGACCGCTTTTAATAAATAAAGAAAAGAAAGTGTAAATAAAATAAAACGCAGAGTTTCGCAAAATACTTTAAAAGAGACGAATGAACAAGCCGGGATGACGCATGTGGTTTGAAGCAAAGCATGTAGAAACGGTTAACTGCCTAGGTGCATTGCATCCTCTATGTGTTATGATCAAATCTGTTAAGCTCTAACACTAACAAAGTTTGTTGTTGTCTGATACCAGACAGTTAGTTGTTAAAGAATTCTGGCAACACATTCATACCAAACCAGATCCAAAGGACCGGTAGCAACAAGCATGACTACTTCTGAGAATAGTAATGAGGAAGAAAGGCCGATGAGCCAGTTGCTAAAAGAGGCAATGGAAAAGATTGAAAGGATGGGACTAGAGATGCATGCAATGCAGCTAGCCCTGGCCAAAACGCAAAAGAGCCCTGAGACACTGGGACACGTGCCGGAGTACCCTCACTCTGGCCCTTCCACAAGCCGCCCAAATCCCCTCTATCATCAAGAAAGAAGCCCTCATGATTCCCAAGCTCCACCACCCCATCAACCTCTCCCAACACCCAATATTCCCATTTTTGTGGGACCTGCATCAGCCCCTTTGCAGCGAACGAACCAGTGAGCCATTGTTTCAGGCTCACGATACACAATACTATCCCCCTGAGCCTACATTCCACGCACCGGAACCACAGGCTTACAATCCCCATTTGGAAGTACCGGCAGAGGTTGAGAAGCCGGTTAAGGCCCCTGAACAGGATGAAGTGTTAAGAAAGTTCAAAAGCCTGGAGCAATCCTTCAGGAACTTGCACGGGCTGGGCAATCAAGTCAGCGTGGCATACAAAGATCTGTGCCCTTTCCCAGATGTCCAACTCCCGGCTGGGTTCAAGATGCCCAAGTTTGATTTATATGAAGGGCACGGTGATCCCATGGCACATTTGCGGGGATTCTGTAGCAAAATGAGAGGGGCAGGAGGCAAGGATGAGCTTTTGATAGCTTATTTCGGCCAAAGTCTGAGTGGATCTGCACTGGAATGGTATACCAGGCAAGATTTCAGCAGGTGGTACACGTGGGATGATCTGGCGCAGGCTTTTGCAGGTCATTTCCAGTACAACCTGGAGATAGTCCCTGACCGTCTCACGTTATTGAGAACTGGGAAGAAACCCGGGGAAAGTTTTCGCGAGTTCGGGTTCCGCTGGAGAGAACAAGCAGCTAGGGTCGATCCTCCCATGAGAGAGGGAGAGATGGTAGACTACTTTTTGCAGACATTGGATCCAACCTACTTTGGTCACTTGGTGACAACGGTTGGAAAATCTTTCAACGAGGTGGTCAAAATAGGGGTCATGATAGAAGAAGGTTTGAGGTCGGACAAGATCTTAAACTATTCGGCACTTAAGGCCACAACCCAGGCTATTCAAAGCGGCACGGGAGGTGCGCTAAGAAGAAAGAAAGAAGAGGTTGCCACGATCGAGGCAGGCAGTTGGTCCAGGGCTGGCAGGCCGCACTACAACCAACCCAGGCCTCACAGGTCAAACTACCCATACAACCCACCACAAAATTTCTATCCACCTCGAGAACCACATTGTTCCGTACACCAAGCCCAGGTATACACTCAGCCTCCGGTTCGCCCACAATGGCGCGCACCGGCTCCCCAGAACATATATGCACCACCACAAAACACTTACCCTCCACCAAGGGCATATAGAAATCCTTCAGGGGCAGGTTTCCGGGGAAATCCAGATGCCAGAAATGACAGGTTGCGGAAGCAAAGAACCTTCACCGAACTGGGAGAAACCTACACCGCTGTGTTCCACAAGCTGCGGCAATTGGGTTTGGTTAGTCCTGTCCATACTCGGGAACCAAATCCCCCGCCTCAGAATTTGGATCGTTCAATCAGTTGTGAATACTGTTCAGGGATGCTCGGGCACGATACCGAGAAGTGTTGGAAGTTAAGGCATGCCATACAGGATCTTATTGACACCAATAAGATCGAGGTCCAGACACCGGAGGCTCCTAACATCAACCAAAACCCACTGCCAGCGCACCACGAAACTCACATGATTGAGTTGGTGTGTGAGGGAGGAGAATTAAGAAAACCCTCACAAACAGTGATGATGATCCAAGCTGCCCCAAAAGAAGTCTTAACCAGTGGAGGAACAAATGTACAGTCGCAGGGAGAAGGCGTCAAGCCGGTAGTAATATGGGGGAAGAGCCCGTCCGTCATAGCAAGCAAACCCGAGCCAAGCAAGTTGGTAATACCAGGGATCCTGCCCACACCGGCAGTCATGTTGAAAGGGGTATGTGGAGAACGGGTGACCATAAAGCCGGTGGTCCAACTGCCAATGCTTGACAGCAGGGCTGTGCCCTGGAAATATGAAAAAGCAG